>NC_092411.1:244753997-245953997 GCF_040894005.1 Engystomops pustulosus
ATCCAACCCCTACTTAATTTTGCCACTTCAGCCTTTGCTATGGATATGTGCGCCACTAAGCGCAGAACACAGCGGTCGCAAGTCTCACTACAAATTGCTCAGAATTGGCAAGTACATGCACTGCAGAAACTACAGCCACCAGCAGATCAACCAGAAATCAAATATATAGAACGCTACTGTAGGCTTCAAGAAGCTGTTTGTATTCTCCTATGGCTATTTTCTAGCCAAGTATCAAAGGAAGCACAGTACTATGCCAGATGAGATGACACTGAGTTATTGCCTAATAGAAATCCAACCCCTACTGAATTTTGCCACTTCAGCCTTTGCTATGGATATGTGCGCCACTAAGCGCAGAACACAGCGGTCGCAAGTCTCACTACAAATTGCTCAGAATTGGCAAGTACATGCACTGCAGAAACTACAGCCACCAGCAGATCAACCAGAAATCAAATATATAGAACGCTACTGTAGGCTTCAAGAAGCTGTTTGTATTCTCCTATGGCTATTTTCTAGCCAAGTATCAAAGGAAGCACAGTACTATGCCAGATGAGATGACACTGAGTTATTGCCTAATAGAAATCCAACCCCTACTGAATTTTCCCACTTCGGTCTTTGCTATGGATATGTGTGCCACTAAGAGCTAAACACAACGGTAGCAAGTCCCCCTGCTAATTCCTCACAAAATGGTAAAAGATGCAAATTAAAATAAAAAAAGTAGAACGTTATTGTAGCCCTAAGAAGGGCTGTTGGGTTCTTTGAGAATCACTCCTGCCTAACAGTAAGCTAATAGAACACCCTAACGCTTTCCCTGAGCAGCAGCAGCTCTCTCCCTAGCGGCATCCAGAGACAGAATGATCCGAGCAGCGCGGCCAGCGGCTAGTCTATCCCAGGGTCACCTGATCTGGCCAGCCAACCACTGCTATCGACGTGTAAGGGTACCACGTCATGCTGGGTGGAGTGCAGAGTCTCCTGGCTTGTGATTGGCTCTGTTTCTGGCCGCCAAAAAGCAAAACGGCGGGAGCTGCCATTTTCTCGAGCGGGCGAAGTATTCGTCCGAGTAACGAGCAGTTTCGAGTACCCTAATGCTCGACCGAGCATCAAGCTCGGACGAGCATGTTCGCTCATCTCTAGTTACATTGTATCCCCATTGCTTTATATAGGCCCTGCATCTATTTATTGCCATATGACATTACAATGTATAGCTTTATTGTTTGTGTTTTGTTGATTTACTTTATTTGCTTCGTATCTTAGTGGCCATGAAGTTTAATCGGTGGCAAGGGACAATTATCTATCCATGCATTTAAGAGGGTCTTAGGTTCAGATTTGGTCATAATATTATAATAAGCCTATCACACTCGCTAACAGCATGAAATGCCAACTCTCCCTTTACTAATCCATCCTATGTCCTATCTCCGGTCTCTTATCCGGCAAACAGCAGATATATACCAAGCTCCAGGCTTCTCTGCAGTCACCTTGGACCTTGTAAATAAGATGGCGGCTGATAGCTGCTTCAAGCAGCAGAATTTTTATTTATTAAATTATTTATTAAATTATTTTATATTGCTCCCTTATAAAGAATGGCTGGACCATTATACAACCTCTTGTGTCACCCCCTCATCCTCATAGTCGGTAAGCTCTTGTGAGCAGGGCCCTCACTCCTATTGTTCCACATAACTGTTTGTTCTTTGTAATGTAATATAGTTGTATATGTCCCCTATGATTTGTAAAGCGCTATGGAATTTGATGGCACTATATAAATTAAGATTATTATTTTTATTATTATAAGTAAAGCCGGCGCTAAAGGCATTTTGTGAACTCACTGGCTTCAAACCTGCAATGATTGTTCATTCCTCAACATGTTACAAACTTCTGTGAAAAGTTATGTTCTGTAGGAGTGCCTCCCAAAAATGACGGACTGTGCTCATGATCTACAGTGGAGTAGGGTTGAAATCTGTTGGAAATATGGACTGGATAAGGGGGTAATTTTCTCAATGAAGATTATTGCTGCTCTGCTGATGGACTACAATTGCTATGTTTAAGGGCAGCTTTTGTAAATTCACAGAAAGGAACCAAAACAAGGAAGATATTCCATCAATGGAAAAGATGGACCAAATGACTATGCATGTACAATGCCAACAAACTGTTGCTTAATTGTGTGACCCTTTCACAATCTCTCATATACTGGGAATGCCAAGAATGCAAAAATAAGTTTGTCTGGATAAAGAAAGGAAAACTTTGCCCCAAGTACTGTCTATAAATCAATTACTGACTTTTAAGAAGTGTGAAATGGGATCGAACCATATTCTCCTCAATTGAGTCTACATCAACCTGCATACATATGCTGAGTCTATATTGCCATAACTTGCACCAAATTTATCAAATGTTACATGAGAGTGCAGCAACATTTTGGGACTTTAAAGGGAACAAGTCACTGGATTTTTCACGAATTTAGCTAGTGGCAGGTTCCCATAGAGCACTATGGCACCCTCCTTTTACTTAAAAAAATGTTTGCCTTACAAACCCAGAAAATGAACTTTGTGCTATTACCTGGCATACAGCCAGATCCAACAGCAAGTCGGAGGATGCATTGCCAAGCCCAATGACCCCTCCCATCCTCACTCTGGCCCTCACCTGACTGGCTAGAAGATAGAGTGGAGTCTAACGGAGTGAGAGTCCAGCAGCTGGTAAGGTATGAGCAGCTTTCAGGTAAGAGCACAAAGTTAATTTTATGTGGTTGTGATGCAAATATTTTTTAGGTAAAAGAAGGGTGCCATTGTGTTAATAGGAAACCTGGTGCTATGTGAATTTGTGAAAAGGTGGTGACAGATTCCCTTTAAAAAAAATTTTTACAAATCTAGTGTAATACTGGGCTAAGCACAACCATGTTTCTGACCCCTTTTCTAAAAATTGAGTAAGCATGGTAAAAAAATTCAAAAGATAGCAAATGTTTTACAAAAATAAGCCCAAAAACTTGAAAGATCCTATTCCGGAGCCCAGGACTTGATCATTTCCTCCCAATGTGTATAATCACCTGACAACTGTCTTTGTAGTTCAGGAATGACTTTCAGTGTCTGTTTTATCCTGTTTCTTGATTGGGTGTTTGCTTCATATGTTTCTGATCATTATGTATTCTTGATATGATGTACAGCTCTGCAAGAGATCTGAGCCTCTAAATGTGATCATGAATAAGTAGAAATTGTGTACTGATGAGGCGGGAAGCTACAGATATCGCAAAAGGTCATACAACTATGTATAACAGGCTGCTGTCTGATCCACACTTGGTTAATGCAGAGAACCTGTTATTTCAATGGCCTTTGAAATACAACTTTCTGGAGGAAATGTCCTAATGAGAAAATGTATGATTCATCTCCAATGTTTATTTGGCAATGTAGGTATGAATAATTGTGCCTAATGAATCTACCTTCTGCCGAAAAGTTCTCTTATTTGCAACATCTTAACATGATAGCGGGAAACACAGAAAATATTTGAACAGCTAATGATTTCCTATGCGGCTCTATGATCTTAGGTCTTCTTTTTCCCTCAGCAGTTAATGACTTGTCGATATTCATATTTGTCAAATCCTAGTCCTTTACATTGCTGCGCACATTCACACTGACACGCAACCTGGAAAATCAGTCTTTTTAACTTCATCAAAAAATGTGGAGGTGACAGCGGTGATTTACAGTGTTGATTAATTGTTCAGCTAGTGCTAATTAATTGGGGACATTTAGTGGTGCACTAATGAGTCTCACAATAAATCGTTGTATACCGTGTCATAACTGATGCACAGAGAGATGAGAAGTCCATTTGCATTAGCACTCCTTGCATTCAATATGTTGCTTGCTGCAGGTATTACATGGCGCATACATGTATAGAGTCCAAGGATTTATCAACATTCAACAATGGACATACATTTATAGATATATATATGCAACATATTCAATTAAAGGTGTTTTCACCTAGTTATATGTCAGTTTGATAGGGGTCATAAGAGAATGGAGAAAGTTGTCTAGATGAGTTCTCTGTGTAGTGGCCGGATCCTGCAACAGCAGCTCTGCTCCGTTTCACTATAATAAGAACGCAGCTGCAGTTCCCTGGACCAACCACCACACAGAGAATGGAGCTGAACAACTAGCTTTGTCAGTGATGTCTTTTTATTGCAGGAGGATTCAATAATCTGTTTATTAGTGGAGGTCCCAAATGTTCATCCTCCACCATTATGAGAGGTCATCAGTATCCTAAAGCTAAAAAAAAAACCTTATATCTATGGGACCCGTCAAGATTAAAACATAGAATTCTTTAATTACAGGCAGTCCCCGGGTTACATACAAGATAGGGTCTGTAGGTTTGTTCTTAAGTTGAGTTTGTATGTAAGTCGGAACTGTATACTTTATCATTGTAATCCCAGCCAAATTTTTTTTGGTCTCTGTGACAATTTGATTTTAAAAATGTTGGATTGTCATAAGAACCAGGATTAACAATAAAGCTTCATTGTAGACACCTGTGATAACTGTTACAGCTGTTTATTGTAGCCTAAGACTAAACTACAGTAAATTGCCAACATCCAGAGGTCCGTTTTTTTAACTAGGGGTCGTATGTAAGTCAGGTGTTCTTAAGTAGGGGACCGCCTGTACTATAGTGGACAAAGCTTTAGTATAGTATTCTAGAAGGAAAAAATGATGGTACTTCATTTCCATTCCTATGTATACCTGCATACTGTTCTTTTGTATGTATGTTTTGTATGTATTTTCAATGAAAATAAGACTATTTTAATTACTTTTGTGTGCAAATTGGCCTAGTTACGAAATACCGTAGTTTTTTGTTAACTATTGGCCAATCCAAAAGGAAAAAAATAATTGAGGAGATGCTACATGACAATAAGAATAATAGTGATAGATACTATATATCATCTCTCCTCTCCTATGTAACCCTAAGAGTGGTTTTAGTATTCTAGAAGGGCAAACCTGTACAAACAACGGTATGAACAAAGTGTGAACAGATAGAAGAAGCAGCAATTTTTACATGGGTCTAGAGATGAGCAAATCATCCAAGATTTGATTTGTAGAAGATTTATTAAATTTTTCTAAAAATTCAGTCCATGTCTGAATTGAATCGGTCTGAGCTGATGTTGCTCCAATTGGTATATAACTGCCAACATAAATATAAAACAATGATTTATCATAAAAAGCTCCTATCTTCAAATTCAATGCGGTACTCAAAAAATGCCAAATAAACCAACAACTTGCTCCACCCATCTAAACATGGGACTCAGCTCTTTGCTTCATGCCAACTTACATGCCGTGCCATTGTCAAATTTTGCTTTGGAAATTCCCAATGTCTATGCTAACATAGTTTACATGCAACAGGGCAAATCTACTAAACTGTTTAAACGTCCGAAAATGTTCCTAAATTTCTCACGCTGGGGGTCATTTACTAAGGGCCCGATTCGCACTATCCCGTCGTGTTACCCGAATATTTCTGATTTGCGCCAATTTCCCCTGAATTGCCCCGGGATTTTGGCGCACACGATCGGATTGTGGCGCATCGGCGCCGGCATGCACACAACGAAGATCGAGGGGTGTGGCCGAACGAAAACCCGATGGATTCGGAAAAATCGTCGCATTTAAAAAAAAAAAAGGGTCGTGAAAATTGAACTTACCTTCACTAGGAATAGGCCGGTGAACTTGAGTGCATTCTGGGGAACTTCAGCGCAGCAGCCCCACCTGGTGGACGTCGGAGGAACTACCTTAGTGAATCGCCAGAAGACCCGAATCCACCGCAGAGAACACGCCGCTGGATCGCGAATGGACCGGGTAAGTAAATCAGCCCCACTGACTTGTACTGAATGATAAATCTGATCCATCGTTTCGGTTGGCTCAGTATGTGCCTACGACAAAAAGTCATTGCACAATGTGATACATATTCTCGTATTCTAGACAATACACACTTTTCCAGCTAAGCCAAGATCACTTCCCAAGACCTGTTAGAAAAGTGTTGAATGTATGAGAAACAGAAGCTTAATTTTTGGCAATTTTTGTGTCTATAAGGAGATGTAACACATTGTGGAGGACTATAAGCCAGATTGTAGTTGTAGCCACAATTGTTAATTTGGGCCATTGTCTTTCTATTTTATTTGGATTCAAGATGTTCTGTAAACCTTTTACACACTTGATCAGTAGCAAGACCTTTTCTAGGAGAAACACAATTAAATAGTTTGATATCATCAAAGACAAAAAGAAAACCAAAGAAAATATACAGGTTCAATATATATTTAGTTGTGTATGTATTCCTGTTATGATTATGCGGATCATTACTTATGGCTATGGTCCTTTGTCATAGTCAGGCTTGCATACAGCAGTAAGGTGTCTAATTGCACTTAGCCTTCAAGTGTTCGTTAGTTCCCAGCTGGTAATTATCACTTGTTATTATTTGTACATCTATTGGGCATAGGAATACTTGAGAAATATGTGCCTTACTATAAGAAGTTTGTTTCTGGGCGGCGGTGATGCTGCCTATTGAATAGCTTAATGCATTTGATTGATCTATAAAAGAATTCAAGATTTAATTTCATTTCCAATTTTCTGCCGCTTACATTTAAATATTGAAGTGATGTTCTAAAATAAATGGATTGCCTATCCTGCTGTACTTGATTTACTTTCTTCATTTTTCTACAATGATTACAGCGGCTGTGATAATAAAAGTCAATATTAAATGTCTCAAGAAGCTTGTTGACAGGTTATGGAACACAGTAGAATAACATCACAGTTTATTAAAGTCTACCACCTCCGCCATCTATATACAGCTACCAGCTGGGTGAAATAGACACCCCCACCCCCACCCACACATCTCAAACCATATTCATATCTGCACTACAGACATTAGCCAGAGAAAATATATTTGCATCCATATGTAAATCTAGTTTGTGCAACAGGACTCTTAACTTTACACCATGGGCTCAGTGTTGCCACAGTGTTGCCCCTCCTCTTGCTGTCCGGCATCAGCTGCCCCTCTCTCTATGCTCCAAGCCCTCTACAGAGGGAATTATCAATGATATCACAGTAGGTGTCAAAAACCCATCTGCACAAATTAGGTGATTTACATTTGGCCACAAGCTCATTTTCTTGGACTGTCTGCAGGTTGCAGGTATGAAGGAATATTTAAGATGCATGCACAAGCATTTATTTCTCATTGTTGGTACATAGTTGGGGTGGTAGACTTCCTTTGATTATCAAGGAATAACTCCAAAATGCTCTTGTTCCTTCAGACAGAAAGGTATAACCCCATACAGACAGTCCCTGTTTTTTGCTATAACACTTGTTAAAGCGGCAAACAGTGCATTCCTCAAAATGTGAGGTGCTACAAGAAATAAGACCTCCTACTCTTGGCAAGCATAAGAATGGTTTATCCATCATTACTGTCCTCAGACAGTCCATAACACATATTACACAAAGTTACCTGCTCTCCAGTGGCACATTACTGCCAAGGACCCAGCTGTCCTGCAGCTGGACGGACTCGGGTGTGGTTTGCAGCTCGGCGGGCAGCGCAGCCGGCGGGGCCGGACTTTGGTTCCTCCTATGTGTCAAAGAATTGCGATTGAGGGATGTAATGGATGGTTGCTGTGCTGCGGGATGCTGCTTGTGAGTAGGTGGTAAAGGTTGCAAAGTTGACTGGCCTTGATTGTTTGGCGTTTGCTCTGTGGAGTAAGAAAAAGAAGCTGCCATCAATAGAGTGAAATTAATTTAAAATAGGGCAATTCAATACAAATAAAAAAGTTTATACTGTAGGGTTTCAAATGACATTTCCACAGAGACAAATTTACTTTGGGCTCACAGTGCTCTGATTAACATTAAACAGATGGTAAACTGGCACTCTTGTCTTTCTATTGGATTTCATTTACATTAGCACCTTCATAAACACTCAGGCAGATACTGATTGCAGTTCTTGAGATCCAAAGCCAAAATAATATTAAAAAAGCCACCAAAACGAAATGACACGAGCAATTCTCGACGGATCACACAGGTTCCTTAAACATAAATAATTCCTATCATTATTTTTACAATGTTTCTTTTAAGCATTACTTAACAGTAATCATTTGTACCGAGCCGGTAGCTGAACAGCAGTCAACCCTGCCAGTTTAGAGGATTTCAGAGTGTGTAGGTCTGGATGTGGATTTGTTAATAGATACTAAGTATTCTCCAGCAGAATGTCACTCTGTGAAACAGATGTTGTAGTATAGATATTTAACAGACTGAATCACATCTGATTACAACGTCAGAAGGCTCATATAGTTAATGACCGTTAAGTTCATTGCAACAAAGGCAAAAGAGAATTCCCTAATTAATTCAGAATCACCCCTCACATGGCAAAACTGGCTTTCCTAGTCACAGCCATAAACTACAAGAACTAAGTTAATCAAAGCCTACAAACTGATATTCTTACTATTCGTGCTCTGCCTATTGTTGATGAGTATATCTTATCCTATTACAAATAATAACTTCCTAACATCAAATTATTGCTTGAAGTTCTCCCTTTAGCCACAAAAGGTTTCCAATAATGACCTACGGGATTTTAAGAAATTCCAAATTGCATATCCATGTCCCGATAGATTTCAAGAGCAATGATTAAAAATGGAAATCACTCTATGTAAACTTTATTATATGATATAAAAGGTCATGTGGATGAAAGTACGGAAGAATAGCCAAAGTTCAGAAAGAATAACAAGACAACTGAAAATGGAGTTAGTTCTTAATACTTAAAATATTCTTAGAAACTCATTGGACAAGATTTATCAAATTTGTCGTAGATTAAACCAGTGCAGAATTAGACTGGACAAGTGCTGCACCAGATTTATAACAGTGTCTGATGCTGGATGACAAA
The DNA here is from genome assembly GCF_040894005.1 of Engystomops pustulosus. Classification (NCBI taxonomy): domain Eukaryota; kingdom Metazoa; phylum Chordata; class Amphibia; order Anura; family Leptodactylidae; genus Engystomops; species Engystomops pustulosus. The sequence goes on from NC_092411.1 coordinate 244,762,875, forward strand.
TCTGCTGCAGTTTAAAGACTGTGGAGTACTTTGCACCATCTCACAGTTGGTCTAGTTTATGCCAGAAACAGATGGTGCATTTCCACAATTTTCGCAAGACACTTTATTTGGTGCAAATATTGCCACAATTTCATCTAAGACAGTTTCATAATGCCCCCACATTAAGTAAACAATTTAAAAGACCACTTTCACGTCCATGTCTTTATTAAAGTCTAGCAATATTATAATGTATCTTTTAAGTGGTTGTAGTTTTCTAATGGAGAGACCCAGATCCCATTTATCAAAGGCTTCCTCCCAGTTATTTAGCATTAAAAAGATATCTTGCTTCTTGCCTATAGGTTTACTCTAATGTTTATCAGAATTTGTCATAAATTCCAAAGCAACTCTAAAAAATACTACCTGGCATGAAACATTTTATGGCATTCAACAATCAAACATCAAGTTAGAATTTTCTACAGATTCTTCTTAAATGTGAATGAGAAGCTCAAAAAGTAACGTACATATGGTTACCATTGTATATAAAAGCGGCATGCATATAGGTTGTATGAAAAGATCAGTGGCTTCACATGAGTAATTAAAGATGCAAAGATTTGGATTACCAAAATCACACCATGGAATGACTTTGATTTCAATACTCAATAATGTTTCTTTCTCTATTAAAAAGATTGAGTGAATAGAAATAGATCTACTTAATATGACTGAAAATAGCATGTACTTATATCAGTGATATAGAACTTGCCAATTATCACCCTTAGGACTATGGGACTATATTATAGAGTTGTACAGAGTCATACAACCTCCTCATGCTGCTGTGAAGCCCCAGCAGGTGGCATTTGTAAAGATCATTGCTTCTAGGGGACCATACATCTATACAGATGGATTTCCATGAAATATGCTGCAAATGGTATTCAATACAAAACTAACCCCTTCTGTATGGAATTGGAGGGCACACAGAGGAACAGTAGGGGCTCCATGAGAATGAATGCATGGTCACTTATTAATATGATGGAGCCATAATCTAGTCGAGTAATTGACAAATTCTTTGTTTCTTGACAGTTTTTATATTTCTGCATACAAGCTCAAGTACTTAAAGGGGTTTTCAACACTTTTAAAATAAAAACAATTATACAAATTATTAAAAACAATTATTAAAAACAATCTGTTTTCTGTTTCTATCATCACTGATGAGGTGACACAACAGGTGACTGGAGGTAAAAAGTTGCTGTCAGCACTGAGATCTTGCAGTCAGTATCTGACTATAGGGAAACTAAAATTGCTCTTGAGGCTCTTTTCCACTAGTGATTTTCCCATCCATATGCTATGAGATTCTCTGTTATTCTATGATTTCTATGGGGTTATTGACTTGTCTGTATTTCCTCAAAGACATGTGAAGTGTCGGACTGGCATAAGTTGGGCCTACCAAAGGTGGGCATCTTGAGGGCCCACCCTTCAACCATAAAAAAATCACGTAGGATGTATCATCAACAAGACCTACAATATTGGAATCGTAGATCATAATATCAGATGATTAATCCGTTTATTTCCAAATTAAAATCTTTGGGGCTCATTATAAAGTGTTAGAATCTGGGGCCAACTGGAGGATTCTCTGATGCTCTGGTGGGCCAGTCCAACAGTGGACGTGAAGAAGTGAGAATTAAATTACAGTACAAAATATCTTTGCTTGCCAGTAGTTCATGGACTTCCATTGTAGTCAATGGGTCTGCAAAAAACAAATTACGACAGCACCCAAATGTCATCTTTGTGCAGTACATTTTTTCTCAGATGATGCTGAAAAACCAGGTGTTTTACCATCTAATTTTTGCAGATTTTTTTTGCTGCCATGAAATACGAATGAAATACGTAAAAGTTGGTTTATCGCCCTCAGTAGGTACTGCAATCGCTTTCAGTTGCAGAACATCAAGTATCCTCTTACCGTGACATAAAAGCAACCGTAACCAAAAGCATCACTGGACAGGTACAAAAAATAAATCATTCACCATGTAAATAAATGGCAAGTGACAAAAATGCCTTTGATCTAAAATGCATTTTTTTGGAACTTATTTAAAATTAACCATTTCTTAAAATATCAGTAAAACATGAATGGCAAGTACAAGACACCCGCAGCAGAATTTTATTAATTATGTGTCAGCCGTAAGATTTGTGTAGCCGTCTACAATATAAGTCTTGCAGCTACATTGACTTTGGACAGAAATGACATTCGTATTATGTCAGAACATTTCATAGCTGATGAATATTACTCATATTGCTCCGTGAGCGGAACAAGCCGTGTACGCGCTACATCGAAACGGCTTTCATATTGAAAGAGGAGAGGCCGCCTTAGCCGGAGTTAATGCCTGGTGAATTGTTTTGCCCATATACCGCTAGCTTGGCAATCTTATTAACAATAAATATTTAGTACTATTTCCCGTTTTATCGCCGTGGAGAGAATTCATGTGGACGGATAGCTGGAAATAGAGGAGCACATAAATTCATCAAAGAGTTATGAGTCAGGTAGATTTTACTGCAATTAATCAGTGCTGCCTTTATCCACACCAGTGGGTGTCATTGTATTTGATTAGAATCACTGCTGAGGCCTTCGAGGCACATTTCAACAAGACAGTTACAAGGTAATTCAACCAGTCAAAGCAAGCACCCAATTAAAAGAGATCTGTCTGCAGAAAACGGATACCGCAGAAAAGTCTGTTTAATGTATGTCATACATCGCTATGGAGGGTGCCTACTGCCTGGATGGACGTGCAGTAACGGATACTGTGCGTGAGCAAACATTATACATTAATATATTAATCTATCTGTGTCTATGTTGAACTGGAATTAATGCATCAATGCTCTTAGGCTTTTGTCAGTCTTTGATTGCATCGGGAAGACTGCCGGAGGATTTTTTGCTTCTTAGAATCTTGTTAACTCAGTGAGGCCATGAGCACATTGTATTTTTCTGCTCCACTACATGTGTAGGATGGAAGCCTGTCACTACAGTCGACAAGTCAATATTGGCCGTCCTTATGACCAGACAGTTTCTGAACTATAAAAATTAAAATTTTACTGTTGTTGTATGATTTATCATTTTACAATGCCTTAAATTATATCCACTAAGGTCAGGTAAAGCTCACTTAGTGGGTCATGCTCAAGAGCTACCCTGTGCCTTAAGATAGATTAAAGGACTTGTCTAATTTTAATTTTATTAAGGAATTCTAAGTTCATTAGGGGGATCCCTATTTATTTCTGTGACCTGCTTACCGTAATAGACCAGGTAGAGCCACTTTTGGGTTCCCTAAACAAATAATTACAAAACAAAATGAAAATTCTATTTTGGAAGTTATACTCTAATTCACAAAATCTAACTTGGTATCCAGTTAAGTAGGGGATTGGATTCCAGAAAACTTAAGAACTTTTCTTTTATCCCATCTATCATTGTTTGGTCTTACAGATATGCCTGATTGTACTGTAGACATCATCACAAACCTAACAGTAAGCACCAGTGATTTGTTATAGTTATAATGATACTATTAGTTAGCTTTTTTGTATATTTTAATATTCCTTTCTGTGGTTTAGATGACTTTTCAATTTTAAAAAAACTTTAACTCTGTCCCCACTAACTCTGTCCCCCCATATTAGTTGCAGAGCCACAGACTGGAGATCATTGTAATATGTTTTACCTGTAATTTACCATACTATATGTATTCAAGACTTGCAGTAAGCATCCAACAGTAGATCAGATCAAGTGCAGAATATAAATGCATTTCCTTCTTTTCTGCCTTCCTTGCCTCTGGCACACTGTTATGCAGTTTAATGTGAATTTGTTCATTGGCCTACGGTTTACATAATGAACACTTTAAAATAGTAGCCTGAAATAGAAAGTAAACATTTAATGTGTAAAACTGGCTGCCCCTAAGGAGACCTTAACACTATGAGGTTTTTTTTGTTTGTGATTTACGAGAAAAATAAAAATAAGTAAGAATAATAAGACATCTCCTAACTACGGGGCATACAGCAAATGGAAAATGGCACGGAGGAATATTATAACATGGTATAATATATAAATAATATAAAATATGTAGAGACAACATACAGTATATATATATATATATATATATATATATATATACACAAGCAGTCCCTGGGTTACATACAAGATACGCTCTGTAGGTTTGTTCTTAAGTTGAATTTATATTTGTATGTATATTTTATAATTGTAACCCCAACCAGAATTTTTTTGGTCTCTGTGACAATTAGATTTTAAAAAAAGTTGGGTTGTCATAAGAACCAGAATAAAACATTAAGCTAAATTGCAGACACCTTTGATAACTGCTGTTTATTGTAGCCTAAGACTAAAGTACAGTAAATTACCTACATCCAGATGGCCAGGTGTAAGCAGGGGTCGTCTGTAAGTCAGGTGTTCTTAAGTATATATATAAAAAATATATATAATATACAAAACATAAAGTGTATTTAAATGGCTCTATGATATGAAGAAAAGTTGAAAGCAAATATTATAAAAGAAAATAGTTAAAGCAGGAGGTGTCATCAGAGCCCCTCAACAGCACCATGGGCACAGCATAACAACAATATCTGTGAAAATGGGGAAGTGCTGAAGACTGTTATTCGATAAGGCCACTGCATGGTACAAGTAATGGATTAAACATTATGACAACTAGTAAAACAAGTCTCTGAAAGACACATCTGTATACAAAGTCTAACTTCCCAAAAAGAAGTGTGCTCTTGGAAATTCCATATGTGACATTGGCCCATCATGTTCCCATCACATATTGAAATTAGCGTATGGGCATAAAATATTTCTTAGTACCATGACAGACTTCTGAATGGGGTCCTCCTTCCCCTTAAAAAATATACATACCTGTACACATGTGTATATACACAGTCAAGTTTCAATATTTGCAGATGATACTAAGCTGTGTAAAGTAATAAATACTGAGGTCGATAGTTTAGCATTACAGAGGGATTTGTGAAAGCTTGAGGAGTGGTCAGAGAACTGGTTAATGAGGTTTAATGTAGATAAATGTAAAGTTATGCACTTGGGCCATGGAAACAAAAAATATAATTATGTTCTAAACGGTCAATTACTTAGTAAAACTGGAGCTGAAAAGGACTTGGGGGTATTGGTGGATGGTAAACTTAATTTTAGTGACCAGAGCCAGGCAGCTGCTGCTAAAGCAAATAAAATTATGGGATGTATCAAGAGAGGAATAGATTCTCATGATAAAGACATAGTTTTGCCCTTATACAAATCCCTGGTCAGACCACACATGGAATATTGTGTACAGTTTTGGGCACCAGTGTATAAAAAGGATATAGTAGAGCTGGAATGGGTGCAGAGGAGAGCAACCAGGATTATTAGGGGAATGGGGGGATTAGAATACAATGACAGATTACAAAATTTGGGATTATTCAGTTTAGAAAAAAGACGACTGAGGGGAGACCTCATTACAATGTACAAATACTTGAACGGACAGTACAAGGATCTCTCCAAAGATCTTTTTATACCTAGGCCTGTGACCAGGACAAGGGGGCATCCTCTACGCCTAGAGGAGAGGCGATTCTACCATCAACATAGACAAAGGTTCTTTACTGTAAGAGCAGTGAGACTATGGAACTCTCTGCCGCAGGAGGTTGTTATGGCAGACTCTATGTACATGTTCAAGAGAGGCCTGGATGCCTTTCTGGAGAGAAAAAATATCACGGGTTATGGGGAAAAAACATTTATTTAATTCTTAAAGGTTGGACTTGATGGACTTGCGTCTTTTTCCAGCCTTATATACTATGATACTATGATCAAATACACATACATAGGAGGAGATTTATCCCTGTTTCTATGACACTTTTTTTGCAGTGTAAGAATATGCGATTCTTACAGCGGCTTTATATACTTGACAGTGTCAGGGGATTCACCTTGAAGCCTTAAAGTAGTTGACCACTATACCTCATATTTTTTGTAATGTGTGTAAGTGTGTGGGGTAGGGTAGGTTATTAAGTTATTCACCAATATACATCTATTAATAGTTCTGCTCTGCTTACATATCAAGAAAGTGGTGCAAAACTTTTAATATATGTATATTGGTAAATTACCTGATATCCTCCCCCCACACTTACACACATATTACAAAAAAAAATTAGGCAACATGGCGAACCCCTTTAAGACCCCATTACAAGATATTTAACCATTTTGTGATATTTATGATACCATGTCTTATCATTATCATGTCATGTCTTATGTGGCATACTATTCAGCGTTTCAACTGCGACATGGGGTTTCTGCTACAGTCATACTCAATATTCTTACATTACTGGCCTAATGTATTATATGGGAGACCGAACTTATTGAGGAAGATGCATTAATGTGCCTGCTTTTGTACTCTGCGCTGTGTCTGATGCTGGATGATTAATCTGGTGCAGTAGAAGACTGGTGAGGCCTACTATGCACCTCCTATTAGTTGCTCTAGTCTGCTGCAGCACAATATTGAAGTTTCTGGAGCACAGACTGAATTTTCTGGCTATTTTCCGTCTGGTCATGCCCCTCCTCCTAGTTACCAAGGAGACACCCCCTTTTTTAGATAAGTCGGAAAACTACCTAAAAGTTATCTAAACCCTTCAATAAATGTGGTGCACAGCATTTCAAGTGGAAATTACTCCAGTTTTGTGGCGTAGAAAGATGAATACTCCCCCCCCCCATTGTGACCACTTCTATATACACAACTGCAGCTAATGGTGGTCACCAATACTGGGACTACAGGAGCTGTGAGCAACCTGCATAGTCTAAGATATAAAATAAGGAAATGATCTGTAAAACTACCGGGTGCTTGCACTAGGAGCATGCAGCTACCACACCATTGATACCATTTTATAACTTGTATTTGTCAGTTGCAATGATTTCTGTTGATGCGATGCAGAAATGCTGATATAAAGATCTCATGATCAACACTTCCATTTACCGAATACATCATTCTGCTGTCATTCAGACGCTAAGTTCAAAAACATGAAGAGAAAATCACATGCAAATGTGAGATGGGCAAATTACAGGTTTTTATACTATTTACTCTGCAAATGTGACTAAGATAAAATGACTTTGGCTAACGATTCTTCGAATGTCATGTTGTCAAAGTTCCCCTCAGTAAAATGGTTTAAAGCCTTTCGATTAATATTGCATGCGAGAACTGAAATTACATCCTTTGTCGTTTAGTTCCTAATGGTGCAAGTGATATCAATCAAGTGGTGTTTTATGAAGCGTGTGTGATTTTTATTGCAGGCTGTTTCTGAAAATCTTGCTCAGGTTTTTAAAAAGAGGCTTCTGGCTTACTGTAAACATAACCCGCAATCATCAAAATTGAAAAAGAACACATTTTTGACCATGTGTTAATTATGCACTACAAGCAAATTACTACGTACACAAATCGATTGACAGGCAGAAAGAGAAAAGCCTATGTATTGACTGGTGTGCAGCCTTACCGTCAGACTCTTCAGAGCTATTCACATTTTCTGTCAGCTCTTATCTGCTATCAGATCCCTGGATAAATAGTTCTGTACATTGTTACATTAATACTAATATTATAGCAGTCATGACACTTCCTTCTCCTTCCTTTCTTCTTCAAAGGGCTATAGCATTGGAACCCTGGTACCTAGAATCTCCTCCTTCATATTATTATAGTATTATGTTTCTAGGGGCCAGAAAACCTAGATATTAACATGTTAAAGTGAAAGTCGATAGTGATTTATATATATAGAAAAATTGCATCCAAATTTTTCACTTTAAATGTGAATATGTCTCGATCTCTGACATACATATGAAAAGAGATTCTAGGTTCCAGGGATCCAAAATATGGCATCTATGAACCAGGATGTATCTCATAGGAACCTGGGCATAGAGGTACTACCAGTAGGATACGTCCTTAGTGGTAAAAGGGTTGAAAAAAACTCTACCATCAAAATCAAGCATGATAAACCTACTCATAGATCCACGTGCTGTATCTGGTAACATTCTTACATTTGTTATCCATGGCTTCCTTCCTTCTAAAATAAACTTTTAAAATTATGCCTGAAGGCTATAGGATCATTATCAGAGCCCCTCTGTGCTGAAGCTTCACAGGCTGTTTCATTGTCTGACCCTCCCCCTGCTCCCTCAGCACTTCCCCATCCATCTGCCTGTTGTAATCTCACTCAGCATGAGGGGGGATAGCTCTTGAATAAAGTAACAGCCTATAATGTTAGAGCACGGGGGGGAGGGGGTCTCTGATAACACCAATGAAGTCCTTTTGTCTCATTAGCATAATGTTAAAAGTTGATTTTATGGGGGAAGTAGGCTATAGATAAGAAATATAAGAATACCCTGGTTTATCATGCTTGAAGTTGATGGTAGATTTCTTTATCTGTGTCTTCAGTGTTCATATACTCCTAGTTTATAGCAAAGTTTAACAAAACTAAAGACATGCAGATTTGTCGAGAATAGATTAGTAATATAAGTAAAGACTCTCCCATGTGTTTTTTTGTGAGAATTGAATTTTTTTTCTACTTTGACAAATACATATTCATTTTCTGTGGCTGTATATATAATGACATTTTTATCATCCCCCATTTTACACTTTCCATCATAAGCCCTTTATATCAAGTTCCAAGTGTTCAAAAAAGAGTATTAAATTGTATCTTATTGCCTATTCAGTTACGGAGCATTTAAATAAGATTGTCCAAGATTATCAGAATAATAGAACTAAAACCCCTCTAAATTATATGCCCAAAGATATCCCAAGAAATCTGTACTCCTCCATTATCAAGTCGTCACCACGTGCCGATGGCATGGAGACCGGCACATATGTTCTGCTTATCTTTAACATCATATGTATAATTCTACATTCAAGCTGTTCCAAACAGCTGTGTGGCTAATCTAAATTCTGGCACACAAGAGGTTTCCGTTAATTTGTCTCCGAGAAAACAATACTGTGCATAATCTTGTAAAAAATGTCACAATACAGGCACGGTTCTGAACTTCATCTTGGGTTCAGAGAAGACGCCCGCATCATGAGCGCAAATATATTCAGCGATGTGAGATCATGCATTAATTACCGGCAAAAAAAAAAAAAGAAGTAATTACTTTGACCAGAAAACGACAAGGAAGTCACATACAAGGGACAGTTCTTACGTCTTATACAGGAAATTGTGCCGATCTGCGGAACCTTTCTATAGATATACAGATATTAGCCAGTACCATGACCATAATGTATATGGAATTAACTAACTTCTCACGAAAGTTCAGTGAAGAACCAAAGCGCAATAAACCATAATTAAAATCCACTAAAAATAGCCTCAGTCGTGAGCTGTCAGCTGCTTCATACCTGAGCTCTGATCCCGCCAGCTGCCCCTATCTTTGTTTCCTAGTTAACATTGACACATCCATAAGAGAACTATACATAGCAGCATTTGTAGATACAACTGACCAGGCCCCAAACTTCTCTCCGGTTGCGGTGTATATTGTTGTGTTAAATCGGTTGTTTTGTAATCCCAGTTACTTTGATTTATCTTATAAATACTGTATGAATGCCTCAATCATACCCCACCTCTTATCACTGCTCTGATAAAGTTATTAACCTACGTTTTATACCCACTTACATTGCTGTTGTCTGTTCCAGAAGGCAACTTATTTTAACTGAAAACCATTATAAGCTGAAAGTATAGCTCTGCAGAAAACTACAAAGACTTCATATGTTTTATTATATCTAGGAGAGAAGCAGACAGGGTCAGGATAAAAAGACTTCAAAGAAAACTATATGCCTTGAGTGCAGCAGGGCTGGAGATCAGTGCTCCGGTACAATATATACCAACGCGACAAAAGGATAAGAGGGGGCTAGCCTTCCAAAGCAAGAGGGAATGTTATTATTGCTTGACTATCATTATGATTATTATTGTTATTACTATGCCTCCTCCTAATGCAAAATCCATCCCATTTTTATGTTTCTGATAAAAATTGTACTTTTAAGTTAAATTACCTGTTAGAAGACTGCATTGATGTATCTGCCAACAAATGAAACCCAACAAAGCCCTTAAACAGAGCTGCAAAAACAGTATATTCCATCTTGATATATTTGTAACAGTAATCGAATGGGTCTGTCCCAAGGGATAAAGACCCAATGTAAAAGGAAAGATAAATAATGAATACAGGTCCCCAAAAACAATGCCTATTCCTCTATGGGTAATAGCAGGATTAAAATATTCTCATTTCCAAAATCTGTTCAGAAATATACTGAAGGTTTAGTTAACATCCAATAACACATGCCCTATATTATAAGTCTCATATAGGAAAGAAACACAATATGGGCCCCTTAGGCCACCTGGGCCCAGTTGCGATCGTACCGTCTCCACCCCCTCAAGTTACGCCCCTGAGCATTGGTGACAGGGGGTTTTATTAACTACAGCGCGGCTTAATATGTTTGTGTGTATACAAGCAACAAGTTATATGTTGAGGCTTAAATAAGTCCAAGGCATAGAATGTAAGACACAGTATCTACCTCTTAGTTCTTTTTTTTATAGAGTGGACATGCCAATCACTTATCGTCACTTATCGAGGAGATGGGAACAGGAAGCATCAGAGGGTTCTCAAGTGATAAAAGGAGAGTGTTACTTCACCTATTATATAATTCTAGGACTATAAAAGCTGTGTATCAACCATTCAACCCCTTTAATAAAACTAATCTCATGTGAGTGGTCAGGGGCAGACTGGGATGCCAAGTACCCAACAGTAAAATTCGATCTTGGAGCCCACTGTTGTACCGCTACATGTTTGTTACATAATCTATCAATATAAATTGTATGAATACATAGGATGGTTGAGATGATGTACTCTGAATATCTGTAAGAATTAAGGGTTCCCTGTCCTGCATTATTGATGCAGGGTATGGGGACTACATATCTCAGGGGCCCACCGGTAAATCCACCTGTTCACCTGTGGTACAGTCTAAATCTGTGAGCTGGGAATTCTCTGTAACAATATTTCAGAACAAAGACAACATGTAATCTGATACAACTTGGGGAAAAAACACCTTGAGCCATTATTCATCTTTTCTGAACCTTAAGAAGTCCTTCTTCTTTCATATGAAGCTGGTGCTAACGCTCTAGTATAGAGATTACATATTTAATATGCATTAGGACCAGTTAGCTTCCTAATACAGCAGACAAGTCTACAAAAATAACATCAGGAGAAGAAACCGAAAGCTGAATATAAAGTAATTTTTTTTAAAGCCCTCTGGAATAAATTGACAAGTCAGAAAGCAGCAGATGCTCCAATATTTTCATCTAATTGTTTTGATTGAAACATGTTATTGGTGTGACTCTGGGAGGAAAACAGATCTCTGCAACTTACAGCCTATAAATGCTAAAAATAAACCTGTCATAAAAAACGGTGATAATACTAATGACTTCTTCGATGGTAAGGCTGTCGATGGAATGTGACGGTTTGTTTGCGATATGGGGGGTGTGGGGAGATTTTCAGTCCATTCCATTTTAAAGTCTTGTCATGTTTCCTGAAACCTGGAGACACATACACATTAGGAAACACAACTGGCTGGTTTTCTCTTGACTTTGATGAATTACATATGGAGGACCACAAAGGGTTCCATACAAAAGAAATTCTGGCAGGGTAGATGATTTCCAGCATACTCAAGCACAGCGGGCTTTTGTAAAATGCCACAAATTTACATTTGGTTTGAGAAGAAGCCTCCGCAGTTGACAGGTACCTAACCTGCTTCCACATATTAACACGGGCTTTGCGCCGGCAGTCCCACGGTATCTAATTATTCATGCTTCTCCATATAACACATACCGATCTGGCCATATAAGGTGGCACCATATCATGATGACACGGGCCTATCTGCATGACATATTGTGGGTCAGGCTCAGTAATATGAACACTTTGAAGTCGGTTTTCTCTTTAGGGTATCGGCTTAATAAGAAGGAAAACATGTTGCTGCGGTCTTTATGTTAACACAGCTGTTATTTTGTCAGACTTTCTTTTTCTAGCGCTCATCTACTTCCAGTTACAGTCCATTGATTCATGTATGAATTCATAGCTGTAGAATAATTCATATCACCTTCTAAAGACTGTTGCTTTCCATGTGGGAAGACTTGTATCTGATGAGGGTAAGGTTGTGGCTGGTTATAGCAGAAGGCCAATTATAAGTTGCTCATGTTTCTAATCCATGTAAACACTATAAGATCTTCAGACCCTCAGGTGTCATTCATTTTTATATGTATGGAAAAATTTGCTTCTAAAAATATTATTTAGAGATCATGTAGCTCTACCCGCACTGGAGCAGAGGTCGCTTTGCTATGCTGGATAGGTTTTGATATTTGTATAATTGGTCTTCATTTTTTAACCATGCAGCATAGATGTGGATACTTTACTTTTAGGGCAGTGAGAAAATATCACTTGCTTTTAGAAGATCCAGTAGGGCATTTCTTGAAAAAAAAAGTTTTTATGAGTCTACCAGTTCCTAAATCACATCAAACCAGCATTGTCTAGGGCACTTCATAAGATCTCCTGATATTATTCTTTCTATGCCACGAGTACTTAACACTTCAAACCTTTTACACAGTGATTTGCATATCTACTGGAAAAAATGTGTAAAAAATGGATCCACCAGACGTAGACCTTCTCCCGGTATTCTAATAAGCTAATGTGCATACAGATAAAAAATACATTTTTTCTAAAACAGCAAAGAACTTGGATGGTATGTCTATACATATAACAATGTGCCCTAGACATTGCCGGTGTTTGGGAATTCATAGACTCCTTTTAGGCATAGAGGAATGGGTCCAGGGATTATTCTTATTTCCATATATGGAGTCCACCTCATCTACCTCATCAAGGTTCTTGTCTTCCCATGGATCAACACATTGGATTAAAGGTTGTGCTTAATTAACTGTTTTATTAGCCTTAAAGGAAATTTGTTATCATTACCTCCTTACTTCAAAATTCAAAAACATTTAAATTATGCAAATGACCCTTAAGGGCTACCTTAATCCCTCTGTAATTTGGCTTTACAGGCTTTTATACTGTCTCCCCTCAACACTGCTTCCTCAGAACTTATGCAGTGAGCACTCCATGCTGTAATCTCATTGCTGAGGGATCAGAGAAATCTAGAGACAGTGTAACAGCCGGATCACAGAGGTGCTAGTGTAGCCCCTTGGGTACATTAGCATAATTTGAAATGTTGTTTTTAGAAGGAAGGAATACCACGGTCACAGGGCCTGGATCTATTAGTAAGTGTCCCTGGTTTATCATGCTTGATTTTTATGGTAGATTTCCTTTAACTGTAAAAGTTACTGACAAAAAAATAGTGTTAGCACAGCTGGAGAGAGCCTTTGATAACAATTCCAATGATACCTGTATCATACTGCCGGCTTCTTCCTGTCCTGAGATATATCTATTATTATTATTATATATAAAATATATAATAAAATTAGATTCAGATTCAGCCAATTCTGATGTGGGTGGGCACTTCACATCAGCTCATACCACTGAAGCCAGAAGAGGAGAGCATGTTTGTAATTGGCCCATTTGAAGCATGTGATGAGTGACATGCTTGTGACATCACTACAGATCCTTTATATCGAACTAAGTGCTTTTAAATGATGCAGGGCAGCTTGTTTGTAATTGGCCGGCCTGAAGCATGTGATGAGTCAAATGCTTGTGAAATCACTACAGGCCCTACAGACCATCTCAACGAGCCTCCTGCCGTCTATAGCTGTACTCTATGGTTTCCCATGGCAACCAGAAAGCATGGCAAATGGAGATTAGCCTATGGGGCAAGGTAAAACCTCTGGTAGCTGCTGAAACAGCTGCACATAGCAAATTACAGTAAATTAGAAAATTGCTTATTTTTGCTGTACTATAGAATGTACTGTTCTGCTCAACGAAAGCATTTCTTACATTTTGCTAGGAATTGCGATTATTGCAGGACATGACAGGAAACTGGCAAACAAGCCCTGATAAAAGTTCCCTAGTGAGTAAACACTGAGCACAACCACAGGAATTAAGATACTTATAATAATTCCTTTATTTATATAGCTCTCACAGATTATGAAAAGTAACAGTCAGGTGCTGAAAATCAAATTCCTTGGATTATGTTATCATCAGTAAGTGTGACCGCCCGTATAAAAGAAGAAGTTCTGACTGTGTTGAGTTGGTACATTGAGGCATTTATTAATACCCACTCCACATTTAAATTCATACAACTTTCCTTATATTTATCATGTGACTCCAGATGTGGTAAACAGATTGAAGTGTGACTTTTTTTAAACTTGCAAATTTAGGCACAAATCCACTGCACTCCCCTTCTGGCGTAGGAGAAAATTAGCTGTGGCAAAAAAGCTAGATTTATCAAGCTCTCTAAGCTACTTTAAATTTTATGTGCAAAAGAGCTCCTAAGACACTAAAAAACTGGAGTAAGATCCTGCTTAATGATAAATCTGCCCCAATGTCTTAGGCCCGTTCCACACTTGCGAGTGTGATGCGATGAACTCGCATCACACTCGCAATGCATGCTGCCGGGAATGCACGGCCCGAACGCTGCACCGCGGGAGTGAACTGACATGCTGAGTTCACTCCCGCGGTGCAGCGTTCGGCCCGTGCGTTCCCGACAGTTTGCGTTGCATCGCATCACACCCGCAAGTGTGGAACGGGCCTAATTAATGTAAGACATGCATTAATTAAATATCTACACACCCCAGTGGATTCTAGTAACATTGTGGGCCAAAAAAATCCTCCAGAACAATGTGAGAGACTGATATAGTCATACAGTCAACAATTTCTTCAAGTGAATGCTGCTAAGGAGGACTCTATAAGCTTGATTGACCATCGATTGACGGGAGGTACTTAGCTTCTCACACATTCTGATATGTGGAGTAGTTACTAAGTATGAGCTGTATTCTAAGATCTAGCACTGCACTGCACTACATAAGCCACATTAAGCACAAACTCCATTAAGCAATAGGTCAAAGTCATTCTACCACCAGCACCTTAAAAATATAGAAGCTCTTCAAAAAACGTATCATTTTTTCTTCAATCTCTGATAGCAGGCACTTTAATGTGCCAGTCCTATTAAGACTAGATGTTAATGATTCTGAAACAGGACAGCTTTTCTAATATGTGTTCCAGATCAGATGATGTGGAAGTAATGTGACTGCGGAAATTTCATGCCCTCAAGATGTACAGTAAGAAATAAAGGCAATGGCCCCTACTGATTCTGCCACAAAGACTCGACTTCTAGAATTCACGTTCCTTAAAATCTTGTTTTTGGAAGGTCACTGGTTAGAAAACGTCATAGTGTGTCATACAGGAGAGATTATGACCCAATGTGTTTAATCAAGGAGACTAGCAGACGGCCAGTAGTACTTGATTTGGACAGCAATGCAAAAGAGCCAACTCATATCAATCTGACAAGTTAGGGGAATACAGCTCGGAATCTTCATTGTGTATGGATAATGCAAGGAAATAGGTGGATTTCTGTAAAGCCATTGTGGACATATGGATATCATCTGCTTATAAGATATATATTGGAGGCTGCAGGGGCCTAACTTGAGGGGGTACAGAGGTTGCGGTCGCACCCGGGCCCAAGAGGTTTAGGGGGCCCTTATGGTGTTACTTTCCCAAATGAGAAGACTAGTACTATAAACCATACATTATAGTCAGGGGCCTGGCACAAACTTTGCACTGGGGCCCATCAGCTTCTAGTTACGCCACTGGGAGGCTGAGGTGTAGTAGTTTGATGTGGATCAAAATAAATTTCAAAATAGACCCCCATTAGGGTGACAGATCTTCTGACTTGGGACAGGTGTTTTTTTTCTTCTGGCACTTTCCACAACTTTTGATTGAATTTTCCATGTCCACCAATATGGCCCCATCCCATTTGTAGTACCATGCAAATGGGATGGGACTATTATAGGCCGGGCTCCTTTCAAGATTTTCTGTTTTTATAGCAGATGTATGGTCTACCAAATAACTTGAAACAGAAATCGAACCTGACACCAGTTTTTACCCCATTAAATTACTTGCACCCTCAGATAAAGTACAGCGAGGGCATTTATCATTTTTGGGGTAAGATGGCGCTAGTGACGTTCTATGGTGGAATATTTGGTGACGCAAGGACTGATAGGTTTAGAACTACCTAGACCAACTTTTATCTGGGCTATTTTTGCACCACAAAAATAAGCGTCAAAAACTGTGTCGAAAAAATAGAAGTGCCAAAATATTGGTGGATTCACCAACGGCACCCAAAACAAGTCGAGAGTTATGTAAAACACCAATATTGTGGTGCCGACACTTCATAAATTCAGGTGCAAGAGGCGCAGAGAGGAAAAAATTAAAACACCACCAGTTTTTTGTTTGAAAAACTATAATAGATGACCCCAAAAAAGATTTTTCTAGAATTCCTTTTTTTATGTGAAATCTCACCCATTAACCTATAAAAAAAATCCTCCAAAAACATATGAAAATGAGCAGGGAAGAGTCATAAGTTAAGCAGCTATAGGGCGAACATCATTTCAGATGCTATCTTCGGTTCTATAGTATCTAGAAACATGGTGCTGGTGTCATATTAAAGATAAGAATATCATTGCATCAAGTTTGTCATTCTGTGATGCAATTCCACCCTTCTTACAAGTGCTCGGTACTGTCTTTTTACTACTCACATAACCATAAACCTGATCTGAAAGATGAGATTCTTTAATAGGGCACCAAAAGTATATATCTATGTAGTATAGAACTAAGGTAGGGGCGTCTAAAGTGATGCTCCTCCATGCAGTCACTAAACTTGACTCATCTAAGGCAAATATGACTATTCTCTGCTCATTTTCAAATGATTTTTTGGCAGAGATTTCACATAAAGGAGGGGATATTACATAGTGATTGCCAGTAGTTTCATGGGGTAAACATGGTGACAGGTTCCCTTTAACAGCTAAAATTCTACAATTCACTTATGTCAGGGAAAATGTAAGAAGGATTGAGCATGCAAAACTTTCCTGGTCTTTCCTATAATCTTCACACATCTATGACCCATAGCTATAGCTAGTATGTATGTTTATAGGTTGGTCAGGAGGAATAAGTGACACCCAAGTAATTTTATATTGAATTGTACGGCCACTTATATTCAGGCCAATTACTATTCCAAAATCAAAGTGATTCTTATAAGTACAGCTACCCTCCCATGTATCAGGCTGGTCATGTGAGCTGTAAAATACACAGTAAACTTGTATAACCTTTATAAAATTGCTAACAAATATATTGGTTTTTAAAATAAAAGCAAAAAAAGCTATAAAAATGTACTACAACCAGCGCAACAGAAAAGTAGACATCACGCTTGACCTTAAAAGAAAATGTAGAACCATTGAAAAGAAGGAAAAATAACAAATAAACACACTTAGCGGAGGAAACCATTACTACAGTCTTGCCCGGGGCCTGGTCAAGAAATGGGAAAGGGTAAAAAAAACACACTTCCCACTCAAAGTACATTTTCACTTGAGTTAAAGTGAATATTTGATTATGCATTTCCCTTTCTTCTTTACATCCTTTCATCTTCTTTTTTTTAAATTAAATCATTTTTTTTTTTTACTTTGAATTTCGAGCCGCGCTCCGTGTCCATGCTAATAAGAAACAGCACAGAGTGGCGGCAGGTTTACCGTGTAATAAGAGCTCACCTTGTACACGCCATATAGCGCCAGGTAACCTTTTACCGTGGGGTCACTGAATACTTGCACACCCTGGAGTATTTTATTTTAATTAAAATGTGTGGGTTTATTTTTTTTTTTAAAAAAGCTACCTAATCATGTTTTTTATAAAGCATTACGTTTTATCGCGCAAGATCTCTGGAGCAGAATTGAATTCTTCCCAATGAATACATTACTATTGTACTAGGCAAAACTTGTAATAACCATGATTGAAAACAAACTATAATGTCCTTAAGAGTTCACTAGACTATCCAGAGACTTCATTATAAGTTAATATAAACGGCCTGCGGAAATAACCACAGCGCGATTGGGAAACGTTCAAGAACCAATCATGTTTGTACCATGATAGAACTATCGGCATTCTGGATCTACATGAACTTTTACCTCAAACTCAATAGAAACGCATCAAATATATAGATTATACAATATCTAATATATGGTGTAATATTTATCATGCGTTGGAGCTTCGTGTGTATTGCGCACAGCCCAGTCAGTATACACCCTTTCATTCCCACATGGCAGGTAGGCGGCGTAAGGAGGGAAATAGTCACAATTCTTGGATGTGCACCAGGAATTGCTTTGCTTACATAGATGACATGTACTTAGGCCCCATGCACACAAAATTATATAGGGGCCATATGCTAGCCATACAAAAGGCACACGTGTGTCACTGTACCACGCCGGCACCGGAAAAAGGTAGTGTGTTATATCTCTGGAAACACAACCCGACTATACGGCTCCCTATGAAGAGCCAGCCAGCCAGCTGTAGGCTAAAGGCATGAGGCCTAAAAGTGAACATCCAGGCCTTATACAAAAATTGATTTACTAGAATCCTGCCACTCCCATATATAAGCTTTCCGACCCCAGACCTATTAATGTATCTTAGCCCCTAAGCCCAGTCAAAGACATGTGACTATTGCAGCCAATCACCATTTGTAGTGGTGGCCTGTCAATACGACTGCGGTAATTAATATAGAAGTCCAATATGTCCACAAAGATACGTCAAAGTTGTGGGCCAGGATACATAGAGAGATACAGAATGGGAGTGTTGCAGGAATTACCGTACAACATTCTTATCAGATTTGAAAAATCTAATCATGCATCATGAGTATAGGCGACTTTACATTCAGCTAGAATCATTACTACAATTACAGTAATGTAATGTTGCCAATAATAGGGGAAAGGGATTCTATATGATCAACATATATGTAACTGCCTAGGAGAAACTGGTCAGGAAGTAAGAGTTCTACTTACAGAGACTTTAACAATTAAGGCCACCATGCAGGTGTGTGGAGACTTATTGCCATTAATGCTTCACTAGGGGATTCTGGGAAATATGCATATAAGTTTTCCATGATGAGACAAAGAAAAAAATATCTCTTTTGCTACCTTGTAAGGCAGCCCCCTTACCATCAAGCATGACTTTCAAGAAGCCTAATTACACGATGAGGGATTAAAGCCAATCACGTTTCATATATCTATGTATAGTTTTGTAACATATGCAAAACTTTGGGTGTATAATCAGACCAAGAACATTGGGGTACATTTACTTAACAGTCACTGGCGCGTTGCCTGATCCGGAATGTCCGACTGGAATGCATTGCCGCTATTCATCTCCCTCCCGGTGTATGTAAGTGCATATCTTGCGACACAATTTTAAAGTGAAGTCCCTGCTCAGTCCGAATCCGTCAGATTGTCTGATGACCCGCCCCTCGATTTCTGTCGCATGAAAGCTGGCGCCAAAATCTGATCACATGCGACACAATCCCCTTCTAAAAAGCTGTCACAGTGGCTCAAATCTTGAAAATTTCCAAAATCCGACGAAAGTGCGTTCCGCGGACCCTTGGTTAATAAGCCCCATTATCTTTATTTTCATGTCACTGAGACAATCCATTAGTTTGCATGGTGCACATATAGATTTTACAATAATAATAATTGTTTTAAAAGATTCTTTATCGGTAGATTATATGTAGCCCTACTATAATGTTCACATTAAGTACACAGAAAATTAGACATCAATTCAACTCCATTAAACAATAGCAACCTTGTCCGATACAATTGTCACAAATGAACCGTGGAGGTACAGAAGATTTAATTGGTGATTAATAATTCTAAAGTCGATTTTCTTCTTCTCCACCATATGCTACTCAGGTTAGTCCCTCAAGTTAAAGAGCCACATTTACAAGCCCAGATGTTAACGTTCCACTGGACACCTTTCGTTAAATTAGTTTACCAAATCTAGCATGGACATCTGTCCTCTTGATTTCCTAACGGCTTTCAGGTGGTAATCGTTTTAATGAACGATAGTCTCCCCAGGATAAGTTATAATGGAAATACCATAAAGGTTCTACAACACTTGAAGTGACCAGGAATTTCACCTGGTTTAACAGAAGGTGACCGGTATTCCAATTATTGACAATTTGCCGCTAAGAAATACCTCGAGCAGGGATCAATTTTCTTATTACTCTTTTGTAAATGTGCCGTGTTATGTTGTTGCGAGATGAATGCCGTCTCACACTAAGAGCATAATGAGCAGTGATTTGTTTTACAATTACGGGCCTAATTCACCTCCTGTTACTCTGTGAAGGCATTTTAAAGTAACGGCATCTTTCTGCTTTCACATTTTCATCACCTCTACCTACCGAGCCCGCTGACAAGCCAGCAGTGTGTCAGAAATGGGCGAACAACATGAGCCTATCAAAGTCTGGAGCTCTCCTGCCTGAAAACAATACATACCCAGCGTCCCAACACCTCATGTTGAGTATCTCATCCTAGCAGCAATTACAGCCAAGGTCCAGCTGCACAAGCCTGATGGAAACGCTGAGGCCATTTAGAGAATTGGGAAGCCCTATTCTGTACGGCATCCACTTGTGCTTTCTTAAGTGTCTGCACGGCAGGTCCTGGAGAAAAGTTGTTCATATTTGTAGGCTTACAACATGCAATCACCCGGTGCTGGGCTTAAAACTTGAAATAAGGCAGACTCACCCTGCAGCGCCCATCAGCTGATGAAAGTCAATTTGTATTTTTTTGCTTCTTTGCTACTCCTCTGAAACTTTTCTACACATCGGCAACAATTTTTTCTACCACTGATTTCTTTCTTACTGTATCATCTCTGGCTAGGTTAATAAACTTTACATTAGTCATGACTTTTTTTTTTACATACAATAGTAAAACAATGGGGAACATGTATCAGATTTTTAACTTGGCTTTTTTAAAATTTATTTGTAACTTTTTTTGGCACAAATGCCAAATCTCCCTTCAAAGTTTGCCATGGTCAAGTGTTTCCTGAGTCATCACGCAATAAGATTTTACTTTTTTAAAAAGTCACAGAAAAGTCAAAATTTTGCAGCCAATTATTACCTTTCCCCTAAAAGTCTCCAACTTTCTGTAGACTATTGTTCAAATTCAATACAGACCTTAGCTTTACAAACGCCACATGTATTGATAAGAAAAAAAAACCCCGCTAAGATACACCTAACCAGCAGAGGACCCCCCTCCCCAAAAAAAAAATTAACAACACAGTCAGACTTAAGATACATTTGCCCCAGTATGTTTGGGTACAGGCTGTAGGAATATTATGCAATTCCATGTAAGAAACGTAATAATAATAATAATAATAATTCCTTTATGTATATAACGCCAACAGATTCCACAGCACTGTACAGAGTTTTCCAGAACAGTCCCTGTCCCCATGGGGCTCAAAATCTTCAACCTACCAGTATGGTTTGGAGCGTGGGAGGAAACCGGAGGACCCGGAGGAAACCCACACAAACATAAGAAAATCAAAACAAAAGAGCCTTTGTCGGTTTCCACAATTCCCATTGATTTTAATGCTCTGTAACCTCTCTATTGACTGTCTGGATCAAACCAGCTCATACTCAGAAATCTAAGAACAGGGTGAGGGTCTGCTTGACACATGATGAAACCCTTTAGGCCAGGTTCACACAGTGCAGCTTTGATGCAATTTGGTCCAAGCAACAATGTGTTTCCCATGATACCTTATATATATCTCTATAGCTACAAAAAGCAATGGTAATATTAGAATGTATGGCATGTTCTGCACGACAAGTCAGCAAAGACTAGTTGGGACCATTGGAGACCTGGTTTCCCTGCAGCAGGGTATACACAGGCGAGTACAGCTTTTTAAAAATTATCCACGTTGCCTACTCTGTCTACTCTATGTGACTAACTGAAAATGCTCATCAAAAGATAGTAAAATAGCTCAGTGCGCTCTCCAGGTTGTTCATATGATTCTAAAGGATGAGCAACAGGACAGAGTATTCTCTACCAATAAGTAGATGAACACTACAGTATTGCATACATAAAGGTAAAATTCACAATAGTGTCGGAAATAAGCTACTGCCTAAGGCTCATGTGTACGTTATTAGCTTAGATGATACGCTGAGGTTTTTGCGTCTCCAAGCTCAATGTATTTGTACGGGCTTATACATACAGCAGAGGATTCCTCAGCCCTGTGTCTCAACCTGATGACCCTGAGAAAAAACAGGCCCTTTTTTAGGCCGTGTTTGCGGCTGTGCACTCCCTTAGAAGCCTGCCTGTGCAGTTTGCCTGTTCAGTGTGCAGGGGGCGCCAGATTCATGAATTCATGGTGCATGTTCATCAAGAATCTGGCACTCTCTGCACTGCTCCTAAAGAGTGCACCAACTTTTTTTGTGCACCTTCAACATAGAGAATGCAACATAAATCTGTTGGACACTGCATGATAAATGTGCACCCGAACGTGCACCGGCGCCCCTTTATGTGCAGAATTTTGTGTCGGTTATAGTGCAGCTGCATGACAAATGTGTCGCATGTAGAGATGAGCGAGTATACTCGTCCGAGTATACTGCTCGGTTGAGTATTAGCGTACTCGGACCGGATCGTTACTCGGACGGGTATCTCGCCGGCTCGAGATCGAGCAGTAAATTAATAAAATAAATTGAATAAAAGTATTTTTATTGTAAAAAAAAAAATATTACACATGTTTCCAGATGTTTTACTTGTAAGAACACATTGAAATAACACTATTCTTCACTTTCCAGGTGTTCGCGCGTGTCTCCCGCTAGGTTCGGAGATGTTCGGAACATCTGGAATGTGAAGAATAGTGTTCTTTCAATGTGTTCTGCACTTAAATGCTCCTGTATTCACTGTTTTTAATGTTTTAATACTATTCTTCACTTTGCAGCTGTGCGCGCGTATCCTATCGGGAGACACGCGCGCACACCTGCAATGTGAAGAATAGAATTAAAACATTAAAAACAGTGAACACAGGAGCATTTAAGTGAAGAACACATTGAAATAACACTATTCTTCACATTCCAGATGTTCGTGCACATCTCCTAACTTAGCGGGAGACACGCGCGAACAACTGCAAAGTGAAGAATAGTGTTATTTCAATGTGTTCTTACAAGTAAAACATCTGCAAACATCTGGATTTTTTTTTTTTTTGCACTGTTCTTTTACTGTTCAGTTTTATTAAAAAAATGCTCGGGTCTCCCATTGACTTCAATGGGGCTCGTTATTCGAGACGAGCACTCGAGCATCTGGAAAAGTTCGTCTCGAATAACGAGCACCCGAGCATTTTAGTGCTCGCTCATCTCTAGTCGCATGCAACACACTTGTGTCTTCCTAAACACATGTTGAAGCATTTTGCACTAAAGAGAACATGCAAAGTCAACAGAAAACTGGCACAGGGGGGCGCAAACTTGTCTGTGTCGGATTTAATAATGCACCTTGTTGATGAAGATGTTGATAGCTTTACACTGGATGCAAGAGAGCGCCCCGTCTATTTCCATGTGGGAAATAAGATTTTCCATATGTTGCGTAGAGGAGATGTCTAGTTGGGCATCCCACACTCAATTTGAGAAGGTGTGGAAACCCTGACTTAACTTATCCCTTACTTACCCCTTACTTATCCCTTACTTATCCCTTACTTATCCCTTACTTATCCCTTACTTACCCCTTACTTATCCCTTACTTACCCTGTGTAGCCAGATAAGCAGTAAACTTGGATAGGGAGAGACAAAATCCAAATGTACTTGTCAGTTTACCAATAGTAGATGAGCATTAGTGTACCCATGGAAATCATGAGGTCTTGGGGTGGACAGTTTTGCTGCAAAAAGAGAAGGTCAGGCCATCCCTTTCCATTCCCTCAGCCTTTCCTTCCCCCCTCCCACACCACCACTTGTTCTTGTGTTGTTCTTGTCGTGGAGTCCACTATTTTGCTGATTCCTTCTGCAATAACCATGGATCTTTATGATTGGATACACAATATGTATGGATATTGATTGTAATTATGCTGGGCTCTCACCTAGATCTATAGAGCCTTTCGGAATTGGCTTGTTTGTTATCCCTTTCTCCTATTCTTAAAATGCATAGAAACAGAATTGATAAAAAAGAAAACTGGTCACAGTGTGTCATCCGTGCCTCATCCCATTTTTTTCATGAGATAAAAACTGAAGAAAACACACCGGCCTTCTTTGTGGCCACACGGCGGAGACACAGGGGAAACACTGTTGACACAAGGTCTTCAAAAACAGCCATTAGAGTAGCCATAGGAAAAGACGTTTGTGTACAGACGGTCTACGAGACATCTTATAATAATTTCCATTGTGATATCACAGGCATATGAGAACAACTATACTGAATAAGCGCAAATGTCTTAGCCTAAATAGAATACAAAATCAGATTACTATGAGGAGCATTGTGCTGTGTCTTCAGGGTAGTGATATATCTACATATCGCCACGTTGTTGGCCTATGTAGTAACACTCTACACTTTTACAAAAGTGTTTCGAAAAGTAAGCACTTTTAATGAAAAGAAAAGAAGGAACAAAGAACAAGCACCTAGTGGCTAATAGGCGCTGCAGCCTGTTACCGCCCCATGCTGTGTGAGGATATTAAACTCCTACTGAAGCGACATGATGTCTTGATTGTTGAAATTTTAATGCCAAGATCTTCAACCCACAGCGGATTAGCAACATGTGGTTTGAACATCATTGGTCGCTGTGGCCTGGAGATGCCAACACTCCAATGAATTTTACATTTTATAGTTTCTTGCAGAGTTCATGGCGCTGGTGAGGGATCAAGGCCTCATTACCGACTGGTAGGCTTTGCTTTTGATTCAATTAGATGTAATTCTCCTAATGGTGCTTTTACTCAGTGATATACTTTTTTTGGTGAGATCTAAGGATCACTTAGCTGCCTGATGTGATATACAGGCAGTCCCCGGGTTACATACAAGATAGGGACTGTAGGTTTGTTCTTAAGTTGAATTTGTATGTAAGTCGAAACTGTATATTTTATCATTGTAGTTCCCGACAATTTTTCTTTTTGCCCCAGTGACAATTGGAGTTTCAAATTTTTTTGCTGTAATAGGACCAAGAATTATCAATAAAGCTTCATTGCAGACAATTTTAAGCTGATTATTGCAATCTGGGACTATTTTAAAGCATCCAGAGAGCTTCACCAGAGGTCACAGTGGGCAGAGGGGTCCGTCTGTAACTATGGGTTGTCTGTAAGTCGGGTGTCCTTAAGTAGGGGACCGCCTGTAAAGTACAGCAGCTACAAAAGACAATCAGAACATTTCATTCTTTGAGCTAAGATAGATTACATTTCTACCGAAATTACAAAATATGAGTAATAATAAGTAGAGCAGAATCGGTCATGCAGATTGTACATAGATGCAACCCAGCTCCATGTGCTCCTCCAGTGTGCACACTATGAAGTTGCGCTACTGGGTCAAGCTACTGGGGTTGAGGGGAGGGGGGCTTCAGTGTATACTGCGGGGGGAAGGGGTCTGTGTGCTGGCTACATATATACTCAGGGGAGGGAGGATTCAGTGTGCTGGCTACCTATATGTTGGGAGTGGGATTTTTATAATGTTTTTATACTGCTATTATGAATATACATTGTTTGGATTCTTTATATTTCCATGTGGTTACCAGTACAGCGCTCCCATTCTGCATGGGGGATATGTATACAGATGTATCATCACATATATATCTAATCGAGAGGGGCACAGCATATATATTTATATCTAATAAAGGGAGGATGGTAGGTAATGGAGGGGCACAGTATATAGCTAATAAAGAGGGCACAGTATCTCTATATTTATAACAGTAGGTGCAGGAAGCGAGTTATAGAGCAGCAAGAGATAAGAAGATGATACATATCGTGCAAGCAGTTTGTTATAGAGCAGGAGGAGCTGAGAAGATTTTTTATAGTATCCTATCTGCAAGCAGCATATTATAGAGCAAGAAGAGCTGAGCAGATTATACATAGTCTAATTTCTGTAGACAACAGGAAGAGCTGAGATGATTGTGCGCAGTGGCCTATCTGAAGGCGGCATGTTATAAAGCAGGAGGAGCTGAGCAAATTGAGAGGTATAATTTCAGTTCTTCATTTATAACTACAGATTCTGCGGTTTCAATGTACAATTACATTATCTCCGGCCCTCAGGTTCCAGGGTCCAATGTATCTTTGGCAAATTCAGTTTTGATTTATGTAGGTCTTGGATTACAAATAATTCATGTACTATTACTATTTTATCTTAGACACAATATTACTTTTATGACAGTCATAACATTACTGATGAGGCTATGTGAAATGAATGAGGTATCGTGCGAATCAGACATCATAACAAAGTCAAAGGTTGTCAAAAGTGAAAAGTTTGGTGTTAAATAATAGTTCAGCTATAAAGCTGCTGACAGTCTGAGAAAAGGAACAAAACACAAGCAATCAATAAATGTTTTGGCTCGCAACGCTGCGTTACCATCTAGTTTTCTCTCTCCCAATGTAGAACTTGTCAGTGTCGCTAACATATCAGGAGCGGCCGTGGTGTGACAGTAATTTTACTATGGAGTGTTTGACATCAATGTCCTGAATTCTAATGAATATTGAGCTAATTAGAAATCGATAAACTGGAACTTATGTGGAACTAATGTGCTGTCAGGAAGATTTCTCGTGCTAGGACTTTTGCAAAATTTATATAACTGAACTCTTTCAGGGTTTCTAATCTTCATAGAAATAGACACATATGGGGTTATTTATTGAGACGAAAGCATTGTGCGCCAATCTCAATAATCACCACACCTGGTGCATTTCACTACTAAGAGGTTCTGATCTCTTAGTAATCCCAGTACAGTGCGCCAGAATAACAATCAATGCAGATTTCATAGGTTTTACCTATAATCTGCCCCAATAAGTATGACTGGTCAAGGGGACCCGCCTAGTCCCTCTTTGGGCCCAAGTTTTCCACGCCCACGTTCTAAAAATTTGTATAGGGTGTAAAAGCCTCAAAAGGTCAAAGTCGTGTGACTTTTTAACGCTGTGTATGTCAGGTTATATAAGAAGGTCAGTCACTTGGGATCACTCTATATCAATATATAAGAGGCCTGTTAGAGTCATATGCCATTCAATGTGGAGTGATCATCTGAGATTCCAAGTGCCAAGCCAAAGAAGATCTTGTCCTGAAGAGACAACCCTTTCAAACACTTATTTATCAGCTATCCACAGGATCGGACCAATGAGACCCCATCTTTTATCATGAGCAGAGTGCGATAGTAGAAAGCTGTACTGTTATCTCCGGAAGACCTGAGTCAATGGAGTGGAGTCACACATAGACGCTAATGACCCATTCAAACTGTTCTTGTGACCAGTGATGGTCCTAGAGTTCAGATCATCTATCCTAAGAAAAAGCAATTATTTCCTTCTGGAAAAAAAAAACCTTTGAATCTGGAATACAGATTCCTGTAAAGTCCTTTTACTTTTCTCTAAATACATAGTTCACTGAATCTTTGTTCGCCCACCCAGGCGTGTAAGAAAAATTCCCATCAATTGTTGTTAAATCAATGTTCTGAATAGTTAAGAGGTTAACTAAAGACGCTCCGATCCCCACGTTACAAATGAGTAGTGACTATTTTAGTGTCCGATCCTGCAGGAGCGATCATACAATGACTTTGGTTTAGTGTAGAGGGGGATCGGTTGTAATTCTTCATACTTATTCAAATGATCACAATAATTCTCCCAATTATGTCACCGCATTCCACTCTGCATAGTCAAGTATGTAATGCAATAAGCCTACGCCTCAACAGTCTGTTTGCCCCACAGCAAGTTCGAAGGAAAAAGTCTTCTTTTTTTTTTTTTTAACAGGACTTGTCTCTTTGAAATGCACAAACGGGCAAGAAGCCAAAGGGAGCTGGTGCTTAAGCAACCAAGACTGAGCAGTGACTGTGTGCATTTCAATCTCAGCCAACCGCAGTAAATGTTATTGGAGTTTTTGTGCTGTAAAATTGCTGCTTTCATGCCCAGTGCATCTGACAATAGGAATCCTGGGTCTAGAGAGAGCAGGAGAGAGCCTGATGTGTCTTCTAGCCAGTTTGCTGCATCCTCTCCGAAATTACCATCGCTCCTTCAGTGTGCTCCTAATGGCTTGGTGACAGCGTGAGTCATGTCACTGATGCATCCAGACAAAGATACTCAGCAAATGTAAAGAGGAAAACTGCAGACAAATAATGCTGGCGGAAAGTCATGTATGGTTCCCTGTTTGCCGGCAATATATTCCCACCTCCGTGGAAGGGTAAAAAAAAACTAGTGCTTCCTGCTGAGCAATCATAAAGCACCATAAAACGCATGAGACCGAGGTTCAGCAGACCACATCTAAAATCCAGCAACAGATAAAAAGCTTCTCCAACATTAATGGTAAACACTATAGACAGACGTGTAGGGAGCACCGGACCGCCGCGCACAAGGCTCCCGCATTGATGCAATGTCAATAATTTACACCTCTGATTCCTTTGGCGGAATAGCCGTCTGCTCTACATATAGTTTGTGTGATGATACATTACTTACCTGCGCGCTGGGCTGCTTTAAGGTTTTTAGCACATGATTTTCACATTCTCAAAAAGACTTCTGGCGTCAAAGGATTTTTTTTTTTTTGCATTAATGGCACATTAGAAGTTAATTAAAGATGAAAAATACTAATTAATTTAAGTTTTTATTTTCTGGGTGAGTGAAAAAAGAAACTGTTTTGTTTCTCCACTGGTAAATGACAATTCAAGGTCAAAATGCTGAACATCAAGAAGCAGCAGGGTATGTAACATAATTGCTTGAACTCAGAGACCTATTATATATGCAGGCAGCGTGTTATAGAGCAAGAGGAGCTCTGAAGATTGTACATAGTGTCCTATGTGCAGACAACATATAATACAGCAGAAGGGCATGATTGTCCATAGCGGCCTATCTGCAAGTAGCTTGTTGTAGAGCAGGAGGAGCAGAGCAGATTGTACTTAGTGTCCTATATGCAGGCAGCATGTTATAAAGCAGGAGGAGCTAAGCAGATTTAACACATTGCCCTATCTGCAGGCAGCATGTTATAGAGCAGGAGGAGCTAAGCAGAATGTATATAGTGCCCTATCTACACACAGCATGTTATAGAACTGGATGAGCTGAGCAGAATGTATATAGTGTCCTATCTGTAGCAGCATGTTATAGAGCAGGAGGTGCTGAGCAGATTGTACATTGTGTACTATCTGTAGGCAGCATGTTATAGAGCTGGAGGAGCTGAGCAGATTATACATAGTGCCTTATCTGTAGGGAACATGTCATAGAGCAGGAGGAGCTGAGCAGACTGTACTTAGTAGCCTTTCTGTAGGCAGGATGTTATAGCGCAGGAGGAGCTGAGCAGGTTGTTCACAGTGTCCTATCTGCAGGCAGCATGTTATATAGCAGGAGGAGCTGAGTAGATTGTCTATAGTGCCCTTTCTGCAGGTAGCATGATATAGAGCAGGAGGAGCTGAGCAGATTGTACATAGTGCCCTATCTGTAGACAGCATGTTATAGAGCTGGAGGAGCTGAGCAGATTGTACATAGGACACAATGTACAATATGCCTAGTGTCCTATCTACGCTGATGAGTGAAAGACTATAGATCACTTGAGTAGAACCACTTACTGGACTCAGGGAAATTGGGGAGGAGATAGCAGATAGAAGAGGCCACTCAAACACTTTTTTTTTTACCATCAGACTATTATTTTATGAAACACAATGGTGAAAATTGTTGCTATGTAACATTAATGCTTATTGTCCGGCTAAAGGAAAATATTCATCAAATGAATCAGAGACATTCAGATCCTTGTTTCTGTAAATCACTGATCTTTGCCTGTAAAGGTGAATACAGGCAGTCCCCGGGTTACGTACAAGATAGGGTCCAGAGGGTTGTTCTTAAGTTGAATTTGTATGTAAGTAGAAACTGTATATTTTATAATTGTAGATCCAGACAAAAAAAATTTTGGCCCCAGTGACAATTGGAGTTTAAACATTTTTTGCTGTAATGGGACCAAGGATTATCAATAAAGCTTCATTACAGACACCTTACAGCTGATTATTGCAGCCTGGGACTATAGTAAAGCATTCAGAGAGCTTCACCAGAGGTCAGAGGGGTCTGTCTGTAACTATGGGTTGTCTGTAAGTCGGGTGTCCTTAAGTAAGGGACCGCCTGTACTGTGTTGGATGGGTATCAGGACTCTCTTAGGCTCTTTTTCCAATCCTTATATGATGCTCTCTTTTACGACAGAACACAAAAAAAAAAAATTGAGTAAATTATCTTAAAAACAGGTTAAAAACAGGTTAAATTATTCTGAAAAGTAATAACAATACTATATATATATAATATTTAGGTAGTTGCATTTTACTTGTTATAATATAGGGTTAAAGGAAATTGGAAAACTTAGTGTAGGAAGAAGTGTTGTTCCTGCTTAGGGAATGAGGCCTCTCGGGGATAGATTAGATTAATGGCATTGTATTTCTAGAGCATGAAAGAAGTAACAGGAGACTTATAGTTTGTCATGGCCGCTGTCATTCATATCTAAAAATATGTACCACCTAATATGGAAGTCTTCTGCGGACGTTTTATTTTTCCTTGGATAAAATGCTTGCATATAAGAAGAATGATTTCCTTAAGCAACACCATTTTCGTAACACGTTTGACATTTCACTGTGGATTAATAAATTCACTCGCTACCAGTTATTAAACTGGCAATGGCGCACTTAAGGGTGAAATGCCACCGAGGTGTTAAATATTGATTTCCAGATGCAGATAACCTGCTCTGAGAACAAAATATGTACTCAGAATATTCGTCATGGCAATGAGAAAGAAACCATTCGATGGCACAATCTTAAAGGGAAATATGGGGGTTTGGGTCATTCAAAATAGGGAAAGCTGCTTAGACGGAGTCTTTACCAAGATACATGGAGTTGTTTAGGGCAGTGATTTTCAACCTGTGTGCCGCGACACATGGTTGAGTGTGCCTCGGGGAAAGTTCCCCGAACTATGGTGCCCCTGTGTAGCGCTGCCGCCGCGCCCCCGTGTTTCTGCCCCCATAATTACCTACAAGCCCCGCGTCGGCGATCCGGCCATCTTCTGTAGCTCCTGCACCGCGCGGCCCATGTCACGTGACCAGAGGCGCGCGGTGCAGGAGCTACAGAAGGTGGGCAGATTGCCATAAGGAGTGAAGGTATGCGGAAGGAGACATCAAGGGTAAGTATATAAGGTTATTATATGTATAGGGAAGGTAGCTAGGGTCTTTTTTTTTATTAGTAAAGGTAGGCTGGGCCTTTTAATTAGTAAAGGGAGGCCTCTAGGGCCTTTTAATTAGTAAAGGGGGGCCTCTAGGGCCTTTTAATTAGTAAAGGGAGGCCTCTAGGGCCTTTTAATTAGTAAAGGGGGGCCTCTAGGGCCTTTTAATTAGTAAAGGGGGGCCTCTAGGGCCTTTTAATTAGTAAAGGGGGGCCTCTAGGGCCTTTTAATTAGTAAAGGGGGGCCTCTAGGGCCTTTTAATTAGTAAAGGGAGGCCTTTTATGACTGTTTTAGTGTCATTTTGTGCTATTTTGGTTGTTGGTGTGCCCCAGGATTTTCTAAGTATAAAAAGTGTGCCGCGGCTCAAAAAAGGTTGAAAATCACTGGTTTAGGGCACCCAATATGCTATCACTTATATGACCCTATACATTTCTATGGATGCTGATTCCCATGATTTGGAGATGTTATTATGGAAGTATATTATTAATACTAATTATAAAATATTAGAAAGATTTACTTATACTGTCAAGACGTCATGTACATGACCATGTAATGGAGTTGTGTCCAGGATGTTTGTCTTGTGGTTAACTCATGACTCCATTCCTTTCTATGGGCTTATGCTCATGGCCGTTGCACGCACTGTCCTGTGGGTGGCCTGACTGTCCGCACCGCAAAAGATAGGGCAGGTACAATTTGTGCATTTTGTCTTCGTGGCCAAGTCATTTCATATAGACATTGATGGTTTGATTGGAGCTCACACGTCAATGTCAGACCCTGCAAGCAAAAGATCATCTTCCCGTTTGCAGCATGCAAAGTGGCCTTACACTATTACAGTGCAAAATCAGAACAGACCAGATTGCCTTAAAATGGACCAGATCTTATCACAAAACCAGATTCTTGATAATAATGTGGTATGTGTCTAGAATGTATAGTATAACTTTACACCGCCTATTAGTTGTCTTTTGTATTTGCCAAAAAAGTTGCCAATTTTTTGGCACTTCTGAAGCTCTACTCTAATCCACCAAGTCCCGTCCCTGTCTAGGAAGGTATAAAAAAGCTAAATAAATGAAATATAAGACATGAAGGTACATTTGTTTTACAAGAATTCTGGGACAGTTCAATTAATAAATTAGCACTGCGTAACTTTAGAAGGTACCGAGGGTGCAGCCACATTAAATATGTCTGATCATGAACTATAAATCAACAAGTTGAAGAGTATAAAGACTTACTTTGCACTTACAACAGAAAAAATACTCAAGATTTTTCACAAAAGCGTCTAATAAAGTTGGGGCAAATGAGCACAGATTTTGGCTGTATTAATAAATAAGCCGCATTGTGTGAATTTCATTTACTAAAACCTCTAAAGTAAAAACAAAAAAAAGGATTTCAATTGATTTAGACTAATAGAATTTTATGTAATTTTACATGGCAATTACTAAACACTTCATAGAAATCCTCGCTGCTGTTTAGGAAACTATCATTCATGTATCAATTTTCAATTATTTCCCCCATGTAAGTGTGAAAGGATAATTAAAATGTATTTTTAGATGACATCTGGAGAATTTTTTCCCCAGTGTGTCTGGGGGAAACTCAACACAATTTAAGAGGTTATATGAGTAGGTATCGCACTTTCCCTGTGATTTGAAAACCTGTTAAGTCTTATAACACTTTACAGCAAAGCAAACTTTTCTCACGATATTGAGGCTATAATACCACAGAAACTGTAGGCTATGTATATGGTAACTGTAAATTAATTTTGATTCTTAAAGGGAACCTACCACCATGGATCTACTTATTAAGGTAGATCGGGTGGTTGGTACCTTCTATTGCCCTAATATGCTAATTTTCTAAAGAGGCTACTGGGGCGTGGAGTAGTCAGAGCTGAGGCTACATGGCACGCCTACTCCATGCCCCAATAGCCTCTTTGATCCTCCTACCAAGTGTCTTCAGCGCAGATGAGAGAGCACAGCTCCTCGTAGCTATGCGCCGAAGATATCTCGTAGGAGGATCAAAGAGGCTACTGGGGCGTGGAGTAGCTGCGCCGTGTAGCATCAGCTCCAGCTATTCCACGCCCTAGTAGCCTCTTTAGAAAATTAGCATATAAGGGCAATAAAAGTTATAAAAAGATACAGGGGACCTGAGGATTAGCCCTTAAAAGGGCTATCCTCACATCCAATAGATGCACCTACGACCCAATCTACCTGTATAGGTAGATCCATGGTGATAGGTTTCCTTTAACTGCCTCCATCCAGAAAATTCTGAAAGCCTAGTCACTCTATTTCTTCTATTAAACCTTTAAAGAAAACTTGTGACAGGTTCCAATGGTTAATGCTATGCTGATTTTAAATATGCCCTTGTCAGCATTCAGTACTTCATAAAACTTTATTTCATATTACCTGCCTCCCTGCCAGAAGTGTGTGGTGAGTCCTAGGGGACAGCTGCAGCAGCCTGTGTCTCAGTCTCATGTATTTGTCCTTTGCTCCACAAGATCCCCTTCCCTCCCTGGCCTGCTCAATGCGCATGACAGGAAGTAGGAAATGAACTGGATAAGTGTAGAGAAGAGGAGATTAAGTCACAGACACACAGGCTGCCTCCCTCCCCACCACCCGGCTTACCACATTGACTAAATGTAAAATAAAGTTTTATAAACTACTGAAATGATTCAAAATCCTGACAAAGGCATTTTCAAAATAAGCATAAACAGACAAGATTCTTAAATGTACTCAGGATAACAAGATAACACATTCTCTTATTCACTATTATTAACAAAAATACGTCATTTCATGACCGCAAATCTTCCTGCTATGATCGGATTCTTCTCGTGAATGGTTTCTCTTGTCTGCACACTGCATTGTTCTCTGCCTTCTGCCCCCTCACCCCTGCATTAAAAGACCAGCTCAGACACAGGCACTTCCTGATTAGGTGAGGGATCAGAGCTGACTGTGTGTTTTATTTAATAGGTGAGTTAGTAGAGCGGAGAGTGTCATTGTGTGTAACATGCATCTCATGGATCTCATCATCTCTAATCTCTAGTAGAATGTTCAGAAGTAAAATGAAAGTGTAGATAAACCCTGTACCCTCATAATCTAAGCACTGTGTCAGCACACAGAACTAGATGGATCCTAATGTGTCTGCTTAGAGAGTCCCCATCCACACCCTGGAATCTTACACAGACCATCACTGAGTGATAGGAGCCAAAATGACAATAACACTTGTAAAGTAAAGGGTTAAAATGATATTTATTGTGTAAACATCCCTAAGGGATTAAAATTGGAGAACTTTCTTCCATGGGCAAACCCCTTAAAAGAAAAATTTGCTTTAAAAGTTTAGTCATAAGTCATTTTGCTTCAAATGGGTCAGAAGATATTTGGACAATGGATTTGATGAAAACAATTAATCCAAATCCATTGATTCGAATATGTTGATAGCGCATTGGTTTACTATGTAGCCGCTGTGTGTACAGAGATACATGGGGCCTCATGCATCAAACCTGTCCCTTTTATTTGAAAACATATACAACGATCCGTTTACTTTGCTTTATTTCCGCCCAGGTGCAGAATATATTAAATGTATACAAATAGGGTCATGTATAGATCAGGAACATAATGCTCTAAATTAAAAATGTATTCATGTGAGCTTTGTCGATGGCAATGCAATTTTTAACTTACTGACCTGTTCTATTACGCGCAACACATTTTAATGTGCTGAATATTATTCTCTGTGTCTGTTCTGATATTACGGCCAAAGAAAGATTTATAGACGGCATTTAAAAATTCAATAGAATGATACAGAAGCAGTGGATTATGATGGTGTGCAGTGGTCAGGTCATGTTAAGGTTGCATTTCCTTGTGTCTGGAGTCTGTGTGTGGCTATGCCCAGTAGCAGCTGTGTCCCTGGAAATTGTATTCAGATTCTATATTATATTTAGATGCTGTAACCTTGCTTCACTGAATAACAAAATGCCATTTACAGGCAGCAAAGGCTTTTTATTTTAACCCTTGTTCAGATCTGACATGTTGGTTTGGTGTAGCAGCCCAGTGCATGCAACCATTGTCATGGGCCCCAATAGAAAGACACTAAACAGGTAGGTCATCTACTGGTAGATGACTATTTACAGCCTGAGGTCTCATGCACAAAACCATGTTCAAAAATGGCCTGGGGTGTAGCCCGTTTTTTGGCCATGTGAAGATAGGGGTTGAGTGCTGCTCATAACTCCAAGGTCAATAGAAAGCTGAGTGTCGATGCCAATTCATGCAGGAATAGGACCTACTGTATCTCTGGTGGTGGGGCCAGCCGACTCCGATGCAGTGCGGTAAAACATGATGTGCTCACCTCACCAAGACTGAGAACAATAGGCCTCAATGCTGGCCGTAAGCTACCTGCCGTTATCTCATGGCCGACATTAGTTATGTGCATGAGGCCTAACATTAATTTTCTAATTATTTGTATCCAATGTTAATCCTTTTACTATTGTGAGCACTAACATGGCTTTTGGGGTTATCCTTCTTCAAAAGTAATTGTTTTGCCAAGAAAGAGAAGAAACTGTCATATGACTGACTGATCTTATTTATATGGGGGTAAGGAAATCCAATTCTCCTAGCAGAGGACTTCACTGGAAGGAAGAATTTAAAGGGTGGATTGAGTATTTTGAATTTCACTGCCCCATCCTTTTGGTCTCAGTGTACAGTAGATAAATTGCTGCCAGAGCTGTTCTTTCATCCCCTCGATCCATGCAAGCCACCATATAAGTATGGAGGGGAATTTTCAAAGAACTTCTTATTAATGTGTCACATCTGAGTCATCCTATGACTGTAGAATATGACTGAGGATGCATTGATAGTGTCAATTTTTTTCATTCTGCCTCTTCTTAGTTTGAACACAAGTATATTAATTCTCCTGGAAACCTTGATTGATTTGCTTCACACCGGTCTGTCTCCTACAAACTCTGCTCTGGTTCACTAATAGTTGAACTTCTGTGATTAACAGAATCTCTCTCTACTCCACTACCATTGTCATCCTGTGTTATGTCAAAGTACTGATCAAATTACCTTCTGTACTGGGGCTATGGATTCTTTTAAAAGGTCTTGTGTATTAGTACCCTTTGCCTGCTATGGTATTGTACTTGTACTCTGACCATTTCCAGGACTCCTGACTAACCATTTGCCTAGTGATTTTGTACTGTGTTGTCCTCTTGTTTTTGACCCATATTTGGCAACTATCCCTAAGGTAGACCGGTTGAGAAGGCTGTGAAAGCTACTGTCTGAGCCCACTGTCTGTCTAAGTCTCCAGTCGGCTTCCCAACCCTGTATAACGCAATAGTTGTATCCTCAATTATTGGTTTATTGGGCGTCAAATTGACAAACAGGTGATAAATCAGATGAAAAAGACATCTTTATCATCTGATTGAGAGAAGGACTCTTTAAAGCGCAACCATGAATACATACAGATTTACAGAGAGACTTTGCCAGGACACTCTTTTGGTGTGCAGCTCCTCCGATAAGAATCCCTTTTTTGTCAGTAGAATTGTAAAGTTTGCCCAATTAACAAAACTTTATTAAAGTAGCATATTTAGATAGGAGTTACCATACTGACCGTCATCCTAATAAGAATCTTGAATCTTGTGCCTCAACTGTTAGCATAGTCTACAACATTTTGAAAAATTAGATTAAGTTCAATGTCACTTGGACATATCTTTGTTAAATCTTTACGGTAAGACACAATGCCACCTTTCCATATCTGAGAGTGTTTCGGGACTTACAGAAAGTCACTATTAATTTACCCCTTTCCAATCTGTGATCACTTACTGTGATGTGAAGGTTCATCTTTAAGTGCACTGTAGCCAAGTGGGGAAATTTGGCAGATACCATAATTGTTGGCATTATATATACATATGCCCTAATTTGCCCTAAAAAATAGATGTGCACTTTACCAAAAAGTAACCTTTATTTTTATCTTTCCGCCCACTGGTATCCATTTTTTAAAAACGAAACCATAAAAACCTTAAAGGTTCTAGTCACATCTGCCATATGTTTTATGGAGAATTCTGTCACGTCATCTCTGTGTTTCTAGAGTCTAATAGCAGACAACATTCACTGCACTACGAGCAGCCATATAATATTTTCATAGCAGGAAATACAAATGGGCTATTTCCTCCATGGATACAATTTCACAGTAAATGATTTAATGGATCTAATAAAAACAATTTTACATTTATGATGGATGGTAGATACTCTATTGTGGCATTTGGCTTCCTTCAATTACGATGTTTTCTAGAATCTATCATCTCGATTGTAATGTCTGAGAAGCAAAAATGGAAAATGTGATAGTGTTGGTGTCTAAAGTAAGAAACCAAAATGGATGAAATAAATGAGCTTCTGCTATTAGCAGCACCTAGAAGTCATAAAATCACTTCTCTATCATTAATACATTGTGCGATTAGGGCTCTTATCTATCTCCTGACCGGGCCTAATGTTCTTATTTTTCTCAAGCACACTGTGTTTTCTGGTACATTGTGTTACCCCAAGTACTATGGACGCTGATGGTAAAACTAAAAGTCCCAGAATGACCTAAAAGTGCACAAATGAACATCCGTCTGTGGAGATGCAATTAAGACATTTTTGCTCCTCTCTAATACAATGTTTTAAGGACCAGGGTGACTTTTATGTATTGGTTTGAAGAACAAAGCTGATCCAGCTCAGAAATTTGTTGGTCTAGGAAAATTGACAAGTCTTCCCATTGCTACATGGTTAGGAAATTCAGCGGATTTTACATTTGAAGAAAGGTAGCTCAAGCAGAAAATCCTACTATGAACATTAAGTCACTCTCTAGTATCACTAGGAACCTTGTCTAAACATAAAAAACAGAACGAGGCTTTCTACAAATACTTCGTGACCCACATTTAATATGTACAGTTTGCCTGTGTAGTGTGCAGAGGGTGCTAGACTTATGAATTGTGGCGCCCGTTGTGCATGAATCTACCGCCCCCTGCACTGCACCTGCAGAGTGCACCAACTTTTTGGGGGGGCACCTTTATCATGGGGCATGCAAAGACTTCTGCTAGACGCCACCTTGAATTCTCTTCTTACATTGAAGCCAGTCTTGCAATTAACAGATGACTATACATGTGATTTACCTATACATAATTCTATATATGCCTATATTTATCTATA
Source organism: Engystomops pustulosus (assembly GCF_040894005.1). Taxonomy (NCBI): domain Eukaryota; kingdom Metazoa; phylum Chordata; class Amphibia; order Anura; family Leptodactylidae; genus Engystomops; species Engystomops pustulosus. The sequence goes on from NC_092411.1 coordinate 244,801,357, forward strand.
CATAATTCTATATATGCCTATATTTATCTATACATAATTCTATATATGCCTATATTTATCTATACATAATTCTATATATGCCTATATTTATCTATATGCCTATATTTATCTATACATAATTCTATATATGCCCTGCACTGATGCTTGGTGCACTATGGTTTCCCATAGAAAACAGCAGCTGTTTAAGGACCGACCCTAAAGCTAGGGACACAAGACCATGCTTGTTCTGTGAATCAGGGACTGTTTGCTGGCCAGATCTATTGGACAAAGCTTCTGGGATGGGACTCAAAGCATTATAGTGATATAAGGACCTCAGTGCGTCATATGTCCCCAAAAGTGGATTATAATATGGGTATTTGGGCAGCAGTCCAGGGCCCACGATAACCCAAACCACCCACTAAGTTTGATACTAAAACGTAGAATTGTAATCTGGCAAGACAGAGAAACCCACATTTCCAGCTATACATTCTAAGCTTTTCATTGGGTAGGTGATTATTTCAATTTCTGTATATTTTACTATGATTAATCTATTCCTACATTATGCACATTATTTGTCGCCCCCTGTGCGGCTCACCACCGGGACTTGAAGCGCAGGACTACCGTCTATGGAAAATAGCAGAATTTTAATCAAAACTACAGGGGCAAACAACACCTTAAGGTCAGTGAATGTACTATACATATTACATTTAGCATAGGAAAAGCAACATAATGAATACAACTTCAAGCTTTTCCAAATCTATAGAAACAGAAATGTATCATTACATCTCCGGTGCTCTGTAAACTTTATATTCATAAGCTCCCGGGAGCTAACCTTCTCCCTTCATCACATCTGAAAGGATTTCTCAAACCCCACAATGCTGATATATATTCTGTGCAGTATTTGATCAGACTAACAGGTTGCCTGCAATATACAGTGTTGCAATACGTTTCAAAGAACAGGTTTATCTACACACAGGAAACAGTGGATTTAACGAATAATCACACGTTTTCCTTGCCTTTTATTACATTCCAACCTTTCCTTTTAATATGTGTGCAGATAGGGAAAAAAAAAGATGTCTGCCTGTGCGTTCATGACAAATAAATCACTGAAAGACGGCCTGAATTGTGTCCAGAAATGAAAAAGCGACATTATGGATCAAATTACGCAAGACGGACAATATATCAAAGTGTTAGGAGTGACAATAATAAAGGTGCACTGACGCCACTATCACCAGGGCAGAGTCATCACGCCACAGGAGCCAGAGCTGTCTAAACTATATATTCTCTGGCTTGTCTGCTTTCATAACCCTGTAGGGCACGTTGAGCTAATAAAATTGGGTCCTGTTGTCAGGATTTATCTAAATAGAAGAGATACGTGTATAGAAGGGGGATTAAAGGTAACCTGTCACCAGATTTTACCCCATTAGGAGCCCCCTTGTGTAGGGTATGAAATGTCCTTTCCAGAATTCCCTCTACTCTGTTAAATCTCACCCATTCACCTATGAAAAAATCTCCTCAAAAGTCATGTGAAAATGAACAGAGAAGAGTCATATTAGCCTGAGATGAGTCAAATTAAGAACTTGTCATTTCAGACTCCCCTATTTTTGGGTATATGGTACCTAGAAACATGATTGGTGGTATCATTGTAAAGATGAGAATCTCAACATTCACAACACACCAGGGTTGTGGTTCCTTGATCTAAATACATGGTTGGAAATGTGAACAGCAGATAAAAGCGATTTGGCAAGCTCTGTGCAGCGCTGCATAATCTGCGTGCGCTATATAAATAAAGGAATTATTAATATTATTCAAAATCCAATTCCAGTTTTTTTTAACTGTCTACAGTTACTCAACGGGCACTGCCTCTTTTGGTGGTCCAATGTATCTGAGTGGTTTTTCCTTATTGTGACATATTGTGATCTGGAATCATGTGATAACTCTGGGAACATTTCAGAAAACTAGACAGTGGCGAACTTTAGAGATAGACTGTCTTAGGCTCGGAGTAGCAAATGTACATGTTTCTAGGTGCTATAGAATTGAAGAAAGGGCAGCCTCTAAACTTGACTAATTTCAGGAAAAATATGACCCTTCTCGAGAACACTGCAGAAGACTAGACAGTGGCAAATTTACAAGGTAGACTGTCTTAGGCTCAAAGTAGCAAAAGTACATGTTTCTAGGTGCTATAGAATTGAAGAAAGGGCATCTGTAGCCTCTAAACTTAACTCATCTCAAGCACAATATGACCCTTCTCTGCTCATTTCCACATGACTTTGGAAAAGATTTTTCATAGGAAAACAGGGGATATTTCACATTAAAGAATTCTAAAAATGATATATTAATCATGATGGTTTAATGTAGTAAAATCTAAAAAATAAAAAGTAACCACAATCACAGTGCAGTTTTTATTTCATACTCAAAACATGAACGTTTTACTGCTATGGACAATGAAGACAGTTACCTTGCAACAGTTTCATAAATATCCCCCACAGAATTAAGAAAATTGTGTAAAAGTGTCGGCTGTCCATAGCAACCAATAACAGTGCAAGAGCCATTTATTTCCAGAGTGGAATACAAAAAGATGTGATTGGTGGCTTAAGAGAAGCAGATATTTTTACACCTTTTTTTTATTCAAGGAAGTGTTGGACCTGGATATCTGTGTAATGATATTTTTGTGTGTGTAGCAGGAGGACTGTGAAAAATGCCTCTATGTCTCAGGATTATAGCTGGACCCATTGCTATTGTCAACATGCACAAAGGTAAGATTACACAGATCTCCTAACTAACAGGTTTATATGGTTAAAGCTGCTAGTGGACTCCCTATAACACTGTGGAGAGGCTTACTTTGTATGTCAGCATGAGTCCCACATCAACATTGATTCAGTGTGTTATCTTTGTGCCATAAGTCCAGCCTAAGTTGTGCCATCATTTATCATTCATTTGGTCCATAAAAAAACACAAGTTTGCTTCTTGTGCGACACAAGTGTCCATGTAAATAGGGCACAACTATGCAAAGTTTGTATGTTAAGGTCATGTTTTATAGCAGCTGATTGTGACCTTCATGCGGCCCCCACTTCCTTCATGTGGTGGTGCCCTGAGGTGATACACTCAACTCGCCTTATGGAAGGTGAACTTCTGAGAATGTAATAGTTTATAGAAACAGAATACTGGTTTACAAGTATAAGAATCTGAAAAAATAAAGACTGATAGATCTGGTGCAACTTAGGATTTCCCTGTCATTGTTTACTCGTTAAATAATAATAATAAAAATAATAATAATTATATTATTTTTTATTACTTTATTTATATAGCGCACACAGATTACGCAGCACAGCACAAAGCTTGGCAAATCAGTCCCTGTCCCATGTTTTGGAGTGTGGGAGGAAACCGGAGGATCCGGAGGAAACCCATGCAAACACAGAGAGAACATACAAACTTAAATAAATCAGCAATTGTCCTGCAGAGCATCACTCACAACAACTCCTGGTAGTCGTAATATTAATCCCAAGGGTTTTCACTGTTTTTATGGCAAAAAAAACACTAAATTACAATGAATGAACCCGGGGGCTCAGGATGTAGTACAGAATGCAGAAGGTCATATCATCAATGTGATTATACCAGGGATGTAAATAATAATACTGATACATTAGATTCATGAGACAGTTGTGAAGATGTGGATGGACAAGGTGTCCTATGCTTACCATGACATGGGACACTCTCTGACAGATATGTTGGGTGCACCAGGCATGTGCTGGCATTAAACTCGTCATCAGAGTCCTGAATTGACTGCTTGGCACTAGCACTTAATAACCACCTCTGGTTGTCATGTAGATGGGGTGATGGAATAGGGGAATGGAAATGCTCAGTTACTGAAGGACTAGAAGATGAGGATGGCATGGGAGAACCTAAGGATAAAAATAAACAGGTTGTAATAAATCCATGCACCACAGCAAACAATGTAAAGCATATAATAGCAAATGAGAAAAATGCAGCTTATAAAATACAACATAAGCAGATAAAGCAGACGTGCAGTGAGGGAAATAAAACAGTGGTTTATAGGTTCATGGTCAACTTTGGACCATGATCCCTCAAGCTTCTCAGGGTTCTCTTCTGCATCAAGAGGAAAGTATCAAAGGCAGTGTCGGACTGGCCCACCAGATTACCAGAGGATCCTCCGGTGGGCCCTGCCTCAACCCAATACTGAACCCCAGACGTCTATCATAAAACAATACAATTTGAAGGCTGCTAGAGTATATTTCCTGGGGGATAATGAAGAGTGGGCCCCCGGATTGATTTTCGCTGCTGGGCCCTAGGAAACCCAGTCCGGCACTGGTCAAAGGTCATAGCTCTGTAAGGTCTGGTAATCCATGGTATAGACCTTTAGGAATAGTCAATGTGTCACTCCTCCTAATTGCCAGAAAGCACTGCTGCCTGTAGATGGAGCAGCCTGTCTAAGAACAAATAAGACATCACTTATTAGCAGAGTGTCATACAAAGCCTGAGCTTATCTCTATCTGCTGCTTTCATTATAGGTGCGAGAAAAGAATTATCCGGCTGGATACAAACGTCATGCCCCGCAGTCCTTACACATGTGGCGATGCTGAATTCGTCACTGTGGGGCGGCAGGGCCTGAGAATCGTCAGCAATCGCTGGAGGAATGCCTGTACTGCTATGGAAAAACACGTTGTGATGAGAAATTATGGTAATGACTCACACTGGGGTCTAATGATTGCTAAAGGGGTATTCAAAGATCCTTTTTATTGATTGCCTATCTATACGTGGGGGGGGGGGTTTGACACCTTGCACCCCGTGGTCACCTGTTTGAGGATAACATAGCATGTGGACAAGTCATATAGACTCTTTTTACCAAGCACAACACCATACAATGTACAGTAGCTGAGCTGCAAAGAGGGCGCATGGCCAATGTAATGTGGGGCATCACTATTAGAAGAAGCACCCTGACTGCCCTGGTCAATCTGTATTGACTACCTATCCTAACTGATACTCAAATTTCCATTTTAATTGTTTATGCCCAAAATGTTTACTTTTTGTCCGCAGTGCATTTAAAGGGATTGTACCAAACTTGTATTTTCATGACCTATCCTGTGAGTGTCCATCTACCACCTATCATGAGAGCAGACCTCCAACAATCACAAGAATGGGGCTCCTATTCTTAGTTTTCGTTGGAGAGGCACAACCAGCATGTGTCCTGCCACTTCATTCAATACTAAATGTAATTCGGAAATTGCTGAATACATCAAGTGGCTATTTCCGACACTCTCAGAGAAAGTGAAGGGAGTGACAGAAATTTTTGTCAAACATATCAGTTTTTTGAGCAACAATGGACTTCCAACCAGCTAAGCTTTTCCCTACTATCATTAATGCAAAAGACCTTAAAGCAAATCGGTCACTAGGAATGTGATTTTTAATCTGGTGACAGGTTCCAGTAGCCTATGTTATACTGATTTTAAAAATGCCTTTTTCAGCATTCTAAGGCATCTCAGTAGTTTCTATAAGTACCATTCACATTACCTGGCTCCCTGCAGCTGCAGCCTGTGTGTGCCTGTATCTCCTCTTGTCCAAGCTCCCTCACCCCTCCCACTTCCTGTCATGTGCATTGAGCAGGTAGGGGATGGAGGGGGACGGTGTGGAGTAGAGGAAGAATGTATGAGGATACGTAGGCACACACAGGCTGCAGCTGTCCCTCCCCAGGGACTCACCATACACTGTTGGCAGGGAGCTAAGTAATGTTAAATAAACTGTTATAAACTACTGAAATGATTCAGAATGCTGAAAATGGCTTAGCGCAGGCTTGCAGAACCTGTCATCAGCTAAAAATCACATTCCTGGTGACAAGTTCGCTTTAATTGCTAATATGAGTGAATTCATGGTTGAGCTTATTGCCCATTACTTATGGGTGGTGACCCCTTGCTCTAAAGTAGCAAATTATGGAAAGAATTAACCATTTAAATTACACTCCCCTTTTTTTTTCAAGGCCATAAACCAGAACTCAATTCTCCACTTTAGCCCGAAGTGATGCCTCCTGTTCTCTCTCCTTATGCATCCTTTGCATCTAACACACTTCACTCTGCTACACCTTGATCTGATTTATGTCATATAATATCCTCTGCGATACAGGTCACCAAAAACCAATTCCTGTGTATACAAAAAAAGAAGTGCTTTCCGTCTTCATCCAATACCAATCAGAAGCTGGAAGCAAATACACACATGGACGTAACCTCTCCCGGGAGCCGCTATACCGTATAACGCTGCACAATATATGACCACTTCCCCAACACAGAATGAAATTTCTGGCTCAGTCCCTTGGAATATATCGATATCGCAGCTCATAAGAACCTTCAATAATTTTTTTGGAGGTAAATACCTTTATATACAACGATTTATCACACGTTTACATTGGATTACACGCCTTGTCGAGATATTTCATTTGGTGGCAACTAGAGATGAGCGAACATGCTCGTCCGAGCTTGATGCTCGGTCGAGCATTAGGGTACTCGAAACTGCTCGTTACTCGGACGAATACTTCGCCCGCTCGAGAAAATGGCAGCTCCCGCCGTTTTGCTTTTTGGCGGCCAGAAACAGAGCCAATCACAAGCCAGGAGACTCTGCACTCCACCCAGCATGACGTGGTACCCTTACACGTCGATAGCAGTGGTTGGCTGGCCAGATCAGGTGACCCTGGGATAGACTAGCCGCTGGCCGCGCTGCTCGGATCATTCTGTCTCTGGATGCCGCTAGGGAGAGAGCTGCTGCTGGTCAGGGAAAGCGTTAGGGTGTTCTATTAGCTTACTGTTAGGCAGGAGTGATTCTCAAAGAACCCAACAGCCCTTCTTAGGGCTACAATAACGTTCTACTTTTTTTATTTTAATTTGCATCTTTTACCATTTTGTGAGGAATTAGCAGGGGGACTTGCTACCGTTGTGTTTAGCTCTTAGTGGCACACATATCCATAGCAAAGACCGAAGTGGGAAAATTCAGTAGGGGTTGGATTTCTATTAGGCAATAACTCAGTGTCATCTCATCTGGCATAGTACTGTGCTTCCTTTGATACTTGGCTAGAAAATAGCCATAGGAGAATACAAACAGCTTCTTGAAGCCTACAGTAGCGTTCTATATATTTGATTTCTGGTTGATCTGCTGGTGGCTGTAGTTTCTGCAGTGCATGTACTTGCCAATTCTGAGCAATTTGTAGTGAGACTTGCGACCGCTGTGTTCTGCGCTTAGTGGCGCACATATCCATAGCAAAGGCCGAAGTGGCAAAATTCAGTAGGGGTTGGATTTCTATTAGGCAATAACTCAGTGTCATCTCATCTGGCATAGTAGTGTGCTTCCTTTGATACTTGGCTAGAAAATAGCCATAGGAGAATACAAACAGCTTCTTGAAGCCTACAGTAGCGTTCTATATATTTGATTTCTGGTTGATCTGCTGGTGGCTGTAGTTTCTGCAGTGCATGTACTTGCCAATTCTGAGCAATTTGTAGTGAGACTTGCGACCGCTGTGTTCTGCGCTTAGTGGCGCACATATCCATAGCAAAGGCCGAAGTGGCAAAATTCAGTAGGGGTTGGATTTCTATTAGGCAATAACTCAGTGTCATCTCATCTGGCATAGTAGTGTGCTTCCTTTGATACTTGGCTAGAAAATAGCCAGAGGAGAATACAAACAGCTTCTTGAAGCCTACAGTAGCGTTCTATATATTTGATTTCTGGTTGATCTGCTGGTGGCTGTAGTTTCTGCAGTGCATGTACTTGCCAATTCTGAGCAATTTGTAGTGAGACTTGCGACCGCTGTGTTCTGCGCTTAGTGGCGCACATATCCATAGCAAAGGCCGAAGTGGCAAAATTCAGTAGGGGTTGGATTTCTATTAGGCAATAACTCAGTGTCATCTCATCTGGCATAGTAGTGTGCTTCCTTTGATACTTGGCTAGAAAATAGCCATAGGAGAATACAAACAGCTTCTTGAAGCCTACAGTAGCGTTCTATATATTTGATTTCTGGTTGATCTGCTGGTGGCTGTAGTTTCTGCAGTGCATGTACTTGCCAATTCTGAGCAATTTGTAGTGAGACTTGCGACCGCTGTGTTCTGCGCTTAGTGGCGCACATATCCATAGCAAAGGCCGAAGTGGCAAAATTCAGTAGGGGTTGGATTTCTATTAGGCAATAACTCAGTGTCATCTCATCTGGCATAGTAGTGTGCTTCCTTTGATACTTGGCTAGAAAATAGCCAGAGGAGAATACAAACAGCTTCTTGAAGCCTACAGTAGCGTTCTATATATTTGATTTCTGGTTGATCTGCTGGTGGCTGTAGTTTCTGCAGTGCATGTACTTGCCAATTCTGAGCAATTTGTAGTGAGACTTGCGACCGCTGTGTTCTGCGCTTAGTGGCGCACATATCCATAGCAAAGGCCGAAGTGGCAAAATTCAGTAGGGGTTGGATTTCTATTAGGCAATAACTCAGTGTCATCTCATCTGGCATAGTAGTGTGCTTCCTTTGATACTTGGCTAGAAAATAGCCATAGCAATAGGATAGGATTGTTTGGTTTTAAAAACTCAAAAAAAAACAAAAAACACAAAAAAAAAAAAAAAACACAAAAAAACACCAAAAAAAACAAAAAGAAGTAAAAAAAAAAAAAAAGTTATAACTCTCATTTTAAAAATGTTTAACCCGAGGGCTAGGGGTAGAGGACGAGGGCGGGGACGTGGGCGTCCAACTACTGCAGGGGTCAGAGGCCGTGGTCCTGGGCGGGGTGAGACACCACCTGCTGATGAGGGAGCAGGGGAACGCCGCAGAGCTACACTCCCTAGGTTCATGTCTGAAGTTACTGGGACTCGTGGTAGAGCACTGTTGAGGCCAGAACAGTGCGAACAGGTGATGTCGTGGATTGCCGACAATGCTTCGAGCAATTTGTCCACCAGTCAGTCTTCCACGCAGTCCACCCATGTCACCGAAATCGGCACTCCTCCAGCTCCTGCACCTCAGCCTCCTACCCCCCAGTCTGCCCCCTCCCAGCAAAATTTGCCATTTGAACCGGCATACTCTGAGGAACTGTTTTCTGGACCCTTCCCACAGTCACAAACCACTTGTCCGGTTGCTGTTGAGCAATTTTCCGATGCCCAGGTTTTCCACCAGTCACAGTCTGTGGGTGATGATGACCTTCTTGACGTAGTGGAAGTGTGTAAAGAGGTGTCCGACGATGAGGAGACACGGTTGTCAGACAGTGGGGAAGTTGTTGTCAGGGCAGGAAGTCCGAGGGGGGAGCAGACTGAGGGATCGGAGGATGATGAGGTGACAGACCCAAGCTGGGTTGAGAGGCCGGGTGAACACAGTGCTTCTGAGACGGAGGAGAGTCCTCGACCTGAACAGGTTGGAAGAGGCAGTGGTGGGGCCAGACGGAGAGGCAGGGCCAGAGCTGGTGCATCAGCGCCACTGTCAACTAGTGAAGCTCCCGTGGTGAGGGCTCTTGCGGCGAGGGCTAGATCTTCAGAAGTGTGGAGGTTCTTTAAGGAAACACCGGATGACCGACGGACTGTGGTGTGCAACATTTGCCAAACCAGGCTCAGCAGGGGTTCCACCACTACTAGCTTAACTACCACCAGTATGCGCAGGCATATGAATGCTAAGCACCCCACTCAGTGGCAACAAGCCCGTTCACCTCCGGCCGTGCACACCACTGCTCCTTCCCCTGTGTCAGCTGCTAGTCAGCCCCCTGCCCAGGACCCTGGCACAAAAACCCCATCGTCGCCTCCACGATCCTCCACAGCATCCACCAGCGTTCAGCTCTCCATACCCCAGACGCTGGAGCGGAAACGCAAATATAGTGCAACCCACCCGCACGCCCAAGCCCTTAATGTGCACATCTCCAGATTGCTTAGCCTGGAGATGCTGCCCTATAGGCTAGTAGAGACCGAGGCCTTTCGCAACCTCATGGCGGCGGCCGCCCCTCGGTATTCGGTCCCCAGCCGCCACTACTTTTCCCGATGTGCCGTCCCAGCCCTGCACCAGCACGTGTCAGACAACATCATCCGTGCCCTGACCAACGCCGTTTCTGACAAGGTCCACCTGACCACGGACACGTGGACGAGTGCTGCCGGGCAGGGCCACTATATATCGCTGACGGCACATTGGGTTAACTTGGTGGAGGCTGGGACCGAGTCTGACCCTGGGGCTGCTCATATACTGCCGACGCCGAGGATTGCGGGGCCTACCTCGGTCCAGGTGTTTCAGGCCTACTATGCCTCCTCCTCCTCCCACCCCTCCTCCACCTCCTCCTCCGAACTACCATCCGTGGGCACGGCGCCATCAGTCGGTAGCTCTAGGCACAGCAGCAGTGCCGTCGCTAAGCGACAGCAGGCGGTGCTCAAACTGCTGAGCCTAGGCGACAAAAGGCACACCGCCCAAGAGCTATTACAGGGCATCACGGCGCAGACTGATCTGTGGCTGGCACCGCTGAACCTCAAGCCGGGAATGGTTGTGTGTGACAACGGCCGTAACCTGGTGGCGGCTCTGCAACTCGGCAGACTGACACATGTGCCATGCCTGGCCCATGTGTTAAATCTGATAGTGCAGCGTTTCCTCAAGACATACCCCAATCTGTCTGATTTGCTCACGAAGGTGCGCCGCATCTGTGCGCATTTCAGGAAGTCCAGCACAGATGCTGCCACTCTCAGGGCAGCGCAGCGCCGCCTCCAACTGCCCGCTCACCGACTGTTGTGCGACGTGCCCACGAGGTGGAATTCAACACTGACCATGTTATCCAGAGTTTACCAGCAGCGCAGAGCGATTGTAGACTGCCAGATGTCAACTTCCACCAGAACTGGTAGTCAGGTCAGTCAGCTTCCTCAAGTCTACAATGAGGAGTGGACGTGGATGTCTGATATCTGTCAGGTGCTGAGTAACTTTGAGGAGTCAACACAGATGGTCAGTGGCGATGCCGCCATCATCAGCCTCACCATCCCGCTGCTTGGCCTGTTGAAAAACTCTCTGGTCAGCATGAAGTCGGAAGCTTTGCGCTCGTCACAAGAGACGGGGGAAGAATATTCCCTTGTTGATAGCCAAAGCACCCTGAGGTCTGTTTCTCAGCGCATATCGGAGGAGGTGGAGGTGGAGGAGGATGAGGAGGAAGAGGAGGAGAATGTTGGCGAGACACAAGAGGGGACCATTGTTGAGTCCTTCACTGTTCAGCGTGTATGGGCAGAAGAAGAGGAGTTGGAGGAGTTGGAGGAGGAGGAAATGGACAGTCAGGCCAGTGAGGGGAGTGAATTCTTACGCGTTGGTACTCTGGCGCATATGGCAGATTTCATGCTAGGCTGCCTATCCCGTGACCCTCGCGTTCAAAGAATTTATTCCAGCACCGATTACTGGGTGTTCACTCTCCTGGACCCACGGTACAAGCAAAATCTTCCCACTCTCATCCCTGGAGAGGAAAGGAGTGTGAGAATGCATGAATACCAGCAGGCCCTGGTGCACAAGCTGAAACAGTATTTCCCTTCTGACAGCGCTAGCGGCAGAGTGCGTAGTTCTGCGGGACAAGTAGCGAGGGAGAGTAGGCGAGCAGGCAGCTTGTCCAGCACTGGCAAGGGTACGCTTTACAAGGCTTTTGCCAGCTTTATGTCACCCCAGCAAGACACTGTCACCTGTCCCCAGTCTCGGCAGAGTAGGGCTGATCTTTACAGAAAGATGGTGAGGGAGTACGTAGCTGACCATACCATCGTCCTAAATGATCACACAGCTCCCTACAACTACTGGGTTTCAAAGCTGGACATGTGGCACGAACTGGCGCTGTACGCCTTGGAGGTTCTTGCCTGCCCTGCTGCTAGCGTCTTGTCCGAGCGGGTTTTCAGTGCAGCTGGTGGCATCATCACCGATAAGCGTACACGCCTGTCGACTGACAGCGCTGACAGGCTGACGCTTATTAAAATGAATAAAGGCTGGATTTCTCAGAATTTCCAATCTCCACCAGGTGAAGGAAGCTCAACCTGAATAATTGATCCACTCCTCCTCCTCCTCCTCATTTTCCTCCTTCTCCTCCTCTTTGTACAGTAAAGCAGAGGAAAATGGCTATTTTTTGACAGGGCCCACTGGCTCTTGCTATAGTACTTCATGCATTTAATTTTTCTGGAGGGCCACCTACCCGGTCCTCTGTTTGAAACAATTTTTGTGAGTGCCACATACAGGCACTCAATCTATTCCATTTTTCTGGAGGGCCACCTACCCGGTCCTCTGTTTTAAAAAATTTTTGGGACTGCCACATACAGGCACTCAATCTATTCCATTTTACTGCAGGGCCACCTACCTGCTCCTCTGGTTTGAACAATTTTTGGGACTGCCACATACAGGCACTCAATCTATTCCATTTTACTGGAGGGCCACCTACCTGCTCCTCTGGTTTGAAACATTTTTGGGACTGCCACATACAGGCACTCAATCTATTCCATTTTACTGCAGGGCCACCTACCTGCTCCTCTGGTTTGAACAATTTTTGGGACTGCCACATACAGGCACTCAATCTATTCCATTTTACTGCAGGGCCACCTACCTGCTCCTCTGGTTTGAACAATTTTTGGGACTGCCACATACAGGCACTCAATCTATCCCATTTTACTGGAGGGCCACCTACCTGCTCCTCTGGTTTGAAAAATGTTTGGGACTGCCACATACAGGCACTATCCAAATTAAATTGTCTCCATAGCAGCCTCCACACGTTGTCTCCATTGCTACCTCCAAAAGTCGTCCATATAGCTGCCTCCATACATCGTCCCTTTATCAAACGAGGTGTGTCAGGCAGAAATTTGGGTTGTTTTCATGGATTCCACATCAAAGTTGTTAACTTTGTCGCCACCCTGCTGTGTTATCCACAAAATATACTGGCAAACTTTTACCATTTAGGGATATTATTTCAGCGCTTCTTGCGCATCTGTTTACATTCCCCTCACCCGGCATATCCTAAACTTATAAGAACGCTACTACACTTGATCTTATACAAAAGGTTCTTAGAAGTGCTGTTTGGGGAGTAGCCTAGAGACAGGGGCTTGGATTGGCGAAAGCTCGCCTGGCAGCGGAACGCCAGCTCCATGCGCATCATGCGCTTCTTGCGCATCTGTTTACATTCCCCTCACCCGCCATATCCCAAACTTATAAGAACGCTACTACACTTAACTTGGTGCAGGCTGGGACCGAGTCTGACCCTGGGGCTGGTCATATACTGCCGACGCAGAGAATTGCGGGGCCTACCTCGGTCCAGGTCTCAAAGGCCTACTATACCTCCTCCCACCCCTCCTCCACCTCCTCCTCCTCCGAATTACCATCCGTGGGCATGGCGCCATCAGTCGGTAGCTCTAGGCACAGCAGCAGTGCCGTCGCTAAGCGACAGCAGGCGGTGCTGAAACTGCTGAGCCTAGGCGATAAAAGGCACACCGCCCAAGAGCTATTACAGGGCATTCCACATCAAAGTTGTTAACTTTGTCGCCACCCTGCTGTGTAATCCCCAAAATATACTTGCAAACTTTTACCATTTAGGGATATTATTTCAGCGCTTCTTGCGCATCTGTTTACATTCCCCTCACCCGCCATATCCTAAACTTATAAGAACGCTACTACACTTGATTTTATACAAAAGTTTCTTAGAAGTGCTGTTTGGGGAGTAGCCTATAGACAGGGGCTTGGATTGGCGAAAGCTCGCCTGGCAGCGGAGCGCCAGCTCCATGCCAAGATCCAACTAACATAGTTTTAACTGCAGCACCTTTAATCTACTACTAGTTCACTGCCTCCATACATGGTCCCCTTATCAAACGAGCTGTGTCAGGCAGAATTTTGGGTTGTTTTCATGGCTTCCATGTTAACTTTGTCGCCACCCTGCTGTGTAATCCACAAAATATACTGGCAAACTTTTATCATGTACCGATATTATTTGAGCGCTTCTTGCTCACCTCCTTTGGTTCCTCTCTGCCACCCATTGGTTTGAAGCCTGAGTCCATTTAGGGTATGTCGCCATGACACTCTCTAGCCTGCTGCCGCTGCCTCTGCATGCCGTCCCCTATAGTGTCAGGGTCAATTATTGGATGTTTTAGATGCTATCTAGCTTCATTCTGTCACTCTGTCATGGCCATGCTGTTGCCCATAATTTTGGCATAATGGTGCGATTATGCAGCCTCAGAGGCATCCATGCATGCTGCCCCTGCTGTTTCCTGTCCATTTCCGTGGTGTTTCCATCCTTTTCTGAGGTTCCCAGGTGTTTGGCCAAGCTTCCCTGTGCAGAGCCTTGGTCCCCTAGAAAAATGCTCGAGTCTCCCATTGACTTCAATGGGGTTCGTTATTCGAGACGAGCACTCGAGCATCGGGAAAAGTTCGTCTCGAATAACGAGTACCCGAGCATTTTAGTGTTCGCTCATCTCTAGTGGCAACACATCAGTGGTTTTCTATAGGATTAGACAGTCATTTTCTCTCAGTGTATCAGAATGTATTAGCGCTCGGTGCGGATTCTCTCCAGGGTTTACAAGTAATACCGGCTCGATACATTACAAGATACACTATCAAAGATCCAATTCCTGTCGGGACTCAATATATGTTTTTAATCATCTCCTGTTGTAACTAATCATGACCGGTGATCTATAAGTGAGCGGCTTTTAGCTTTATGACCAATGTGACGCTTTATCTGCCATGTAAAACCCTGACAAAAAAAAAAGTACAATATGCCACAGAGATATAAAACCATGGTTACCGAGACGCCTTCTAATCTCCGGAGAACGCCTTATCTCCGACGCTTTACATTCAATTTCCTCTAATAATCTGGACTCTACTGCAGCTCTCAGTATTTGTGGATCTTTAGGCACACAACACATTTACAAGCACATATGTTCCCGCTCGATCATTTATTCATAATAATGCAATAATGAGCAATCAGAGAATTCGGCAGACTTCAAGAACTAAAAATATCCGCACAAGTTGAGGGAATTGAGCTAAACGGATGTGTGATTTCCATTCATGAAGAGACACAGAACATATGAATCTGCATTATTTAATATTTTATTTCCCTTATTTGACCAATTTCTTTTCTCCTCGAAATGTATTCATAAGATGTGCGGGGGTGGGGGGGGGGCAGTCTAATTAGAAGGATAGTGCGGTTAGAATGATGAAGCTATTTAATATATAATTTTATTAGTTTCATGGGCTGCTTGCATTTCAGTCATCGTGAAGAACTAATATACATGGAAATACAATAATGACCCTATATAACTCTATATAGACTACACCACACACTATATTTCAGCCAATAAAAGCCAGTATATTACTTCTCATTATAACATAAATGAAAAGTCACACTACATAGGTTTATGGGCGGCAATAAATATTTACAGGAACACAATGAATACGTTGTATGTTAGGTAAAATCTCATTCTATTAAACCCTTGGGATGATAAGATCTCTACATGAAAAATACATACAGAGGGGAGGGTAAAGTATGAAAAAGAGGAGAAGAGTGAGACCACGAGTATGGACAGGAAGCCGTGTCCGAAACATTTAGTTAATTACAGGAAACGAGCTTCTAAACATTAATGGCCATGAAGACGAGAGCACTTTCATACAGTTATATCCTAGGCATTCTTGGGGAGTTTTAACAACAGGTGCTTGGGAGTTAGTCATAGTATTGGGTTATGGAATAGCCTACAAGAAGTGTTTGCTGCAGCTTCGATTATTTTATTAATTGGATAATCGATGAATTACCGTAGTACTGCAGTTTCTAGTTATTTCTTATGTGTTATCCTAAAGCTGCCCTATCGCAATTGATCAGGGCAGCACGGTGGCTCAGTGGTTAGCATTACAGCCTTGTAGTACCGGGGTTTTGGATTCAAGTCCTGTCTTTGCACGTTATATAATTCAAGGAAATATTATTATTATTATATTCGCATTGGTTGAGTCTGATGATTAAAGTGGTATTCCGGGAATATGAACATCTGACACAAAAACCCATGATGATATAAATAAATGAATACAACAATACTCAATGTCATTAGTCACAAAACGGAGCTTAAATAGTTTGATTTTATGATTTACAAGATATATGGCCTCTCTAAAGTAGGTGGAGTTATCACTAAGATGGCCGCCACTGGAAACTACACGTTCCATGATCCTTTAGTTCTCAGTAACTCCTCCTTCCTCTTATGCTCTGCTCTCAGTGATGATGTAACAGATTTTCCTGCTCTGTTACCATAGTAATGATGTGTAACTGCCATCACCAAAACACTGGCCATACTGCATGCACTGCAACCAACCCACTACAGCCAAATATAGTGGTGATCACATGACCCTGCCCAGGCAGGTGCAGGACATGTGATGTGGACATGTGACCAGCGGCCATCTTGTGTCCTGTGTCTGCTCTGTCCTGCGGAAATTAACGGACTGATTAAAGGACCAGTAACATTTTAATTCTTCATTACAGTGTATGCCAACCGCATTTTCTGCTAAGGGGAGCAAAATTTTAAATAGCAACTAATTACACATTAGCTTATATTTTGAGGACCCATTTGTATATGAATTATGCTAATTCCTGGAATACCCCTTTAAGCTAATGTGTATTGCGAAAGTCCAAATTTTTTCCTGACAGATTATGTCAGGGTAAATAAGGATCATGGATATTCATTTCCTGTTCTTCAATAAGCAGAGATGTGTATGCTATTGGTTCAAAGGAAATCAACAAAACATCAACATTTTCATGATAAACCAAGGATAATTACTCATAGATCCAGGCAGTGTGACTGTGCTAATCTTCTTACATTTGGTATCCATGGCTTCCTTCCTTCTAAAATCAATTTTTACATTTATGCTAATTAGAGCTGTTGCTTTACAGGCTGTAATACTATCCCCCTGCTCCCACAGCAATTCTTCCTCCCTCTTCCTGCTTTAGTTTCTAATTTACATCCAATTATTAGCTTCTGTTCCATAAACCTCCAGACCAAAAATAGTCAATATGATCGTATGCCGTATATGATCACTACTGTGAAGTCATCATTCTCTATAGTCAGTAGTTACAAGACGTCACCGGTGACTGCCAGGATGAGTTATCATTTTAGCTGGAGGAGAAATGTCTTGTAGAAACTAAAGGTAATAACCAATTTTTTTTCGGTCTAACCCACCTCGACTAAATTCAGCAACACTTTGTTCATGCTTTTAATTATAAATCCATTTTCTGCTCTAGACCCCCTGTTTTCTAGTCAACCTGTAAAACTTGGCACTGGCATTTATCTCTCTGCTGGATACTGCAGCCTTATGCAGTCAACCTGTGGCGACAGTTATCTCTTAATTAAAACTCTACATGCAAATAATGCTATTGAAAAGTGCTCTTGCTCAGCCTTTACAAAGCATAACAATTTATAACTGAGCCATTCTCTTTCTTCCTATGGCTAAAATACTAAAAGAACTCATTGTGGCTGACGTAAAGAATTCCGGAAGGTATCGTGCAGCTGGCCAATTCTTTATTAATACAAATAAAACAATGGGATGCTGGCAAAGCTTTCCAAAGGGGACGTACGTTACTATAAACTAATCGAGAATTGTGTTTCCTTGCTGGAGACGTCTTTTCTATCCATTCATCTAATTAGATATGAAGATATATGCAGAGGTGTTATGTGAGAGAGAACGGAGATCCCTGCAGCGAGGGCCTGATCAACCAGAAGAGGAGAGGACCTCATGAACTGTCTGACACCGACTAATCCATTCCTCTGTGCTGCTCTTAATACTTGGTTTCTTGGTAAAATTCTAGAAATAGATGTTATAAGAGTGGTAAAGTAGGTAAGAGTTTTGAATATTGGGCCACATTTATCAGAGCTGGTACTCCTGAAATCTGGCATACAAGTCCTGACATAGATGCAATCCCTTGCACAGCTCCAATTGTTCCTATGCCACCGTTACGCCAACTCCATGCTAAGTGGGCGTGGAGAGTTGTAAATGGGCTACAATCGGCCACAGAGTGGGCTATAGATAGATAAATGATAGAAGCTATATAGATAAATAGATAAAAAGCTAGATAGATAAATGGTTACATAGACAGATATATAGATAGGAAATATACAAGTTATAGGAGATATATAACTAGACAGATAGTTGATAGATAGATAGATATATACACAGTAGATATATGATAAGCATCTTCACCCGGGCATTCAAGTTCTTTTAAAAGAGCAATACATCCTCTGCCCATGAAAGTCCACATGCAGGGGGCCCCTTAAGGACAGAGGGCCCTGGGCAAAAGCCCAGTTTTACCACCTCCTAATTCACAGACAGTTTTAATTAGTCTCCCCCTGTGTGTTTTGGCCATGAGCTATCCGCACAAATGGAGGCTAAGTCATGGCCCAATTACTTTCTATAGGGCTATGTCTCAGCAAGGTGCATGTATTGTGCATCACTGAGCCATGAACATGCCATCTTCCCACTACTTAAAAGGAAAGAGATGGTCCTATTTCTGCCTGTCTTTATGGTGAGGGCAGTAATTTCCAATGGACAACAGCAGTGTGAGCTCTGCTCCCATGCTAATATCAGATGGGCGGCAATCAACGACACACAAACATGAGGCCCTAGTGTGAGTGGCCATAATCTATTTCACCAACACAACGGAAAATGGTTATGAACTTTCATCAATATTTGGATCATAATATAAAAATTAAGATATATATTTTGTCACCAACTATTTCCTACTCTTCATACAATATTATAACTGAACCCTCATAGAATTGCAAGTTCTGGTGTCAAAATTTATAGCTTATAGGTGTTTGTAGTATATTGTGTTCTGATAACCATTTGTGATTTCTGACTTGGAAGTGCTGCCATCTATCTGGTATCATGAGAATTTTATCAATAGCCACTTTTTGCTGTAACTGATACATTGACGTGATGTAATTGCTTAAAGAGGTATTCCAGTAACATTAAGTTATACCCTACACAAGAGATGAGATAACTTGCTGATCAGTGAGGGTTTGTCCAGGGTTTGGATCCCCACAGAACCCGGGAAAGGGAGTCTGTTATAATGAATAGAACATCTGATCACACATGTGTCCGCTATTTATTTCAATGACATTGGCGGAAGAAGCTGAGTACCGACCTCCCCTATCACTGTGCAATCGAGATGAATAGACAATAGATGCATGTACAAACAGCTCCTCTTTTCATATGGGGGCACAATGGAGTCTTCTTCTTAAGAACCCCTTTAATCAGCAAATTATCCCTATTCTATGGAGGGGATAACTTGATGTTATCAGAATACCCCTTTATTTGAGATGGATTTTAATGGTACAGTATTATTTATAATCCGTATGTCTGATGTCACTGTTTATAGCTGTTGAGTTTTCATGTTATTTCTTATAAGAGATGGGTTGTGCCTATTGTGAATTATGATTTCTGATGTCATTGCATATTAAGAATAAATTGTGATGGTACTATTTATTGCTTATATGTTCCGATCTCCCTTTCTGAACTGATGAGATCCAATGGCACATAAAGAACTGACTAGTTCTCATGTATTTGCATATGACTGAAGAGCTATGATGAAAGCACATTATAAATGTTTGTTGTGTTCTGATGTCATTGCTTATAACTGATGAGTTTTGATGTCAGCGCTTATAACTGAAGCCGTCTGATCTCATTGTCTATACCATGATGACTTCTGATGTCATTGTTTACAACTGAGGAGTTCTGATGTCATTGCTTATAACTGATGAATTCTGATGTCATTGTTTACAACTGAGGAGTTCTGATGTCATTGTTTACAACTGAGGAGTTCTGATGTCATTGCTTATAACTGATGAATTCTGATGTCATTGTTTTTAACTGATTCGTTCTGAAATCATTGCTTATAACTGATGAGTTCTGATATAATTGTTTATAACTGATGAGTTCTGGTATCATCACTTATGAGTTCTGCTTGTTTTTCACTAAGTTTGTTCATATGGTTGAGTTTATGTCACTGTTCACTCCATGTCACTCTAGTTTCCATCTTAGCATCTGAAAGTATTACAAATGTTTCACTAACAAGTATTAATGGGCAGTAATATGTTGATTGTGTTGCATGTATATGTTAATTTTTTGAAGATTGCCTCAAGTTATTTCCTGAAAGTGCTGATTGTATCATTAATTAGAAGTGACATGATTATATACATTTACTTAGTATGAGGCCCACGGTTATTAGATTGCTTATTTCTCCTTTGTAGATACAAGCTGAGCAATTCTTTGTATATGGTATCATTAGAACAATATATATTATAGGGATATTCTCATTCTGTAAAGCAATGGCTAATTGCTTCTTGATGCCATCACTCATAAAGTCACTGGTGTCCAAATTCAGAATCCTCATTAATTTTTGGGGAACAAACGAGATTACCTGGTGAATAAGTACAATATGGCAGAATGATGTCATATTAATGCTTTTCCATAGCCTTCACTCAACAGAGAACAAGGCAAAAGAAAATGCGGAGCCGATTTCCAGATCCTGTTTTGCAGATGTTATTTCAACCCATCCTATCCCGCCATATACCAGCCCACAACTAGGTCACTCACAGTATGGCTTCATACTTAACAAAGCATGCCGTCTCCATGTAAACTAGTCCAGACACCTGCGCAGGATAGCATTTCCCCCGTCTGAGCTGTCATTAATACTAATAGCCCTCTACATGTTCCTTGGGTTCCAAAAAGAGATCCTTTCAGAATATTAATACATCAATCATGATACCTACGCCCACATACCCTCATATCCGTAATTCTGAAATTACATTGGGAGTAGAATGGAACAGCCAAACTACACCATTCAGGACAACTGCTATTCCTTGTTCTGCTTCCAGCCTGGTTAGAGTCCGTGCCAAGGAATTTTTAATGAATGTAAAAATTGCAATATAAAGTAAATTAAGATCTTTCTTCAAGTTCCAAATACGCCATGTTGAGCCATTAAATATATCTTTATTACCCCTCCGCAGTTAGAATGTCAGAAACACTTTTATTGTAAGGGCTCGTATTTCTTTTTTTTCCACAATATGAAGTATTATTATGAGTTGAGAATTTTGTATATGTAGATATTTCTAACAGCTCAGTTCTCTATATTGTGCGCATATGCATATAATCTCAGGATTATATTGGAAATTGAAAGGTTAGAACTCTATAAGTAAGTAATTCATATTATATATTGTTTTTTTATTCAATATCTATATAGCAGATACCTTTTATTTGGCAAGATTATGGGGGTGCTTAACCTCTTAGGCTACATTCACATTGCTGTTGCCCGCCGTATCGTATATCCATAGGGATGTATGGCGCAAGGCGCCGTAATACGGGAAAAGATAGGACATGTCCTATCTTTTTCCCGGGTACGGAGCGGTATGGTGCCGCATGTGTGCTGCACCGTACCACCCCCGTAGGGCGCCGTGCACCCATTGCCGCCTAGGGGGACATATACGTACCCCTTGTGGCAGTGTGAATGCAGCATTACATTTATAGAATCTGTCTCTTTTTATATAGAAATATATATTTCTATATATAACATACTTATACGTGGTTTCAAGTACAGGATATTCTTCCTATCTGGACTTTTAAAAAAACATTACATTAAGTTAATTTACATAAATACTCAGCAATACTCAGCAATGGGAGCAATGGGGTAAAAATTCCTAGAATGTAAAGTGTTCAGGATTATTTTTTCACACGTTTGACCTTTTATTTCTAATGCTTCTCCTCTTTCAATAAAAGACATTACACACATGCATAATCCCTTCCTAGGAAGCCACAGGCACTGTGCATTCACACTAGGTCACATAAAATGGCAGCAGGACTTTAATACAGTCAAAACACAATGTTTGGAGAAATATTGCAGTAACCATAGCAGCAGCTTTGTACTGACAATCCAATGCCCTTACCCAGAACAATAACTCTAACTCCGGCAATTGTGCTAATAATGTGATATAGAGCCATGCAAAACAACAGCAAGGCAATAGAAACAGTGGCGAAACATCAGAAATAAATCAATTAAATAAATAAACAACAAAAAGATTCTGTGAAAAAATCTAAACATTCATAAATCAATCGGAACATGTTTGTAGATCAGCCAAATCAGAACCGTGCCCACTACATGCTCGTATATGTGCAATTACTGTCCACAGGAAATGCATCGAGAGGCTTGAAAATCACTTCTGAGTCTGAAGCTCAGACTTTATCTGCAAGAGATTGTACAATTTATGTTGAAGTTACTCTACAGACAAAGGAAATCCACTACCAGAATCAAGCTTGATAAAATGGGGGCACTTATAGAGCTAGGATCACTAACTAGGGTAATCTTCTTATATATGTTATCAAATGAAATCAATTTTAAAAAATATGCTAATGAGTCGGAAAACTTCAGGTGGCGTTATCAGAGCCCCTCTGTACTGTAGCTATAGAGGAACACACAGGGGGGTTTACTAATTCTGGCGCAAGCACGACTATCGGCATCGGAGATCAGTCTCTGGAAAGCACACCCCAATGATTTAAAGTGGCGCATGGCTGTAAGTAAATAATGGGTAGACGGTAATAATCAGTCGTGCGCCATAAATATGCCGACATCAATGAGATATGTGCCAAAATGGACTACACCTTAATTTTGCTCTCTGACCATTTTTTCCTGGTCTATTGTGCGCCAAAAATAGTGCCTAAAAATGCCGACAAAATACACATAAATGTGACGGAAAATGTGGAAAAGTTAGGCCATGCCCACTTGTGGAAAAAAAGACGGAGGAGTCGGGATAGTCGGAAACATCTGTTCTTTCTGGCGCAAACTCATTATAAATGATCTGCAACAATTCTTCGCCCAAAAAAACCCAAAAGATCCTCCTGACATTTTTTTAGGCGCAGAGACGATAATACAGTGTGCCCCACAGTGTGAGATTGCAGCAGCCAAATTGATTGTTCATGGGAATTTAGTCTATTATAATAAAGTGCTTCTCTCTCACATATCTTGCCCTTTCCTATTCACCCTGAAGTCCATTTCAGCTGGACTAGATTTTACCACTACACCTCCAAGTCCAGCTCCCAGAGGTCTAAGGAGAGGAGAAGTGAAAAAGGAGAAACAAAGGCAGACATAGCTGCAGTGTATGGGAAGCAAGATCGTCTGTTCTCAAACCACCAGGTGTAGAACAGCTGAGAATGATTGATAGATCCTACAGAGGGGGGAACTGCTAAAAAATCAAGAATACAAGTAAAATAATGTCAATAAGTAGTTTTAATCCTGTTACGCATACACATTGTACGTAACATCTGTTTGGTGTCCTCTGACTGTGGTATACAGCTGATACAGGTATACTATCTTTGTGCCTTTCTGAAACAACTGAAGTGTGAATACAGCTTCACCTGGCTATGTTGTCACCCCAGTCCCTTTTCTGCAGCTGAGCTCTGGTTCATCGTTAGTTAACCCATTGTGACTGACAGCTGACCTTGGGTTGCTGGCTATAAAGGAGTCTGATCATTGATTTCCTGGTGTCATGACCTTTGGCTTGTGTGGTCAGACTATTCTACTGCCTTGTGATTTTGTACTGCATTTGCTCTCTTTGTTGTGACCTGGCTCTGGCGACTGTACCTATCATTTTGCACTGATTTTTATTTGGCTGTTTTGCACTTTGGCACGGGAAGGGATCGGCACCCAGTTACTGGCCACTTCTTAGGGTTGATCAAGTAAGCGGGTCGAGTGTGTCTGGTGGGTTAAGAATTAGGGCTTACTGTCTGTGTCTGTTTTCCTAGTCCCCCATTACACTGTAGTATTAATATTCATAAAAGTTAGGTAGGGTTTAACTGTTTAACTGTAGCCACCACAATCCAAAAATCCTAACCTTTCACCAATCATACTAAAGAGATTTGAAACATACTAAATGCATTTCCTATAAACAGCAATTTGCTGTTGTAGCTGTTGTAAGTGCATACATTTCAGGGAGTCTGCCTTGATCAAATACTTTCTGTGATAGTATCAATTATCAGCATTTTAAAGAGAAGCACATATAGGAACCAAAAAAACCTACCCAGAAAGCCGTTTTCACATTTTAGGTTGCGACTGTGCGTGGCGGGCTGCTTGCACTGCAACAAATCTAAAATAAGCAAAGAAGAAAAGTTTCAACTCTCACACATCAAACAGAAGTAAAAATGGCAAAACACTCAAAAAAATTACATCATTCAAATATCATCTCAGCTCTAGTCCCTGTCTCTGGAGGGAAAGCTCAGTAATAAAAGCCAACAGCAGTATCTTCTCCCAGGTGACAGTAGATACATGCATGCCATATAGCTTGTGTCTGATCTCTCCAGGACATAGGATTTGCATAAGAAATAGTCACAGCGGCTATACACTCCTGTACAGAGCACATTTATGCTAAGCATGGGTCAAAGGAATGAATTTATAAAGATTACAGCTTCAGGGCATAAATATAATAGCATAGGATTACAGCTCCAGTGCCCAGTGCAATCGCCAAGAAAAAATGTCATTCCCACAGGAAACCAAGAGAATATTCAGACTCCTTCATACAATAGGAAGCACAAATATGAGCATAATGGGAATTATAATAAAAAACTAGGAGAAACTACAAATTGCAATGAAGGTTAAAGTGGCTAGAATACAATATGCTGCAGTCCGGTATGGACGACCACTCCAATAAATTTCTATTTATTACATCTCCTCTCATCCTAAAACTAAGAAGGCTAGCCAAATCCAGAATATAGCACCCCCATTATTCAATCAGTGGCGGCACACACACTTTTCTTTACTTAAGCATAAAACTGAGGTTTGATGACCTTTAAGGAGGTCTATGAATGGCTACTTCCTTCAGGAAACATGACCACTCTAGTAATGGGCTGAGAAAGGTATTACAGTTTATACTAGAAAAAAAGGATTAGGAGTAAATGAGTAATATTACTCCTTCCAATTGACACAAGTAGCTGGAGCTGGTGGGATCGGATCAGGGTTCCTTGGCTAACTGGGGTATACTAGTCATTATAACTTTCATTTTGTTTTACTGGACCCCTTTCACTCTCTATCCACAGGATAGGTCACGTGTCTAATCACATGGGATTCAAACTAGGTCAATTCCAGGGATCCAGGAAATAGGAGTTCAAATGTTCCCTTGAGTATGTTCATAATGTTCTGGGTCTTCTTTTCAATTCTATGGGGTTGCCAGGACATTAAGCTTGCTCAGTCCCATAGAAGTAAATGGATTACAGTCAACAGTTCTCCAGCACATTATTTGGTGCGTCTGGTTGGTCCCAACAGTCAGAATTCTGGTTATCTGACACAAATACAGTGTGGGGGTCATTTACTAAGGGCCCGATTCGCGTTTTCCCGACGTGTTACCCGAATATTTCCGATTTGCGCCGTTTTTCCCTGTATTGCCCCGGGTTTTTGGCGCACGCGATTGGAGTCGCGATCGACTGCCCTCACTGCAAAAGATTTCGAAGGTCCTGTTCTTGATGGCTTTAAGGTAGGTTCACTCACTTCTGAAGGACATCTTCAGGGTGAGCTACACTCACCGCTGATGTCTGACGGGTCGCAAGCAACACTCATGGCCCTTAAGTTGTGGTACAAGAATTCTTGTTCATGTGTATGAGGCCTTACCCAGGCTAAGGGTCAAGAGTCTCTTCAATGCAGCGGGAATACCAGAAACAACCCATGTACGGAAATAATGCTAGTAATAAGTTAGTATCTGCGCTTTGCTACCTTACAAGCCACACAATAAGGATTTTGCAGAATAATTCCATGATAATACACTCTATTGTTAAATAAAATACTGTTTGCTGAAATTATGTGTAACATTAGCGAATAGCGAGTTATATGCAGTTTTATTTTCATTTTTTTTAAACTTAATTATGTAAATGATTCTTGGTGAATAAGTTCAATTATAATTTCAAATACTTCACGTTAATTATATTGATGATAATAACGGTAAAGCGACTTTCTGCATTGCACAACGTGACATTCTAAAAATGGATCCCTCCACCTACATACCGAGAAAATATCTATTTTGTGACCTAATGTTGATACTACAATAAGTCACATCACTCATCACCAGGATAATATACATAGAAGCACGGCTTATCATTCTCTAGGAGATGGAGAATCTAATTACTATAGTAAGTCAGAAGAAAACTTCATGTCAAAGGTGGCTGTTAACATTTATGCGTGTACATAAGTAGAGGTATGTAAACGAGAAACAATTAAAACTACAATTTTTATGTAAAAATCTGCGATTTCAACTTTCCACAATAGTATAAGGGAATATTGGTAAATTATAAGGTCTCTGCCTGTCACTTTCCACGCAAATTTCAGAATGAATATTAATAAGCATTCATGGCCGCTTATTGTTGTAAGCAATCAGTTATTAATTGTCATATATAATTCATGGTTTAAAGCACTCATTTATTATTGATGTCCTTTCTTCATATTTAATACATAAATAATTCAGATCTATGCATTCTATTGTTTTTGTTTTGATCACTGATAAATGTCATTATTTATTGGCAAAAGATCATCCCCTCCCAGCCCCGCTGAGTTCAGAAAAAAAATAAAAGGTGGTCAAACAGTGAAAAAATGCAAAGATATAATGTATACAGAGATAAACTGTGCTTCTATATTAACTGCAATGCATAGCAAATCTGTTCCTCAATGATCCTCACCTCAAGGCTAGCGGAATACGCTGCATGCCGTCCGATTTTGGAAATGAGAGCACACGCCTGCACTAATTGCAATGCTTTTAATGGATCGTTGCCCACAATCATAATTTTTTTCAGACTGTGTGACACATCTTTCAAAAAGTAGAGTATGTCCTAGTGAAAAATGTCACCACACTCATGGACTATAGTTTATGAGGATCCACCAAAAACGGAAGCCAGAGAAAGTCAAATAGGCTATGAAAAATGGACATTAGCCTTTGTCAATTAGCTCTCCAAGGGTTATTTTGGCCGTGTTCATTTTCAGCCTGAAGGTGTATTCAGTTCCATCCAGGTAGTTTTCATACTATCTTCAGGATAGGTCATCAATATTCAGCCAGTCTGGGCTGAACGAGCACCAATAAGTTGTCTCAACCTATATTTCAAGCGAATAGGAGCAGAGCATGGTCACGATAAAATGCCAAATGCTAATTTTTTTTGCATAGTCTCAAGATGGACCAGATTTGTTAAAGGCCTAATAATATGACATGTTATAGTTACTAGATTTACTAAAATCACACGATATATGATGGTTATTTTTGGCCTTATACTGATTCAGTCATTCTACATTAGCAATATTGTGTGACCATATTGTATGACAATATTGTATGTTTTGTGCCCATTTGTGCCCATCATTGTCCCCATTGTGCGTAGTGATTTCATTTGTATGTGTCTATATAAAAAACATGCCCAAAGAAGGCCAAGCAATTCCGAAAGCTTGCTTATAACATCTTATATTTCAGTTAGCTATTAAAAGGTATCACAATCTCAAGTAGGTTACTTTACTGCAACTGGATTTTATTATATGTATGTGTTTTTGAGCATAGCTAAAAAGGTAAAGATAGATAGCTAAAAAATCAATTTAAGCCATTTTATATTCTGAGTACACAGGTGTAAACAAATGGTTAAACTGTACCGTAATGACAAATAAGAACATAGGGATCTCATTGAATGTGCAAGGTACTTAAAACCAGACAAATGGCTCTATAAAAAACATTTGTGCGTTGACCTGTGTCTAAGGAAGCCTTGGCATCATCCATCAATTACCTGATGCCAAGGAAATAGTTGATCACAAAATGCCTCTAAAAAGTTCCTACCAGCCCTTAAATGTTATGTTCTTCATGAATTTTCATGGAGGCACTTTCCTTGTATCCTCTTTGTCTTTTGTTGCTTTTAGATGCCTCTTAGACTTTTTAACCTTGAGGTTACGGTAGAACAATGTTGGAGAAAGGGGGCGCAGAGGTTAACAAAAAGGCCAAATCTTATTGGTACTTATTTTGACTGAATAGGTAAAAACACTTTACAACATGTTCTCTTCCACTAGAACACAGTCCTTACAAACAACAGCTGGAAAACATCATCTTATTAAATCATGTAATCATGTAGTGGAAAAGTACAACAGTCAAGAAGAATTTGTCCACCTCCAACCGGAAAGTTAAACTTTTTTTTTAATTATATGATACTTTTCCAGTTCCCATGAAACTGGGGCCTATAAAATTATATCCAGTTCATAGTATGAACGTAGCAGAAAGATACAGTGACTTAAAGCTACTGAACCCAATACAAGATTTATCATGAGCTAACTAGCACATGCTATTTATAATACTTGTGTCTTCCAATGGAATGACTTTTGGGTTCTCATGGACCTATGTGTACCTGTCACCTCTACATCATATCAAAGTGGGAGATTCTATAAAAGCTATGGAGCTTCCAGCTTCGACTGTCATTAAGAACAGATTCCTCCTTCCCTTCACATATACATATTTGCTAGGTTGGCCAAATCATTCATCTGATCTGTATGGTGAGAAGTAAAGCTCTACCAGACTTATCTCATTTTCCTTAGGGACTGTTGAAATTATTATTTTTTAATTCTGCAAATTGCAGGTTACATTGGAAAAAATGGTCTAATGCGTATGGCCCCAAAAAAGGAAGAGGGGCTAATGTTGTGTTGTCCTTGATAAACTGATTAAGCATTGATGTGGTTAGTCTTCTTTTATCAAAATTGCATATTTTCCATCAACATTTGACTTCTAAAAATCCAGTTTAAATAACAATATATAAAAGTCTGTCTACCTTACTAATATGGTCATTCTGTTACATCGTCTAAAGGATGTATACCAATATAAAATACTCTCATGGATTCAGGGTCTCTATGGGTTTAGAAAATGCAGGGTAACGATCAAAGCTTTACTTTCATGGGTACGAAGCAGATCATCTTACATGGTCTTGTGTTGGAAAATGTTCTTTGAGGAACAAACACTCGGCTTTAAGATGATTGATTATTGTTATCCATCAGCTACATGCAATCTAGTTATGCAGTCAAACTGCTCCATGCATGATTCATCGTTTCATATACTTACCTGGTTGAGGTTGAAAAACTGAAAAAAAAACTTCTTAGGAAAGAATAAATCCAGATTAATGGATTTAGTATTCTATGCACAGAGAAGCAATGTCTACCTATAACACATAAGTAATCTAAACATCTCCCAGTTGGCCTAAGTGCTGTATGTGCACAGAGCGTAATCCATGAATTTATTTTCCAGTCCTTGTAAAGTAATTGTAGAAACCACTAAATAACAGAAACTCGTTTAAAACAACAGCGTGCAGCATGCCACAAACTGAGAGTACGCTCAAAGAAACTAGTTATCCTAATCTTTTTGAAATACATGGAAGGAACCTTTAATTTTCTGTTTTCTCTTTCGTACTACGTGTTCCAGTACTCGATTCCCGTGTTGTGCGCGCAGCGGCATTAACAGAATTAACGACAGTAAATAATCATTGATTCTCACACACAGTGAAGATACTCCCGGAGGAAAAGGGAAAATTTGCTGGACATACGTCTCATTACAGTCAGCGGGCAATTTCTTTTTCAAGGCTGGAGCAAAGCTTATCAGCTGTCTCGGCCCATGTGGTGTAAATGTTTTTCCCCAAGAAACAACTGTAGAAAAGTGGAAGCCTTAATTGAAAGTCTCCAGACTGATCGCTGCTGTTGGAATCCCAGATTGTGATGGCAAACCTCGTGAAAAGACATATGTGTCTATATCCAGGTCAATAGTGAAGATGTTTTCTCCGTAGAGCAAACACTTCAATGGGAAATCACAAGGCGGCAGATGTGAACGCTCAGAGAATGTATTAATCTACAGCACCAAGAAGAGGCTCCATCCGGAATAGACTATTAATCTTCACCAAATTAAATATTTGTTATTTCCCTCAAAAACATAACCATTGTGCTACCAGCCGAGCCTGCAGCAGGACACGCGGTATATTCATCATCCTGCATAAACACTATTCTTTATTGTAACAAATTTTTAGGAAAATAACAATATTAATTATGTGAATTGATAACCACAGCCATACGTAATAAAAAATCCAGTGAGATTACATGCTGTAAACCATCTGTTGGTTCAATAGAGAAACAATAAAAATACTTCCTTATTTACTTTCCTCTTCATTTTTCTTTCATTGAATGTTTAATTATGCCACTTATTTGTAATTGTGTCGTATGAGGAATTTCTTCCATCTTGGTCTTTGATTATGAACATAGAGTGTCCTACTAATCTGGCATCCATAATGATTTATAGATGTATTCTTACTTTATTTATTTTATTCTTTAGGGTACCATGTATTTATTATTGTGCATTATTATTAAACTAATCACAACGTATTACCTAGCTACTGAGTGGCCTTACATGTCACAACCTTAAGATGAATGGCCGTGGTGCCATCACTGCTGCGACCATGACCAGTTCATATGGGACACTCCATGCTTGAGGACTGAAATAAGGAAATGTTCATTTAAAATGTCCATTGATCTCAACTAAATACAATAGGACCTTTTGTGTTTTCGAGGACTATAATTGGTTATATACTAAAATCAGTTTTCAAGCACAAGGATTGGTGGGACCATACTAAAATAATAAACCTAGGCAAAGGGAGCAGCTGTCTATTGCAGCTTATGTTTGGAGTTTGTTAATTTCACTCTGATTTTTCGTCACTGTACGATACACAGTCCGTACATTCAGTGTCGGACTGGCCCATTAGGGGATTCTAACACTATACAATGGGCCCCAAAAATGTAGCAGAAGACAAATTTGTTCGGAATTGAATGGAATGCTCATTTAACATTATTAGTCTATTTCATATAGGTTGATTTAAAAATATTATAGATTATTAAATCTTATCTTATTGATGATAAAGCCTACATGGAAATTTTATGGTTAGAGGGTGGGCCCTCAAGATTGGCATCTTTGATAGGCCCATCATATGCCGGTTCGACATTGAGTACACTCCTCTACTACTGCGGCTCTACTTCAAAAAAACAGTTAAGCAGGACACCGGAAAAGCAAAAATATGAACTTATTTCACCCCAACAAACTTTATAACAAAATCTGACATAGTGACAGCCATGCTAGTGCAGCTTCTGGTAAAAAGTAGGCATGGCTGTCAACAGACTTGAAAGCTTATGATAAGTTTGACTGGTTCCATTAGCATCTTGGGAAGACAAGGAATATCTAGTTCTCCATGACATACCTGCCACTGAGATTATTTATGACACAAGCCAGGGCTATCAGAGCAGCCGGTAGAATTACTCCACAGATTAATTAGATGAAGCAGATATAAAAGCCCTGCTATAAACACAATTGATAGTTAAAATTTAGTAATCTAGAACAGAAAAATTAGTAGCTTGCAGGCGCATGATAAATAATTGGCTGCCAAAAGATGCCTGCACTATAATAGAGGAGCGGATATACAGCTGCAGGGACGGGGCTGATTAGAATTCAAGATTGAGCCAAAAAAAGCAGTAATACGGTACATAGGCGATAACAAAGCAACATATACAATGTCATAATGTGGTGAGAATAATGCATAACCTCATAAGAAGGTCAGACGTTCATATCTTACCATGCTCTAGGAAGCTTTCGCTGGCTGTGACAGCACACGCAGGTTTCTAGCGATACGTTGATAGATATTACCAGATTATATGCAGGTTCCATAGCAGATTAGTCTGATTTGTAGGTTGTAAAAATAAATAAGTATATGTTTCTGTTCTGCTAAGGCTAGAGGTAAAATTTATTGTGGTTGTGTGGTCTCTCGGATATGCAGACCAGCAAATCAAAGTTATTGGGAATCTGGAGACTTTATTTCTAGAACC
The DNA here is from genome assembly GCF_040894005.1 of Engystomops pustulosus. Classification (NCBI taxonomy): domain Eukaryota; kingdom Metazoa; phylum Chordata; class Amphibia; order Anura; family Leptodactylidae; genus Engystomops; species Engystomops pustulosus. The sequence goes on from NC_092411.1 coordinate 244,833,190, forward strand.
TGAAAATCCGGGATCATAGATACAATGTATCATGAGAAAATACAAGAGCATTCCACACAGATAAAAAGATATGAAAAGCTGAAAAATAGCAGTTTATTGGAAAAAAATGGGCATAGATTTAACTTGGAGAGAATAATATACACTATATTATTATTACTATTACTACAGGAAGAAAAGTATTCATGGCTTCATTTTGTAGATGGATGTATTGGAGATTAGCATTCCAAAACATCATCACTTATGAGAGAACAAAAGATTACAAGAAATGACAAACCATAAATCTAAACTAAAAACTTTAACCCCTATTGTCCCTGATTAGCAATGGGATCCAAAAATTGAGCTATGAAGCAAGAAGTACAAGGGCTGATCCCGATAACGGTTCCTTACTTAGATATGTCTCATGCACACACAGCAGAACACTGTACATGAAACCATAATGTTGACATTGATTACTATTATTCAACATCTTTTGAAAAGCTACAGCCTTGTAGTGATGTTGTCCCAGGGTCTGCATGTTCTCTCTGTGTTTACGGGTGTTTCCTCTGGGTTCTCCGGTTTCCTCCCACACTCCAAATCATACTGGTAGGTTGATTAGGTTGTGAGCCCCATTGGGGACAGGGACCGGTTTGGCAAGATCTGTGCTGCACTGTGTAATCTGTGTGCGCTATATAGATATTTATTATTACTATTATTATTCCTCCCAAATCTTCTATACAAAGATATATTGGTCTATGTAGAGGATGGGGTGGAGTGGCATCAACATTTTACCAGTGCATGTGCTTGGCCACCTTTGTAAAGCACAGATTATCATTAGTGTCTGATGTATATCTTATCCAACACAGAACCCTTTACATTCCCTCTGAAGGGAGTTTTTGAACCCTAAAATGTGTTGTGTTTCCAGACGATGAAAATAAAGAATCAGCTGTTTCTCAAGTTCCTGTAACCATTTACTGCACCTGAATTTCACTTCCAGCTTTATATGGAGACATTACGGGTTATTTCGCATAAGGCCTTATGTAAAGGAAATCTACCTCCAGGATGAAGGATTGTAAGCCAAGCACACTTACCTGCCGCTGTGTGCCCTCTCTAGCAGGATCTGCTCTTCTATTACCTTTATATGCTCTGGTTTTTGCAAAGCTTTACAATTTGTGGAAATGAGCCTGAGGGGCTCCAGGCTCTGCCACTGCTAATTGAGCCCCTCCGACTCATCTGCATTTAAAAACCTTTTATAATAAAAGGAAGGGCATAAAAAGCTAAAAAAGACCAGATCCTGCCAGAGGGGGGACACACCAGCATGTAAGTGTGCTTGGTTTACAATCCTTCATCCTGGTGGAGGTAGTTCTTTGAAGGTAGTCTAGTTCTTACAAAGAACACTAATGTGCCTGTAATGTCAACATTACAGAAAATTATAAAATTCTATAAATTTTGTCAGGTCCTATGAAATAATTATTATTATATCATGGAGCCCGTATTGTACGATTCTCAATAAATGATGGATACCCGATACAGGAGATTAGGGTGAGTAAATATGTTTTATATTTTTAATACTTAACTCTTTTTGTTCCTTTGGTAATCTGCCGCAGAGCACAAAATATTTGCTTTTTGACGATGAACACTAATTATTTGTATGAAAGGACAAAAAACCTCCCATATCCACCTTGTGCATACAAAGTCTTAGGCACTTGCAAGAGCGTAACTAGCAGGCAAACATTTCATGATATGCTATACTTAAAGGTGACATTAATGTGTTTACTTTTGATTGGAATAAAAGTTGTCTGGACCTGACCTACTTTGAAACACATCATGTAACCCCCATGCACTGAACATGTTAACACACACGGTGGAGGCTGCGGGCAATAACATCGCTCTGGAACTCTTGACACTGCTGAAGCAGCAGACCTAAAACTACAGGCTCTTAAAATGTCTTTCTAAGGACTTGTTTAAGCCTGAACAGACAACCCTTGCAAGCCCAGGAAAAACACAATATACATAGGCAGCTGAAATCAAATGTACCCTTTAACTCATCCCAGGTCTGACATCAAAGTCTGTGTGCATCTCGAAAAATTGTATTATACATTTTATGTATAGCTACATTAGCAATCTGTCATTTCTAGTTAACAGATTTAAGTAACAGTCTATAAATCAGCTTCTATTACAACAGATTACAATACCATATCTTGATACATATCAACAGTCCTGAATTCCCTAGAGCAGTCCACAATTTTCAATATCAATCCTAGCAAATTTACAGTATGGAAAGTGGTGGAGTGTAACCATACACCACCCAATAGGGCCATTTGGTTGCCCATGCTAAATGGTGTCTTGGAAGCAGGACTTAAAGGGATATGCAGGTTAAATTCAGTTGCATTGTGTGGATAGAGGTTAACTTGCTGACCATGAGTCCCCCATCAATCGTGTGAATGGGTGCCCTTAAATGAATGGAGCAGTAGTTTTCTATGCTCGACTCACTGCTTTGGCTCAGCATTCCTATGAATACATAGTGGCTAAGCATGAGCAATCGGCTGCTCCTTTCATTTGAGGGCACAAGAGACCCCATTATCATTGTTGGTGGGGGGATCTCATGGGTTGTAGAACTAGATGTAACTGTAATACCTTTTTGATTGTCTCTAGGAAATGTTTGTAAGTATGTACCTCAAGTGCAAAACACACACCTGTTCATTGGCCATCAAAATCATTTCTCAACCCACTGTTAAGTATAGATGTTCTGTATATAGAAATAATGTATTAATATTTACAGGCAATAAACTGACCCAGCAGATGACATAAAATTGCCCAAATAACCAGGCTGCTCTCTAATGCTTTTTGCATTCGGCTTCTCTTGAGCTGGTGAAATTATAATGTAGTCGATTGACAGATCAGTGTATGTTTTGACACCCCCAGCTGTTTAAGGGGGGACGTTTGGAGTAATACATAGACATATGAATAAGCATTTCACTTCAATGTTGCTAGGGTACTGGAACATTTATATGTAATATCACATTAACCTGCTGTGAAATAATAGTAGGCTTTTTCTTACATTTTTCTAGTGTTATTTTGGTTATGAGCAAAACTGATTTATTCTTAATGGTTAATAATGTATATTTACAGAACACTGAGAACTTTTCTATAGAAGGTGCCATCATTTTCAATTATTACAATGACATTATCCTACACATTCCATTGTTACATAAAAAAGCTTATTAAACATAGAAAATGATTTCATCCATTTAAATGGAAGAAGCGTGGGATGACGTCTATTTATGCTTGATATTGAGGATATAAGCAGTAATCATAGCTTGCAAAACACATTATTAAAAGGTATATTTAGTTCTTGAGGGTAAATAAGTGAGGATACAGGTCAATATTGACTAATAATGTATAATAATAATGTCTGGCAAATGTTTCCCATGTCCCATAGTAGTAATGACTATGAAATTTAATTAGCACAGGATATAAATATTATATATATATATATATATATATATATATATATATATATACATATCCAATGTCAAAGTACCCTTATAGAGCTATGAAAAACTGCAAAAAGAGGAAAATAAATAAATTAATACAAAAAATTTAAAAAAAATAAAGATTTTACTTTATTTCAGTAAAAAATTTTTTGTAGCTATCTCATACATACATACATATAGAATAAATAAAAACAAATAGCAAGGGTAGACAGGATGCTCTCCTTAAAGGGAACCTACCACCCCGATTCTACCTATAAAGGTAGAAGGGGTGGTAGGTGGATGGATGGGACGTTCGGATAGCCCTTTTTTGGGCTAATCCTCACGTCCTGGGTGTCTTTTAGAAAACTTTATTACATGTATATGCTAATTTTTTAATGCGGCTACTGGGGCGTGGAGTAGCCGGACATGAGGCTACTAGTCGCGGCTACTCCACGCCCCAGTAGCCTCTTTACTCCGCCTACCAGGTAATCTTCGGCGCGCAGCTCCTGGTAGCTGCGCGCCCTCGTCCGGGTCCCTTCGGCTGTGCGGCCGCGGCTCCAGGGACGGAACCACTGCGCATGCGCAGTAGCCAGGGGGCTCGGACGAGGGCGCGCAGCTACCAGGAGCTGCACGCCGAAGATTAACTGGTGGGCGGAGTAAAGAGGCTACTGGGGCGTGGAGTAGCCGCGACTAGTAGCCTCATGTCCGGCTACTCCACGCCCCAGTAGCCGCATAAAAAAATTAGCATATACATGTAATAAAGTTTTCTAAAAGACACCCGGGACGTGAGGATTAGCCCAAAAAAGGGCTATCCTCACGTCCCATCCATCCACCTACCACCTCTTCTACCTTTATAGGTAGAATCGGGGTGGTAGGTGCCCTTTAAGGCTAAGTTCACACTACTGCCAACGGATGATAAACTGAAATAAACTTAACATAACTAAAGAAATGTCAGTTACTGAGCACTCATCGATCTGTATCTAATGTCTATACAATGTATATCAAACTCTTCTATGTATCTCTTCTATCATCCATCTATCTATCATCTATCTATCACCTATCTATCATCTATCTATCTATTTTTCTTTATGTCTATATATAGAAAAACAGGTTGGGGAACGGCACTGAGCTGATAAGATCTAGTCCAAACCAAACAAGTGCCACCTTTTCTGTCTCCAACCAATCAAAACATGCAATGAACTGGATGGAAGCAGGACTCCTTGCAAAACTGAAGCTTTCTTTATTTACCTGTGCCCTAATGTACAAAAACACAAAGTTTTACAACCTTCATGGAGCCATTTATAAGGGTGTGTAAAAATATATATATATGTACTATCTCTCTCTATATACACAGTATACATATATATTTAAAAAAAAATGGTAATAACTGAAAGAAAAAAGTGGATACTGTTTCTAACTATCTGTTAATTGAATTCAATGTAAAAATTCTTATGCAGGCTTTTAAAAAAAAAAAAAAAAGAAAAAAAAAGGAAAAAAAAATACTGCAGTCACTGTAATTTTTTTCCATAAAATAAAACCCATTGATAACAGATACCCGCCATAACATAACTGAACATAACAGATGGCATAACTTCTACATTGATGTCAATGTGATTTTTAATTGATATTTTAAACCTTAGTTTTTTTTACTAAGGTAAATAACAGAGGTTTGAATGGTAATGTGAACTGCGTCTAATGCTCCAAGAGTCCAATTATATAGAAAATGATCAAGGCAGCACTCCTGGATTGTGGTGATTATTTCACCTCCTGCACCGTTTCAGGTGCGATGCAGCCTCTGTCAGGTACGGAAGTGCTGTACATAAAGGGTAGACATGGATGTGTTGGGTAAGTGTGTAATGCCTCTGTTCCAGGATCCTAGAGAGAGGTCGGTCCACAAGGAGATATGTAAAAAAGAAATTGAGGTTTACTATGATGGATGGAGATCTGCCTTGGTCATTTTCGATAGTTATCACTTTTAGAAGGCGATCACAATGATGCAGTACAATCCCTTTACTGTGATTTTCATGGGCAGACTCTGGACTGGTCCCTTAACTGTTTCATTTCTGCAATGTACTCATCACCAATAAGCGATAATAGAAGCAGTAAATCTCTGTCACAGAACATTTCAGTAGACAAAGAGTTAACTTGAAGCTATTGCTGACCTGTAGGAATTTTATTTTTAGCAATTTTTAAATAACAAAAAAAAAGTCCAGTGTAATGGAATGGCTAAGCATAATCCTCAATATACCGGCTTCCTCCTGAATAAAACCTCTTGCTATAGTCATAAGCGGAGCAGTGACCAGCGTATAATAACATATTAAATGCCAAGGTGATTGTAAAACATGCTGTGCCCTTGCTTTCTTCCAGAAACATACAGTATTTCTTGAAGGTGCCTCCAGGCAGGTCAGCTCCGCTCTAGTACTGCCTTCACGGTAGGCCAAGAATCCCGGATGGACCTCCCTGGTGGGCTCAGGGAGGTAGAATGTGGTATATTTTACCATTTTTATTTATAATAGGTTCTGGCAAACCCACACAATGCTGATAAACATACAGTATACTAAGATCAGTAGTTTAAAATAAAATTAAATAATTTAGCCATTCTTTCTAAATAAGAAATAGTTTTCGACAATGTAAAGATATCTTTAAGGTACTGAAACCTCCAAACTTGTGACTTAAAGTCAAAGATATACAGGTGATCCCCCGACTTACAGACAACCGCTAGTTACAGACGTGCCTCTCCGCCCACTGTGACCTCTGGTGAAGCTCTCTGGATGCTTTACTATAGTCCCAGACTGCAATGATCAGCTGTAAGGTGTCTGTAATGAAGTTTTATTGATAATCCTTGATTCCATTACAGCAAAAATTTTTAAAACTCCAAAATTTGTGTGTCTGGAGCTACAGTTATAAAATATACAGTTTCGACTTACATACAAATTCAACTTAAGAACAAACCTATGGACCCTATCTTTTATGTAACCCGGGGACTGCCTGTATTTGTGACTTTTGATGTATATCAAATGAGATTAGACTTAGGCTAATTTTAAGCTAAGGCAAACAATTTAATGATAAAAAACAAAGTAACTTGTAAAATACTCCAAAGGTACTTTGGTGGAATGAGTGGTCTTCAAGGAGTCCTCAGTGGTCTTGTGCTATACATGTAGGCATCATAGGTGAGGAAATTAATGGTCTAAGGTATTCACATGTACATGTATGACAGGTAATCACCCCTAGAGGGGTTTATTTTGTTGTTTTATCACATTATGGACAACCCTTTAGAGGTTTAAGCTTTGTTATCATTCTGATTTTTGGGATACCAACAGAGATAGCCAAGCACTGTGCTCAACAATTTCTTACGTTCCTATAGAATTGAGTGGTAGAGGAATAGTGGTAAGACAAGTTTAACCTGTCACCTTAGATTTAGACCCTGTTCTCATGTACTGCAGGGGTCCATTGGCATGATCACTGGTGGTCCCAGCAGTCAGATTTTCACCCATCAGATTGTTGTACCTTATCCTGTGGATAGTGGATAAAAATAACAATCTAGGGAATATCAATCTGTTCTAATCAACTCTCCAAGAGATATATCCAATCCTGTGGATAGGGGATAACAATCAAAGTTGGTAGAACTGAAAGTCCTTTAATTTTTCACAGTCAGATTTGGGAATGAATAGATATGACCAAACAACTTTACACATTTCAGTTCATACACCATAAATCCAGTCTAGACGGTACTTCGGCCATTATTGAACAGCTTCTCTTTTTACAGGAAACGTGTGCATTTATTTACTTTCCCTTATACTCTGGAGCCATCATAAACCTCGTAAATGACCGTTCTTCCGCAGACACATCAGTAGCTCTGGTGATAATTAAGACTGGGTCAACAGAATAAATAGGTGTTAATTAGGGAAGTCGTACATTTGTGACCTGTTGGCTTCCCTCTTGGACTGATCTTGAGAAGCAGCAGGAAAAATCAGATTCTCCACAGGATTTCTCAGTAAGGGTACGGAAGAGTGTCTATACTTCCCTGTAAGACCACTTCAGACATTTCATGGTTCCTGACTGTGTGGAGTTTAACTGCCAAGTCTCAATCTCAATTTAATCAATGTTAAGTACATTAGTATTCATGACATTATCTTATTACAATGGACTGGCCCACTAAGAACTTTTAGGAGCTAACATACATGAATGTAAAGAAGCTCAAATACATTCCACAAAAAGTTGACGAACAAGACAATATCAACCATAATGAATATCCATTTAGCATTTACAAAGTCATAGTTTGCAAAAAGTCATTTTTGATTTTTATAACAAAATCCTTCCACAATGTTCCCAGAAAGATTATTTACCATTCACCCATTTTTGACGAGCATTGAGGTTGTTTACAAGGACAGAAACAGCGATGGTCAAATTTTGTGTCATCAAGCTCAAGAACTTAAACTGCAGTGGATAATATTTTTGTGCCTGTTAACCCTGATAGAAGTGGCACTAGAGAAGTCTAGAAGCCACTTACCGTACTTCTCCATCAAAACCTTAATTTAGTCGTGTTGAACAGTAAGAGAAGTATCCAGTACAGACTTTTGTTTATAGTTGAATAAAGAGCAATTCTCCAATACTGACTTGGTTAAGAGGTTGTCTGAATGGGGAAACTAAACAATCTATACCGTTCTACACCATCCAGTTCTGGAGTCATTTCTAACTGAAATACCATTAGACCATTTTTAGGGACTTTTCAGATTTATCCAAAAAAGTAGAGTGGTCTCAGGAAAAGGTATTGTGGCCTTGACTAGGCACCATAAAACTACTCCACAGGGGCTTAACTAGGAGACAGGACCCCAAAGCAGACTTCTAAATGGGACCCACTTCCCCCTTAAAAAATATACATATTTGTATAATCACACAGCATATCCACATCAAATACACAAATACAGCATAAACATACATACAGTAAATACACACCATATATACATCCTATACAGATATATACAGTATATACACAGCACACACATACACCCAATACTGCAGACACTAGGGCCTCCTGGCACTGTGGGTCCCAAAGCAGCTGCTATGGTTGCTACCTGCCCCTGCTACTCCACTATTACCATCTAGTGTGGTTTATCTGGAACAGAATAAAACTGGGTAGTCTAACTCTGTACTGGTCTATTCACCAATACTTTATGAAATCTCCCTCAATATGTAGGTCAGCTCTCATTCTGCACCAGTCTAATCACAAAGGTAATGCAGGAACATGCACGAGGTCCAACTCCTATAACCCCATCATGTACCTTCATTGTGTGCTGCCAGTAGAGACCAAGTTACACAGGGTGGTGTGCTGCCAGGGAATGATGATTTTCTATCCAATGGAAATCAAGAAATTAACTGATGAATCAACTGACTCATTGGGTGATCTCCACATTATTACATTGTGTTATTATCAGGAACAAATATTTGTGTAAGCATTCGTTCCTACTAATTGAACAAAATGATGAAACATCAAGCTCAAAAATGAATAGGGTTCAATTCTTGTACTTCCAACATGCTTTATTTTATCATTCAATATCATGTACACTATACAATGCATTGTGCTTAGGATCAGTTTTCAATCCTTACTAGAGATGATCATATCTATAGGTTGGCTTGTAGATTCAGGCACTGAATTGAATCCTTATCTCGCCGTATTTACTTTGGAGATTCATCTCATAGCTTAGAGAGAAGGACGGGTGTGGGAAAATTATAAAACTTTCTTAAAATATTAACAAATCAAGATAAAAAATTGTGTTTTAGAGGACTAGAGGAGGTTATATACCAATTTCCAGGAGAATTGGTTTGAAACTATTCAATTCAAACACAAACCAAAGATTTTGAAAAAATTGACAAAGCTTCTTCAATTCAAATTGCTCAACTGTAATAAACTTCCGTGAGAAATTAAAAAAATTATTCAAACCAGTTGCAAAGGGACACGTAATTAGAAGGCAGATTTCTATATATGCTACAAAAGGTTCAGGTACACTGCATAAAAGTATCTCATACTGTGATACAGTGTTGGCTATCGACCATCTCACGTAGGAGATCCCATAACAGTAATAGTTGGTAATTATTGATATATCAACTATGAACCTTGTTGGATCTCCTACATGAGATGGTCTCTAGCTGACAATAACAGTATGAGATACTTTTATGGAGTTTAACTTTACCTGTCATAGCAAATACAGGAATCCACCCTCTAATGGGTGGGAAAGCGCACTCAATATTGTACACATGGATCATATACCTTCCCTATGTAACTGGACTATATCAGCTCATACATACTGTGATATTTTAGCCCCCTGCTTGGTACTTTTAATTGTTAACTTTCATATTTTACATTAAATTGTATGTATGTCACGTTCGCTTAGTTTACACATCTTATTGTAGAGTTTGACAGAGACTTAAAACAAGTCGAAACGTCAAGCATTTTTAGGCTGCAATAAAAGCATCACTTGGCAATCTACTCAATTGGTGGCCTTGGGTTTCCTCTCAGTATTACAGTGGGGTGGTATCCCCTTCTTGAGCACTCGCTACTCCTACGGTATGAGTGCAACTTGGAATAATATATTGTATGATATTGTATATTTAATAATATTATGATATAGAGAGTTTAGGAAGGAATTGTCCCCTGCTTTGGTCAATTATCATCAGCCGTTCAGGGTTTGTTTTTTTTGCCTTCCTCTGGATCAACACTCTATGATGTAGGATTAACAGGTTGGACTTGATGGACTAATGTCTTTTTCTAACCTTATTTATGATGGTAATATGGCTCCGACACTGTACGTACACATATATTAGAGATTACCGGTTAACTGTATTGTCTATTGGCCTTGTATAAGACAAGAAATGATCACATACAACTTTATATAATGGTCCGAAAACAAAACGGATGAGAAAGCAACTTGGTTGTTATTTATAACCTCATGTAACACTAGCATTAGCGCCATGGCACTGCACATTAACTACAGACCTGGATGGACCCTGGAAGACTGACTAAATTAATAAAGCTTTCTCCGCTCGTTTAGTCATATCTTCCTAAGTGCTTTGAGGCCTACTTTGCAGTATAGATGCTGACTGGGACAAACAATTAAAAATGAGCAAACAGGCCTTCATTAAAATAAAAAAGACAGAAAGAACGACTTCATTACTGGTGGTTGCTATAAAACTAATTAACTAAACAATTTGGGGATTGAATACCAGAATTGTACTGTGTAAGTCCTCCATGGAGTGGCGGTTTACAATAAAAAAAAAGAAAAAGAAAAAGAGAGAAGTGTTAAGCTAACAACTTTTCAGTAGAGAAAGTGTTGAATTAGCATGCAATTTTAACACTTTGTGAATGATCAATGTGTTACTTTATCACCTCAGTCAGGCACTGCTAAGGTTATTTGAAGCTTAGATGTACGGGTCAAATGTGTCTTATTTGCATGAGTAGTCCTGACGATGCAGCCGATGTACGATGATTTCGGCAGCCTATTGTTGCTATGTTGTCACGCCTCGTCTCCTGTGCTTTGAGCAGAAATATATCAGTGAAGACGCATCTGGATGTTGTCACTGTGTGTCCCACTAATGACTTGTGCTGTGTTTCTTTAAACCAGAATTGCGGGCCCTGGGAATAGATTTCTATACAGTTACAAAATTGCGAAAATATTTTACATAGGTTAATTACTTGAAAACTAAGTTTGTGCCTGTAATGAGCACGATTTTGCTAAATCAGCTACCTAATGATAACATCCTTCAGTTCCTTACTCTAAGAAGCTACGTGACTAATTTGATTCTTCAGCTATTGTCAAAAAGAGCTTTTGGCAAACCTCAGACTGCCGTCAATTCTGATGTGCTTATTAACAAATATATTTAAAAGGGTGGTCCAATTTATAAAATGAAATAATTAGATCAGGATAAATGTATATTAATTAACTCACCTTCTCATTCCAATCAAGCCTCAGAGGCCAATTCTAGTAACTGTTCAAGACCGGTGACTGTTACAGCCAATCACAGGTCTCAGCCTGAAACTTCATCAACATTGCCACCAGTGAGACCAATGATTAGCTGCCACAATGATCTGCCCCGAAGAGCACAGCATATGATGGGAGCTGCAGGTGCGTTGATGCACCTTTACCATGCGTTTGGCTGGTTTGAATCTGTTTTTCTTCATTTGTGGAAGTGTAAGAAGCTGTGAAAATGTTAATACAGGATTCAAACCAGCCAAACGCATGGGAAACATGGGAAACAATGGAGCAAGAACTGTCCAAGAACACACCGTGTGACAGCACCCTTATACTCATTGGCCATATTGTCATTTAAAACACTATTAAATGACAATATCCCTAAAACTGTGACAGTATGACATGTTTGGAAAGAATCAAACCATGATGTGGTCCAAAAGCACAAAGCAACCAAGCAAAGGCCCAAGTCTGTTAGTCCTCCAGTAATGAAAATGTCAACCAATATTTGCGAGCATTTACCCAACACATTGGCCCTTGGGCATAAATAAAATACAATTCTATCGGAAACCTCTTGATTGATCACATAGTTTATGTATTATGAATATCAACTTGAAGGCGCTGTCCTGTAATTTTTTTATAATTTATCAAAAATAATAAACCTCTTATAGAGACAGTGCCTGAGTTTAGAACACCCAACTTACAGAGGACCCCCTAGTTACATCAAAGCCCACTGTGACCTCTGGGGAAGCTCTCTGGATGCTGGAAATTTAGTGGCCTTTAGTTGCGATGATCAATTGTGAGTTGTCTGCAGTGAAGTTTTCTTTTATCATCCATATTTCCTTGTCAATGAAAATTGTTTAAATTCCGATTGTCAAAGGGAACAAAAAATAATTTTGCTGGGGATACACTTACTAAATATACATGTTTCGACTTACATACAAACTCCACCTAACAAACCTGTCTTGTATGTAACCCAGGAACTACCTGTACTCATCTCCTCTGACGCTCCTGTTTAGCTACGGCGCTGCTGCCTAACTGCAGCACCTGCTACAGCAGGAGTTTCAGTCTGTATTCTGTAGCAGGAACACCACTGTTACCAGGACAGCGTTTTTGTCCTTTGAATGCAAACAGAGATCTGGCAGTGGCAGGCTGTGCCACAAGTGAATAGGGACCCTACAGAGAAGTTAGGTCTTTATAATTTTTAAAACCTCCACAGCCATATTTACAAAATTGTATATCCCCAGAAAACCAATTTAAGGATAAGAATAATATACTCTATATAACTTCACAGACCAAGTTCCCAGAAGACCATCAGAACCAGTTCTTTTCTATGATCTGTATGACTTGTAAGCTCTGGGGTGCAGACATATATACGACTATGATGTTAGCACGTAGCTCCTTTATTGTGAATGTCTCTCTCTGAATAGTTATATTGACAGAAAAATAAGAATGGACAATATAAGAACAGTGTTAAACAAGTAAAAGCTTTCCAGATGTTCTGTGTCCTGGCTCTACGTTACCTCGATGGCCTTCTAATCACAATGGCAGGCAATGATTAAACCCTTCCATAATTCAGTCAGACAGAAAATTGTACAATATAAACTATTTGTGGCACGTCTACATATGAAAAAGCTCAACCCCCTCCCCCTTCCCACATACTTCCCAATCCCCTGGCACAAAAATAGCTTTAATCTTTCTAACCTACCTCTCTGCAATTTGTCCTGTCTGGCCAGGATTTTATTGTGTGTTATAAAAGGACTCTATGGGGGGTGCCCTGGGAAAATAAATCATTACCTTACACAGAGAAAACTAACCTTGTGAATAGGTTGGGTGTTTTAATGAATCCACATAGAAAAGGGGAAAAAAAAACATGGCGACAAATAAGTAAGCGAAAACAAGCAAACCGTACATAGCTCTTAAATGTGAAATAGTTATAACAAGCAAAAATCAATCAACTCTCTCCCTGGAACAATCCCTGTTTTCTTACAATAATTTACAGACCCACTAGAGCTGAACAGACGTCAAATACTAAACTAAGAGAAACCAAGTAACTAATTAAAGTCTGATTTTCCACTACAAGAGCGGAATTTGTCTTTACTTAACACCTTCAGTTCTTTCGAGTCCAGCTGTCTGACCGGCAGTGAGATGTCTCCAGAGAGAGTCCCGAAACACATAATCAATTCTTACAGGTCAGGCTCTTACAGTAGGGGATCGCTCGCCTAGTCCATACAGAAAAACAATATGTTGACATCAGGGATTAGCTTGGTGTTTGGTTCTCATTCCATTATCATGAGTTATCAATGCATAGAACAAATTCAGCCCTGATACATCATGATATAAAATGTATCACCTTCCTTTTTTTGGGGATCCCTCTGTCTCTTAACACAAGTTAAAAACATTCTCATTGGCTAATTGGCCTTGTCAAAAATGTGTCCAATCGTGTATACATGTATGATTTTAGACTCCTGGCTACACAGAGGTCAGGCGCCAACATAAGGGCATCCAAAAGCATTGGTTTGTAGTAATACACTGTGTTAGGGGTTTAAAAGGTCTAAGACATATAAAACCTCTCCTAAAAAACAACTCTTAGAAAAGACAACAGATCATCTGACTTTTAATTTGTTGCGCCATAATTATTACAAGCTACAACCATCTGTGATGAGTTGAGTCGCTATCGATTCATCATTAGCCACTTTTTGAATTAGGCACAATTTTGGCACAAAAAGTGCTCCAGCCCGAAGACTGAGAAGCAAGACCCTGATCTCTTGTGCAGAGCAGTGTAACAGCTGTATGTTTAAGCAGCAGAGCTCAGCCAGTGTTTACACTACCTCAGCCACTGTTTATAGTTCATGAGTTTCTATTTACAAATAATATGCAAAAGCAGCAGCTCAAAGCAGGATAGAAAAGAAGTGTGTAGCGGAAAGACAGTACAGAGAAGTCCCCATGAAGCAGTGTCTGAGGAGGAATACTGACCAGAACTACAGGAGGGCAGCAGAAGATCAGCACCAGAGGATCTCCTCCAGGAGATGATAGAATCCACTGCGGAGGAGGATTACTGGGTGCAACTTGTTACACACCTGGGCTCCGCTTTGGGGAACTATTCATGCTGGAGTGTGGGAGAGAAGCAGAGAGGAGCTTGCAGGAGACTTACATGTAAGTGCCTGAATCAAGTATTGTGTCTAAAGTAAAAAGCAGTCCAAAACTCATGCTGAGACTTAAAAGAGACATATCACAGATGGTTTTAGCTTGTGATCATTTAGGCGCCTTATTTTAGTGCAAAAATGGAACTAGTGCACCACAACTGTTATACATCTGGTCCATAATGTACTATTCATATTCAGTAGAATCTACAGAGACATTAGGAAGTTCTACTTCCATACCATAAGGAAAACCATCACAGACCTCCCCACGCACCAGAGATACTTGATCACATTTTATCATATTTGTATCACTATGTGCTAATTATATTTGCTACAAAGCTTGAAGGAGCAGAAACATCTCATTATAGATTCAGAGTACATTGTAATGGTTTTATTATTCCGGAGAATTTACATTTTTTAAATCTGAAATGACATGAACTGATTTATTTTATTTTTCCTATTTCAGTTCCATATTACATTGCTTGTCAGTGCGCATTTACAGACGTCAACACTAAAAGTCTCATCAGAATGGATGATTCTACGTGTGGTTCATCCTAAAAGAGTTGAAGACTCCTTGGCTTACTTTAAGAGTCTTTATCAACTGGGCCAGCACAAGATAATCCAATAGATACTTCCACGCAGTATGGAAGCTGTTACAGTACAACGCACCAGAAAAAAAATCTCATTTAGTTTAACTTGTATATAATACCTTCTATCTAAGAGTCTATTATGTGAAGGCTCCTCATTAAACAGCTAATTACCATGTATCCTTCTCAGTCTGTACCTGACAATATAATGCAATAAAGCGCAGCTTTCAGATCAAATACAGGAACAACTCTCTTCTTGACAGTAAAATGTGAACTTTTGGTATTTGGAAATCTTAGCAGATGCAACCCTTGAGTTTAATGTAATTAGGTGGGCGATATTCAATTTACAGTATCCACAAGTAATGATGATTAAATTGTTCCGAAAAAGCAGTCGGTAAGCAGAAGATAGCGCCATTGTAATTACATCCCCTCCTCAAAATGAGTCTAGCGCTGTGAACTTCAGGAGTTTCAAGTAAATGAAGGGCAAGTCATAAAAGCTGCGAGTACAGCGTTTAGAGCGCTGCGCTGTTAAACCTAATGAAAAAACAGATGCTGCAAAACCCCAGCAAAGAAAACAGGCGCTTTATTACTTACCGCCATTATTAGGATCGTAGCCTGATTGCCCTAATAAATCCATTAACGCTTCTTCTCCAATCCATAGCCCTTCTTATATAACCTGTGATAATCCACCGAGCCAGGGAACAAAAATATAGAAATAAAATCCCTACTGTGCGGGTAACCTCGATCGCTCTTGTCTTCTTTGTTTCTCCAAAGCAGAAGATAACAGCTATGAATATTAAAACGTTTTCCTACATGTGCTGCAAATTAGCTAGGTCAGCGCTCCACGCGGACCAAGGTGAAGAGGAAACAAATAATCGTGATCGCGGCAACTGCGCTGATCAGATGCCGGAAAATGTATTCAAGCATTATGAAGCCAATGATATTTAACGCTGCCACTTGAAGCTTTGTAGCTCTCATGCCATCCTGAATAGGATGAGCACTTAGAGGGGATGAGCAAGATGCTTGCCCACACTACGCTCTTCCATTATGCTGCTTTTTTTTTCAACTGGAAAAGGATAGCTAGAACCTTTCTGGCCTGAAAGTCAAAAGGCTTGTCATAATACATTAGTAACACATCCATGCTCAGGTTTCATTGAACAAATTCCAGCAGAAAATAAAATGTTTAACCTTTCTGCTGCCAAGCAGATACATGGAGGGTTTTAAACAAAACAATGCAACAAAAGATAAGTTAGAACGTAACGCAATATACAGCATGTATGACCACGGTTTATTTATGTTGTCACAAAACTATATTAATGGTCATTGAAAACTGAGTAAATGACCATGAGGTAAGGTAGGATCTGCTCCGCTGTGGCGCTGTGGGGGGGATTTCTCTCAATAGGCCGCATAATGTGCCATTCGTGATACCCCACTCTCCTGAGCACGAGGAACCAGCTTTACCAAGAATCTCCTGCCTGGTTTCTTCTAGGTGTAGTCACTGTCAGAACCTGATTGGTATTGAATTATGCTATAGCTTAAACAAATGTGCCAGGTTGAGGGTTCCTTCTACCCGGCCCACCCACTGCCCACAGCCAGGAATTTATTGGCATTGTCATGATAAATGCCCCCGATTTTATTTATAGACTCATCCACATGGAGGAGAACATAGGCCAATACCCAATAGAGCCCAAAACAGATACATCAACAAGTCATTAGTAAGCAAAACAATGCTAGGTCAGAATTGGGCCCTAGAATAGGTCATAGTAAGAAAAAGGTTTTATTTATTTTATGTTAAATTAGCTTGGTACAATTCTCAAACCTGAACAAGAATGCCAGATTTTTCTATGCTATGAATGACCACTTCCTAAAGGATCACCTTGATTGGAGTAAGAAGCATTTTACAGGTATCAATGGTTGGCTATATGAACACTTTCATGTCCCGTGTAAACATTTCATTCAGTAAAAAAATAAAATAAAATACATGTTGCTATCTCATGGTGTCTGTTTACATGGACATAGAAATCATTGTTTTTCAAAATCGCATCTCCCTTGGTTGAACACAAGTAAGTTTTCTCCATGTGTCTGCACGATTTATTGGCCAGAACATGGTATTGCTGAACCGAATTCAGTATATCAGTTCTTTAGTTCTATGATTGGGATGGCAAAAACTACACTCACATGGGGCGAGTTTGTGAGAACAAATTTGCTTGTGTACAACCAGACTAAATAATCAAAAAAGAATAAAACTGCATACAAATGAAATATGCCTAAATAATATTTTAATGATGGTCCCTTTATATAACTGGAATTGGCATTTGACTTTCTATGATTTGAACTCTATATCTGGCTATATGTAAGACAGGATCGAAAGGAAGTTATTAACGTGAATTGCCATCTGCCTCACTATGAGCTATACAAAAATGTTGTCAATTGTCACAGCTACATAAGGAGACCATGGCTATAATTCCATACTTGACCACAACTTTGACACCTGTTGTTTCCATTAATTAGCGTATATGCTATCTAAGACACATCTAATTGACACGGATCTTCTACTTCCACAACTCAACAGATGCTCCTTCAGTTGGTCAGCTGATAATTAACCAGAGGCAATAGGATACAAAAGCGTGGGGTTAGGGTATGAAAAATATTTCTCAATGGGTAGACCTACATTTCTTAGAAACTAGATACTCCAACAAAAGACTACGAAACTAGAGATTGAAAAAAGTGACTTTATTTGGAGGGTCTGATATTTTCCTTAAGTCTTATCACAAAAGATTATATTATCTCTAAAAACTTGGCATACATGGTATATTATGTAATTTATTTTTTATATTTAGGTGAAATATGAAAAGATATTTACTTTATCTGTAAGGCATAGCATGCTTCATTTGTTCATGATATAGGGTTTTAAGCTTAGGTTGGCTATCTCATTTGGGCATCAGCCAAATTCAGCCAAGTCTGGACATCAACCATACACTTGTAAACTGTAGAGAAAGCTGCCAGACATTTCTCCCTTGAAGAAAACATGCCTGGTTTTTATTTCTCCAACATCAGCCAACATTACACTATTGTATAATTCATGATCTGGGAACAGACTAGAACAATAGAAAAAGACAGTGGGCCCTAGCACAATACCCACTTCCAATTGTCCCTGCCTGATAGACATACCCTAAGCTATACGGGACAAGGAGACATTCCCTCACTGTGCCAAAGCACAAAACACAAAGAAAGGCCAAGACAATGCAAACAAAGCCAAAAGTCAAAAGTCATACTACCAGGAGACAAAGATCAGAATCACAAGAAAATTTAAAGCCTACTAAAATTCCTCTATAGCAGGAACCCTTAACAGGGCAGACAGCAGGAAAGTGATGGGCGTGGTGCTAACCAATCCAACCAGTGAGCCTAAACCCATGTCCACGTGACTGTGTTTACTGAAGACACAATAAGCACCTCCTTAGCTACACTCCATGGAAAGAGGATGACGCCGGCACAGACATTACATATTGGGGCAGATTTATCAAGCAGTCTGAAAGTCAGAATATTTCCAGTTGCCCATGGCAACCAATCACAGCTCAGCTTTAATTTCACCAGTGCTCATGAATATTTTAAAGGGGAGCTGTGATTAGTTGCCGTGGGCAATTGGAAATATTCTGACTTTCAGACTGCTGGATAAATCTGCCCCATTGTGTATTGCCAGGATTACCATTACGGAAAAAAATTGCAATTGGATACAACGTAGATCATAGATCCATAGCTCTGACTGCCATTGTTTGGTGGAACTACAGTTTTTGGGATATCATTTTTGGGATATTATAAGAGAGAGGTAGCTTGAAAAAAAATTCAAATAAAGTTGTATCTTCTGCTAAAAAATTCCAGTTTAGTTGGTCACTACTGCAAAAATGGACCATCGTTATGACGCTAAATCTTCCATTGGTGTCCTATTGTTGCTTTATTGCCTATTTCTTTACCATCCTGTTGTAGAGATCATATGTGTCCAATTAAGAAATCACTTGATCCGAAATTTGCAGCATAATGAATAGATCAATTGAATTCCGTGTGCAGAACTCAGGAACATAAACTGGACATCTGTAATTGAAATGCAGGGCCACTAAAATATGGGCAGAAACCATCCCGACCATCACCTCTGGTAAGTTTATACCACTCTTACTATCAACAATTTTGATGGGTAAAAACTTCTGTCCATCACTCTTAAATACATTTAGCTAAACAATCTGTACCTGAAGATTTCTTGAGTCTATGTAGAGAAAAACTAAATTTTTGGAATATTAAAAGAAACCGTACTTTCTGTATATAATGTAAGATTTAAATAAGATGACTGCAGCAGAAAAGCGAATGTAATATTCCTTAGAGCATGGCTCTTACACAGTACAGTATCTCCCTTGTCTATTCCAGAGATATTTATGGTGATAGCTCGCAGCACTCACTACCGTGATTGGATGCTAATATCTCTAAAGTCAGAGGACAAAAGGAATTAGCAACAGATCTTGTTGCATTTAACTTTTTGGCTGTGTGTGTATTTCTATTTAGCAGACAGAACAGAAAGCCTGATAAATGAAGAATTAAGGTCCCCCCCCCCCTTTAGACTCGAGGGACTGTGTCAACAAATAAAATATAGTCACTGAAGCCTTATTGGAAACCTGTACTAACTTCAATTGATTGTTATCCTTAACCTTAGATGCCTCCTATTACATTCTCTTGCTGCTTTGATGCTTTTGTAGAATATTATATTGAGATTATTTGAAAGTTGCAAGTTTGGTTCAGGATTGATGCAAACTTATTATCTATAGTTTCTATGCACAGAATTTATATTACTATCATGCTTTGAGACAGGGGACTACATGGATTTCATGGGGCCTCGTAGCAAAATTACGAGTTGGCCCGCCTGACGGCCTAACAGTAGAAGTAAATCTACTAGCCACAGTGTTGGAAACTGCTGGTAGCATGTAGTAGAGAAATGTGCTATGGTTTTCAACCTTTATTATCCTTATCCATTGTGATATTTCTGTGAAATTCAAATTTAAATCTGAATGTTAAAGGGCATCTATTATCAGATAACCAGATGGTAGTTGTTTATACTTACCTCCCCGTCCTATCCGGAATGGCAATAAGCTCCTTTTGTCATATTTAGTATAACTGAAGCTTTATAACATATGCTAATGAGCCTACTGAGCGACTCATGGCTCCGCCGATAATTACTTTATCCACCCCAGCCGATTGACATGCTGACACTATACTAAGAAAGCCGGTGATGTAATCGGTTCTCCCTCTACTATTCTCCCGTTTTCTGCTATGATTACCCATATCACAAGAATAGTAGAGGGGAGGTGAGTATGAACATTTGCCATCAAGTTATGCCCTTTAATTAGGCAGTTGGGGCACCTGGGAAATGCCGCTAGCACCCTGAACACTGCCATTACAGCTTGGACTATGCCTTCCTCTATCAGGTAAGCAGATGATTTGTATGATTAGAAGCAGCAGCTGGCTGTGATCAGAAGAGTGCAGTGGTCTAGATGGAAAAGAAGTGCTCCAGGTGCACCAAATCCTCATTAGCATACTGAATAAAATGGGAGTATCATAGAAATGGCATATTGCACAGAAATTGTAAAGAAATCCTTGACATCAGAGAACAAATCACAGAGCTGCCAGCAGTCTACAATTCTTAAGGGACGTGGTAGACTCCCTGGGGGAGATTTATCAGAAGTGTCTGAGAGCAGAACTGTTTCTAGTTGACCATAGCAACCAATCAGAGCTCAGTTTCCATTATAACAACAGCTGTGAAGAAATGAAAGCTGAGCTCTGACTGGTTGCTGTGAGCAACTAGAAAAGTTCTGATAAATCTCACCCCTGTGTTTATGTGGTAATATTGAAATCCTAAGATTTCCTGCAAAAAAATGATAAGGCCAGAAAACAATTGTTAAACTTCAGTCCAAAATAGTTGTTTTTATCAAGCAGGCCAGGAAGGATAACGTAAAGTTTTGCTTTTTCATAATGTCCCTATGCACCTGGAAGATGTATAGCTATGGTGTATAATAATAATAATTCTTTATTTATATAGCGCACACAGATTACTCAGTGCTGCACAAAGCATGTCAAACTAGTCCCTGTCCCCATGGGGCTCACAATCTAATCAACCTTCCAGTTTGTTTTTGGAGTGTGGGAGGAAACCAGAGGACCCGGAGGAAACCCACGCAAACACGGAGAGAACATACAAACTCTTTGCAGATGTTGACCTGGGTGGGACTTGAACCCAGGATATATAAGTTTGTCTGCCCTCATGGCCTTATATACTTTGGGGCACCCTCGGTGCTCACACTCATATTGACTTTCTTGATTTAATAAATTACCATGCCTCATGCGGCTCTCTAATCATGAGTTATGTCTCATTAAACGAATCCATAATTCATTGTTAAAATATTATGAAAAAGAGATTTATTTAATCTGGAGATTTAGAAACAGGAGTGCTTCCTGCTGCTTCCTAATAAGTCTAATTACCGAGTAGGGCTTATATCCATAAATAAGGTTTGTTATCTGCTGTCAAAGGCAGCCACTCATAGAGCTAAGGACATACCGGAGCAGGGTATTGGGGACTAGGACTAAGCTGAGATTTCATATATACTCAGTTAATACTCAGTGAAGGACACAGTTCACTTGAAAAAAAATGAAGGCAATATACCCATATTATAGTAAAGATTAATAATGGTGGCTTTACAGGCAGGAAGGTGACCTTATCGATATATGGATAGGTATAGTTAGAATTTACATTGTGAGAGCTATAGGCGCACCAGCCTATAAAAATACGGTACTTTTTTTAAAAAAAAAAAGATGCACAAAAGGCACCATTATTTTTTTTTTTTTGTAACCCATTCTAAATATTTAAACTATGTCTGCAGGGGAGTGTCATGTTTATGCAATAAAATTAGCTTTTAACCTTTTTAACTTCTTAAATTGTTGAACAACTTGAAATAGATTTCTACATCTGGATCGGTGAGATAAATCAGGAACAACACAAGAAAAATAGCTTGTTGCGAAATTTGCAAGAATAAAAGTTACAAACCCACAAATGTGTGGAAAAAAAAAGTCTCAAATGGAAGAAAAAAGAATGTGATAAATTCCTTCATTGTGTCCTACATTGTGTGAGGAAAAATCAAGCCTAATATGTCATTTATATCTTGGTCTGTTCTATGGTTAGGAGCAGGGGCGTAACTAGGATAGGCTGGGCCCCATAGCAGATTTCTGCATGGGGCCCCCCTTATATATATATATATATATATATATATATCAGGCACATGTCTGGCGCACTGGAGAGGAGAAGAGGTGGTCGCGGTTCACCACTCCCCTCTCCATAGAGAATAGAGCCGCATGGCTGTTCTTACGGCCATAGATGGAGCACGCTCTCTCTCTTTTGCTCGAAACAGTGAGTACTCGTTGTGCTCACCGTACCGAGCCCAGGCGTATAGAAGCCTATGGGGGAAGTATATCCGGCAGCAAATTTGCAGCCAGATATACACCCCCCATATGTTCTTGTGAATGTACCCCTATACAGACATGTTTATACACAGAGTATATACAAACTCATTCAGTATATACCCACATACAGTACACACATTATATACATATACAATACACACATATATATATATATATATATATACACATACAGTATACACTGACCATATATACACATATATGCAGGATAAAAACACCATATACACACATGCTGCGTATACATACAGAATATACACACATACAGCAAATTAACACACATTCAGTATATACAGCATACATACTTACCATATACAAAGCATATACAAAAACACACATACATCATATATATATATACTTAAATGTGCACATATATATGCTTATATAAATACAGTATCTGCTTCTATGCATTTATACACAGTATATACATATATATATACACTGTAGATGCATATATACACATATATATAGTATTAAAACATATACACAGTATATACATAAATATACACATAATATGCATATATACACATATACACAGTATATATACATAAATACACACAGAATATGCATATATAAATAATATATACACATATACACAGTATATATACAGTATATACATAAATACACACAGAATATGCATATATACACAGTATATACATATACACAGTATATATATACAGTATATACATAAATACACACAGAATATGCATATATACACATATACACAGTATATATACATAAATACACACAGAATATGCATATATAAATAGTATATACACATATACACAGTATATACATATATATACACAGTACATACATATATATACACAGTATATATACAGTATATACATAAATACACACAGAATATGCATTTATAAACAGTATATACATATATACACAGTATATATACAGTACATACATATATACACACAGCTTATGCATATAAGTACATATATACACACAAATACATCTTTATATACTTACCTTTCAAGAAGTTTGGGGGCTGTATTGGCGTCAGGTGGGTGCCCGGTGCCATTCAGACGGCACGGGGGGGGGCGCGAGCGGGGGGGGGGGGAGACGAGGGGGGGGCGAGCGGGGGAGGGGGGGCGAGTGCGAGCGGGGGGGGGCCAAAACGAGCGGGGGAGGGTGCGAGACAGGGGGGGGGCGAGTGCGAGCGCGAGGAAAGATGTAGCGGGTGGGTCAGAGATGTAGAGGGCGGGTCATTGAGATGAGCGGGCGGGTTATTAAGATCAGCGGGCGTGTCAGGGGGATGAGAGGCTGGAGATCCAGGAAAGAGTTGGGCAGACCAGGAGAGATGTGGGCGGTGGCCGGGACACAGTGGGAGGGGCCCGGGGGCACGATACGGCAGTCACCCGGCAGTGCAGCCTCCCCTGCCGTGGCAAAGCACTAGTCTGCAGGGAGTGGGACCGTGCATCCCCGGGCCCCTGAACCTCACGGGCCCCGTAGCAACCGCTACGGCTGCTACGGCGGTAGTTACGCCACTGGTTAGGAGTCCTGGGGGCGGTCTTCATAAGGATCAGATGCTAGTAAGAGAAGAACCTACATAAAAGTCCAGGAAAGTCCTGCACCTATAGGACACTTGTTTGGAAAGTGATTGGTTTCTTTCTTCCACAAGCTGATAGTGTGACAAGAATCGTGTAAGAACGGCACATAATGGGTATGTATGCCATTATCGTGATTTGCAGGTAGCTTCTATTACCCCATTGACTCTTCAATCAAGAAAAATTTGCCGGGTGTAATTGATTTTTTGCCGTTGACCTTTAAACTTCCACCTTGATAAAGCAGCAGTAGTCCATAGTCACCCGCTTCTCATTTTTCCGCATCAGCGCTACTCCATTGACTTTTAACATTTGCAAAAGTTTGTAATTAGAAAAAAAATACTAATTAAAAGGAAAGTAGTTAACATTCGCCCTGACACAATGAGGTTCCTTTGGATGTTTGGTGCTGATTCAGCGTAGTGCACCAGTACAACAACAGGTGAATAACATCCACAGCTGCTTCTCTGAATTACTATGTCGGGAGGTGGTAGCGTGCACATTCTGCTTCTTACTTTACTCACATCATATGACATTTATTGCTATATTACCCCAATTGTCTTCTGTTGCTTTAAAAACAAAGGTACATGAACCTGTGCCGCCCAGAGAAAAGGGGCCATAGGAGGACCGATCCACTGGACGGCAGTCCTTGTATTATACAGAAATACGATGAAAGGACTTACTTTGCGTCGGCCAAATTGTAGTGCCAGCAATGTAACAGTTAATACAGTCCTTGAGCAGCAGTTTTGCCACCAGACAGAATTCTTTGCATCTTTGTTTCTTGCATATTTCTGTATAATGCAAGGACTGCTGTCCATTATAGGAGGTGCAATCCGTGGGATTGGGTGCCTAACAAAATGAACCTACTCCACAAACAACGACATTACTTTGTATATTGGCCATCATAGGTACCAAATATACCATCAAGAATCTGAAGTAGTTCACATGGTAGATTTCCCCTCCCTGCCTCATCCTCAAATACTTTTTTATCTCATCCCATAATGTAGCCTGGGGAGAAGGATACTCTACGCCCCTGCAGCCTCGATAGACCCTCCTACCTGTTTATCCTTTACTCTATGGATTCGGGTGAACGCGGATACGCAGACCATGCACAAAGCTCCTGTGCATTTGCAGAACTCTCCTACTGTCAGGGATGACCTGGAAACCACAGCACTTGTACAGCAGTACATCAGCTGCATTCATAGAGTAACGGACGAACGGGTAGGCCCATCTACAGAGGCTACTGGGGAGGTGCAGTAGCCTTCGACCTGAAACTCGCAGTGGCTACTCCATGCCCTCAGTAGCCCCTGCAGATAATTTGCATATAGATATATAAAGTTTCTTTTAAAGAAGGGCTACATTTAAAGGCTAGATAAAAAGTGTTGAGGGATGGTGCAGGGAAGAGGAATCTACCATGGGAACTACTTCAGGAAGTAGATTGCCGATGGTAGATTTCTTTCAAAAAAATTTAAACTCATGACTGCTTTCTTCTAGAAATAGGTCCACACCTGATCATGGTTACTGCTAGTACTGCAGCTCAGCTACATAGAGATGAATGGAGCTTAGTTGCAATACCATGTACTACCTATGGTCAGGAGTGGAACTGTTTTTCAGCTAGGTATTTTTTATTCACCATTTAAAGAATTCATCCCCCCCTTAATACATCAGTCTATCAGTATAGTTCTGCCAAATGGTGTAACTAGTACAGAATATGTTATGTTTTCTTTAGCCAATAGAAGCTCAGAACTGTCCACATATACCCTAAGACTACGGTACATAAAAAGTAAAATATATTTTGAATGTAAAGGACTGAATTACTTGTAATTAGAAGTGCAATTTAAATGAGCTTAATCATATCTAGCATCTGTTTCCCTGCCAATTGCTTGCCTCGCACAGATTAGGATCCATGCTGTGAACGCAGTCCGTCCCACTCATCTGACCTAGATAAGTGTCAGACAAGTAGAAGTGTAAAAAAAGAACATGATGCCACATTTGTTTAAAGTAAACAAATTCCTTTACATTAGTCACTTTTCATACCTTACGAATCTCCTCCAAATGTTACACATATGATAGATTCTATTTATAATATGCAATTTTATTTATTTATGTCTTTTGCTACATTTTAGAAACCCTGAGGAAGAGCCAAATACAGGCAATGTCTAGGTCAGTGATGGCCAAACGTATAGAGGTCAAGTGCCCAAACTACCTTAAAGTTCACACGACTGTGGTTTGCTCTTGGGATCCAAAAAACATTTGTCACCCATGTATCAATGGTGTGTGGTCCATTCACATACCAAAGACTGCAGACAGTCGGCTCATGTATGTGTTGTGCATGAGGTCATAGAAATACATGGGGCCATGTGCTACCCATAGTAAAAATGGCTAACACACAGGAAAACAGTCAAGTACATGGAGTTTTCAGCTGGTAGTATTGCTCAGTCACGTTCAATGACCTTGCGCAAACTTACGTACTTGCAACAACACATGGTAAGATTCTTCATAGACAAGTTACTAATAGATGGAAAGATGGACAACTTCTCTCTAGATGATGTGAGTCGTCTGTCAAATTGTCAAATTTTGACCAATATTAGACTCACATAGAAGTCAACATAGCGTCAGCCTCCAGGCATACACTTGTGTATTATCTGAAACGTCAAGGATTCATCCACAACACATTCAGTCTTCTCTGTGATACAACCTGTATAATAGATATACAGGCGGTCCCCTACTTAAGAACACTCGACTTACATACGACCCCTAGTTACAAACGGACCTCTGGATATTGGTCATTTATTGTACTTTAGTCTTAGGCTACAATAATCAGCTATAACAGTTATCACAGCTGTCTGTAATGAAGCTTTAGTGTTAATCCTGATTCTTATGACAATCCAACATTTTTAAAATCCAATTGTCACAGAGACCAAAAAAGTTCTGGCTGGGATTACAATGATAAAGTAAGTTCCGACTTACATGCAAATTCAACTTAAGAACAAACCTACAGACCCCATCTTGTATGTAACCCGGGGACTGCCTGTAGATACGATTGCTCCTGGCACTATCATCTCCCAGCTAAGGTTGTATCCAGCTCTCGCCCACATAGTACGAGAGACAAAACTCTACAAATCCTGTGACATTAAAGTCTAATTATTAACAAACAATTATTACATTGCCTTCTATGCCCCCAGGATAGAAGGCAATGTAAAGCACTTAGCAACAAAAGACGGGGGTCAGGGAGATGGCAGTGACCGCGCTGCACCCTAAAAACATTCGTAAACACGGACGATCAAAAACTCGCGAAAGGAGAAATAACTTTGGCATAATGTGACAGAGAGAACAATAAGCAGCTGGAGAAACTTTCCTTGACTTCATACATGGGATATTCATCCGATGCATGACAACTAGATTCAGGGATTTTTAATTAATCGGCTTGTCAACCGCGCAGACTCATATAGTCGTATATATCGGAGAATCTGACCCTGAAGAGCGGGAGTAGAACAGAAATACGACTGTCACTTTTACCATTCGATATAAAAAATATTCAAGAGTAAAACCAAGGACATCAGACGTGTTCAACAATGGAAGCAAAACTGTCTCTCTGTGCTGAGCAAAATGCCTGCAAATGTGGATCTAACTGGAATTAAATCTAAGTTCACCTGCCAGATGCAGCCACAATAGGGAATAACTCAAATTTCCCAGCTTTTAGTGACCAAAGAGCAACCAGGGTGAATATGAGAGCAGCTAGAGAGGCTGGGACCACTTCTGTGCTCGGAAACAGATCACGTGGTGACATAGACTAATCACAATGGGATTCCCTGCATCATTGTGATATATGATGCAAAGAGTCCCTGCCTCTTGGGCAAACAGGTGCAGTGCAATCATGATTACAGTTTGGCACTACTGTTTTCCGGTGAAGAAATGATTCCTTGTATCATATTTTATATTGACTCCTTGTATCATATTTCACTATGTTGCTCAGAGTTTCATCCCAGAACATGCACCCACTCACGATAAAACTCCTGAATGTTGTTTTTTTTAAAATGAAAATGGCTGTGCACTGCAGAAAAACAATGAATCACTATGCCCCATTTCTGTTTTGGATAAGAAGATTTGTGGTTTGCATTACTTTGACATGAAAACCTTCTAAAGTCAACTTTTAAAATTATGCTAATAAATCAGACGTCCTCCAGAGTCCGTGACCAGAGAACATTCATGCTGCAGATACACAGGCTGTAACACTGTGCAGGAGCACGATCTCCTCCCACTGCGTATTGAAATTCACAGTGAGGTCACCTCAGGCAAAGGAAGGGGGGGGGATGCTGAGGGAGCAAAGGGGCAGGGTTGAGACAGGCTGTGAAGCTACGGCACAGAGGGGCTCCGGTAACAACTCCATGAGCTCTTCAGGCTCGTTAGCATAATTTTAAAAGTGGAGTTTAGAAGGAAGGAGACTATGAATGACAAATATAAGAAGATTACCACGACCACAGTGTCTGGATC
This sequence comes from Engystomops pustulosus, assembly GCF_040894005.1. Lineage (NCBI taxonomy): Eukaryota > Metazoa > Chordata > Amphibia > Anura > Leptodactylidae > Engystomops > Engystomops pustulosus. The sequence continues at coordinate 244,861,892 of NC_092411.1, forward strand.
TATGAGTAACTGTCCCTGGTTTATCATGATGGATTTTGAAGGAAGATTTCCTGTAACTCTTTCTCATGTCTATGGCTAGAAATATGTAAGTGTATTTTTCTGGTAAATACATTAGCAGAACCTTCAGTCTTTTATTACTGCACAATGACAAAGCATCTTCCGTATGATCGGATACAAACAGTGCCCCATCTAATGCATAGAATACCCCAAGTGTTAAAAAGATCAAACGCTGTTTGCTGATTGAACAGAAATCAATAATTGTATTTAATGACTTTATGAAGAAAATAAATGACCCTCGCACTCCTAATGGATTAATGTCAGCGGTGAGCTATGCTTCGCATCCTGCTGACACAGTCCCGTCCAAAGTGGTGTCAATTTTCATGAGAGCACCTTAAAACTGTCTGAGAGGGAAATTGTGTTTTAATGTGGTTGCAGATGTTATTTTTCGGGAGAGATTTTTTAATTTTTTTACAGCCCCATTCCATAACACTGAGAGCGCGCTCTGAATTGTCCCGGCACTCTCTTGTCATTGACATACGCATGAAGGGGGTCACCTTTTTCCTAAACGTTCCCGGAGAATTAAGCCCGGACAAATAAATGGCCACATTAAATAGATACAAATTGGCCATTGATGACAGCGCTTGATCCAGCCGGTGCGTGGCAGCCTCTCTCCTGTACAGAATCACTTACCGGCTTTGGCCGCTGACAGCCAAACATTTCTCTAAATGAAGAAAACAGCTTATGACAAAGATCCACATAAAAGTCTGCAATGTGAGGCAAATGTGATGAAGAGAACATTAATAGAGTACTTGCGGATCAAAGTAAGAGGCTTCTTATGGCCTACACCGAAGTAAATATTTCTTTTGTTGTCAGACGTGATGTGCTGAAGTGCCCTTATTTGTAGTGAGATAGTGAGAAGAAAAGCAATATGTCTGTGTCTAATGACTAATGTCATCCAAACAATTTGGAGCTTCCCCCCGTCACGGTGAGACAATTCCTACACGAGTCACATAAATCTAAACAACTTTCAGCGAAACGCGATAAAAGAAGCCATATTGTAGGCCGAGCTTTAGTCAGCCTATCAATTCACTAGGAATTAGTGACATCACTCAAGCATTAGACACGATAACCGTTCTTGACAGTCATCCGGAAGAACTGTATGACAACTGCTTCATTGACATTCCCTTAATCCCTGGAGGAAGAAGGCCCCGGATTACCGTGGTAAACAACCTATTTACAAGTCATTTCATGGTCCTTTTGTATCTGGGTATTGGAATCCTTCAAAGCCATAGTCACTGGTTAGAAATGGTGGCAGATAGCAGACCATCCATGGATTGCTACACACTCCTCATCCCTGAGCCTGTAGTCTTAGTTTTAGCTAGAATTTGCCTAAACATCTGTTGATAGGGTTCAGAAACCTTAGTAAGAGCTTTATGTCCGATAGCACTTTCAGTGATCCTGAGTGCTCAGGTGGTGGTCACCTACGGAGTAAGTCAAATGGCTTCTAGGCAACCACAACTTACCCCCACATCAGGAAATGCTAAACAGTATTCACTGTTTATGCATTGAATCTAGTGGAGATAAGTTATAACATTATGTTAACATCTAACATAGGGCGGCAGTAGACTATGCTATTGTTTGTAATGATACATTTTGAATATTGAGCGTAATGAGAGCCAGTGACATCACTGTCTCTCTCTGTAAATGTAGCGCATGAGCTAGAGGTCTCCTAACACTCCATAGGCGGAGCCAGAAGGGAGCGAGTATGAATAAATTATATTGCGGCAAAGCCTGGAGGTGCTATGCAGAGCACTTCAGGTTGATTTGAATATCTTTTTATTTCAATGGAATGCACGCCATTCAAAGTTATTGTAAAAGAAGATCCTTGCCACCGGGGGCAGAATGAGGAGGTGAGTAATACACATCTACCATCAGGTAATCCCATGCTAGATGTCCTTAATGTAGTCCTTTTTGCCCGATGATACATTTGTGTCTTCCATCCGCTTGTAAAGTCATTTTTCTGGTTAGCATCAATCCTATAATACTGACACTTCCATACCATTTTTTCTGCTGTATATTGTATTTAATAAAAAAAACAAGAAACTAGGAACAATTCTCCTGCTGCTCGGCAGACACCTGTATACATTCACCTCGCATAAACACAATGGTAGATTAGACTGAAATTAAGTTGCTGCATTAATTGGAGGCATCGCCTGCTTGATTAAAACACCTTTGTGACAATTGGTTTTGTCCTTGTATTGTTATTCGCACTACAAAGCTCTTTGTGTGTAGTATGGCAATGGAAATAATTAGCAATGAAGGGAATGTATATGGTGCTGAGCACGGCTTGTCATGTCAGGCATCAAAGAATACAGAATTATGAATTATGTATATTTTATGTATTGCTTTAGAGTGCAATTTTGAAACATTTTTTAATCACGTTTATTATACTTTTTAATTCTTCACGTGATAAAAACATCAATCCTTTTATTTGTTTTTCTAAACAACTCGAAATTAACTCTATGCCAAACGCATCACAAAATAGAGCCCCAATCGATGGTTGCATCAGGGGGGAGCAGGGTGATCTCTGATTACACTTCTACTTATATATATATATATTAAAGGGTTGTTCCCATTTCCGTGAATAAATGTTATTTTTTGCATAGAGAAAAGTTATACATTTTACCAATATACTTATATCAATTCCTCACAGGTTTCTAGATCTCTGCTTGCTGTCCTTCTATAGGAAGCTTCTATGTTTACTTCCAGTGGACAGAAATCTGACCATGGTCACACAGGTGTGTTATATCACACAGCTCTCATTACTCTCTATGATACTAACGAGCCGTGCATCTGTGTGACCATGGTCAGATTTCTGTCCACAGGAAATAAACAGCAAAGCTTTTGATAAAATGATAGCAAGCGGAGATCTAGAAAACTGTTAAGAATTGATATAGAAAGTATATTTGAAAAATGTATAATTTGTCATCATGCAAACAATAACATCAATTTGTGAAAATGAGAATACCCCTTTAAATTTGTGGGACTTGTAAGGAGCTTCCATTGCCGATTCCATCAAAACTGCTCCTATTAAACAGCAAAGCAACGAAGGCCATAATGACAATATGAGATGAACATGAAGGATTTCACTGCACACTCTTAATGGATATAACACAGGTGCTCTTTAAAGGGAGCCAATCCAATCATTGCATATTGTCGCATATAGCCTCGGTGCTACAAAATAGTAGCTAGTAGTTATATAGCACTAAAACTATTTGCAACCATTCACTTGATCCTCATATGCAAAGAGTGTCTGAAGAAGGTCTGGCACAACGGCGAAACGTCACTTTGTGTTTTATGTGAAACTTTCAAATAAAGATACCATTTCTATACATCAGTCCGAGTGGAATTACATTGCAATATGAGCATAGCCCAAGACCAGCATGAAAATGGCCTTTGTGGATGCCTTGTGCCATTTGTTAAAAAAAAAAAAAAAAAAACGGGTGCCACATGGTAGCACTAAATGAAAAAACTTTTATAGGGTCAGTGCCCTATAACTGTTATTATAACAAACGGTGCAACCGATCCGTTACAACGCAGAGCAAGTCCTAGTTAGAACAGTTTTTCCCGGGATGCTCATAGACTATAGTTCATGAGGATACATGGCAGCCTAAAGCAAATCAGACAAGAAAAACAACGGGAAAAAAATGCAGTTTTTCTCAGGAGATTATGGCCTGTTCATCTGCAGTTAGACTTGCCTCACCCACATTAATAAGATTAAGATGAGGGATCTTGGATACAGCACTGAGGAACGTGTCCCCTCCCTGTAAAGTTTTCTAATGAAGACATCTGCCCAGATGGGAAACGTTAATTTTATGGGCGGATTGGATTTTTTTTGTATCTTTTACAGCATCTATCAAGTTAATAATAAGGAAGAGAAAAGCAACATGTACTGTTTTTACAACGACCCCCTCCCCTTGTTTATCCGTACAGATGGAAAAATATGGGTTATGACAGGATAAATCAGCAGAAGCTTCTTTTAATACATCAGCTCATGGTAACGGTTTAATTAGGAACATCTTGGCGCAGATTCTGATCTATGTGTCAGTCTATCCCAGAAGAGAACAGTACACAATCCATCTTTGTTTTATTGCACTACATGAAGCAAATGTCCAGGGGACTGAGCGGAGCGCTGCGAGGAGTTGTGTGTGTGATATGGGACTACGTTAATCAGTAATAATCCTCGCAACTGACGCGGAACACGTCTCAGGACAAGGACGAGTGCAAACATATCACAAGGAATACAAATAGGACAAAGAATGACAAGGGGTTAGCGAATATCTGCACAGCCAAAGATATCATACTGAGTGCACAGGGTAATCTAATACAAGGCGATACTGTGGATTAGGGAAGCCATAAACTTTTTTTCTAACACAAGGATGTCCGTTTTGGCAGCTGCAGATTCATTTGACAATAAATAGCCCTTACTATTAATTGTATTGGTACCTATGGGAGGAAACCTAAAAGATTCGGCAAAGAGTTTCTAATTTTTCTTTGTAATTTGTAATGAATGCATTCAGACCCCATTGTAGTGTACATTAGAGGAACACAGTGTGAGGATTTCCAGATCTTTACAACTATATGGCATATATTAACTATAGATCGCCATAAACCTTATCATAATGCTTTTCCATACAGATGCAATGTAAAAAAAAGCAACATATACAGACTAGAAATGATTGGTTTTAAAATAGTTTTTCTCTGATCACTATAGAAATTGGTAAAACTTATAAAACACATAGGGCCACATTTATTAAGTCTTATACACCTGAAAACCATAAAAGCCGCGATTTAGTTACAAATCTTGGCACACTAACGGCAGCATATAATAGATGTGCCTCATATTGCTTTTTATAAAAAGGTCTTCTATGTTTTCATTCATTTTCTACAATTTCTTTCCCAAGGGTCAGAATTAGAATTAGGGTTATTTACCAATTCCCAGGACAATATGAGCAACATTGGTTCGACAGAAGCAACTCAGAAATTGATTGGAATTGGTACAGGAAAATCAGCAGATGTGCACCAAATTTAAGAAAAGTGATAGGGAGCTGTTGATATTTTAAAGGACATCTACCACCAGGATGAAAGACTGTATGTAAATTAACAACCAAGGAGACTGGAGCCCCTCAGGTTCATTTGCATACAGTCCTTCATTCTGGTGGTAGATGCCCTTTAAAAATCTGTCCGGGTTCCCAACTGACCAGTAATGCCCGTAATGGATGCTGGCAGTAATTTGGCACGTTCCTCCCCAAATTCGCAGCAATCGCCCCTACCACCAGGATAGTGGGTTATTTAAATGCCACTGTGGTAAAATTATTTAAAGAGTTAATGCCGTTAAAGAGGGGGGGGGGGATTGAGCCAAATCGCATCTGCTCATCGCTATTTTTGAATAAAACAGATGCTACAAGCTACAAAAAAAGCAATCTACTAACCTTTATTAGTTTGACATATACACAGAAATCGATCTTCAAAGGAATAGTAACATAAGTCATTAAGAGTAAGAGACGATCTTATTGCCCCATTAAGGTGGGTCATTAGTGAGATAATTATTTATGCCTTGGTGCAGCTAAAATAACCTCTTTAAAAGCCACCACCAATATTAATGATTGGAAGCTACTGCTGCTATTCTGCAGAATTCACCGACCAATTGAAGCCAAAATTTTATCAAAAAAAATGTACAAAAAGAATCCATGCCTGCAATATATTTAGCCTTCTGCAGGGAATCGGATACTTCCCGTTACCTTTGGGTAATTACAGGGATTACAACTTGTAAGTAGAGCAATTCCAATAATGACATCATATTAGAGATCTGTTCCAATGTAGAATTTCACATTGAACCTAAACAGAGGCTCGAATACGTAACCCCAAGGTCATGCGTCCACAGTATAGAGTTTTCTTAAAGCCACACAGAACCTATAATATGACACATGCGGATTACTGTTTTGCGTGTTCATTTACTTAAGTTTTACTAAAATAAAGAAGCTGACAATCCTCCATGTAAAATGTTCTGACCCCAAAGAACAAAGCACTTATCAGCACTTTTGCACTGGCAAAGTTGCAATAGACATAAGCATTAAATAGTTTCAAATGGGCCACCTATGACCCCTTCAAGATTAAGAAGGACTTACTGTGGATGGGCCGTAAACCCTCCAACCAGCCACTAGCTATAGGCTCACTTTTATCTCCAATTAAACGCAAGAGCCATATGAAAGTCAGTTTTTATTAGACACTTACTTGAATCATGGGGTTTAAGTTGTCAGATTCACACTGAGCTGACCACTCTTCTGCATCTATCAAGAGCTACTTTACACATCCAGCACATTTCTGAAAAGGGCAGCACACTCAGAGTCCAAGTGATTTATACCAGAGAGGAAAGTCAGTTTGTGTGACTGTCTCTCATCATTTCATGACTCTCTATAGACTTTGAGGTGTTGAGTAAAATATTTATTATTACCTCCAGCCCTTCTGTGCTGTAGAGAAGACATTTCCAAATACCGAGAAAATCTTTTATGGCAACAGTGGCTTACGGTGTATTTGTCTAAAATTTGGCTATTCAGGATTGCTAAATATTTTAAAAATGTGTATATTATTTACATATTTAACGTCAAAACCCACACGGAAGAGTATTTCTGCCCTTTCTGTCCAGGTGAAAACCGACAGATAATCCTCTCGACTCCCCCTTCCCCTTGTACACAACATGCGTTTTAATGAGTAGAAAGTAGTGTTCACCTCTGGCAGTGATCTATATATTTCTTAAGAAGAAAGAAGATCAGACATCTTGAAATCCAACATGCCTGAACTTCTTATCCCACAACATCTACTGTTTGGGTGGATCACAAGTCCTACATACACATTAAAGGCCAGTGATCGTGATTTCCATGATAACTACTCCTAAAATGTCAAAGAAAATATCTTCAGGAATCCTGTGAGGACGTTTAGCTCTTTCGGGAAGTGAACCTTCCAACTATAACACAACGTAATTAGAAGTTCCAAAAAACGTAAAAATCATTTTTCATATGGTGTAAAGAAAGAAGAAAAAAATAAAATCCTTATGGAGAATTAGCCATTAAAGGCCACCTTTGCCAGCTTATGAAGACTACAAGGACATGCAGTCTCTACTGGGGATTCTGGGAAGGAAATATGCAAATATATTTTCCTAAGGTGCGATAAGGAAATATAGGTTTTAGTGCTACCTTTACCACAACTATAACATTCAAGAACCCTAGTGGTAAGATGTAGGGATAAAAGAGGTTATAAAAACTACTTGGCAGTGGAACATAGGCTTTATTTGTCTCCCTCTTAAGCTTCTTGAAGGGAGGATATTTATCTGATGAAAAAACATATCAAGTTTACAGAAAAAGAAATTGCATCCCACTGGACAATCAGAGACATGGAAAATTATGCAGCAGAGGCCAAATCCAGAGCATCGGTAGGTTTACTCGTTGACGGTCTAGACTCTGTAATTAATATGTAGACGTGACCACTCGAAAGTGATTAATGCTTGAAGAACCCTGGCAGCTATAAATAAGAGTGCACGCAAAACATATTGAAGTAACCGGCAACTTTACATTATCGTCTAGGGGGCTGATGTGTGGTGTTGCGACTGTCAACATAGCCACAGGGGTGATGGTTAAATAAATGAAAAAATAAAGTATGCCCTGCAATCAGGAGGTTCTATGGGGAGAGTGCGTATTCATGTGTTTACAGAAAAGGGAAATCTGAAATATAGTCAAGAGATTGTTAGATGCTTGTAAGTAGACAATGTAATGAAGTACAGCAAGCAATCATATTCACTTACAGGAAGAATAACACAACACATTAGAAAAATCACCAGGGTGGCAAAGCAAAAATCCCATTCCTGCTGCTGTTTATTGGAGTTGATATATTCACTTCAGCACCGCATAATTACATTTATAAAATCACACAGGCGGGGGAAAAATACAAAAAAAAAATTGGCTTGAAAGTATGGTATGCACCGACATCCAGTCTATAGTATAGCTGATACAGAAATCCAGGGATTAGTGCAGGAGTTGTTTGTCCCATATATTTCACCACTCCCTTGAGAAATGCAACCACCTACACAAATTTCTGATGGAAAATCTTCAAGTAGAGCTCAACATACAGTCTCCAGAGGTTTGCCCTAGAAATGTAGATTTTGGTTCCACGTCCTTAAACATTCACACTAAGGCTCAGTCTTAAGAGGCCACCTAAGTAGGTGGACAGTAAATAACATGGCAATGATCAAATGCAATGGGATAAGACTTAAAAGGCTTAACAAACAGGTGGAAATAATAAAAGTACTATAAATTGTTCACCTGAATTTCAAAAGTTTATATCGATCCCAAATGAAACAAAACCCTAAGGCAGTACCGGATCTGTTGAGTGATACTAATCGTGCATATGGTCATCACTGGTCCCTAAAGAACTGAATTTACTGGATGAATGGAATCAACATATTGGAATCCGTCGGACGCATTTTCGTCAGATTTCCCGACGATTTCCGTTTTGAGCCGAATTGCCCCAGGATTTTGACGCACGCTATCGGATTTTGGTGCATCGACGCCGGCTTGCACGCTAAATTAATTCAGGGGACGGGCTGTCGGACAACCCGACGGATTCAGACAACGCGCGGGATTTGTGTCGCAAGATCAAGCACTCACATGCACCGGGAAGAAGAAGGTGAACTCCTGCGGACCTCGGTGCAGAAGCGACGGATGCAGGAACTCGGGTGCACGAGCTTAGTGAATCCCGAATCATCATCGGACAACGCAACGCAGGATCGCGACAGAACCAGGTAAGTAAATTTGCCCAATTATTTTCTTAACTTAATATAATTAACCAAGATGATAAAGATTGAAAATCCACCCAAAGATCAGTGGGGTCATTCAACTTGCTTTACATAAGTTACATGTCAAGTGGACATCCAATGTATACAGGGATCACCAGACTTTTTCCCAATGTCAGATGTAAGAGGAAGATTGATCGCACTTGTTTGACTTCAACAAGCCCAATCCTGCAGGAGGTATGTCCTTGCTACAGTCTGGTAATGGCACATTTTGTTCTCCCCCATTGAAAATACCGGCACACTCATTCGTTCATTTGCGTTTATGCTCTGTCATGCATCAAATTTTTTTTGGTGAAATAAATTTTTTTTATTGAAAACCAGTCAGTAGTTTTCCATTTTTTTCACATTTAAATAGTGTAAACAGGGAACATAACCTCCCCCCTTCCCCTGCTTGGTGGGTTAAAAACCCTCCCATGTCCCCCATATCTCCCCCCTTGCCCTTTGCCTTATGTTTTTTCGTAAAAACCCGGTTTTACTAAAAACACTTTGGCAATGTGTACACTATTCTCTATAGGGAAGCCAAAAAAGATCTCAGGTTGCAGAAGCTTATTACACCTGCAGTGCACATCTGCCTTTCTGCCTTGTGTCTGCCTAAGCATTTGCATTACAGTATAATTGTGTGTTATAACTTACTATTCACCCTGACAAAATCCTGGGGTAGTCACAGGGGCTGGGCTTTGCTTTGGTTGCATAGATAAGCCATGAATTCTGCCATGGTCTCCATGGAATAAATATTCCATATATATCAGATATATTATTGCTGTATAAACATACCTATAGAAACATACTTCCTTTTGTACAGTACATTGACCGGCGAATGTAATACATGATTTATGGAGTAATGAAATGACAATTATTGCACATTTAATAAAAGGATGCAGACACAACACAAACTCCACTGTCTGCTGGTGAGGCGTTCAATCAATAGACCAGCTACATCTTGTGTGTCTACTTCATAAACTACTGGCATAGTCGGAGTTAAACCTCACGCCACAGAAACATGCTGTGTGCAGAAGAGTACAGTATTTTCCTTATAAAATATTAAAGAGTTCAGCTAAGCCACAGGATGAGGTATGATGACATCTCTTTCAAGTCTATACTTGTGAGAAGTCATGTAATTCAGGTTCAGAAAAAAAAAGCAAAGATAAAAAATGTCTTTTGTTGCAAAAATCTGGGCTTTATTGGTAAATCAGAGAGGGAGGTTATGTTCTGTAGGAATTTGACTAATGCGATTTAGAGAAGGCACGCACTTGATTAAACACAAGGACCTTGGCCTCTCATAGAAAACTGTAATACTATTTACAGATGCATTAACTCTCAGAGAATGGGCCTGCAGTCTCGCTAGATGGCATGGAGTACCTCGTCACTGAAACAGTTAATCACATCCTGATGACACATCGCTATGTGCATTGCGGAGATATTCTCTTGAAATGCCATTCGGGCTCTGTTGAGAGACATGTGTTTACTATGTGCGGCATGCCTGTGTGGCATGTTCTATGTACAAAGCATATTTGTACAAGGCCTTTCATTCACGAGAAGGATAACATATTCCCTAGGTCCCTGAAAGCTCACCTCTCTAACCTCTCCCCATGTTACTAGAAGCTTACAATGTTCAACAGCTTGTGATCTCAATCCTGTAGAGGTGGGGGCGGGAGAATTTGAAGGACACGGCCACAGAACACCACACTACAAAGTTTGGTCACTTTCATAAATATAAAAAGTACAACTCTTTTAGGGCTGACTCCTACAAGTTGTTGGAAATCATTTTCAGTTGTTGGGAACTTTTATTTTTTTTCCACCTGCTCAGTAAAAAGATCTACGGGTGCTTCTTTTCTATAGGCACATCCATTCTTCTTCCAAGTAATCATGGAGCTGTCATTCGTGAATTGCAAATGTGTGAGGACAACGAGATGCTGACAAGACAGTGTTTCTGTTGAAAAGAAAAACATGTATTGTTCGCAGGGCACAAATAAATCTTTTCACTCGCTGCATCGCCATGAAAGCAACCAGGAACGGCAAAATGATTTCAGTCTGCTCCTCAAGTGTGGGGCGTCCATGCTCCCTGGTGGAGAATAAGACAAGGCAAGGGATGGCTTTGTTTCAATAGAAAAGACATAAGTAGATGTCAATAGAAAAATATAACATAGCCTTGACAGATAAATATTGGAAAGACGTAGAAAAAATGCTAAATACATTGTTGTACGTCAGTAGAAGATCACCAATCTTCGGTGATTGCTCATGGTCGTCAAACATCTGTTGGGCCACCATAACAATGATAGTTATGGGGACAAAAAAATATAGGGGATGAAACTAGACAAGAATGACAATGACCATCAGAGGATCAGATTATCAATAGTCTCAAAAGTTTCTCAGTGAAAGGGTCCTATAATTACAGATTTTCTGGACTGAAACTGTGATATCCCAACCAAAGGTTCTAAGATCCTTATTCTTTATTGTTATTGTTGTTATCATCATGGAAAATGAACTGTTTATGAATTTATGTCAAAGTTAATAAGAAAGACTAAAAGCAAAACCCATTGACAAGGAGAAATAAGTAACCCCCAAAACAGCACATTCATCAAGGGCCTTTCTCTGATCCAACTGGTAGCCAATTCTCTACTGAAGGGGAACAAGTATCCCCCATTGTAGATGTCTCTATACTATAGGGTACTATTTGGTGAAGGAACCTTTACATTTTAACCTTTTCACAATTGGAGTGTTGTCTATTTTGTTTTATTGCATAGTGTCCTGGGATATTCCATTCCTATTGTTGTGCTGCTTTTTCCCAATTTCTATATTATAGGGTAGTTACCACTCATTTATGGCTGTGAAAAAAACAGCTTCCGTTTCTGCCTACACATCTAAAGAAACTTTGCCTTCCACCACTTTAAGGGGTTTTTTTTGGTGGGTCAACTGTTACCAGCAATATCACATACCATATAAGAAGCTCGATGAAGACTCTGGCTACTTGGCTACACATGGCAGCCAATGCATGATGTTACAAAGAACTAATAGTGTAATATCATGGTCCGTACTGTTGAAATCAATAGATGGTGGTCCTAGCCATTTGAAAGTTAATTGAAGCCATGGCATATCTCTATTTGTATGAAACTGTAGTCCTTAAGCAGCAGGAGTTTTATAAAATCTAATATTTAATATTTTTTATTATCATACTTGGTAAGTCTGTTCTTTCATTTCCAACCTGTATCTTACGTGGCTTTTAATGTCTCTACATGATTTATGGTGCACTGATCACGGCTCTGTGGCGTTGTGAATATCGAAAAGCATCCGGCACTAATTGAGGCTAAATCTCTGTGACACAGCTACATGGGCAGGCAAAGCTGGTAGGTATAGAGGGTCAATAACCACTAATTATACATAAGCTCCTAAATCTACTTTAATTTTTCTACAAATCACAGTTTAATTTCAACACCATTTTTCTCAATTATACTTTAAGATACAAAATAAAAAAGAAACTGCAGTCAAATGAAAAGTAATAAGCCAAAGCTTAGAGATTAAAACTAAATACAAAATAGTAAATCTGATCTCCTTTTTAATGGTTTCAACGGAAAGCACACATTTATATTCTGTGGAATTCAAGGCTTTATGTAGACGGCTTGGCCAAACTTAAAGATACAGAGGCCTATAGTTAAAACCTGTAAAAAAAATCATTAAATGGGTCCCAAAAGCTAAACTGCCCTTACTGTCCTAGCTAGTGCAACAAGCTTAATACATGTTCTAGGTAAAGAACTGCACAGCTACATAGCAGGGGGCTTTCTAAATCATCGAAGGGAACCTGTCATCAATTTCGACCATAATAAACTACAGACAGTGGTAGGTATAGACCCTGCAGAGTTGTATAACCATTCCCTTTTTCTGTGTAGGAAATAGCTGAAAATTTGTAATAAGTTAAAGTTTAATCTAGGTTTGCCAGTCCTGCAAGTGCTCTCAGTAAGTCTTTCATCCCAAAGAACAATTGGCTCTTTGCTATAAACTGTTCCACAGCCTCTCCCCTTGCTCTGCAGTACTGCTGTACTTATCCAAACAAAATCCTGATACAGCTTCTGCTTCTGGCAGAGACGAAGGGCAGTGGAGCAGCACAATGCAGGGATCAGAAAGCTCTTCAGGCCAAAAGACCCATCCAGGGCCCTTGTAAGAGCTGCAGACTTTGATTATAACTTTTTACAGTTCAGTCACCACTGGCAACATACACAAAGGTATTATCACACAGTTCTTAAAGACTGCTACCTTATACAACCACTTAATAAGTAGGCCACTTAAGTGCAGGCCACTTAATAAGTTTTCCAGGCATACATTTCACAGCAATTTGTCATCGTTATGCAAATAATACAATGCATAAGAGGTGTGGCCTTAAAGCTAGTTACCACCAACCCCACTATGTGTTCACTGAGCTCCTCACAGTGTGTGATAACAAATCTGTCCGACGATCATGCACTGTCCTGCAATTCCATAAGATCGTGTGCCTGATATCCTGCATGTGTCGCTTCCCTACTCAGGTCCCTGGCACGCCCCCGATTTCTGCCACATGAAAGCCAGCGCAGCTACACCAAAATCCGATCGCGTGCAACACAATCCCAACGCAGACCCCTGATAAAAACCTATCACAGCCACGGAAAAAACCCGAAAACGTTGGAATGATCGACGAAAGTGCGCGTGCGGACCCTTATTAAATAAGCCACACAGTGTAGTATGCACCCATGACCAGCTGTGGCAGGCTGAACTTCAGTAAAACTAAAACTTTTTTTTTTTATCCTGTTATCTCTGAAACTAGCTATTTGTTTCTATAGAGGAGGAACAGCCCTATGACCTATTTTTACAAGTGAGGCTGAGGAAATGTTAAGAGTCAAGCGTATGCTAACCACTGATGGGAAAATGACACTGGCATTATGATGGAGTATTGCGTTAACTGTCAGACAGGCTAAGATATAGTTTTCTGATGTATTGCTGACAAAGAGAGAAAAGATATGCTGACTACATCAATAAGTTACATGCAATCCTGAAGGAGCAACTCGATCTTCTCCAACATGTCGTAATGCAAACACAGGCTCCCCATGACAGATTACAGCAGCCGGAAGGTGCGAGGAATCTGTATATTCAGATCTATAATTATCCATCTACATTCCGTCAAATACAATAATCCCACAAATAATGGAAGTGCACACCAGGCTGGATCCTGACCTGCCGCACAGGAAGCTGGCAGAGAGATGCCGAGCACGTAAAATGAAATAGTTTCCATTTTCTAATCAATAATTAATATTTTCATTTCTTGGACCTAAAACCACACTAGACATTTTAGTATTGCTGATCCCATGACGATGCAATTGCAAGGCTGACAAAACACAAACACATTATTAAACATTATTATTGCAGATGTCTGGGTTGGTCAGTAATCGAATAGTTTCCGTAATTGGGTGAAACAGATGCAGATTTTTAATTGTCGGTATTGTGAAATGTAATTGTAACATGATTAGTCTTATAAACAATGCATGCAGCTACCGGTGATAGCGGGATACAGAGAGGCAGAGCCGGCTAAAAGGCATTTAATGCTCAAGGAAATCGTTTTTTTTTATTATGGGACCTCTAAAAATATCAGATATTCAGTCTACACCTAAGAAATGGGGGAGATTTACAAAATTTCTGGGGACCTATGCAATGTTATATGGGGGAGCTCCGAAAATGCACAGCTGGGTCCTGATGTAGAATCTGTACCAGGCCCCCAACAATGTATTGTTTATTTTATGTAGCTCTTTGTCTGGGGAAAAGACACCTTATGGGCCCTACTTAGGTGTGACTGTACCAGCGACACCCACTCAAGTTACTCCATTGGCGCCTTGCTCTGCAATAGCTGTGGATGCACTGCTTTCGGAGTTTCAGAGTTTATATTACTTGGCGAGGGTAAATGATTTGGGGGACCATATTCTTTTTCTCCAGGGTTGCTAAACTGGCTGTTTTTTAAAGAAGTAAAGTTTACATTTTGTCCCTTAACTAAGCCCCAGTCCTCTAGATGGTCACCACCTAAAGATGGAGAAGATCATCAGGACATTTAACCTCCAAGGAGAAGATCATCAGGACATTAAACCTCCAAGGAGAAGATCATCAGGACATTAAACCTCCAAGTTCTCTACAGGTTTGCACAAAATGTGTGTCACGATTAAGCAGAAAAAGCTACAAATTGACAAGTACTGAGGACAATTTACATGTCTAAGTTTCTCAAATATTTTAAGGTTTAGTGTTTCTTAAAAGCAGAAAAAAACAGAATCATCTTACTGAGCAGCACTTTATCAGCTAGAAGGCATTTAAATGGAGCTTTGTGTCAAAATAATTACAATGAACTTATCTGCTCTCTTTGCTACAGTGCTGGTGGCCCAATACTAGCATCTGAAGCTCCCATTTAGCGGTTTTTAAGTGATGTGATATTTAGGGAAGACAACCAGTGCAGCAAATCACTGGCCTCAGCAGTAACTTCTAGATTTCTCTAGATCTCTAGCCTTAGAAGACACGTCTACAAACCTCTACACATTGGCCTAACCAGTAACTTCTACATTCCTCTAGATCATTGTTCTTAGAAGAGACCTCTACAGACCTCTACACATTGGTCTAACCAGTAGCTTCTGCATTCCTCTAGGTCACTGTCCACAGAGGAGACCTCTACAAACCTATACAAACATTCCTCTATATTCAGGAGAGTAACTAGAGCAGTAGCAGCCATATCAGCTGCCATGGAGCCCGCAATGTCAGGGGACCCTGACATGTGACCTAATACACTACAGAATGGAGGATGTGCGCCATAATATATTATATATATATATATATATATATATATATATATATATATATTGCTGCACATCTTCCACAGTATGAATCGGCAGCTCATATCATGTCGGGGCAGAGGGAGGGGACAGCAGAACACCAGGACTAGGGATCTCCCATCTTTAATTCCTCCTGTCTACTTCCTCCATGTCTAAATCAGTGGCCTCAGAAGTGACCTCTTCAAACCTCTATGAACTGGCATCAACAGTGACTTCAAGATCCTTCAATAAACTGACATCATAACTGACTTCTACATTCCTCCATACACCGGCCTCAGTTTCTCAAAAGGCCATTCCTGAGGCCAGTGAATGAATGCATTGGCAACATGCTCTGAACAGCACTTCTATAACTGAAACTTCAGGAGCCAACACTAAAGTAAAGGGGGGCAGATAAAAAATAACCTGAGAGATCATATATAGTGGTAATACTCACCATTAGAGATGAGCGAACATGCTCGTCCGAGCTTGATGCTCGTTCGAGCATTAAGGTACTCGAGACGGCTCGTTGCTCGGACGAGTATTTCCCCTGCTCGAGATCGAGCATTTAATTAAAAAAACACAGTGAAGAACAATGAAGAATAGAATAAAAACAGTGACCACAGTGAACACAGGATCATTTAAGTGAAAAACACAGTAAAGAACACAGTGAAGAATAGATTACAGATGTTCGGCACATCTGCTTACTTGTCGGGAGATACGCGCGGAACCGTGCGAACAAAATAGTATGTGAAGAACAATATATATGTGTGAAGAAGACATTGCAGAACACGGTGAGCAGGACAGAGACAACGAGGAGCAGCACAGAGACACCGGGGAGCAGCACAGAGACACCGGGGAGCAGCACGAAGACATGGGGCAGCGGCAGCACGAAGACATGGGGCAGCGGCAGCACGGAGACATGGGGCAGCGGCAGCACGAAGACATGGGGCAGCGGCAGCACGGAGACATGGGGCAGCGGCAGCACGGAGACATCAGGTAGCGGCACGGAGCAGCACGGAGACATCGGGGCACGGAGACATCGGGGCACGGAGACAGCGGGGCACAGAGACAGCGGGGCACAGAGACAGCGGGGCACGGAGACAGCGGGGCACAGAAACAGCTGGGCACGGAGACAGCGGGGCACAGAGACAGCGGGGCACGGAGAGAGCGGGGCACGGAGAGAGCGGGGCACGGAGAGAGCGGGGCACGGAAACAGCTGGGCACGGAAACAGCGGGGCACAGAGACAGCGGGGCACAGAGACAGCGGGGCACGGAGACAGCGGGGCACGGAGACAGCGGGGCACGGAGACAGCGGGGCATGGAGACAGCGGGGCACGGAGACAGCGTATCTCCCGACAAGTAAGCAGATGTGCCGAACATCTGCAATCTATTCTTCACTGCGTTTTTCACTTAAATCATCCTGTGTTCACTGTTTTTATTCTATTCTTCACTGTTCTTCACATCTGCTAACTTGTCGGGAGATAATATACGCACGGAACAGTGAAGAATAGATTGCAGATGTTTGCATACATCTGCTAACTTATCAGAAGACATTCTTTTTCAATTAAATAACACATTTTATTCCCGAATCATGGTCCCTTTGAAAAATGCTCGGGTCTCCCATTGACTTCAATGGGGCTCGTTACTCGAAACGAGCACTCGAACATCTGGAAATGTTCGGCTCGAGTAACGAGCACCCGAGCATTTTAGTGCTCGCTCATCTCTACTCACCATATAAAACAGATAGAAAACAGATTGGATTAAATGCATTTGTTGACCATGACTACAGCAGGAGGACACCTACCAGGTTGTTTGCAGCAAGACATTTCCTAAGCATTTATAGGGATGAGGGGTCGGCCTATATGACAAATTCATATCTGTACACAAGTAGATCTGAAAAGAAGTGTGACTTTAAGGCTACACAAGGACACACTAGTGACTAATAGCTTGGCTTAGGGGGATTTCCTAAATGTGAACCTTTGTAACTTATTACATTTCTTCTAGTCTCTATTGAAATGTATGAGCTGAAACTGAGACAAAATGCCAAGGAACAACTGCCAGGATAAGAGAGACTTGTTGTGGGCACTCAATGCTACAACAGTCCTCAATGCCATGCTTCATTTACCTTGACTTCTATGGAAATGGAAAAATAATTGTACAGGCAGGTTTTTGAGGGTCTAGTAGGCTGGACATAAACCATTAGAAGGTACCGCCTGCACCAGGATAATTAGATTGGCAACAAATGGATGTTTTTGTTTTATTCATAGGGATGAATTCATTCTGGTCAGTATTCAGAACTGGTTTTGCTAGGTAAGAGGCTGTGGATGTAAGTGCGGAAAGAATTCAGTCCCCTTATGGTGACTGCATTTGCAGGACACATTTTCTGGCACACATAGTTTTATAAGCCATGCATTCTTTGCTAGGGATTCTGGGTAAGGAATATTCAAGTACATTTTTCAAGGTGGGAGAGGAAAACCCTCAAAATCAATTTCTGACATGTGATAAAAGCTACATAGTAAGACTTTTCCTAAAGGAAATTGTAGAGAGTTTCAATGTCATTGCATCTCTTCTGTACATTGTAGGGAGTGTGTTTGTCTAGGTGAGAGGCAATGGACAGTCTCCTTATGCTGATTGCTTTGGCAGGCATCTTAAATGCTGCTCCTGCTTCACTGGAGATTCTAGGTAAGGAATATGCAAATACATTTTCCAGTGTGGGAAAAGGAAAACAATTGCCTCCAGAAAACCGGAGGACTTGGAGGACCCAAGCAGACAAGGAAAGAACATACAAATTCTTTGCAGATGTTGACATGGATGGGACTTGAATCCGGGGCCCCTACACACTGAGCCACTGTGCTGCCCAGTAGCCCTTGCATTAGCTAGATAAAGAGAAGTTTAACTTAGAAACTACTTTTGATTAGGTAAAGAGAGATTAGGGTTTGGAAGAGTACCCAGAACCTACCATCAGAACTACAGTAATAGGTAGATTGCTGATGGTAGGTTTCCTTTAATCAAGATTATGGGTAAGGAATATGCAATTAATATTTTCATTATGAATAAAGGAAGAAAATTATCTTCAAGTACCTGGGAAAGGCATACACATTTGCTTTGAAGAGCCTAAAATAAGTCCTAGTACAAACTATACTGAGAAATAAAACTTCTTGAGTTCTTGGTAAGCTGACAGTAAGACAAAAGTATTGAATATCTTTCTGACTATACAAGAAAACATAAGTAAAAGATCATTAATTTTTGTAGGCTCAGGTGCAGAGGAGTCTGCGGCAGGCGAGGCAATCACAGAGCCTATGGCGAGGCTGGATCTCTATCACACAATGCCCCCGTCTCATAAAAGAAGTCGACAGTTGTGCACAACCAGTAGATTATAATAGGTAGTGACAGACTCTCTCCAAAGTCTCCACAGAAATTTGTCGCTGCTCCACTCTTCACGAAATAAACAAACAAAATAGTAAAAGAAATATTGCTTTTCCCGGCCGCCTGAGAAAGCGTTAATACATTTTGTTTGTATTTATATTGCTTCTCAAATGAGAAGAGCAAAGCAATAACACAAACAAATTAAACATGTACAGTACATCCAGTGGAGTCATATAAAATCTGCACAATGACAATATAAAAATTTAGAACTTTTATTCTCTAATCTGAGGTTTCGTATAGCAATCAAGGTCTGGCGCCACAGTAACACAGCACAAAACTCTCTGTGGAAAAGGAGATACAATCATCATAGAAATGGCTATTGTGACCTATCAAAAAAAATTTTGGTCATTTTTTTGGTGAATTGAAGTATAGACAGTGTTGGAGCTTTGGTCAGGGGCTTACATTCTTAGATACTATGCTGTGTATTCACATATAACACTATTTTGTCTTTGCAGTAGGGCACATTGGAGCAGGAGTTGCCTTTACATATACACCATCATTCCTCAGCACAAGTGCAGTGAGCACTTCTTGGGGGTAAAGGAAATCTATCACCAGGATCAAGGATTGTAAAACAAGCACACTGACATATTGGTGTGTGCCCGCTGTGGTAGGATGTGCTCTTCTTTAAGCCTCTTATAGCCTCATATATATTATGCAAATGAGCTTGAGGGGCTCCCAGCTCCATAGGTGTTAATGTAGCCCGGAGCCCCTCAGGCTCATTTAAATGATTTTAAAACCTTTTTTTTTTAAATTAAAAACAAGGGCATAAGAAGCTTATAGAAGAGTGGATCCTACCAGAGGGGGCACACACCAATATGTCAGTGTGTTGGTTTACAATCCTTAATCCTGATGTTAGATTTCCTGTAAGGCTCAGTAGCATAATTATGAACGGTGATTTTAGAAGGAAGGAGGCCATTGGTAATAAAGATAATTAGATTACCACAGTTATGGTGCCTGGATCTATGAGTAAGTGTCCCTGGTTTATCTAGATGGATTTTGATGGTTGAGTTTTATCTTCTATCTTTTCCTCCAAAACATCTCCATTTCATCCCCCTGAACCTCTCTATAAGATCCATTCAATCTTACTGAAGCTTCACTGAACAAAAAAAAAAGACAAGCTTCAGCTTGATATCAGTTTAGTCATCCCATGGTCTTCCAGAACGCTACCAGCATATAAATAATCTACATATGACAGCTGGAGTATCAAATAGCTACTGCACACTGAATTGTTTTCTAATGCGGCACAATATTACACCATGAGAAGCTGCAGAGCATTTACTGTAGTCTCAAGCCAGTAACTGGTGGGGCTATAGAAGAGACAAAGAACAGGGAACACTTAAAGTGAACCTGTTACCATCAAGAGGCAGTAGGATCAGCGGCACATTACAGAGCAGTAAGAGCTGAGCAGATTGATAGTGTTTTTAGGGATAAAATAGAGTAAAACTTGTTATATCTGAATTTTATATGCCCAAAGTACAAGGGGTAGTGCTACATATCTGCCTTATACTGAATATTTTCCAGCAAAACCAGAAACACACGTGATTGGTGCCACCATGGCACTTATATTACCCATGGCAGTTACCCATTACCCACTAACCTGGTGGTGGTACGCAGTTATTACATCATTGGGGAGCGATGTTCCTCTACTTAGAGGGCGGACACTATTTAAGTGTCTCTGGAGACTGATAGTGCCATATAAAGAGTAAACGCCCACAATCTCTGCCAGCACAGATCATGGGGGGTATCATTGGGGGTTGGGTTGGGGGTAGTAACGATAACTACTACAATAACTATGGATAATTGGTCACTTCCATTAGTAAATGCTGAATCTCTAGCTTGTCAAAAAGTTTCAGTTTGCCAAATAACATTAAGGCTCTACACTGGGACACCGTGACTAGGAAAAATGGCATTTAGTGACATTTTTTTTTATTGCTTCCATCTTTTCGTCTTTCTGGCAGATAAAACTGCTCTAGAAGAAGAGTTTTGTAAAAATGTCCTTTCCTCTCTAAAATGATCTCCTGTAAGTAGAAAGAGATGTATTGCAGAATAATAAATGTATCCTAAGGGGAAAGCAAATAAAATAGATCACATTGCACTGAAATATCCAGTTGTGGTTTCGAGGAGGATAAGACTAGAACATATATACATTGCACATAATGCAAACCTGTCAAGAGGTAAACGCTGGATAGCGGCACCAGCAAGATAAGGCTTCTTTGAAAGCTTCAAACTAAAAATAGGATATTAGTCTGCACAATGTAAGCGGCCAGGAAGTGTACAGGAACATGTATTTGCTGCTAATAATTCTTGGGAGAAGATCTTAGGACGTCTCCTAGCCAGACTCTGCTATCAATTTGCTTTAGATCTGTGTTTTGTTTGTGTAACTTTGTACGGTGGATTCAGGAAGAGACGTGTATGATCATTTCGGATGGAATGTCTCTTGACTGTTTGTAGACTGGTACCAAAAGCGCAAGTCCTCTGTACTATTACACGCACTCTCCAGAAGGCACATTCTCCTGTCTACTCTCAAGCCAAAACACTTCTAATTGAAAATATATTCCTAGACATCATGTCTGAGTATTTGAAAGAGTGAATTTTTTTTTTTATATTCCTAAAACACTAATAAACCTTAACACTTTGTAAGTGATACCTACATCTTTCAAGGATCATGAAATGTGGATGTGATCATTGGGGCCTGGATTCCCAATAATCACAGGAAATAGAGTGTAACATATCTATAGAGTGACCAGCACCCCACCAACTTCTATGAGAAAGAAGTCAAATATCTGTGGAAAGGGAAGAAAATATATAAAGTCTACATCCGGCCCATAACTTATTGGACTATGTTTGAGACCGCTGATGACCTGATAAACCTCTTTCATAATGTTAGATGGTGAAACACATCAGGATAGGAGCCGCACTAGTTGGTCGTTTTTTTAATATCTATGTTTCTTTAAGGAGAACCCACTCCTTTTCTACGCTTGAGGGATGGACCTGTTGGTTCAAGTTGACCATTTATTATTATTGAATATTATTAAATTAATGTAACTTATTGTAACCTTGAATATGAGGCTGGATTGTTGATGTAAAAATGTTAAAAATTATATTAAAACTTATTTAAACAGAATTTTAAAAATTGTGGTTTCCACTACTAGGAAATGGAAATAGGGACAGGTTTTCACCTTGGATTAATGAAATACTATATAATGTTATTATAATGTGAATGAGTATAACAAAATAAACTTTTCCTCAATCCACATATTGGGGGATAGGTGTATGATTTCTCTAGTCCGACCACTGGGACCTCCAGGGATTGAAGAACAGCCTCTTGTAGTGCCTTGTGTGGAATCATGTTCATCTTGTGTTCCATTCATTCCCATTAAAACATTCAGGATGGCTTCCTAGAAAACTCTCTTGGAAGCCCCTTGGAAAAAATTGGAGAGCGGATTGAAGGCTTCTCAGCCTACTCTCTCGAAAGTCTCTTGGAAGTGAATGGAGTGCGGATTGAAGGCTTCTCAGCCTGCTCTCTCGGAAGTGCGGATTGAGCATTTACATCCAAGCTCTATTCTGTATGGGACACTTGTCTAGGGATCCCAGGGTGTGTGTAATATTTCTTACCTATCCTGAGGATAGGTTAAAAGAGTCTTTGAGGTATAACCTTCTCAACCTGTGTACAGTTCTCATAAGCATTGAACAGTAATTAGAATAAAGTAGCTTCCAGAACTTGCATTCAGTTTTGATAATATAATATGACTCAACTGGGCCTTGTTAAGCCTTGGACACACTAAAGATCAAAAATATAGCGTCTTGAGTTTATTAAAATGAAATATTTAAATACTTTCTTAGCATTGTAGATAACAGTTATTAAGATGTCCTCTCGATGTAGCACTTAAACGAATGAATATTACCAGCAGTACAACACTATACAATAATCTGCCAATAATAGCGAGCATATAAAATGTATCCACACAAAATGTTTAGTCAACTGTAATATGTTCTCCCATTCAGCGGGAATATTCTCTGCCAATTAATACATAAATAGAAAGATTCTCGCCACGGAATTAATGTAGACACAGTAATTGTTGAGCTTTCTGAAAATAACAAGAATGTATGTGAGTGGGTGAGCAACACTGGAAATGGTAGGCAAACAGGATAATGAGCTCATTTCATTTTAAGATAGGAATTTAGCGTCAAGGGAGACTCGGACACTTAGGAAATCAAGATTCCGCCTTTTGTACATATGAGTTTAACATCAATCCAGCAAGTTCATCCGGCAATCACAGTTATTATTACTAATATATGTTACACAAAGTGGGAGGTATTAAGTCTTGAACTAGTGGTAACTAAGTTTGTAAGAGTTCTCCCTAAGTGCACCTACAAAATATACTGGAATGTGTAGTATTGTTCCACTTAAGTATTTTTTGACAAAAATGGACAACATAGTCTTACCATTCCTCTTAAGGGGGCGTATGGCTGCATAGTCTTACTCTGATTGGCCAGACTGCAAGTACACACCCAGCAGACAACTTCTTCATAAACTTCTACAAAGAGTAACCATGAAACCTAGACTTGTTGTTTTAGAATGTTCTCTTATATAAACATGGCTGGAGGAGATCATAGAATTGGCATAGCAAGGACTGTCCAAAAGACAAATACAAACTATACATTGATTACATAATGATACATTTATCAGATACATTTATACACCTACTTTTAAAGCAACTTTTTAAAAAAACTGTATTTTTGCACTAATAGTGTTGCTATTTGGATAAAATAGATCATATAGAGCGCTATTACTAGAAAAGTTTGCCGCCAAGTAATTTCATTTAGCAAAAGTTTTTATTTTTGATTGTTTTGGCTATAGATTTCAATGTCAGAATAGTGTCTTCATCAGGACAGAAGAGTACAGGAGCAGGATACTAAGACTCAGCTGTGTTCCTTTAGTGATTAGTATTTATAAATTTGCTATACTTATAGGTAAGTTGTAGCCAAGGACTCATTATTTTGCCTTAAAGAGGGTTCAAGTTGCAGGTCAGAGTGTAAACAAGAAAAAAAAGTTACTTGCCCTTGCTTGGTCACATGTATCCGCATTGCGCGGCTGCACTACTCTGTCGACAGTCTTGGCTAAACTGAAAGTGTTGGGGGCCACTCAATGGAAGGGGCAACATTATTTTATTTCTTGTCCTTTCTCCGGCCTCCATTGGGTTTTCCAGTTAATTGTAAATTCACTTTAAGATGCCTCGGTAAAATATGGTAAAATATGGTATTTTTTGTGGTAACTCTCTACCAACATGTGTCAGACTGTCCCCACTTACCTGAAAAGCATTCAGTTTAGGATTGTTTGCAGCACACAATAACCTCCCAGCTCTGCTCCCACACCTCTTGTCTACATCTACCCCCCATATAGATTGTGAACCATCTTGTGCTGGGTACGACTTGCACTTATTTCACATTTCTGTAGTTTTTGTATTTTCTATTTGTTCTTCTCCTATTGTAATGTATAGGGTCCCCTTATTGATTGTACAACACCATGGAATTAGTGGCACTCTATATATGCATAATTATAGTGAGACACATTGGTTTTTATTTTATTATTTTGGGTTGTTGTTTTGCATGGATTCCTTATTTATATGTGAAACATGTTATAAACCAACAACAGTAACTGGTGTGAATGGCACCGTACAGGAATGTGTTATAACCCCACATGCTAATATTAGAATACACAAAAGACAAAGCCAAAGGGGAAATGTTATCCTGAAGAAGAGCGGTGGGAAGAGTCCTGTTCCACCCCATGGGTAACAATGAATATCTAATGCCTTCTTATAATATGTCAGGTTCCTGTAGGAAAGTATTTTTTTCCCTGTTGATATTTTTAGCTTGATATAAGAATTCGGATTTTTAGAGAATCAATGTCTTCTCACACTGCGGCTTTTATCATTCCTCTCCTTTTCTGGGAGAGATAGATGCAGCCGGCCCGGGAACACATCACGTGTGAATGATACCTAAGATGACTCTTGTTTCAGAGAAGATGGTTAATTAACATTGGTAAATGAACAACCAGAATTGATCAGCAAGTGACAGTCCTTTCTATAAATAATACCTGCTCGTCCCTGTGAAAGTATTGAAGATGTGATTGATTGAACAGACAAAGGCTCCTGTGTCTACCTCTCGATTAGAGACATGACACCTCCAGACGCCTTCACAGTTTTTTGTTTTAACGTTGGTCTCTAAACAAGGAAACAGAAGCTCCAATGATCAGATGTGTCCTCGAGATGGTGTCTTTCTGTTCTAATAGGTTCTATTGACCCTAGCTTTTAAAGAGAATACAAGAGACCATTCTTCTGTTTCTACCATTTAAAGATATTTAGGATCCATTTACAATTTTCTTTCTTTGCTCTTACGTAACAGAGTCTGCTGCAAGCAAAAGATAAACATTTAGGCAACTATTGCACTGTAATATGAAGGATTTGTCATCCAATTCAGATTTTGCATACTGTCCTATTAGCAGGTAGAATGTTGCAGAACAGGATTAGCTGAATAGATTGTACACAGTGTCCTATCTGCAGGAAGCATGTTATAGAGTTGGAGGAGCTGAGCAGATTGAACATAGTGTCCTATCTGCAAGTAGCATTTTATAGAGCAGGAGGAGCTGAGCAGATTGTACATAGTGTCCTATCTACAGGCAGCATGTTATAGAGCAGGAGATGCTGAACACATTGTACATACTGTCCTATCCACAGCCAGAATGTGATAGAGCAGGAGGAGCTAAGTAGATAGAACATTGTGTCCTCTCTACAGGCAGCATATTATAGAGTTGGAGGGGCTGAGCACATTGTACATAGTGTGCAATTTGCAAGTAGTGTGTTATAGAGCAGGAGGAGCTGAGCAGATTGTACAAAGTGTCCTATCTGCAGGCAGCATATTATAGAGCAGGATTATCTGAGCAGATTGTACATAGTGTCATACCCACAGGCAGTAGGTTATAGAGCAGGAGGAGCTGAGCAGATTGTACATAGTGTCCTATATGCAGGCAGCATGTTATAGAGCAGGAGGAGCTGAGCAGATTGTACATAGTGCCCTATCTGCAGACAGCAGGTTATAGAGCAGGATTATTTGAGCAGATTGTACATAGTGTCATACCCACAGGCAGAAGCTTATAGAGCAGATGGAGATGAGCAGAGTGGTACATAGTTTTAGAAAAATATGAGTATAACTTGTTATTAAAATCTCTGCTAATTCTTATTTTAGGTAATATAAGATTAGCGTTCATTTACTGCAATAAACTCCCAGTGGATTCCTTGGATCAAAATTTACTTACAGGTTACTTTCCAGTTACTTACAAGTTCTGTAGGTTTGTTCTTAAATTGAATTTGTGTGCAAGTCGGAACTGTATATTTTATAATTGTAGCTACAGAAAAAAAATGTTTGGTCTCTGTGACAATTGGATTTTAAAAATGTTGGACTGTCATAAGAACCAGGATTAATAATAAAGGTTAATTGCAGACACCTTTTATAGCTGTTTATTGTAGCCTAGGGCTAAAGTACAGTAAATTACCAACATCCAGAAGTCATCTAGGAGTCGTCTGTAAGTTGGGTGTTCTTAAGTAGGGGACTGCCTGTATAGAAATCTTCTCAGCTCCTCCTGCTCTATACACATGTTATGAGTACATGAATTATATGATATGCCATGATTATGCAGTAATTCAGTTCTGAAAGCAGTTTTACATCTAATTTTTCTTTTCTTTTTGATTATATTGGAACAGAAAAGTAATCTGTTACTACATAAGAGAAAACAAGTCTAAAATGTAATTTTACTCTTTACACAGAAATCCATTTCGGGCAATGACTTTCCACTAGTAACTGCACTGCCTTGTACTGGTTCTTTAAACGTGGCCCTATACGCAGCCTATAAATCAGGGCAGTTCAGTGTGAATTACAGTCAGTGACACGTAAACGCTATTTTATCTCTGTGTACCTCAAAATCTGATTATGAACTCTGGAAGGAAGAGACTCAGCAAATGTGAAAAATTCAATACATGGCTCAGCATACAGCACAGCAGCGCGGAGAGAGTAAATTATCAGAACAAAAGAAGGGGGCAAAGTGTGATATACAGACAGCCAGAGACACTGCCTCGTTTGATGTAGGTGCTCATGATACATTACCAATTTACATGTTTTCATGGTGTTTAATTAAACCACAATTACACATTTCTGGCATCCAAGCCGAATATATCAAGGTCTTGTCTCGAGTACAAAGTCGTTGGTATTCAGAATCATTTTCATGGAAGGATTACCATGTAATTATTCTATAATGGACAAATGAGTTC
Organism: Engystomops pustulosus; assembly: GCF_040894005.1. Taxonomy (NCBI): domain Eukaryota; kingdom Metazoa; phylum Chordata; class Amphibia; order Anura; family Leptodactylidae; genus Engystomops; species Engystomops pustulosus. Next base: position 244,889,356 of record NC_092411.1, read on the forward strand.
CTGGAAACATCTTTTTCATTTGTCCATTCTCATACAACTATAACAATTCAATATTTAGTACACATGATTATATAGAAGAGAACTTTATATATATAAAGGTCAAAAGTAATAACAGACATCACGCCTTGACAGCTATTTCCACAAAGCTACCATAGACTGCAGGTAGAGACGTTGCTTACCTTAGTAGCTGTTCAACTGCTTGACAACATACTGCAAGTGGTTTATTAGGACAATTTCTGATGGCCGGTTCCCTTTAACTCCTTGGCCTCTCCACTTATCCCGTGTCATGGTTTATTTGTTTACAGGGGCACTGAAGCTGCGCTCAGACAGCTTCCATGTTGCAAAGCATGGCCACCCATCCACTGCCCCATCTCTGTATCAGGTGCTGGGATATGCTGATGGGTGGGCATGCCCTTTAGGATCATTGGCATAATTTTAAAAATGATTTTAGAAGGAAGGGTGCCATGGATAACAAAAATAAAACGATTACTACAGTCATGAGGGGTAATTTATCATTTTTTATGTCCAAGTGTGGAGTTGTTTTGCTGCAATTGTGATACAAATGCTTAGCACTGGAGAGAAAGGCATATGGGGGGCACTAGACTTAGGCGACCACTGTACATTAGTGGCAGAGCTGCACTTTTCACAGAGTGTCAAGGGGGTACCAATTAATATGATGCTGCGGTGGTGCTCTAGCTCAAAAAAGACCCGTAGAGGTAAGGATAAATGTTCGTAAGAAGAAGAAAAAGCTGGCACTTACCCAGTTAAAAAATCCAAAGCTTTATTCCAACGTAGTTTAAAATAACATTGTTGTGGGAGGGAAGTACAAACGCTGCAGGAGCCCACAGAAGGCGACGGTCCGTTTTGCGCTTCGGAAGCGCTTAATCCTGCCTAACCTGGTCCGTTTCGCGCTTCGGAAGCGCTTAATCCTGCCTAACCAAGTTAGGCAGGATTAAGCGCTTCCGAAGCGTGAAACGGACCGTCGCCTTCTGTGGGCTCCTGCAGATTATCAGTGGGAACTGAAACTTTTTGCTCTCTTCAGAATTGGGTCATACTAAGGACAGAGAATGGATCTGGATGCTGTATGAATCACTAAGTATCCGACACGGACTAGTGTTAGTAAGGATTCATGGATAAACAACACAATTATTGTTAACCTAAACCAAATATTATTACTACTAGTTTTGTTACTACTGTGATTTGCAATTATAGATAATGCCAGAGACAACGGCAAGACTGACGCAAGTGCTGTGTTTAATCCTTTGTCTTGGAAGAACAGCGCTTACCCACAAAACCACTCCTTTAACACCCAGACTAAATAGAATTGTGCATTACCAAATGACAGATGGAACAGCTTAAAGTTTACCAGCATAATAAATGAAAATTGGAAATCTCGCTGCTACAACAACAGTTCTACGGATCCTAGGAAATGATGGCATCATTAAGCATAGTTAATTTCACACTGGTCCAATTTTGGTCTAGATAATGCATCTATACAACCACCCCAAGAACTACAAACACCACGAATGCTATTCATCTGCAGGCACATAAAATCAACACATTTCTTTGAGGCACACAGTCTCTTATGTTTATTTATACGAAATGAAAGATCTCCAAAAATAATAATTTGCACGTAGCATGTGCGGAATATTACCTCTGTTTCAAAAGAAATGCCTCCCTGAATGGGTTTTTTCAAACATTCAAATCCCAGTTTAATAAAGCCAAATGGCAATCCGTTTTTTTTTTTTCAAAATTGCATTTGATATCCAAAGCTGGGCTCCATCTTAACAAGATACTTTGAAATGCGGTAATTATGTATTCCTATGCTACGAGTCAGAGGTTTTTTTGTTTTTTTTTTTACAAGGGAGGAACGAGTGTGATAAATATATTTATAACCCACTGGTTTAATGAAGATGCTTTTGATGTTAAGGAAAAAAAAAAACATAGAGTACGGAAAATATTAAGGCCATTTAAAACATCACGTTAGCCTTGATATATAAGAGGAAGCTTTTCCCTGCAGTGGCTGCTTAAAAAATGTAATCAATATCAGCAACTAATTTAAATGGGGACAATTAAACTTTACACCATGTTTATATCAGCGTCTGGTTCTTTTATTTTGTAAAGAGGGTTCAATGATTAGCTGTTTTTGATATTCGAATACAATATTGGTGTCAGAAATCCACAACTTAAAGTCTGCTCTTGCTCCACAGCTTTTTCATGTCGGGGTAGTGGCATGTCTCGAATTCCTGTGGCACAGCTGATCCAAAAAATTGGACAAAATGTTCTATTGTTGCTTTGAGTTGAGGAAATGTGCATGAGTTTTTCAGACTTATTTCCCAGTCACACGACCGTCGGGGCAAAGTATATCCAGCTGCAAATTTGTGGCCGGATATACGTCCCACATAGACGGCTATGGCACCCGGGCTCGGTGCCCCATTGTGCTCGGTACTCGTTGTGCTCACCTATCCAAGGTCTAAAGCCAGTTGCCCACAAGCAAGTTCAGTCTGAGAAAATTTCTCCGCATGCTTGCAGGATTTCCTAGACTGAACATAAAATCATTAAACTAAACTCATCGTGGACATCTAGTTCAGCAATTCGAGGCTTGGTCCAGGAAATCCCGCTCGTGCATCAAGCTCGCACCTGGGAAACAGGATTATATTTCCCATTCCTTGTTTGTACACTCCTGGGTTTGGCTCAAGAACCCTTAGAATAGGAACAACATAAATATCATGTCAGTTTTATGTCCTAGTTCAATGAAATTCTATAGGACACGTGTTGCGAGAGAAACACACTAGTGCGTACTACATGTTTCTCTATGCAGAGGGGTGATCTGTGTAGACCATATGGCATGTGCATTGGCTCGGAGACGCCAATGAATTTGCGTTCAGTCAGATGTAGACTCATATGAGAAAATCGTATGTGTTTCAGAGGCCTAAAGGCCGTTGCCCAGAAGCAAGTTCAGTCGGAGAAACTCCCTATGTGCACCTATGGGATTTACTGGCATGAACCTTTAACCAGATGACTGGACAGTCCAGTGATTCAAGGTGTGGACTGGGAAATCCTCTATGCACACAGAGGCAATTTCAAGAACAACGGGTTCAATTTAACAATTTTACATATTTAATATGAAAAAAAAAATCTCTAAAAAAATTTATGAAAGGTAAAATAAGTCCTAATTCCTTCCTTCGAACCCAAAGTCTAAATAAAAACCGCCCGACAAATCCCCGTAATACAGAGTTTTATTGGCCATTCACCTTAAGGTAGTGTGGTACAGCTAGAATTTCTTCAGCTGAATACGCTATTTACTTATGGTCTCGGCATACACAAGAATAGCTGACGTTGTTGCTGTACTATTCTATTTATAGCATAAAGTCTGTGTTGCTTTATAGATGTACAGTATGTGTCAGTTATTTACTTTGGACTTCGTCAGGTTATACACAATATGCTAAATGCAAGTATTAAAATACTACTTTGAAGGGCAATGTTATAATGTAGCATGCATATAAATATTACGACAGTAATTAAATGGAATTCCAATTAACAAACTCTTGAAGTATTATACTGCAATATTTTCCTAGTCACTTAACACATGGTCATTGAGTAATATTGTGTTTACGTTGGAATAAAGCATATAACTGGCAGATGTTCTGAAAAAAAGGCCGAGAAATTTTACTACTTCCCTCCAGCCATTCATTCAGAAGACTTGCATGTCTGCAACAAGTTTTTTGTAGGTGCAAATTACAATAAAAAATTCTTTATTTGACATTAAAAAAAATGGCACATGGCACATTTTTAGACCAAAGATCTGGCCTGAGATGTTAGAATACCGTCTATGGCAGTGCATTGCAGGTTAAAAATGTTTTCCTATTACAGGTAGTCCCCGGGTTACGCACAGGATAGGTTCTGTAGGTTTGTTCTTAAGTTGAGTTTGTATGTAAGTTGGAACTGTATACTTTATTATTGTAACCCCAGTCAAAAATTTTTTGGTCTCTGTGACAATTGGATTTTAAAAATGTTGGATAATCACAAGAACCAGGATTAACAATAAATCTTAATTGCAGACACCTGTGATAACTGTTATAGCTGTAGCCTAAGGCTAAAGTACAGTAAATTACCAAAATCCAGAGGTCCGTTTGTAACTAGGGGTTGTATGTAAGTCAGGTGTTCTTAAGTAGGGGACCACCTGTATATATATAAATATTGAAGCACCACCGAATATGTAGAGGGCCCTTCACGCCCCTCCCATTTAGGGTGGAGGAGATTTAATGGGGGACATTGTCACAATTACTGCCTGGGTGTCAGGACAGGCTTGCAATCTTTAATAAATCCCCCATTGGCGCTGATGTGCCACAATCCGATCGCGTGCGCCAAAAACCCGGGGCAATACAGGGAAAATCGGCGCAAATCAGAAATATTCAGGTAACACGTCGGGAAAACGCGAATCAGGCCCTTAGTAAATGACCCCCATTGTGCTTTTAAACTATGCATTATATGCATTTTTCCCCCTTGTACGTGTTTTAAGGTATATTTAGAACTATAACGAATGCTACAAATTTTGGTCAGCCGAATTTATTTTAGTCAGATATTTTCAATTTCTCGCTTCGTCAAGAATCAACGATTCCATGTGAACCCCGAGCTGTCTGTAGTTCACAGGATCTCATGTTTAGTATAAGAGGTGTTAACGTACAATCATCAACATAAATGCGGTTTAAATCACTAGCGCGGCATGTCTCCGGCAGTGGCAGCTAGCAATGTCATCTCACTGTTAATGATGTACATAGCGCATTATGTTACCAGAACACACCATAAACAACAATAGTCAAGCAAAACCTCCAACTAGAACAGGAGGAGTCAATTATGTCTGATATCTGCTTGGTTGGAAATTCATGACACACAGTAATAGACAGATTGCTGTGAAATAGGGCTTAAATGCTCACATTTCCCTTTTGTACGCCTTTCTAAATGGACAACAGAGACACGACTATAGTTGGGTCCGTTGCAATATATAACAAAAGATATAGAGATTGAATGTGGGGAAACATGAATTCATACAAACACATGAAAAAATAACTAGACTCGAGCACTGATAAATCATTGTACTGACCTCCAGGTAATATACAGTATTCTACTTCCCAATTACAGATACAGGGGATACATTTTGCCAATGTTAAACTCAAAGCTATACACATTAATAGAATTTAATGAAATAATTAAACCTGTAATTATACAAGAGATTCAATATGGAGGACAAAGGAAATACAACAATTTAACTGATTGGCACAGCAGCTCTTCAACTGGTCATGTGGTTTTATGAAAACAGGTTAGTGCAGGATATACTTTGTGGTGAGGCTTTAAAGGGGTATTCTCATCTGGGCATTCACATTTAATTTAATTCAGCAACCATTTGCATACATTGCTTCAATTGGATGTTTTTTTTTTAATCTACCTGTATAAAAATTATTTCCCATAAACGTAGCCAATTTGTACATTAGAAGCCAGATATTTGTCCTTGAATATGACCACCCCCACACTCTTCTAGTGGTGACCACACATATCCTATTGAGGTATCCAACCACCTGGACTCAGTATTAATTACCATAGGACAGCTGTGGAACATGCTGTTACCCCCACGCGTTTCACATGCAAAAATGATTAGCTTTTTTGTTCAATCACATCGGCAGAGGTGGTTGTATCCAAGGACAGCTGTTCTCTGTTTCTCAGGGACAACATGGCTACATTTATGGGAAATTATCTTCACACAGGTACATTTTTCTTAATAACATCCAATTGAAGAAATGTTTACGTATGTGGGAGGAAATTAATAATATGTGAATGCCCAGATGACAATTCCCCTTATGTCTGAAAGCTGTGTAAAGGTATAAAAATGTAAAAAAACTTATTTGACTACTCTGTTGTAGACCAGCCAGCCAGTATTTGTACAGTATGCTTTGGTAAAGATTCCTGCTCAAGGGTGGGTCATTGATGCAACCAATCACAGCCCTCAACAGTGACCTGTCCTTGAATAGCAAATCACCTGACCTGACAACCAGAATGGGAGCTGGATCTGCAATGAAGTGGTCAGGTACAGAAAGTTTTTTTTTTATTACCTGCATTATGATGCATTAAAGCAGCTTTAATTTTATTTTATGGTAAATAAACCTATTAACCATAACAGCAGTACAATAGAGGAGATAACAATAGGTTTGCTCATACTTTTCAGTATATGGGTCATCGTTATCGTCCTTGAAGAGCTACATTAACAGAGAATGAGCAGCCTTAACTAATGGTAACATGACAGAAGGGGTCAGTCGCCCAACAGCATAGCCTTGATGAAGCTAAAAAGTATCCATTTGGGAAATCTGGGGGAAATACATACCAGGAAACCACTACCTGTAGGATCTAACTTAAAATTAAAAAAAGATAAATGCAAAATAACTAAACCTGTATGATATCAATCCATCCGTGTTCTCTCAGAAACTGAACATATATAAGTGCCGATAGATTTGGAGATTACAGGAAAAAAGATCAGCCTGTTGGATATTTTCAGTTCCTCCTCTAATATTCTCCGTGGAGATGAGTGTCCCTGGTACATAGACAAAGCAAGCACTTTGCAGGATCAAGGGTAACAACAGCCAGGCAAGCGATTCTCAGCCAGCTGTTACCTAATGTGAATTATCATATCTTTTATTCTACATTCTGTATAAATCTACTTCACACCTAAAGTAAAGTAAATTCCGGTCACTTCTTTAAAAGCCTCATCTCGTCTCTAGTCCCTGGATACTATTATATGTCGCCTACACACAAGTATAATCCAGAAGTTTAAAGTTACATGAGAAACATTTACCAACATCCGACTTCGACAAGATAAACCAGAGGAAGTAAAGGAACGGATACGCCTGACGCTTGCTGTTTCTACTAGAGCTGTGGTCTCTTCTATCCCACATACACGGTGTTGATGTGCTGGATTGTCGACCCCCCTCCTTCTACCCAGCACTCCTATAGATGAAGTGATCAGCCAAGCTTTACCATTCACAGCCAGGCTGACATCATCCAGAAGGTTAGACTGAAAATGCTTCCGAGCTTAAATCATGTGCTACAAATAATATGACAAATGCTGGCAATATTCCTCCTGCTTAGAGCTTCATAATAATACACATTATCTTACCCAAAAAATGAAATCGCAGCAAGCGAAAAATAAAACATGATGTCAGCTTCAAACACAAATACAACCTAAAAGGAACATACATGAATCCCTCCCCCCAACAACTCACAGCGTAGTATATCTGACACATCCACTATCAACGTAATTATTTTCAGCACTGCTGTGCAATGTGCCGCCAATGCGCCGAACATCTAAGAGCAAAAATCAATGTCTAGTACTGGGGACGTTCTACTGAAATCTAAAGAGCTACAAGCATATTGTGGAGTGAGTTTAAAGGGGTATTCTGCTATTTTTTTTATCCCCTGTCCTTAGGATAGGTCATCAAATCAGAATGGCAGAGGTCCGACACCTGGCACCTATGATGATCAGTTGTAGCGAATCCATTGAGCACCAATTGTGTTTTTTAGGTAAGCGGTTCCCACCCTTTTTTGCCCTTTATTGTGCGAAGAAGTGCCCCCTTCCCCCCCCACTTATATTGGCTCCTTTCCTGCACAATGCCCCCCCTGCTTCCATTGTCCATTGAATTTTTTTTACAGAGTTTGGCTACAGTTCGGTGCCCCAGGTGCTATACAACCCGGTCTTGGGCCGCGGCCCGGTGTTTGAGTAACACTGTTTTAGGTCACGCATTGCCCTCAAGTGAATGGGGCTGAGATTCAATACCATGTATAACCATTATACGATGTCCAGTGCTGAACTTTATGATAAGAAAAGAGGCCCCAATCCAAAAGTGAATGATGCTGGCTTTTCAAATGGCTAATCAGTGGTAGTTCTGTCGGAACAATAGGCAATCAATAAATATATCCTGGAATGCCCCTTTCATAAATGTTGTATCTCTACCACTGCTGCCCATAGCAGTTACTGTAATATCTGTAGTATAGAGGAATTTAGCTCTATTGGGTGGAACATCACACCTCACCTTTCATGAACTCCTGTCAAAAATTAGCAAATCAATTGCCCAATAAACTCAGAAACATCCTTGTGTCTTATTAATTTTATTCCAATGACTTAATTCTGTAATTTCAAGGGAGGGCATGGAAAAGTTTTACGTGAGGCATGAACTAACATGTGCCATAGGAACTGAGCATTTAAAGACTTTTGTAATCACTATGTAATGCAACGATTGCACAATCCATTGCCTCATATTGTGTCAAATCTAACATATGATGCAACGTTTAATGTGATTGAACATAAATAAAATGGGATAAAGGAGTGAATGAAAATGGATGCTCAATGGCTGGATTATATTCTGCACTTTATGGAGGTCAAAACACAACATGGGGATTTCTCACAGCTATTTTATAAATGGTACAATTGCCGAATTTACTGTATTTTTCCTGGCACTTCATGTATCTTCTTGTAAATATACTTGTTGAGACAAAAATAAAAATAAAAAAGGCATTTGAAAAGAATTGCTATTTTATAATGGCGCCTACTAGGTCCGGCTTTGGTACAGAATCTGACTCTTTTCGGATTGAGTTATTTGTAACAATATAAAAAGCATATAGTTATAAAATAATATAAAACACGACATTGGAACTAAATAAATTTTCCTATAATTCCATCATTGACCTATATGCTACTTCTATTACTATGGATCCATGTCTTTTCTGTGAGCGGCTGCGTTTCCTCGCCCACCCTTTGCATGTAGCCATGGGTGGTATCCATCATTAGCATTCTTGCTTGACGTATCCTAATTGCCCTCGGCATTAAGAAGTGTAAATCAGTTCTCCTTGCTCTATAAATAACCGCTTCAACGCTGTGTTTTGGAAATTGTCTGCAGTTGGCATAATTGTCATGTGGCCAGATTCTATATTGATGGTAACTGAAGTGTGTCTTTTCATATATAAGTTCCAACAAAAAGTCCAAGACTTCCCGGGTAGACATTGTTTGGTTGTATTTATGTTACTGCAGGACTAAAAGCACAGACTCGAGCCTTTCTGCTTCATAGTGCGTCCCCTTTTCAAGCTTTGATCTTTCTCTACAGTAATAAATATTGCTCCCTGAGATATGGATTACTATGGAAAACATACATTTCATCTGTTGCTTAGTAACTCTGATCCAAACTTCAGATTAAGGAAAGGAGTGGTGATCGCTCTTCCCATGTGAAGCAATGGGAAAGAAAACCTGAACCTAATACAGAAAACGTACAGAGGCTTGAACTTATTATAAGCGTTCAGTGTATCTCTGTGTCATAAAGTCAGCGATCTGACAAGACTATTGTCAAAACATGTTCCCTAATACATAAGCTCTGTAGACATAGCACACGGGAAGTATTATGTCTGACGGGGCTCAGAATGTCAGACACTATGAATATACTGAGTAGGTCCGGGATGATCTTAAAATACAGCTACACCCGTGTTATTTATCCTCAATAAAGTGAAATGTTCATTTTATTCCGATCAGAGGTCGGAGGTCATTTTACTGGTAGGGGAATATAAAAAGCTGTCTGACATCACCTATAGTTGATTAGTAAACCACTATGGAATAGGACGGTCCTATGTAAACAAAGATTATCATTACAGTTAATGGTGGATCCTATACTAGGGGTCTTATCTTTTAGGAGCTCATAATTTCTTTTAAATATAGATAATAATAAGAATGACTAACTAAAATTCTTTAAAAAAAAAAACTCAATTATAAAAGTAATTTTGCATCCCCTTGTCTTTGTCCAACGCAGTCTCCAGGCAAAGATTGATCCAATCAGCGGGAGATCTACCCCTGTGTTCTCAGCTGTATAGGTCATTTACTTTTATTATTAATTGCTATATGGAGGATAATTTAATCTAGTGTAGTGTAGTCTACCACAGTAAAGATTTCATCCTTGTCACTGTCACCACCTTATTAGCTAAATATATAGAAAACATTCATAAGATGCATTGGAGCAAAGTATTAGGCCAGAAAACTGGAGTATAAGGCAAGAAAGGGTCACATTTTCTGGCAAACGTCAATGAATCTCAGAGTTTTTGGTTTTCAGCTTCCAGTTGGTGGCTTTACAAAAAAAATGGGCTGTGAACAAGGTGGGCTATGACAGGCCTGCCAGATTTACTATAACCTGCACCATAAAACTGGTTGAAACCCTTGGCTGACACAGCCTTTCAGTCTGCATTTTAAATTGTGTTGCACATCCCATGTTAAAGGTGCACCGCAAAAAAAGATGGTGAACTCTTTTGGACCTGTCTGGGGAAGGGACACATTCATGATTTCTGTCGCACAATTTTAGTGAATCGCCACACGCTGCATTATAGACGGACAATGCACTTTCAGTGAACTGATATGTAAATGTGCACCAATGTATCTAGTAATAATAATAACAGCTGAAAAAAAATCTTATTATTTCCAAAAAATGCACAACAAATTGCTCCATTCCTCCACCATAATGCCCTTTTATTTTTTAATACCCATATCAAAGTCTATGCATTCCAGGGACATAACATGACAAATCTCATAGTTGAAATGTGTAGAGTTGACAATAACTGCTCTATTTCATAGTTTCTTACGTAAAAAAAAGTTAAATTCCTGGATGAGTAATGACATTGTGTTGCACAGAGGATCAGCAATACTAAGATGTTGTGGCTAAGGATTGTTAGATCTCTCCGTCGTTATCTCGTTAGTAGCTTTCAATGTCTTATTTACCATATTTCTTATCTGGTTCTTATGATAAGACCCTAAAATAAACTTCTTTCTCTTCTTTCTTTTATCAAATAATAACAATATTCAATGAAATAATAAACAAAATTATACAATTGGTCTTATTAGGGAAAAAAAACGGATATTGAAGTCCTTCAAAGTTCACAAAACACAACAAACTCAAGTTCCATCATTCTAATTTAAGTGTCAGTTCTGCCAAACAACAATTTTCTTGCCAACGCCACAAGATGACAAAAATATTGCTCAGCCAAAAATTTGGACAGAAAGAAAAATATTTTCGAAAGCCGTGGACCACAAGAATTTCCATTGCGTAAAGTACAATATTACATTACACAGGGACATAAATCTTGTGTATTGTTCCTGGTCACTTTTATTCTTAATTTAGCCACATAAATTTATTTTTGTTTCCACAAGAGATTGAAATTAGATATTGAGCACATCAGAAAAAAAAATTGTTTTCAATTATAGGAGTTCATATCTGGCTGCTGTGATAAACAATGCATGGAAATGCTGGTTTTGCCATTGAGCCAGAATAGGTGGATACACAATGGATACTACATCACTAAACATCCATACTTTGAGGAAGCTTCTACTAGGCAAAACCATCAATAGGGCTGGTTAGGAGTTGGCCACATAATAAAGATAAAATGACTCACAATGGTAGAATGGGGGGATTGTGGGACATTTGCTTTTGAGCGAGGCTTAGGACTCCCTAGGGCTCTGCATTACATGATGAGAAGATGAGAAGATATGGCCGGACCATGTAGTTTACCTTATTTATGAGTGGGCAAGTGTTACCCGACCTGTGACCATATAGTACATCTGGGCACAGCAGCTACCTGTCCACGGGTTTAAAAGAAGTGGTATTCCAGATATAAACCTTAGGCCTCACACACACATGTGTAGTGACTGTGAGTTAGCTGCACTAACCCATGGGCCCATTTATTTCTATTGGGCACATTCAAGGTGCAGTGCATGCATCAGGAAGCACCGTACATCACCGCACTGTGATCATCTTGACTGTCCACACCACAAAAGATAGGACAGATGCTATTCCTGCCCATCTTTGCAGCCCCTTCATTTTCTATGGACATGTCAGAAGCGCCACAATCAGGGGCATGGAGCCTATTACTTGCAGCCTGCAATGTGTATGAGGTCTTACATGAAGGCAGGAGATAATCTTGACATCACAATTTCTCAATTTGCTAAATACCTTGATCTGCTCAATCCTCAGCTGGATAAAGAATAAGACTGGGACAGGTAGACTGGTTAGAGGAATTAGGGTCCAGCCAGTTGACATCCAACCAAAGACACAAGACATTGAAGAGAATGAAGTAGCCATAACCGTTCTACAGTGACATTTAGAAGTATGTTAGCAAAATTCCGGTCTTTCAGTAATTGATAAGTTATAAAGGACAGGTAACCTTAGTTTGGGCTGCTTTTGGCCCAGTGTTGAAATAAAATAAAAAAAAAAATGGGGATGAAAACAAAATTTTGTTATGCTGTTATTTCAAAGGTTAAACAACATGGGTGCTTTTTTAAAATACAACCCTTTTCCTGACCTTGGGTAATGCTTGGTATTTCAACAAAGTTGCATTTGTTTCTATACAACTGAGCTCCAATACCCGCACAAACCAGGGTTCCATGTGGCGCTGGTTTAGGAAAATGTGACCACTTATATCAAATGCCGAAAAACCCCTAAGGGGATGTAAAAAGTATAAATTAATCTTTCAAAATGGAACCTTTTTCCTAAAAAAAAGCTCAGTCCCTTTCACTTCAGTATAGCTGAGCAGCAATATCAGGTCAGGGGTGGTGTTTTTCTCTGGAAAAGCAGTCTTGGTTTTGTGATCCTATACAACCCCTTTAATAGGCATGTCATAATCTTAGAATGTAATAGGAATCATAAAGTATTACCTGAAGCTAATGCACTAAAATGTCTTCTTCACGTCTACGTGGTCGGATCACTTTAACACACAACGGTGCCTTGGGTTTCATTTCCTATTTGTGCATTTACCCAGAAAGCGGAGCAGAAAATGTTATATTATGCAATAATTGGGAAACCTCTGCCTTTCTCTATAGATAAATTCATTACTGCTATATAGAAAAGTATAGGAACGTGGCAGGGTGTCTAGAACAAAGTCTCATAACCCAATATTAAACACTCCTGAAAGGAATATTAAAAGATTCAATTACTTGATGGAATATTAAATGGTGCATACACGAATGTGCACCGGAGAGAAGACGGCAGAGCTTTGATATAGTTAATTTGGAAATAGCCTGAACTTTGTTGGATGGACATTTCTAACCTTTTTGCGGATTCAAGAGAGTGTCAGAATCAATTTCAGTAATGACCTACTGTGCGACAAAGGGATTAAGAGGTGTACTGCAGTGTTTGATAATACCAATAATAAATTCCAATAACATTTACAATACTGAGTCAGAGCGCCGGAATTGATATGCAGTCTACAGCCGCCGCACGGATCACTTTCGCCTGCCTCTATAAGCTTCTATTATGCATAGAATATTACCCTGGATTGTGCCCCTGTACAGAGTTCAGTAATACATGGAGATGTTTCATTACCAGCAACCAGGGGTCTTAGAAGCATTGAGCTCATATTGTTGGGCAATTACATAGGAAACAACACTTTTATTATCAGAGATGATGAGCAGAAAGTACAGATTTATGAAGCTGTACCATATAAGCGTATTGCTGTAACTCAGAGCACCTTCGTCTTGACACTGGCAAAACATACTAAGACTGCTGTATTACTAACCCGATGAAGCACCTGCAAAAGTGGCGCAAAACAAGTTGTTTTTAAATTGCACTTTCAATGAAAGGATATTCTTGATTACTGTCCAAGTGGGCCTGCACCTTTCCAAACGTCCTTTTCTTCTGGGGTGTATCACTGGTCCTTGAAACACCCCCTACGTTAACTTGATATTAGCTTATTAGCAATTTACTTTGCTTAGTTACCAGTATACAGGAGAAAAACAAAAACCAATAACCATTCCTACTTATGTAAAGGTTATTGGTTTTATTGATAAACAGGGTATAACCCAAGTTACATAGATGCCCGACAGCCACAACTCAATCATTAACATCTAGAGATAAGTGAATTTATTTGTTGTTTTGGAATTCCATCGATTCAAACCTGAATCAAAATTTTTTTTGGCTTCAGATGAAACAATGTTGTGTCAGCTAACTTCAATGGACCAGATCTATTATTCTCGCGCACCAGTTTTCTGTCATATTTTGCATTAGATAGAACGTCTTCTGAGCTTGCACATGTAATTATGAAGTGGTTGCACCATTTGTGTGTCATGGCTGTACTGTGCCGATAAGACAGAAGAAATGTGCACCTAAAGGGGCGTGTTAGTCGAAGTTTGAAACACATTTAATATGGTAATTCGACAGAATTGTGTTACATGCTGTATTTTAAAGGTACACCTACAAAAAGATGGGGCACATGTTCCTAGCAGTGCAGGGAGCGCCAGATCATTGAAGACCTTGCACCAGTGTTTAATATTCAGGTGCTTGCTGCACATTCGGCACATTCGACAAACAGCAGTTAGTTCCATTGGCTTCACTTGATAAGTAAATAATCCCCTCTAAGCCTCTAATTTTACCATCAGGGTTAGGGGTGTTAGGAATCGCCCCCAACCCAAATTCTAACCCTCCCTCAAACTTCTAATGCTAACTCTAACCCTAATGAAAAAAAATTGATAGGACCCTCATGTGAAAAGCTTCAGCAAATCGAATCATGAATGATTCTCTTGTCTCTAAACATCTCTATGCTCCTCTGCTGGACAGAAATGATATGGAGGGAAGGAACATATCGCAGTACATGTTATCTTGCATGATCATTACGATCAGTTGGGTCTGTTTGTTTCATCTCTGTTCTCCTTGCGACATCAAGCAACACCAACGTTCTCCATGAAATTGTGGCAGTAAGCGACACCCCTATGTTCTCCATGCAGCTGGTGGTTGACATAAATAACAATACTCCTACACTTTGAGTATTGTTATCTTACATAGTCAAATCTATAGATGAAGTATGGAGGTACCTTACACATGGTGCGCCTACGACAGGGACATATGACCCTGTCATGGCATAACAACTTAGTTCTCCTCAAATACAGCTAGTTGGCTGAATCTATGTAGTCTCTATTATGCTGCCAGATGCATAAAATAACTATAAAGGATTGTTAAGTAAATGCAAATAATGTGGCATTGTATTGGTAAACTGGAAGCCCCAGAGGGGTTAACTGACAAAGACATAGAGTTCATGGTCTATAGTCATTAAGGCTAATTACAATAAAAGGGACATTAGCTGAAATTGCACAACATGATTTATGCAAGTGTCTAGCCTCCAACACTTGATTACATCTAGCGCGAGATCTGTCCATTGACCAGAACTCTAGTGGTATATACAGCGGGCCTGTGTATATACACTCGTCATGTTATTAGCCAGCAATATAAATAGATTTAGGTAAACCAAAAGACAACATGACATGTTCATTAATTATAATACACATGTTATCCTTCAGTGGATTACTCAGATCCACTGTTTGTTTTCACTGCTGGAAAAATATTGTACAATGAACATCTGGCGAAGGAAGAAGTATATAGTGCCTCATCGGAAAACTGCTCCTATCCAGCCACATGTGACTGATGGCAAATAGAAAATGTTAGATTAAACAGAAATAACTGTAGCATGTAGGCCCTGAAAGCAATCATTTACAGGAAATGTATACAAAATCATAAAATCAGTATATTTATTATTCACTCTCAAAACTCAGCAACATAGATGATTTATAGAAATAATCCACATTAGTAAATTTGTTATTATGTTGCATTTATAGTTTGGTATTGAAAATAAATATAGGGGGAGATTCATTATGCCTTCACCAGTTTTCTAGCAGAGAATCTCCACTTCCCCTAATATCTGGGTGGGGAGCAGGCCGCATGGAGGGCGGGCCGGCCCGTTACATTTACTATATTCTCCACTGGAAAACCACCAGACCACGTCCAAACTGGCAGTTTGTGCCGTATCCATTGAGAGGTCAAAACCTCTTAGTGGATATGGACACCACAGCACAAGTGGGCAGAATTTTAAGACTGATGTTCAAAACACCAGTATTAGTGCATTCCCCCATATTTCATAAAATCCAGTGTCTTTTCTTTGAAGAGACAGAACTCCAATGCAGAGATTAATTTCCAGTCTAAATCTTTTATATAAACCTTGTACTCATAACCCACATCTATCCCATGACCTGTAGACTACCGTAACTCCTCACCGCCTTTTTTCAAAACCGTGTTGATAATTCCCCTCCCCTTTCAATGCTTCTTGGGATAATTCCTCACTACATTTCCATGACCTTTAGGCTAATTCCTTAATCTCTATCCATACCCCTAAAGGAATTGCCCAAAGGGCCAGGGAAAGGAAGTGAGGAAATAGCCTACTGACTTTCCATGACCTCCTTTCCATTACCCTTGGGGCTACTCTCAGTCCTCTTGTTTTCTTACTACGCAGACTCTCTAGGGAGAGAAGTCCTACTCAGATTTCTTTGCCAGTAGCAAAAAGATGGTGTTTTTAAGCTGATTTATAAAACTTTATATATCAGAATAAACTACAGATTAATAAACAAAATTAGTTATAATGAAAATGTAAGCAATTGGACTGATGGAGAACCATATACAGTTGTCTCCTCCTTTACCTTTCCTCTTGGCTTGTCATAGGCTACATGCTCACAAATGTTATTGTGCTATACATTTTTATAACTGATGGCACACTATTACTGCCGTTCCTGCCTGCGTTTGCATCTTGAGTCTTCCCCCCAAAAAAATGTTGTATACAACACAATGGGGCTAATTTATCTTTAGTCAGGACATTTGTGCGTGTCTTTTCTTTTTTTCCCCAGCCTTGTCAGGACTGGGGTTTATTTGCGAACTTTTAACCCCCATTTGTGCCAAAATTGTGTCTTCTTTATACGTTCACATCTAGATTTTAGAGAAATATCCGGTTCAACACTGAAAAACTCTTGCACAGGTATCTTTGCCAGGTGAGTGGAAAAGTCACAAATTTAGGTGCAAATATATCAAATGTGCCAAAAAAACCTAGCAATCTGTGCCGTCTGTATTTATGGATCAGTTGGTAAGTAACACAATTATGAGTCCCTTTGTGACTCATAACGTAGGGTTGGGAGAAGCTTGTTACATCATTTGGCAACCTTGATTTTTTTTTTTTTAAGGATGATACATGGGTGACACATGGACAGTTTCTGCGTACCTTTGGCATTGAAACAAATTACATACTGATGATATTTGGTCCAGAAAAACTGATCCACTATATGTGGACTGAGAGCAGCACAAGTTAATGTTCAGCTGGGCTTAAAGTAATACCTGCAGTTATATACCACACTCATGAGCTCGCAGTGAATATTGTAACTTTCGCCTTCATATCACTGACTAAGCTTAAATTAAAGACAGTGGCCCATGCTGATGTAACGCAGATGCTCTTAATAACTGAACATGATGAATGCCTTCAGGTCACAAACAGGAGATAGTAAATGAGTTTTAGATACAGTCTTCTGGATTAAAAATCATTATTTTATTGAACACATTAAATATCTTTTATTGCACAGTCTGGGCGGCTAAGGAGAGCTCCTAAATTTAAGTAAAGCAATACCCTCCAAACCCGGCGCTACAGTTTCTACCTGGTATAATCACCTGATTATGGAGAGATTTCCCGAATAAATAGTAAATGCTACCTGATGACAATCACTTAATTACTTAGCAGATGACAATGTAAGTTTAATCCATTTCTATTATGTGTAATCTTCCATTGTCTCTGTAATGAATGTGCCAAGCAGCAAACATAGGTATTAAATCTGTGCGGATTGGAAGCGCGAGTAGTTAATATATGTGTTAACATGCAAATGACTGTGTACTATAATTCTGCACAACATCAGCTGCAGTCTGTTTATATCGTCCTTGGGAAGAGACTCTGAGCTGCTCCACATTCAACCCCTGTGCTCTCGAAATATATGGGCTGCAGGGACTAGGATAAAAATATACAAAACAGGCTCAGTGGTGAACCATGTCAGAAGACGTTCAAGCGCTCCAGGTAGTGTGATAATGGCCTTACACACAAGAGCCGCTATATTCATAGGCTTCGATTTCAGATACCGAACACAATAGCAAAATACAGAGGCTCTACAGAGGTTAGATATAAATAACCCTCTACCAGCACCCGCTGGAACATATTATAAAGATAGAGGGACTTACTGATCCTAATTGTACAATTATTTATTCCAATATTATTACATTGTACTATCACACTTGCATACAGTAATACATGTCATATCATAGACTGATAGGCCGAGGTACACAGCCTAGATATCCTTTCCAGCTAAATTTGTATACATATATGGAATATATTAGCATTGTGCTTTACAGAACCCACATTTGTATTATAACTAAGGGTGACATGTCATTGACTATAACATCACAAGTAGCAGTAATGTCAATGGTTGTCAAGCGGGGTTGAGCTGACCTGAACCACAATACCACTGTGCCAAACATTGCTGGTTCAGATCTCTCAACCTAAATGCGGACTTTCATCAGAAGTTCGAGTCCAGCGTTCAAGCTTGCCTCCGCCGGTAACACCTGTGATTGATGCTGGCACTGATAAATAATGGTGGTGTTGTGCGTTTTCCCTAGTCAATCCTATGACATGTACTTGTTATAGGATATAAGATACAATACAATACAATTTTATTAATTCCCTGGTTTGGGGAAATTATTTAATGCACCTAATCTTCGTTTTCTGGCGCATTTGTTTTGCCGCACTATCAGTCGAATATGAGTATTGGCATGAACGATATAGGAATTACTAAGTTCAGAAGAATAGGTTTCATGTTTCGAGGCCAAAGAAGACAATTTTTCTTCCAAGAGGATGCATGTATTCTCCATAGGTAGACAGGAGTAAAAGGGTTTTCTCCCTTGAAAGTATAATTATAAATTCCAATAGGCAAAGGATGTATGTAATATATTGAGTGTTATGGGGAAGATTTATCATTGTGGCCACGACCCCACTTTTGGCGTGGCAGATAAATTAAGAGGTTTAGGCCTCTTGATGTATCTGGCAGGGTTGCGGCCACCAGGCAAAACTACTCCAGATCTGACTTGGCATAGTTTTGTGTAGAAACCAACAAATAAAAGTTTGCTGGTTTTTCTAAAGAACGCAGGCACGGGGCAGGAACAACATGGCGTGGAGGTGGCTTATTAATTTGCAACTATTTCATGGTTTCTACACCAGAAAACTGGTGTAGAAGCAGTAATAAATCTCACCCTATGTGTTCTGTTTAAGGCACTAGTCATAGTTCCCCAAATATCTGGAATTAGTTAAAAATCCCATTGCCTTGTATTTAGCTGTTACAGAATTTAGTATCAGGGAGTAGGATGATTTGATGTTAGGCTTCCCTTGTGTCTAATAAGTTACACTCTCACATGTCAGACACTTTCACTCCCCCTCCCTTATGTTGGGAGAACTACAAGAGGGATACCGGTTCCATAATGAATCCCATAGTTGGTACTCATTTTGGAAAATCCATCATCGGTTGTTGCATTGTATGGTGTCAGACCTATGCAGAAGCCACTTTATCACCATGGATGTCAAAACTGTTGTGTCTGGCTTCTGGATAAAACTGCTGACCAAGCGCAACTCATATATATGAAGACCCTTAATAATGCTCTTCTCTGCAGAAACTTTTTCTAAACATATAAGACTGTAGAAGGGAGGGTTATCCTTTTTGTTATACAACATAGGTACAAAGCCTGTTTATTTTAGAGTATAATACATAACTGCACACAATGTACTAGTAGAATGTAAAATTTAAAGGTTACTTCGTTGAAGGAAGAGAAAAATGTTTAGATATTGAGATCAATACCATTTATACCCAGCAATCACTTATTTTAGATGCTGTACAGTAGCAACATGGCCTCTGGTCAGTTCATATACTGTAAGGAATATTAGTGCAATATGTTATCAGAGATTCTTTTGCTTTTATTAAACTTCTAACTAGTTCATGCTCGGTCAGTATCAACAACAGTCCCTTTAGATAAAGGTGGGTCCGATAATTATGCTCTTCTTTTATGGGTGCAATTGCAATTAAATAGAGCAGCGGCTAATAAAGAAAATTGTCTCTTGCTTTGAAGAAGGCAGTTCAAAGGATCATGTTGATATTCAGCAAAGTGTTCAATTAAGTTATACTAATTTTCCTCATATAACACTTTATAATCTACTGGAAAATCCATTTATAATCCAAAATAATCTCCAGAGTGAATGAACAGAGAACAACATCAACTGGTCCAATAAAACCCAATTGTCTAAAAGGTAGACAATTTTTAAGGAGTTTTCCAACCAAACAGGTTAGGCCATATCCGCAGGATAGGTGGGGGTCTAAGTGATGAGACCCCCACAGATCATGAGAACAGGGGTCTGATGGGATCCATGGTACTTCTGTTGGACTACTCGTTGTTCCCTGAGACGAATGGAGCAGATGGAATGGAGAATGGAGACAATTTTTAAGGAGTTTTCCAACCAAACAGGTTAGGCCATATCCGCAGGATAGGTAGGGGTCTAAGTGATGAGAACCACACAGATCATGAGAACAGGGGTCTGATGGGGTCCATGGTACTTCTGTTGGACTACTCGTTGTTCCCTGAGACGAATGGAGCAGATGGCCGCACTCAGCAATCTCCATCAGCTCCATAGAGATAAACAGAGCAGAATAGGCAACCGCGGCCGTCTGCTCCATTCATTTTGGGGAGCAACGGGGGGTCCGACAGAGGTAGTTCGGACCTCAACGGGCCCCTCCTTCTCGTGATCTTCTCATTACTGATACCCCCACTAATCAGCAAGTTAGGCCCTATTCTGTGGATAGGACCTAATTTGTTTGGTTGGAAAACCCCTTTAAGTTAGATAGTTCTTTGTTAGACGGTCTTTAACTACACTAAACAGCTGTATTAAAGACAGTCTTAATTTTACATTTCTAGAAAACTTCTCATTTCCATATGGAAGTCTCTGCAGTGGATTGACACCACTTTGGCTTCTGCTGCCTCTAGCAAAGAGCATATTTGGCCGGAGGTTGCCATTAGATATATGAATATACATAAAAAGTCATAACATTCAAAACTTTAGTAGTACATTTCCATGTAGTAAGAACAAATCAGAAATATTCACATTTTGTTGAAAGGAGAATAGAAATTTTAACGATTTGCTCATCTGTAGTAATAAATATAAGCCCAGTTGTTCTATAACACAAATTGTTTCTCTCCACAAGTGATGCCGAAGCCTTAAATATTAACTGAAGCCTATTCCCATTTCCTCATGCCGAGGTTCTTCTTTCGCTAGTGATTTACGGATATTTAAAAGAACTTGGGGGCGACATGTAAAATACGGCTCTTCTGCTATTTGTTATGTCTGACAGAATGGTGAAAAATTAGGATGGGGAGCTCTGTGTTCAGACTTGCTCTAAAATCCCTCTCCATCAGTGTCTCCTAAACAAATACATTTATCTTATTCTCACATTATTTATGTGGCAAGTGAAGTGTGTGAGGCTTAAACAAATTATGGCAATATTTTTAAGTAAATTACCGTTTTTTTTTCCTTGTAAGATTCTTTGACAAACCTTAGAACAAACTAGTAGACTTTAGTAGAGAAGAACCCTGCATCATATTTTACATCGCTGCATTGATTTATCATTGTCCACACATTTACTATATATTTCAACGATTTATGTTCAGAATATAGGAATCAATTTACTGAATATTGTGCCAGAGCTACTCTATAAATGCCTGTAAGGGTGGCCATAAACAATAGATAAATATAAGGCTGACAATTGGTAAGAGAAGTTGACTATTTCATGTGTATGTTGGCTTATGTTAGGGACAGAGTAGGGTCTTGCATGTTGGATATCAACGTAAGTTGCCATTTTGTTCTCAAGGGAGTTCTCAACACATCACAGGAGATGTCTGGCAGTAGCTTACATCCCGCCATCCCACCATCGAGGATACAATGTTCTGAAGTCGAAAGATACATCCTGAATTGCTGGTTTCGTAGACCCTACTGAAGGTATGTGGCCACCTTTAGACTCATTTTGACCAAGTGATGGAATGACGCGAAAATTGGTGCCATTCTAAAGGTTTTCACCAAAATGGAGCTTTGTAATAAGATGATGATCTTCTTCTCCCTTTATGTAATTATGTATGGGTCTTCAAGCACAATTTTAAGAAAAATTTCCAATTGCTTTGATGAGGACAATTCTTGGGTTAATACTTAAGAACTAAGTAACATCCACCCAAGGTCAGACTTATAGCCCCCCTCCGCCTCAAAAAAAATAATGTAAACAATTCATTAAATGTGGAATAAATTTGGAAAAAAATATGAAGAATTCCTTCGAATCAATACAATACAAGTAAAAGAAGATTTTAATGAAGTACTAAGACATAAATTCACCCTCTTCCACCTCTTTGTCATGTCACTTTTGACAAACACAAGGTGTCATTAGCAGTTTCACAACATGTCACAGCTGTTGTACATACATCGGGTTTAATGACATCAGCTTCCATTACAATGTGAGATACCCTGCTAAAAAATTATGTTTTGTTGTCAACACATATTACTTTGACCCTAAAAACCTTAAGACTGAAAATAACAGAATTTTAGGTCAAAGGGTCCTTTGACTTCATGAGCATTGTTTGCTTTTATAGGGTGTTCTGACAGATTGAAACCCAATACTACTCAAAAAAAAACCCTTTATGATGAAAGCAGTGTTACTCCTAAGAGTCACATGTCCATTTATACAAAATCTTTCTTCATTGCTATAAATGTCTCTGCTAATGGAACAATTATTATACATTAGTGTCTGGATGGAGATGAAAAAAAACCTAATTATATGTTATTTTTTTCAACTGACTACCAAATGTTTTACAGATAAAAACACAAATCGTACCATACAGAGCAATGCCTTACTATGTTAGGACTGTGCAATGACTTGAAGAATCCTAAAGGACAGCAGTAGCAATTCACAGAAAACCTCTGTACCATTCAAGTCAATATCCTAGAGGCTATTTGTGACAACCATAGTCCAAACCTCATTACCCAAGGTTTCAAAAGGCAACAGCCAATTTCATGTGGCTCTTTATCCACATAAACAAATTTATAAATATTCAATAAAAAATATTATAAAGAATATAATAAAAAATACAATGAGAATAATAATATGAATAATAACAGTAATAAGAAATACAACTATTGTTAATAATCAGGGCCGGCACCAGATCTGGGCATACCCGGGCAAGCACCGGGGCCCAGAGCTGCTGGGGTGCCCACATAAGGCTGTACATAAGGAATCCATGGGGGTGCGGGGGTCTGTATGTAATGAATCATTAGGGGATGAGGGGGGCTATATATAAAATTCCCATTAGGGGAATGTTTGGTATGATAAACTAGGAAATATTTTAGGGAACAGGAAACTGTTTTAGTTTCAGAATTTTTAATGCCGTCATGTGAGTTTACTGCAAAGGGGCCTACTGAGGCTCTGTCACCCAGTGGCCTACTGAAACCTTTAGTCGACCCCGTTAATAATAAGTATTATAATGAATATAGATGAGTGAATCATCCAAGATCCTGAATTTTTCTGAACATTGTCTTCCGTTCTGAATTTATTCGGTCCAAAACAATGTTGGCCCAATCTCGTTTTGTGAACGTTTTTGACAGTAAAAACTATGTTAATAACCATTTTAAAAGATTTGCCCGAAGAGAATCAGAAAACATTCAGATTCAATTTTATGACCGAAAAATGGCAGATCGGTACCAAATCTACGAACTGACAAATAGATTTACTCCTCTCATAATAATAATAATAATACCAATATTTAATTAGATTTTAAAAATTATCTTTGCAGAATGTTTTATGCTTTAAATTTTTGCTCATACAATTACTTGACTTGATACCTGTAGAAGCCATACTCAGAACCCAATAAATAAGAAATAAAACATACTTTCCTTTAGTAGGGTCACTGTGACTTTGAAAATAAGTAAAATAGACAGAGAGGCCCTGCATGGCTGACAACAATGTATGTAGCTTATTACACATTCCAAAGCTCTACAGAAATATACAAATATAAATATTTAGTGTTGCTGCCCTCTTAGAAGAAAGGGTTAAGCTATTTCCTCAGTTGGATAAAAAAAAACGTTTCAAGGCTAAAATTGAAGTCGGCAGGTTCCTTCTCCTAATTGCTTAATAACAATTTAAAAAATAGCCATAACAGCAGCTCCACTGCAAAGAGACCAAACATTATCATTAAATGAGTCTTAAAAGCAGCAATGGAATGGCGAGGCAGCTGCATTTCTAATGAGGAGGCAAATCTGTCCCCATCAATCAACACGCACAGCTAACAAACACAACTATTTAGAGGGTAAGTAAAAAACATGGCTATGTGCTCAGAGAATGGAGCCATCTCTAGAGCTGCCCTCACCTGTTCCCTACACTGCACCTCTCTATAAGTATATGTAGCACCATGCTCGAAAACACAATACACAGGGATGGCTGCTTAGAAGACCATTCAACCGTTGACTCTAGGAGGTCAACTGCCCACAAAACAACTATGTAACTCGTAGACAAAATACTCAAGGGTCATAAGGAAGCATTTTAAACAGCCAAGGTCAAAAGGCCTTTAAGACGGCGTTTTCCAGTGTCACTCTACTGATTGATGGAGTTTAGTTACCCATTGTTGTGGCTCGTATAATACATATAGGTATAGTAAATAGATATAAACATATACTTCTCGTGTTATCTCGTTAGAGCAGTAATGAAAACAACCCGCAGCCAATTAGGCATGCAGGGTATATTATACCCAGGACATAGTGTTTGGAGCATTCTACCACTGAGGAAGGTCACCTGTCACTGATGGAATGAGTGGGGTGCTCTCTGCTCTCGGTTACTGGGGTGACTTTTCTTAATTTTTTGTTACTGTTTTATCATTTTTAGATCCCCTGTAGTATTTGTTACCATGTTTGTGATCTGAATTGTTACCTAGGGCAGTCTTACACATAGGTGTTGTGGGAGCTGGTTGGTGGGGCCACCTTACCCCTACCAACAATTGTTGTGTACAATTTTTTGTATTTTTAAGTGTTTTTTTTTATTATGGGTTCAGTTTGCTTGTGATTTATACATGTTGGATAATTAATAAAGATAAGTTGTTTACATTTAGCTGACTTTTCACGATTCTTTCTTCTCCTTTTTGTATGCAAATTTCTGAGTACAATGATCCTCCATTCAATCAGAATATATTCCTAAAAAATGACTTTATTCCATTCTTATGTAAGTGAAATCTCAAGAATATAAATCCTTTTCTATAAGTAAGAATAGAAAAAAAAAACTATTGAATATAAGTATAATATATAAAGGAACGTATCTCGATCAGAACCTGTTCACAGTGAGCAAAGTCTCATTGAAACCATTAAAATATATAAGCAGCAGTTTTACCCGCTGATAGAAAACGCTTAGAACGTACTTAAAGTGTGTAATAATCCCTGCCGATTGTCCATGTCCACAGCTTGTACAGTAAGAATATTCTGGTGTGAAATTCAGAGTTTTTTAATTCGAATTTTTAGTTCCATAATAAAAGATTAAAGTATATTTGCATATACTGGAACTCCAACCCAGCTTCAAATACTACACTACTCACCAGACATATTGATTATGTTAAGGGTTGTCCGAGGTCCTAATGACAGCTACCGCTGCCAGGGAGCATGTTTACCAAGAAAACTTATCATGATCATTACCTTATTGGAAAAACAATGCAAAAGCCAGTGGACAATACAAAAGACAATGCTGGCCGGCAGCTATCTATACTTACACAGTATAAATAAAGAGCGCTGTAACCTACACTGGCCACACAGAAAAAAACAAGTGTGAAATGGAAAGGGATTTATGAGCCTGTAAAAAAAACCTGGAGTCTGAATATCTTTGGGGGAATCAACAATGTCTTCTGTCGTACCGAGCAGTAGAAATGTCATGAGATCCCGGAGGAGCTAAAGCCAAGGTCCAAGTCTCAGTCTTAGCAATTCTTCAAGATGACAAAGAAATCTTAGTAAAACAACAAGTGACTGATAACCTAAAGATGGAGGAAATCTTAAAATGTTACCAGTTCGTGCAGTTTATTGCAGATAACCGTGGCCATACATATTAGCTTAACATTGAGCTGCCAATGTCAAAGATACTGGTAGAGGCTATCATATAACTGTGGGGGGGCGCCCCCTTCCCCAACATTTCTCCAGACACAGATAACAAGGAAAGAAATAACAAACCATCGGGTTTGATTCTTATAGATCCGTAAATTGTTGGAGGAGTGAGCTGCCACCAGAAAGTCTAGTAGCAGCTTACTATCTACACGTGTTTATATGGGGGGGGGGGGTTGTTTGATGGAGTAGCTGTTAGCTAAACAATCGTAGAAACAAGTAGTTAAACAGTTTTTATAGTATTTACAAAGTGATGACTCCATTGATACAACTAGATAAGGTTGGATAAGATAAAGGCCCACCTGGAATATGTGCTACTCTTTACCAGAAGTCATGGCCTCCAGAGGAAAGCTCAATATTGTGACAAATATTGGAACACTTATTTTTGCTACACTATACTGAAGACACAACCATGTTGAAACAGTGCTGTGTACAATTAGGAATCTGTTCCTTATAGAATAGATATACTGGTTTGGCTTTAAACCCACATATAGTTATTAGGCTTCCTGAAAGTCATGCTTAATAGTAAGGGGGCTGCCTTGCAAGTTAGCAAAAGAGTTGTGGTCCCATCCTGGTCCATTTGCATATTTCTCTGAACCATGAATCACAGAGTCATCATGAACACTATGGAACATCTATAGGATTTCTGGAATGGCTTATAGGATTGTCCAACCTTTGTAGTCCAATTCACTGGCAAACATAAGGGACTTATAGCCCCTCGTGCTGACAATTACTGTGTATCTAAGTATTCAGACACTACATGGTAGAGGAAAATGTCTGTAATGATAAAACTCTTTTGATCTTTGGTCATTTGTAATGACTGTCATAGTGGTCGCTATAGCTGTCTGATAGCGTACATGGGTATGATTGTCTTGAAAGGCAGTTAACAAATTCTGATAGGACCACCATAATGGACCACCGGAGGAGTACTTGCGGTAAATAATTAGTAATTTACTTGTAAGTACATTCTCTGTGTTTTTTTTAATTTTTTTCAGTCTTGAACGACTCCTTCAACTCAAATGTGCCTCTCTAAGGCTTTAAATGTCATATTTACCTGCTACATCTTTAGACTTTGAGGTGTTAGGTTAAAAAGACTTTTCGATATTTACAGATAACAGCTCCCTACATCCCTTGATGGCCTTATTTGTGCTCATTTATAGATTTGTTTTCTATTCGTATTTTGGCTTGGGCATTAGACTATACAGATATCCGCACAGACACAATACTTTAGACTGCTTAGTGGTGTCTGACATCGACCTTATCACAAATCCACAACGCCCTGTTTAAGGATTCTGGCCTTTAAGCAGTTCCCTAAACAAAGATTTACTTAATTAAGAAGACGTATTGCCCCCTGCTATCACGGGAATCGAAACTTTTAAGAGATTAACCAGCTGTCTTCCCGCACTCCTAGTTTTGGAAGTGATGAGTAAAATTAAACAAGTGTTTAATAATTACATGAGGTTAACAATGTGAGCTTTGTTAAACACAACATCTCGGCTTTATTTAAAGCTAGCTATCTAGAAAGGGTTTCAGGCTACAATTTCCATCTCCCTTGATAGACACTAAACCAGTCTAGAAATAACCCATTTGGTGCTCAAGTAAATATACCGCATCAGAAAATAACAGCAAGCCCATCGCGCCAATCTACAGTATATTGATGCGGGATGTTCTTTCACATGAAACAGCTTCCTCTTATATTGTTACTGGCCTCAAATTCAAAGCAATACAAATATCACGTGAGAATAAAGGAAAAAGAGCGTTAGAAATAAAATGTAGAAAAAAAAATCAAAACAAAAACAAAAAAAAAAAAACCATACCCCCATCTTTTGTAGCTAAGAGAGGCAGGAAATAAAATCATTGCACAGATCTATATTCAATTCTCTGAAAATAAAGTAATCACTGTCATATTAAACTCTCTGAAAGCATCTATTGATCTGCTATGCAACACTGGAGTGCGGGGAAAGCAATGTTTTTCTTTTATATTTGCTTCATACAAAGTGGGCCGAGATTGTAGAGTCGTAGGCATCAGGAGGTACAAATCTATACTCAGGAATTGGTTCCTATTCCCTCACCATTCTCCGGACTGGTTCCCTCATTTACAAAAGAAAGATTGATTCTAATGTTTGAAAACATACAGGAGTTTAAATCCTTTTTAGTCTGGGTAGATGGCGGCAGTCCGTGCAGCTCTCCAGATACTGTGTGTATTGACCCTGTACTGTGGCATCACTGTGTGTATTATCCCTATACTGTGACATCACTGTGTGTATTATCCCTATACTGTGACATCACTGTGTGTATTATCCCTGTACTGTGACATCACTGTGTGTATTATCCCTGTACTGTGACATCACTGTGTGTACTATCCCTGTACTGTGACATCACTGTGTGTATTATCCTTGTACTGTGACATCACTGTGTGTATTATCCCTGTACTGTGACGTCACTGTGTGTATTATCCCTGTACTGTGACATCACTGTGTGTATTATCCCTATACTGTGACATCACTGTGTGTATTATCCCTGTACTGTGACATCACTGTGTGTATTATCCCTGTACTGTGAAATCACAATGTGTACTATCCCTGTACTGTGACATCACTGTGTGTATTATCCCTGTACTGTGACGTCACTGTGTGTATTATCCCTGTACTGTGACGTCACTGTATGTATTATCCCTGTACTGTGACATCACTGTGTGTATTATCCCTGTACTGTGACATCACTGTGTGTATTATCCCTGTACTGTGACATCACTGTGTGTATTATCCTTGTACTGTGACATCACTGTGTGTATTATCCCTGTACTGTGACATCACTGTGTGTATTATTCCTGTACTGTGACATCACTGTGTGTACTATTCCTGTACTGTGACATCA
The DNA here is from genome assembly GCF_040894005.1 of Engystomops pustulosus. Taxonomy (NCBI): domain Eukaryota; kingdom Metazoa; phylum Chordata; class Amphibia; order Anura; family Leptodactylidae; genus Engystomops; species Engystomops pustulosus. The sequence goes on from NC_092411.1 coordinate 244,918,354, forward strand.
CTGTGTGTACTATTCCTGTACTGTGACATCACTGTGTGTATTATCCCTGTACTGTGACGTCACTGTGTGTATTATCCCTGTACTGTGACATCACTGTGTGTATTATCCCTGTACTGTGACATCACTGTGTGTATTATCCCTGTACTGTGACGTCACTGTGTGTATTATCCCTGTACTGTGACATCACTGTGTGTATTATCCCTGTACTGTGACATCACTGTGTGTATTATCCCTGTACTGTGACATCACTGTGTGTATTATCCCTGTACTGTGACATCACTGTGTGTATTATTCCTGTACTGTGACATCACTGTGTGTACTATTCCTGTACTGTGACATCACTGTGTGTACTATTCCTGTACTGTGACATCACTGTGTGTATTATCCCTGTACTGTGGCATCGCTGTGTGTATTATACCTATACTGTGACATAACTGTGTTATCCTAGGTACTTTGGCTAACTGTGAATATTATTGCTCTGGTGGTTTATCACTGTGTGTGTTATCCCTATTTCATTGAAGTATTGTAGGTGCTGAGGTTGCAGTTGCACTGCAGTACTGATGCTTTAATAGGTTTATCAAATCTACCATCAGAAAAATTGTGTATAAATATTAGTTATGTTGTAGTTGATGATAAAACCCCAGCAGAAATATTTTAGGTCATAGGTGAAAAAGAATTGCGTATTGTATTTTACGATTAATGTAAATTCCATGATCTACTAGTAAATGATTATTTGTGTATTATGCGAGTGCTCAGTAATGCGCTGCGGAATATGATGGCGCTATATTAATAGGAATTTTTGTTTTGTGACCTGATTTTGATTATTTGGGAGCCCTAAAAAATAAATAAACCCAACCAGCGCTTCCTAGATGTGATTGTCATCTGTGAAATGAAGACGAGAGATGTGTTCCCTAGGGCAGGTTTCCGGGGCAGTTCTGCAGCCTTTCTATAGTTCCAGCTCTTATAGTACAAGATGTAGCTGTGGGCTGTAGACACATTTATCTCTACATCAGTAACTGCAATGGCTGAGATCTAGTAAATAATTGAGGCAGACACTGTGAGATACCAGGGGATGAAATTATTAAAATTCTGTAATAGGAGTAAAGCCGAACCGCCATAAAATGTTTGTTTTTATAGAGTTTCTCGCTCCCAGGAACATGACAAACCAGCAGCTTCATTGACAATTACATTACTTATGTTTCTGATTGAAATTAACGCAAACCTTGAAATCTGAACACGTCCTTTACTATCTAATAGCATGTAATAGTAATGCACTACCTTCTCTAAGCACACCAATATAGTATGAAATTACAGAAATAGTCATTTCCCCTTGAATTATACTGATATGGTGAATTTACATTAAAGGGGTTGGCCACGTATACCAAACTTTACCAAGGAAAGCATCTTATACTTATCCTGGTGAAGTTTTGTTTTAGTGGCCAATCATTACTATATGGATGCCCACTCCATGAAAACCACTCCCATGTCAAAGGTTGCCGGGGGTTGCCAAGGACATCTGCTCACCCCTCTAGACACTGATATGGGAGTGTTTATTGATTTATATATATGACTTCACGCTCCCCTTCAACCGATTTGAGCCTGAATTTCTGCTGGAAGTCCCGAGTCCTGCTACTGGTGGGTCATGTAACATGCAGCTCTCGATGGTTACACAGAAACTTCAGGGGAAGTGTAATATGGTTGACCAGGACTTCTACATAACCTGAACCCACTTTAATAAATTGATATTTTTTATATATTAGCTCTGACTTTGTTCATTTGCAGTATATAAAAGATACTTTTCACGTGTTCTCCACAAATGGTGAAAGTCTGGAGTGTGGACTATCAGTAGATTGCTTGTATGAGATAGACATCTTACACAGTCCAGAGTATGTGTTGTGATGATTGAGACGGACCATTACTTTGGATGTCTGTAGCTCGAGGACTCGTGTAACAGCTCTGGTCTTTTCTCTGCTTCTGGTGCACATCACCTTTCACAGACAGTAGAGCAGAGCAGGATGGGCCCGAGATCTGGGAATTGAAGTAAGGAGATAAAATATAAACATGGGACGATAATGTGCTACTAGACTGGAATGCCTTGTATATTAGTCTGATAGGTTTCCTATCAGATTGTCTGTATCTGCCTTGACTGAATTACTTCCCCCAGACTGTGAAATGCACTCACTGTCTGAGGCCCTAATTCCACCTAGATAGCCTGATTTCATTTCACATGGCCCCGCCGCCATAATTCTTGTTATAAATGACCTAAAAGCACATATATTATTAGATGTAAGAAAACTGTCAGGTAACATTAAGACAAGGCTTGCCCTGTCTGATATAGATATGCCGAGGCGCTTACTCTTACCATATTGTAAAACGTTCATCCATAAATCTGACTAGACGTCTAGCAGGACATTAAAGGGATTGTGCCACCAAAGCAAGTTTTGAACTATCCATAAGATAGGTCATAAATTTCTAATCAGTGGGGGGTTTAACTCTGGAAATCCCACTAACCTTGAGAACGGGGTCCTCCGAAAACCATTTCTGTTAGTCCAGAGATGGATAGAAAGCAAATCGAACACTGTCATCAAGACTGGATGGTGTCCCAGTGGTCAAATCCCCACCAAATCAGATCACAAATTGTTTCAGTACAACCACAACTTTTTGCTTCAGATATGGGAGTGCCTTTCTTACCCTTGTTCTTGGCTCAGGATATCCTAAGATGAGTTGTACACGATAACCAACCAGAAGCAGCAGACACTACTATAAACCATATATAGGAGGAGATTTATCATAAGTCTCTTAGAGCACAACTGTTCTAGTTGCGCATGGCAACCAATCAGGACTCAGCTTTCATTTTCCCACAGCTGTTTATAAATTGAAGCTGAACTCTGATTGGTTTCCATGGGCAACTAGAACAGTTTTACCTCAGAAACCGCAGATGATAGATCTCCCCCATAGAGTATGTTTGACCTGATGAAAATGTCACTTATGCATAAACCATATAGGTATAGATTTTATCAATCCTCACTACTAACCCAGCCCTTCCTTAACCATCCACTAAAAGAGGTCGCCTCACATACAAAAAAACAACAACAATGAACCTGTGAGCCACACACATTATTTCAGCCAATGGAATTGGTGTTGTGTCCTGTTTGTCAGGAAAGGAGCAGGACTTCCGCAGCAGCAACACTGAGAATACAGAGTCTGCAGGGGAAGTAAGAAGGGATTATTGTAAGATGCTAGTAGTGTAAGAAGACAGATATTGTACAATACCCATTCTTGTTTTTCTCTTTATGAGGCATCATCTTTTCATCCTACTTGACACCTTACAAGAAATGCATTGAATGCTGTTATTACCTCCTTTTGTGGCCACCTTCATGTGCGCTCCTGATTATCACAGTTGCAGTGGGTCATCTGTCTACCCTATGACTAGCGAACAAAAATCTCAATAAAACATTAAAAGTTTCCATGTTATCTACCAAGAATAAAGTAAAAGTTCTACAAATAGGACCATTGCAACTTTAGTATTTAATTGGAGGAAGGGAAATTTGTGCATTAATTCCCTACATAAAAATGGGTCATATTGAGGCTTTTACCACCTTAGCCATCTCTGCCTGATCTACAATGCTGTATTATTATATTGCTATATTCTGATAAAAATCACTCAGGTCACTCAGGTAACAGATTCACTCAATATTGCATTTTTTTTGGAAAAGACAAGTGATGAAAGCACTTGAGACTGGCAGAGTGGACAGGTCTAGCTGGGATGTCACCGTTGAGTGCTGATATGTTGGTGCAGTCCCCTAAAGATCGCTTGTTGCAGAGTTTGAATGTCACTGCAGACAAAGGCTACATCAACTTCTTCACAAGAAGCCATTGTCATTAGACTGTTATAGCAGGTTTCAGCTGTCAGACATTTGTTTATTTTCCTTGCTCCACAGAGTTCAGACAACACATTTCTACATATAGTGGCACATCACATCTTGTGCCAACGCCATCCATGCAAATCAAGCTAAGGAAAACCAAACACCATGAGCTTTATTAAAATATATCATAATACCATGACTTCTTGTGCACCCTCTGTACTCTCTTCATTTTCTCCACCCATCCAAAAGTCTACGTCAATAGTATTCCCTAAATCAGACATGAGATGGTAGTTTCTAATATGTGCTGTTGGAGAAGTTATTCTTTGGTTTTATACATCGGCCATTGTGTAAGATCTGTACACGAGTATCCCAGTAAACACCTGGGAAGTAGTCTTCTGTTTTTAAAAGCTTGTAAAAATCCTCCATAAGCATAAAAACAAGGATCAACACATTTCAGCTACTGCCTTACTTGGCAAAATACTTGTTTTTTTGTCTTGCGCCCTCAGGTCCCTCTTGAATGTCTTGATACAAAAAAGCTGGAGACCCGGTTGGGATTCATGTTGATAAAATCTAGACAGTATATAAAAGTTGAAGAAGACTGTTGCCAAAGTTATTCCAACAAAGCAGCAAAGAAGGTAAGTCAAGGTAGGCTGTATCATAAGACAATAAATAAGGTAGATAAAATTTAAAAACGGGGATCTGAAAGAAAATCAGATTTGTGTTCTATAACATTTTTATTATTTTGCATTAAGAAACACTTAGTAATAGCAAATAAAAGCTGACAGCCCTTTATGAAATAAAGCTAAACAAGTAACACCATTGACTCGTCACTAGGGGGGGGGCAGACTCAGGAGGATTCAGGGCCGGTGGCTTTGTGTATCTGGACCCAGACCTGAATCCCAACATCTTTTAAATGCCCTGTAAATGATTGTTATCCCTTACAATTCCCTTACAATTTTTGCCTGAGATCTTGCTGCTCACCATGATGCCACAATTACATGCCACTGGTGGGTTTGCCGTAGTACGTAGGGGATAACAACTGCAATCAATGGTAAATGCACTGTTACCAATAAGGGTTCGTTAAAAATTCAACATAACTTGCTGAAGTCCATATTTGTGTCCGGGGACCAGAACCTGCAAAAATCGGCACGGATCCGAATATTGCAGTTCAGGTCCGGTCATCACTACTCATCTTTAAGAGCCCAGATTACTTCACTTTATACTGAATTATAAAAATAGAGTGGATTCTGTATTTTTACACTGGATTATGCACTTTTCTTACCTAAGCCCAAGCAAACATTTTACAAATTCAAGAATCAACAGTGTCAAAGAGAAAACAAAAGTTGTTTCTTGGGTCTCTCGGAGGAGTCGTTCAAGCCATGGCCTCCTTCCCTGACTCTGATTTTCTGGCAACTTTTACACACAGAGGAATGTGCTTCTACTGCATTAGCGAACGTCTGCGCTTGTTGTTTTTGGCTGATCCAAAACCAGAAGAAAGAAAAAAAGTCTTTAGGAAAACTGTTTTAACTTTTCATCGTGCAGGCATTGGCTGTCTATTATTTGTAGAGAAACCAGGCTTTTTATATCTCGGCTATGTACCATGCTGCTAAGGTGGATATCCTGAAACATTTGGGCAGTGTTAGTAGTTTCCTAATCCTGATTTTCAGGTGGGTTCTCACCTACAGAGATTTGCCACAAGCACGAGTGCTAAGTCCAAGCCTGGGTGAAGGTTTAGGATTTTAAATGATTCGGTTTAACTAAACATAGCATCCCTAACCCAAACCTAAATCCTGGAGATAAGCACCTTCAAAATACCCTCAACACAAATCTGGTTCATGTCAAGACACACTTCATCATGCCAGATGTAAGACTTTATTTTATCATTAAAGTCTGTGTATAGAAGACAAGAAGAAAAAATGTCCACCTATTAATCATATCGTTACTTGTAAAATAACAGTGGACATGAGTTAGGACTCAAAAGTGATGCAACAGACATAAAATGCATATATAAAATATACACTTTAATAAAAATTTAAATAAGTAAAAAAGTAAATAAAAGGAATAAAAACCTGTCCAAAAGACCACCCCATTGACAAAACCATCAGATTTCCCCCCCCCACTATACTCTACACCAGTGATGGCTAACCTATGGCACTGGTGCCAGAGGTGGCACTCAGAGCCCTTTCTGTGGGCACTCAGGCCATCACCAGAGATGACTCCAGGTATATTCCTACAGTCCCAGACAGCCCAGGACTTGCTGTGCAGAGGTATTTTAAAGTGACAATGCTACCTGGGACTCTTTTCTGCTTTATTGATGTCCTCAGGGTGCTGGTATCAATGAAAACTGTGACAGAGAAGGGAGTATAAATCAATGGAATTTCTGTGGTGGCACTTTGCAATAACTAAGCGGGTCTTTGTTGTAGTTTGGGCACTCGGCCTCTAAAAGGTTTGCCATCACTGCTCTACACCCTAAAACTAATTTTAAAGGACTAATTTTATGTGCAAAAATGGAGAGGTTTCAATGTATACATACAAACTGCTAAATAAATGTATGTATAATTTATAATATATTAGAAAATATAAAGATACATATATTTGTGTGTATATATATATATATTTTTGTATTATTATTAATTCAGATTAAGTGAATAATTACATTATATATATATATATATATATATATATATATATATACACACACACATTTTTGAATAAAATAAAATATTATCAGCAAAATAATCCTGCAATGAATATGTACATTAAATAGAACCTTTTATATCTACATTTCTCTCTATATCTGAAAAATTGATATAATTAAGCCGTAACGAGGATCAATCAAAAACCAATCACATTCTAATTGGCAAATCATCGTGTGGTTTTCCTCCAATGAATTAGTCGTGAGCCACGGTCGGCATGAAATTACTGTTTCAAATCTGCACCCTTTCAAAAATATACACAAAAAGGGCAAATTCTTAGAAACAGGGGAAAAAAAACACCTAGAATGAAATCATTGCTGATGCCTATTTAAGTGTCATTAGTCACATGTGACATTTCTGCAAACCACATGTGCGCCAGGCTGGGGCTGGAGGAATTAGCTGCAAATGATTAAGGAATCTATCAACAATAATAAGCATGTGTTAGGACCACTGCAACTCATTTCAGTGCCTAAGAGAAGGAGGGGACGGCCACACAAATCACTGCCCCCGGGGGGAATGGCAGGTCACAGAGAGGAGGGTCAGATTTGGTCTTCTTACTATACACACTTATTTTATCCTCTGCACTTAATTTCTCATCAAATTTCTGTTTAGATTTTTGAATTCATTTTACTTATTTACGCCTATCCCCACCAGAGGGGGCTACAATAGTTCAAAAAGAAGGGGATATTTCCGATGAATTGGAGTTGTGCTATAATTGGCAATAACGATGAAAAAAAAAATAGGATTTTTTATTCCTTCCCATGAAGCATTGTGACTCCTTTTCAAATGCACTTCAGTAGCGGCAGAGTGTAAATGCATTCACTAGGTCACTTCAAGTTACCAGCAGCGGTGACAGGTGCTTAGCAACGCTTCTCTAGTGGACCTTCTTAAAGGAACAAATACCTGAAATGCAGGACTTTAATCCATCTTAGTGCATTCATTATCACTAGGATCTCTGTATTCAGGCAGCCGCTGCTCTCCCCTGCTCCACGCTCTGAATGGAGTCTATTCAAGGCCCCACTTCATGGAAAGTTTGAAGTCACAAAACTGCTGCACATGTTTCCATATGAAACAGGAGCGGAAGAAAAGATTGGCGGAGCTGTGAACCGACAAGCCAGAAAAATGTACCTGACAGCTTTAATCAGGTTGGAATTGTGTTTGGAGAGGAAAGAGATTTTTTTTTTATTATAAAAAGTAACATTTTGTGTCATTGGGTTACAATGTATTGTGAGAGGACGGCGAGACCTGAACAGGGGAACAATGAGTGAGAGCCTAGAACACAACATCTTACATAAGGCTAATGTTTTACACATGAGTCGTGGGTCTAGCATTCATGTTACCTGTCACGTATGGACTGAGACTTGGAGGGTTAAAAGGATGTGAAGTTTTTCACTAGCAGAATATTTAAAGGAAGAGTGAACGCTGTAAAATCCAACACTCAAAGCAGGACCGGATAACGTTGCCGATAGTAATTCGAGAACCAAACTTCATATAAACGGCCTGGCCATCATACATTGTAGAGGAAACACCATTAACACTGAGTTCACTCCATATTTGGGGTCGACATTTGACATATCCTTCAGGATATTTACTTGGCATTTATGACTATAGTAGTAAGTTATCATTAGCCAGACATGTGCCATAGTATTTCATGGGTAATATTTTACCTCAACTACAAATATTTGGGAAACGAACATTTGATATTCTTTTATTTAGATTGTAAGTCAATGACAGACACTTGTTACTCTCAAAATACAGGTGCATCGATCCGGGGTACATTCTCAGAGTGCCATAACTTTCAATGCTGGGATATGGAAGGATCACGCATCCGGATTTCAACATCACTGATCTGATCCTGTTCTCCTCTCGGCAATAAATCCACCACTATGGCTTCTTCTCTGATATTCGCATATAGATGAGTCAAGCATGCATATGAATTGAGTTCGGTCAATAGGAATATTGCCGAATGAGAGTTGAGCCAACATCTATCCGATATATAAACAGTATAAGGACTTATTATTTTGGAGGCCTGGTGTGTCTTAAGAGATGAATGCAATCAAAAAAGTCCTCCAAGTGTCTACAGGTTATAAGATTACTTGGATTTATCTGCCAATGTAAATTAGCTTTGTCTGAATTATGAAGACTTCTGCAAATATTAAAAGTAATGATTAAAAGTTGGACTTGTAACATGCAACTTCCTCTAAACTTTTATCATTCAGTATACACGGAGTGGAGACCGCAGAAATGCAGTAAACTCCGTCCACATAGCAACATGTCCAACCTGTGTATGGCAATGAGCAACATATAGGTGAAACAGATATAGGCGATTTAACAAGAATTTCATATAACACTGTATGCTGTAGGACCACAATAGTCTTAAGCGAAGATTGACCAAATCAATGGTCAACCAAGCAGCACTCAGATTGCAAAACGTCGAGAGCTCCAGCAGGTTTCATTTTGGTTCCACCCAAATTAATTTTTTTATAGGAAGGATTGGATTTTGCAATGTGATTATCATTTATTTCTGCAGGAACCAACAAGTCACAGCTGCTCTGTAAACAGGCCTAAGTAAGAGAAATCTAGTTAACCTGAGAAAAGTTTCACCGGCCCCTTTACTGCAGGAGAGAGACTGCAAGATATTGGCAAGCAATGCGATGTAGGATCCCCCTAGCCATGAATGTGTTATAGATGCTTGAGTCCCAGTGTAATGTACAGTAAAATAAATCACTATATACATCAGGTCACACTTCATCAGGCTCCCTGTGCAGGATATCAGATGTTCACAGGTATTTTAATCATTCACCGAAGACTATTTCCCCTCTGTTTAGTTCTGAATCCCCATAAGAAATTCAAGGCTACGAATGAACAGCCTTCCAAGACTACCATGAAACCCAAGCAAGTCCAGCTAAATCATTCTGCAGATCTGCACCATCTCTAAGAGGCATTCATCAATTTCACTCTCAGGAAGCGTCGGCCACAAAGTTAAAAAAAAAAAGCCCAAGAATTCTGGGGTATATGCCAGTTACCCCAATAAAAAGGGCAAACACTTTATTAATTTATACAACGTGCCATCCCTCTCGCCTCCATCAGACGATGCAGGTGCTAACTCTTTCACTGCCAGGAGACTGCACACAGACTGCTGGGAGAATCTGAACGCACGCACGCACCGCCATGCATTATTAAAAAGGAACAACATTAGAACCTGCCAGTAAAATATATAACTGGGTTCCTCCTATTAACACACAGCAGCCATTGCATAAAAGGTTTCTACCTAGAGTAAGTGCTTTATGGGCTCATCTGATGCTTGGGCATAACCCGTGCATCAGAGCAGGAAATGTGAGATCTATAATTGCAAATAAATAAGATAAACTTTTGGAAATGGAAATGCTGCCGGTTGCTGCTTGGCTGCTTGTCCTTCACTGGAACCCTATTGTTCACAACATACACATGGAGAGAATCACTTAAGGCTTTGTCTGCAGGAATCATACCCGGCCATTCAAACTGGAATTTAAAATGCCTGCATAGGATTTTTTTTTTCTCTTTAAAGCAACATCGGGGGGTTGGAGGGGATGTAGAGTTAATAAAGAGCAGATGAAAAGGGAACATAAATACCATCAGACTGAATTAAATTCAATAATCTGTGAAGTTTGAAACCAAGCTCTTCGAGGAGGAAGCGGTGGGAAGAGAAATGCATTCAACATGCTATCTGAGGTTCAGGGCTCCAGCCTGACAGGTATATCTCCACTTCTATCTATGGAAATATATACACGCTGACTGCGCCGTGGAAGCCTACGATATCTCACATAAAATAGGAGCTCAGACTTGCCATGTAGATGGGTTTAAATCAAGCAGACAACATAATGTTGATCTAACTCCTGCAGTATTTAGATACAATTTATCACACCAAATGAATAATTGTCAAACACAACTCTCCGCCAAAGGCTTCAGGAATCATTTGAAAGTTTTCGAGAACAAAAGGTTTATTTTGAAGAAATGAAAAATCTTGGCTCGCACCGCGGCAGACGTGAATCTGCTTTCAATTACAGAAAGTATTTCCACTCCACTGAGATGGGATCAAATCTTCGACTGCACAATCTCAGGGCAATGCATCTGATTATATCGGAGCCTTGAAGAACCCTAAATTACTTTGTGGCACAGCCATATTCTGCACTACACGCTGTCAATTAGACACACACTCCAACAAGCTGGCGGAGGCAACGGGCAAACAATAAGCACTCTTTATCCCCTCTGTACTGTCACAGCAATGCTTTATCCTGCTACATTACCTGCCCTCACACATTAGCAAGTCAGTGCCCTGATCTGTCTGGGACCTCGCTCGGGAGGCATGCAGCAGGGGTCTGGGGGGCATCAAATTAAATAGTGAGATCACACGAGGTTCAACACATAGGACTGCAGTACAGTTCAAGCCCTGCCTGCCTTAGTCTGGCTGATAAGACATGCTCTGCTGGACCTTTCCTTCAAGCAGTCTTACCTATTATTCCATTCGCTATAGAGTCATCTAGATTCATGCCAAAACAAAGGAAGGAGTGCGTTAAAGGACAGTTATAGAAATACCGCTCCTGTGCCATTCTGCAAAGGCAGGTAGCCTTGGACTAGTCACAGGCATTACAAATTTAAATGAAATGTAGCAATTCCTTTACCTCAATGTGTCTTCTCGTTACTTCCTCAAGGGTTAAAAAGCCACCTCATTTCAGATGCTAATGGTGCTGGTGTAGAGATTCTAGCACACAGAGCCTCCTCCCATTCCAGCAGCAGTACACCAGGCAAGGTGCGGGGAGGATGGAGATGCCCACTTCTTGTGCTGTGCCAGGCGGGTACTAGGGGCACCTTCCCTGTTGCTGGTCCTGCTCGCCTGTGTGTATGTGAGTGGCAGAGCTCAGCCCTGTGCTAGTTGAACCAGTCTATAATGTATCACGTTACAGAGTCTGGCTTTCTCTTCAAGCACTGAGCAGCAATCAGACATGATAGGCTGAGACTTCTCTGTTTACACCCAGGCAGGAGGAGGGGGCCGAGCCTGACTCCCTTTAACTCTTACCAGCACGCCACAATGCTAGCTTGTTACCTAGGCTGAGGGTGCCCACTTGTCAGAGGTGGCACCTACTCCATAAAGCCCTGCGCCCACTATACCATAGTACTGACTATGTTGTTATCACCTCTTTGTTAGTAAATAGGTCACCATTATTTTATGTTTTCTCTTTGTTTCTTAACATTGTTACATTACATCTGTTACATTACAATAAACATAAATCATGGATAAGAATTTATTCGCCTTAGTAGCTAGTTGAAAATAATTTAGTGGGTAAAACCACAGTCCTATGTAAAAGCACAAGATCCAGATCTCATAGATTGTAAGCTCTTGCGAGCATGGTCTTCATTCCTACTATTCCATCTGACAATATTATTAATCTGTAATGTCTTATTTTGTCTCTGTATGTTCCCCATGATTTGTAAAGCACTGTGGAAGATGATTTTGCTGTATAAATAAGGATCTATTTATTTTGCTATCACTTTTACTGATATTGAACTGATGCAACCTGCACACGATGGGGAGGGGGAAGGGGGGCATTCCTTATTGACTTTCTGACAGTTTTTGGTGTTTTTCTTTAATTTTTTTCTTACTGCACTGATTGTACCTTATTTATGAATTGTCGGTGCCACAATATTGGCACCTTTTTTTGACTGCACAATTTGGGCGCAGCTTTGAAATCCCAAAAATTTTCCTGCACTTCTAGCTTCTCAACATTTTTTAGGTGCAATTTTTGGCACATACTTAGAGCTGCAAAAACCTGATCTATGGAGTTCTATTTCTCCTTCATAAATGTGGAGACAGTTAAGACCATTTTCGGTCATGCGCCAATCAATTAACCCCTTGAGTCAAAATCTAATATCTCAGAATAAATTACTGCATGATAAAAAACTGACCCTGTGCAAAAAGTAATGAATGGCCCCCATGTGTTTTTCAGGACGTATGTCAAAAGTTTTTTGACCTCTGACATACGTCCACGTACTTGCATTCAGACGCAACGTAAGATATGAGGGCTACATTTTTGCCAGTTCCATCATTGGAGAGCCTTCTATCATTTTTGAACAACCTCAAAAATGGTTGACATACGGATGACGAGCAAAATGTTTTTCTGGCCATGTGGATAACATACTGAACACAAATACTGACACTTCACGTCACATGTAAAAAAAAATGCTGTGTGCATGTAGCCTTAGCTTCACAGGATGGATGGATTCAATCATAGAAATGATGATTTCTCATAAAGAAGATACGACACTGTTGAGATGGACTTGAGAATATGACTCCCGCCACAACTAATAACAATAATTACTAGATGTTGACTGATGCAACCGAGATAAAGCCGTCATATGTAACTCACAAGCAATGTTGTAGATTGTGCCTGGAGGATATCCTGACTGTACACAACTTAGTCTATCTAATTGACTGTGCCTGTAATTATCACACCTGTCATCATACTGGGATATTCCCACAGCACAAGAGCTTAACATTCAATGCTGTGGAATTCTATGGGAAGGAGAGAAAGTCTGGATACTTTCAATGAATAACTGGCAAATGTATGGGCTAAATGTGCTGTGTGTGCACAGCATGAAAATTGCATTGTCTCTATCAATGTTTAATGGAAACTATCTGTTACTCATCTCTGACTGAAGAGTTCGAGCATAGCACATGGACATATGTATATAGCAAGGCCCTTCACACAGGCCACTACACATCCTGATACAGGGGGTGATGGATCGGGGAGGTCTGTCATGGAGACATCAGTGCACATTTATCACCGCATTGTTCTAGTGCAGTTGCATTGAAAATATTGGTGTTCAGACTATACTGCAATTTTTTGTTCTCTGTGTCACCTTTCTGCAAAACAAACAGGTTGGAAACCGTGTCAGGTCATGGCCTTTCCAGTTCAGTGGCTGCATCATATTCCTCATGAATGTGCCATATGCCACACACTAAGGTTTGATGATACATGAACATTTCCATATATTACATGTGGCCATTTGGAGTGATCTGACAGGTGTGGTTTTTATGGTAATACTGTATTACTGTATTTTTGTTGAAAAAAAATCAACCAATTATTGTCACAAATCATTTGTTTCCAAACTGGTCATAGTAAAAGCTGGGATATGTGAATGAAGCTATAGTTTAGATAAATCACCCTCATGAAGCATGGGGGTCATTTATCTTAGTCCGATGCACCTTTTTTTAGTGACTTATTGAGCGCATTGGGATACTTGCACAATTTTTTGCGCCTTTTCTCAGCAGTTCGCCAGAGTTCGCCGTGTTGCAGTTATCCCGGGTTGTGCCTAATTTGTCTTTATATTTCTCCTGCTTCAAGATGTTTTTTTCGCCCTATATAATATTGATTTGCACCTAAATGGGCGCAAATAATTTCACAATAACACTCAAGTCATGACCATGCTTAGGAAAGGCAATGGTATGATTTGCGCAAAAATTTGCGCCTGATAATTATTTGACAAAGACAAATCAGGTGCAAAAAATAGACTCCCAAAAGGCACAAACAGAGCTCAGAGAAGGGGGAAATAAGATAAATGAACCCCCCCAATAATCATTGACCCGTCAGCACAGTAAAAATAAAACAGGCTGGTATTGATATCAAGGAATAGGACTTTTAGGAGCTATCACCTGGCAACAATAGGAAACCACCAAGTGAGAAATGCTATGTCCTAAATGCAAAAGACCATTATGGCCCACATTTATTAAGCAATCTGTGCCATTCTGGCGTGGATTGCACGTTAATACATATGCAAATTGCTTGCACATGTTTTTATGAATTGTTTTCCCCTGTATTGTGTCGCCGTTACTGTGCACTTAAAGGGTCGTTCCGGTGCGCACCTAGTGCAGTTTGCCTCATTATTAATAAATGTGGGACAATGATGTCCATCAGATCTGTATCTGTCTGTATCTATCTGTAACCATCTCAGAAACAAATATACAAATATACAAACTTTCCATTCAATACCAATCTACCTACTACTGCTGGAACTTCACTACTGGAAGTTCACCAAGTCACAGTTCATCAGTAACTTTGTAACTTATCTCTTTCCTATGGAGTGTTTCTAGCAGATCCTATCATGTCTTAAAAGAGAAATGGACTCTCGGGACAGAAATGTAATATATTACAACTGTACAAGGCTTTGTTTTAGCCTCACCTGGAATATGCTGTCCAGTTCTGGATACCAGTCCACAAAAAAGGATGACCTGGAGCCAGACAGGATACAACGAAGAGCCACAAATATGATAAGGGGTATGGAGGGTCTCAGTTATCAGGAAAGATTAGAAGAATCAGAATTAAGTCTCGAGAAGAGACGACTAAGGGGGAAAATGATTGATTTGTATTCTATATAGATGGTCCATACAAAAATATGGTGAAAACTAGTTTAATTTTAAATTGCAGATTAAAAAGGACCAGAAGGTGCAGTCTCTGTCTGGAGAAAAAAGGGTTACTCTTTAGAGGGTACAAGGCCTCTTTAAAATAAGAAATGTGAATCTGTGGAATAGCCTGCCTCAGGCGCTGGTCACAGCAGAGACCGCAGATAGTTTCTATAAGGGTCTAAATACCGTTTTACATCTGAATAACATTGTTGGTTATATTATAATATATAATTGTGTTCCCCTACATAACTTCCCTATAGCCACTTAGTTTTCCTTCTTTGGACATGTGTATTTTTTCACTCAAACTATGTACCTATGTTCCTACATTACTAGCATTACTAGTAATAAGTAAGAATAAGTCCTGTTATACTGTATGTCACATTGCTAAAACTGTTTTTCCTGTACTTGTAACACTCTGCTTTCAGATCTTCCATTCTGCCACAGACAAAGAGATCTTACCATTGTACTGTAACATTGTGCAGCTTATGCTAGAGATGAACTGGTATTACTACTGTGACACAGCTTTAATTTTGCTCTGAAACATTAAACCAAAGCACTTGAAATATTATTAAAGATGAGCTAATAATTAGCTATTCTGTTCACCACAAATCACTTGAACACCACTTTCATCTGGTTTGTAAATATGAACTATGAGCCTATTATCGAACAACAGAGAGAGCAAAAAGAACTGCAATGTTAGCTCCATATTTCTCCCTATATAGTAAGTTCACAAATATATATACACTATATTTTTTGGACTATAAGGCGAACCGGATTATAAGGCGCACCTTCAATAAATGCCTGCTAAAACGTCTAGGTTCATATATAAGGCGCACCGGAGTATAAGGTGCGCCTAATTATAAATATGAATGACCAGCAGGTGGCAGACCTGTGCACAGTTAAAGGCAGCTGTTGTCTGTAAGTATGGTTCATATATAAGGGCACCTGGACTATAAGGCGCACCTTTGATTTCTGAGAAAATCAAACTTAAAATCTAACTTAAGCTCAGCAGCACATGACTGTGTTTGGACCAGGTATCATGAATTTCATGGACCGACCAGGAAATATTGGAATGCCTTTGCCTACAGGGATGGATTAAGACTGCTATGGGCCCTGGGTTGTATGGATATTATAGCCCCTACAAGTCTGGAATCCCTTCCTACATTTGGTACTAGGATCAAACTTCTTGGGGAATAGAGGATATGTCCCTTCTGTCTGCTTTCAATCTGAGGTTTCAGGACCTTTGAAGGACCTTCAAAAGTCCTGAAATGGCTCTTATGTGCTGTATATTGAAAGCAGGAACAGATGTACTAGGAATTTATGAGTGAAGGTCCTTCTTAGTATAAAATTTGGTGGGTGGTTTGGGTGGCCATGTACCCTCTAGAAGGCTTGCCCAAACTGCCTGTAATATTCTTCACTACTGCTTATGATGATTATAATTTTAAATAGCCCCAAACCAACATCATATTTGTGCAATTGTTGACAACCTTGGATGTAACAGACAAATAATTTCACATCTGTGTTGGTTGTTTTATTCTCTCTATTTTATCAAAGAAGTTTGAGCCTTGAATGGATCCATCCGATATGATGACATAATGGACATTACAGACATTGGGCGTCCATCATAGATCTTTCAAGCTAACAAATTGGTTCACTAGGTTCTATTATGTTAGAGGTATGAATTAATGTTGAAATCCAAATATGTTATCATTTAATATGCTGTGGAGAAGATGTGATGATAACATTAATGGTGATGGGCAGATGACTATGTGTGACCTGCAGGATACCGTAGGAGTCTGTATTCTCTCAATACCCTGCAGATAGTGGCTGATGTAGATCCCATTAACAGATCCCCGCAGCCTATGTATTTATTACACTGAGAATAAAGGTTTCCGTAAATATCATCCTGCATTCAGCAGAGGAGCCCAACATTGCAGACCTGCAGGTTATTATAGGAAAGCTGCTGCTTATGAAGAGAGCCATTCTATATATTATATCATTATTATGTATGACCTGGCATATTCTCTCCTTACATCTGTGGTCAGCAGAGAATGCTGGGAGTAATACATTACCATATGTGGAGAGGCTAAGATTGCCTGATGTATGTGTGAGAAGGGCAAGAAACATCAAAGAATCTTCTCTAAAATGGGGATAAACAAGTTTCCTCTCAAGCCCAGTTAGTTTCAGATATTAGGTAGCCAGGCAAAGTCTGATTACTAAAGAAAGGGAAAAGACAAAAAAATCTTTTCATCTGCTGATTAGAGCCTTTAGAGATGACACACAGTTTGCCAAAAAACCATGAGGGAAAACACGATAGAAAAACTCAGAGCGAGCTTCAAAACAGAAAAGATTGCTTTGACATGTTGCAGATTAATATGTAAATAAATAAATATAGAGATAACCACTTCCCGCAACAATATGCTGCTCTTCTAAGAACTACTGCGTGCAAAAGCTCTCCGGTCCTTTCAGCTTTCATCAAAGAAGACCAAAAGCGGAAGCCTACTGAGCGCCGCTACATCATAGGGATCCACTGGTGCCCGCTATACATGGTGCCTGGCCGCACCACTGCTGGGTTACTGCCTCCAAAATGTAGGTCAAGTCACTAAGTCTACACCAAGTCAGGACTTTGCTTATATGGTGCAAATGGAAATCACATGGCAGGAAAGTTGCCATAGGACTTTCATCAGATATTTCTGCTATGTTATGGTGTTATAAAAATAATCTTAGTTTTATATTGCTTTGCCTTTTCAAACAAGGTAGGTTCCGTGCCGGTTGCGTACATAAGAAAGGCCGGAGGTGAGCTGGAATCTTCTTTTTCTTTCATGTTATGGTGTTAGCCTGGGAATTTGGCAACTAAATGTAACTATTGATATTTAGAATACACCGACTAAGGTCAGAATCTAGAAATGGTAAGGGTCAAAATGGAACTTATGGAAGATAATGGGGTATTCCCAAGTTAGGTATTTAGGACATATCCCCAGGACCTAAATCACAAGAACAGGGACCTAGTAACCACCTTCCTGCAGTGTAGACGGATGGAGAGTTAGATACACAGATGCGCAGCCACTCTTCATTTATGTTAATGGAAGCTCTGAACATAACCGAGTGTAAAGATACTTATTATACACCCAAATGGAGAGTTGCCACGTATGGATGGACAGTCTCCACTGAGGTTTATGAGAGTGATAGAAATCCAAAGCTAACTCTCCATTCATTCGAGCTGGGGGAAAGTGATTAATGGACCCCCGTTCATTGGGTACCTATTTCTATTACGTATTTATAACATATCCTGTCCCTTACTTTTACCTTATAGAATTCATTACCATCCCTGTAAAGTACAGTAATTAAAAAGAAAGTCGAAGCAGCACAGCTAGCATCCAGGTGAAAAACAAAAAAATGTAACAATGTGCAAAGCCGTAAATAGAGGTAAAGTACAGTAGATATTTAGGAGTCCGGCACATCAGATGGCAGTAGACACATGGTGGAACAACTATTGAACGATCAACTGTACGGTGAACAATCAGTACACACTAATAGAGATATGTTGTAGCCAAATATATACAGGTGCATCAGGCAGAGGATAAACAATCTTCCTGTGAATTTTTCTCCAATTTTCTAAGCCAAAATATTTGAATTTTGAATATTTGAAGTCATGTCAGACATTAGATCTCAACAAAACAAAGCAGGAAAACTTTTCCAAAAAAGGAGTTATTTGCATCCAAAAACGGATTTACCAAAGAGGGGTCTAATGTAATACAATAATAAAAATAATTAAGATAAAGCGCTCAATGAAGCTGTAATAATATAGTGTGAATAAAGCCAGTAAAGCTATTTCTTACTCTGGAATACTATGTGTAAGTAGTGAAAGGTGTATTTCTACCTTTTCCAGACATCCAGCTGTTACATTTGACAACTGGATGGGTTCAATCCTACTGCACGATTTCCGAGTCAGTAAAGCATTATGAATAACGCCCTCTGATGGCCACATGCTGGGCATCTACATGTCTTTCTTTTTACTCTATACTGAGAAGACACTACTTGATAAATGATTTCCTATCATGGTGTAGTCAATCTGAAAGAATAACATAACATCTCCTCTATAATAGTAAATTATTGATTGTGGAATCACCATGCATGACTATATTACACAATACTCTGCCCCGTCCTGGATCCAGTGTGGCTTTTAGCCCGCCCCCTACATTGTTTGTCTCCTTCTTAGCCAGATATTTTTATGCAGTCATGGCTTCTGTAATGTCATACCAGTACTTGCAATAAAGAACTAGCTATATTACTAGTAATTAAAGGGGTTGTACTAAGTTTGAATATTATCAACTACAGGATAGGTAATAGAAAGCTGACGGTAACGGTTCAACTGCTGGAACTGATCAGATATATCTCCAACACTCCCATGCACTGGAGTTTGCTTAGCACTTCCATACTATCGAATGTGACAGCAGGACACATACTCATCCCGTCACTCTATCAGCTTGCAGGTGGTCCCATCTGTGTGAACAGTGGGGGTCTCAACAGTTGGCCCCTTACCAATCAGTTTGTTATACCCTACCCTATGGATACTTGTTACAATTTATTTTACCTAAGGAAGGAGGCGACACTAAATATTTAATGTTATTTTTACCTCTTAATATTCATATTTAGGGATTAGCAGACCCGAACCTTTATGGTGAGCCAGAAGTTTGGGTTTGGTGTTCGTGCTCACCCCCACGGGTAACACCTGATGGCACCGTTTGTGGAATTTAATGCTGAGGTTCATTCTCTGTCAGCATTTAAATGGTTATCACCCATGATTGGTGTCGCCACCGATCACGGGTGTTCATGTTCAGGTACCCAAACCTACTTTTGTTTGAGTTTCGGCTGAACTTGGCGAACCAGAACCTGAACAAGTCTGCTGATAGTGTCCATAATGGCATAAACTACCTGTCAAATTTGAAAAACTATAAACAGAACCAATTATGCATTTTCATCTTCTTCTGTGTTTTGGAGCAATTCTAATTTTTGGCTTACAAATACTAATACAAAATAATAACCAAAAAGCTTCTTTAAGAAATAACCCTTTAATGCAAGATTCTCATGTATGTACGAGTAAACGTAATAGCATGTGTTTAACGGCATGTATTCCTGATGACAGATGAAAAATACATAACAATAATACCTGTTTAATGACCAGAATGATTGCTCCATGACAAGCCTGTGCGACGCAGGAAACTGATTTACAATTCTCTGATCTGGAAAAGCTGTCACAGATATAGCACATTAAAAGCGGCTGATGAAACGTTCTGCGCACAACTCCAAGAAGTGTTCCTGGGTCTAAAGGAAATTTAGATGAAAACGCTGAATAGGTTAAATAATTATCATTAATTAAGATTGTCCTGATGGTAATGAGTCTAATAGCTGCTTAAAACTATTGGCAATCCAGAACTTCCCCACGAGTCATAACTATTGGGTATCGTGGGGCATGAGTAGAAAAGTTTTCAGGGGATCTTAAATATTTAATGTGAAGCTTCTTTGTTTGTGCTCTATACAGTCAGTAAATGTAAAATCTTGCATTTTTCTCCTCTCTCATTATCTTTGTTGGTGGTTTTACTGATGCAAATAATCTCATGCGGCTATATGCAGTCTAGATGCTGTTTGTGGGTTTTATTATGGGTTTATTACTGTGCTTATTATGTGGGAATACGCTTATTGATGTATTGAGACACACATCTCATACAGATCACAACAGCGAGTGTCTATGTGCTATGGAAAGCAGGACAGGCCTTGTTTTACGGTGGTTTCACGTTAGTGTATTTAATGTGTATCCATTGTGCTTCCGTATTGTCTCCACGTCCAAAGAAATAAAAACGGAAGGTTTAACATTCTTTTGAAAACCAAACACTTGGTTTCTCAGCATCATCAGTGAAAAAAAAAACTGACTTGTCACCAGTTTTTTTTTGCAGACTGATAAGAAGGGATTTATCACAAGTTTTTTAGAGCAGAACTGTTTGTGCCCATGGCAACCAATCAGAGCTCGGCTTTCATTTTCTCCCAGCTGTTTATAAAATTAAAGCTCAGCTCTGATTGGTTTCCATGGGCAACTAGAACAGTTTAACCACAGAGATCTATGATAAATCTCCCCCATAGACTTCTATTGCTTTCCATGATGCGAATAAGTGAAAATCCACAGACAATTTTCTGATTTTTTTCTATGGATGATGGATCAGTGGAAATAAAAGCCAATGTGAAAGTACCCATGGAAATCAATGGCTCAGTGTGGCATGCCTGAAATCACTGGACCACGGATCTGAAAAACAATGCCAATGTCAAAGAGCGTTTGGGAACAGGCTCAATGGGATGGACAACTCTGAATATCTCACATCACGTAAAGGTGAACATCGATCCATTTTTAAATGTTCTTAAACTCCAAAAATGTATTCTTCTATTGATTCCTACAAGGCCCTTGCTGTGATTCTATGAATTTATAGCAATTATAGAAACTAATTTAGGACGTAGTGGTATTGCTGGTCAGTAGAGATGAGCGAATCATCCAATATTTGATTCGCTGAAGTTTTAGGTTTTAGTGAACTTCTATATTTTTATCTATTCGGTGCAAATCGATGTTGGTCCAATTGGCCTGAAACTGAGTATATAACCACCTCTGGTTCTCTGAAACACAAATATTTCATGAAAATATTCTTGTTTTGAAAATTTTCAATTTTTTTTTTTCATTTTCCCTCACCTGTGCCCCCTGGTCTGAATGACAGCAATAGCCAATAGCCAATGTTTTAAAAGATTTGTTTGACACAAAGCAGGAAAGATTAGGATTTGCCTGAATAATGGCAGATTTGGACTGAATTTACAGAACAATGCATACATTCGCTCATCTCTACTGGTCACATGACACAGCTGAGGAGCAAAAGGGCGCTTAGAGAAAATTGTAAACCTGGGCTACCCTTCAGTCATTTCAACCAATTAATTACAAGCTATACTGGATATTTATTATTTTAACTAAATATTAATCTGTTAAACTCTTCTTCTATGCCATGCTCCCTGCAGATAGGATACTATGTAGAGGAACCTTTACTGCACTTCCTGCTCTGTAACATTCTGCCTGCAGAAAACCCACTAGGTACAATTTGCCTAGCTCCTGCTATATAACCTGTTGCCTGCAAATAGGACACCCTGTACAAATGTCTTATCTCTTTCAGTTCTATTACATGTGGGCTGCAGATTGGACTCCAGTAGTGGATTAAGACTGCCAGGGGCCCCGGGCTGCAGTGGCATAACTAGGAGAAGCAGGGCCCCATAGCAGGCTTCTGCATGGGGCCCCCTTCTCACTGAATAAAAATATACACATTTGTATACTCGCACATACAAGTTACAATCACACATTTATGCATATAGAGCATTTATACATCACATATGTTATATACCCTGTTTCCCCTAAAATAAGACATCCCCCAAAAATAAGACCTAGTACAATATTGTTCAGGCTTGGAAATATAAGGCCTCCCCTGAAAATAAGACCTAGCGGCCACCATTGCGGCAGCTTCCCCCACGCCATACATTAGTATTAGGAAATCTTTTAGAGGCTGCAATAGGTATGACATGGGGAAGAATTCATGGAAGTAAATCACCGGCTCTTGTGCTGCAAATGTGATACCAGCAGCTATCAGGATAAGAAGGGTCATTTATAGAAAGTGCTTTTACTAAACATGAGAGACTGGGGCCAATGGTCCTAATAGAAATAGATCATAAGAAATACAGCCTGAAATTCAGAGTTTGGAGAGTCATTTTTGTTCAATGATAAATGTAAATTCTTGTTCATGGAAAAATAAGACATCCCCTGAAAATAAGACCTAGTGCCTCTTTAGGAGCAAAAATTAATATAAGACACTGTCTTATTTTCGGGGAAACAGGGTATATATATATAGATATATATATATATATATATATATATATATACTGTATAGTAAGCAGCATAATATGTATATAATGGTACATATCCTCCACTCTTTAGTATGTCAGGTAGTATGACGGGGCCCCCTGACACTGTAGGCCCCATTGCGGCTGCTAAGGCTGCTACCACTGTAGTTACGCCCCTGCCAGGCTGTATGAATATTATAGCCTAAAAATTCACTTCACACATATGGTACAAGAATCAGCTTATTGGGGAATGGAGGATGCATACCTTCTACCTGCATTCAATCTGAGGTTTCAGGACCTTTGGAGGACTTTCAAAGGTCCTGAAATGGCTCTTGTGTACATGTGTATTAAGAGCATGAACAGATATATGAGGATTTCATGGGTGAAGGTCCTTCTAAGTATAACATTTAGTGGGTAGTTTGAGTGGCCATAAGTCCCCTAGAAGGCTTGGGCCCTGAGCTACCGCCCAAATCATCTATATCCTAATCCAATAATGTAGAACTGTATTTACAATTTTCTCAGCTGCTCCTGCTCTATAACATTCTGGTTTCAGATGTGACATTATTTGCAGTCTCTTCATTTCTGTCTGCTCTATAATATGCTGCTACTGATAGAACACTCCTGATGACATGGTGCTGGCAGTTCACCCAGATTTTCAACTTTTTTTTAATGATTTATATTCCTTCCTTCCAATTTCTTTCTTCTTTTATTCTAACCATTACAGCATTTTTGTCTCTTTAATTGAATACAATTTGTGGGAGATTTATAAGAAGTGATTGAGGTAAAACAACTCTTTTTGCTCATGGAAACCAATCAGAGCTCAGCTTTAATTTTATAAACAGCTGTGGGAAAATGAAAGCTGAGCTCTGATTGGTTGCCATTGTCTCCCGCAATATTTATATGTACATCAACCTGTTATGGTGCTTTTTTGCCAGATGTCAGTTCAACAGAAACCTTCATTGTGGCTGCTTCATTGTCTCAGGTCCTAACCTCCAGACTAGTCTTTCTGATAACTGTATCTATTGATTTTATTTTTTTGTAATTTTTTCACTTATTTGTCATTGAGTAAAATATTGAATAATCCACAGGGACCCATGAGCACCTAACCGCTTTACAGAGTGATACATCTGAACCCTGTATAACTCATACTTAATAATCTATCCAACAACTCTTTCCAGTTCACTGACTATGTCCAAAATAATAGAAGTTATCTGAGCTGAAACCTAACCATAGTGTGGCAGAGCTGCTATACTATTAGTCAGCGCAGTCTCCACCGATCCTGGACAGGGTTACACTGTAAAATGAAACAGAAGGCGCTTATGTTAGGGTTTCCAATCACACATTTTGATCTAATTGATTCCATAAAAGAGAAACACTTCTTCCTATTACACATTCCAAAAATGACATGAGAAATTCTCTAGTAGCCAAAACCACCAGTGTAGCAAGTATGTCAGTGTCATTACCACATGGAGACACTTCTGAGAGAATGGAGAACTTTTCACACAACTAAATGATCAAGAAACAGACTCATGGCAGAAATGATACGCAATTGCTTAGACTCCATGCAACAAGTGTTTTCCATCTGTGTAGTCAGAACAGATAGGAGATTGCTTACAAATTGGCAGAAATAAACCAGGGCTGCAGGGTCTTAGCAGATGAGCCTGATTAATGTAAATCGGGAAGATCTGTTCATTGCGTTGGTGGTCCTTTACGGGAAGGTTGGATTGGATTAGGCGTAGAAGTCAGTTGTTGGAAATAAAGAATGCACCATGATTCATTCATCTATTTCAGAAATGTTGGAACAATGAATCAAGACTGAGTTCTGACATCTCACTAGGAGTGATATCTATAGATTTATTTTCTGAAGGATCTAGGGCAGTGATGGCGAACCTTTTAGAGGCCGAGTGCCTAAACTGCAACCCAAAACCCCCCTTATTTATCCGAGGTGCCAACCAAAAATTAAAGCAGTAACTTATTGCTCCCTGTTCAACAACTTTCAATCATATTGGCCTCCTGAGGACAGCAACACAGTAGAAAGATGGAAATTTTTCATCATGTTAGCTTCTTTCCAGTTCCCCTCTGTACACAGAGAATCGTGGGGCCAGCAGGAGGCCTCCAAAGATAATTCGACCCTGTCTAACTCTCCCTTTTCCTACAGTCCCAAGTAGCAAAATATGACTGAAAGCAGAATCTTTTACATTGCATGGAACTGCAGGAAGATTCTTTGAGTCTTGTGTGGTGTGCTGGGGTGCCCACAGTAAGGGCTTTGAGTGCCGCCTCTGGCACCCGTGCCATAGGTTCGCCACCACTGATCTAGGGAGACTTCTGTAGGCTGCTGTCCGAGATTAATATTCAGGAATAGTATTTGGCTAGTGTTATTTATCAAAAAGACATTTGTGTATTAATACATTGCGTTTGTTGGCTTCTTTAATGTGACAGTGGAAATCTAGTGATTTTGCACAATTTTGATAAATCTGTCTAATACCTGCACAGGGAATGAGCCACTCCCACTTTTATAGGAAAAATATCTGTAAAAATTGCTTTCAAACAGGGAAATTAAGTGCAGTTAGGTAGACACCATAAACACTACTAAAATTATGCAAATGCTGACAATATTTTTGCATAATTCAATTGATAAACAGAAAACCCTCCCCCATAAAGTTTTGTAGTTCTAGTAATAAAGCAGATATCACATACCAATCACCAGTCTTGTTTTGCTGTCACCATGTAACTAATGAATACTTCTCAAGCTACATTCTATTACTATTAGGAATTATTACTATTAGGAATATACCTAGGAGAGGTCACCAATTTGCGATCAGTGGAGGTCTGACACCCAGGACCCCTACTGATCAGTTGATTCTGGCTTCTTCAGATGTCAGAACCAACATGGAAACTAGAACAAGTACAACTCCATTCTCCATTCTCGGAGCAGTGGCTGAGCTTTGTTACTACATGTCATCTTCTATTCAGCTGATTGGGAGCTGAGGTGCAGTTACCAGACTCAACCATCACACAGAGAATGGAGCTGTTCTCCCATTGATCAGATATTGATGACTTATTCTATGGTTGTTTGTGACGAATGGATACATTTGTTGTTTCGGTCTCCATCTCAGTTTCTCAGTGAATGTCTGTATACATAACAGATGTAAAATTTCTGGTAATCTGGGACACCATTTAGAAATAATGAAATGTGAAATGCACATGGAATGATAACCGGGTCCTCTGCGGTGCATGCACATTAGTTCTGATGCCTTCAGATTGACATAAGTTCTACCACATAACAAAACTCTAGGGGAAATATAACAGGATCCCAGTACTGGCTAGAAATTAGTTCTGTGATTGATTGATGTCATGGCTTTTCTTCTGTAATTTTTTTCCACAAACCAGTATAACCCCAGAGCCTAGAACTAATAACCCTACTGAGTCTAGTGGCCTTGGCTCCTGAGTCCGGCTACGGTAAAAGATGAGTAGAATGCTCGCGCAGGCCAAAGGGAGCTATCTGTAAAACGTCAGTCTGAGGACCTAAAGAGCTTCATATGCTGTTCACAAGCTCGGCTGCTATTTATTTCGAGTGGCGTTGTGAGTGGCTGTCCTGTGTAGTCTTGAGCACATTAGCTCCTGGACATATGTGCTGCACGGATACAAGTGGCTGCCGCCTAAGAAGGGGACACAAATTATACTGAGACGTGTACAGAACGAGGATAAAGGCTTCTAATTCTAACTGAGGAATTTTTAGCCATTTAATTGCTGCAGATACTGATCAATACAGATCAATAATCTTCAAATAAATAAGCAGCCAGCAAATGACATGTCTAGCTGTAATGTACAGTAAATCATAGGTAGCATCTCCTGTATTAATGGGGTGAATCATCACCATAAATAACTATTCACCGTATTATGAGGCAATATTAATAAAACAAATGGCAAGTAAATAGATGATCGTTATATTGAGTAGATTGGAAGTTAGGTTCCCATAGAGCCCTTTTAACTAAATGCAACCCTTCTTTTATCTAAAAATTGTTTCCCCCACATCCCCATAAAATCAACTTTATGTTATCCTACCATGGCATCAGAGGGGGAGTGTCCTGCTGGGCATGCCCCTGCCAACGCCAAATGTCTTTTTACCATTCAGTACTTCATGTCATGTGACGAGGGTGATTTTATCTAAGGTACTTTACCGTGTATCATTTGCAATGTCTACCCCATGTATGTATCTGATCACATAAAATCACATCATGACACCATGGACGCATAGGGACAATTAGAAGTCCATGAAGGCATTCTGTGATTTGATGTCACCAGATGTTATTGGACCTTAGATGATATTACCTTATTACATGACACAAAGTTGGTCATTTATTATGACCTATAAAACGGAAAACTGTTTTTGTTTTTACCCCTTCTGCGCCTCTTGCGCCTTAATTTATAAAGTGTGGCACCACAATATTGATGTTTTCAACACTTTCGACTTCTATTTTTCTATTTTAACGCGCAAAATTTTCGCACCTCTTGTGAATCCACCAGTTTTCTGCCGCTTCTATTTTTCCAACTCTGGCGCAATTTGTGGCACATACAGAGAGCAGCTAATTGCTGGTCTAGGGAGTTCTAAACCTTTTAGTCCACCTTTTAGGTATAAACAGCTTGCACAGGTAGTTAAAAAGTGTCTGCACCACAAATGTGTCGTACGGAACCGTTTTGTGGCGCAGCACTAGTCACCATGCAACACCAATTAGGGGCACTCATTCAGACCCCGCACGAGATTTAACATGCAAAGTCCGTTGCACGCCATAGGTTAAAGGTGCACCACAAAAAACTTGGTGAACTCTGTCAGGCCAGTGCAGGGAAGCACTGCAATGTGATTTCCTAACATAATGTGCTCAGAAAGTGTTGAAGACCACCTACAATGATGTACCTCCATCCCCTAAAACAATATGCATCTATTCCTTTACGACAATGTACCACTATCCCCTATGACAAGGTACCACTATCCCCTATGATAATATACCACTATTCCCAATGACAATGTACCACTATCCCCTATGACAATGTACCACTATCCACTATGACAATGTACCACTATCCCCTATGACAATGTACCACTATCCCCTATGACAATGTACCACTATCCCCTATGACAATGTACCACTATCCCCTATGACAATGTACCACTATCCCCTATGACAATGTACCACTATCCCCTATGACAATGTACTACTATCCCCTATGACAATGTACCACTATCCCCTATGACAATGTACCACTATCCCCTATAACAATGTACCACTATCCCCTATGACAATGTACCACTATCCCCTATGACAATGTACCACTGTCCCCTAAAATAATGTACCACTATCCCCTATGACAATGTACCACTATCCCCTAAGACAATGTACCACTATCCCCTAAGACAATGTACAACCATCCCCTATGACAATGAACTTTAATTTGCCTACAACAATGTAGCTTTATCCCAAAACAACAATGTACCCTCAATCCCTGACACTGTACCTCCATTTGTCTACAACAGATTACCTCCATGTACATCAGTTCCCCTACAACAATGTACCTCAACCCCCCTATGCCGACTCAGATTGACCAACTGGTGGACCAATAAGTGCATCAGTGGACCCCGACACTCAGTATTAGTAATAGTGGCGTGAAGTGGCAACTTAAGTACTCACTGAAACAAAAGCAGTCACTGCTTGCATATAGTGCCCTCTAAAAGCATTTATTTACAAATATTGCACCCAAAGTACTGAGCTACATATAGTATTGTATTTTCGTTGGGTTTTCCAACTTTTCGGGATTGTGCTGGGGATTGTGTCACAGGCGATCGAATTTTGGTGCATCGGCGCTGGCTTTCATGCTACAGAAATCGGGGGCTGGGCCGTCCAACGATCTGACGGATTCGAACAAACCGTGGGAACCTTTGAATTTGTGTCGCAAGATCAAGCACTTACATGCACCGGGAAGAAAGTGAACTCCGGCGGACCCGATCAGGGAAGTGACAGATTTGGGGACACGATCATAGTGAATTGCGGCAGCTGTGCATTGGAGTCGGGGAACGCAACTCAGGGTTCGTGCAGGGACGGGTAAGTAATTGTGCCCCTATATGTTAATAAATACTAGTGCCTCCCATGTGAGATTATAATGTCAGTGACTGTGAAGTTTTTATGGGTACAGAGTTGAAATGTGTGGCCCAGAGCTGAAGACATCTGGAGAGAATTTCTAGATTGTGGGACAGCTCTCAGCCTCTCTATTTTTATTTCCAGTGTCAATGAGACAAGTCTGCTTTCTAAATATGTTACAGTGATCTTAGGTGTGTGTGGGGGTGGTTATTGTAAATGTTATTCAGTGGTAATGTTGGTGCTGACACTTACATCCCTAACCACAGCCCAGCCCACCACTAGGAAACCTGTTCGAAAATCAAGAGCTGTGTATTGGAAGAGAGAGAAGGAGAAAGGTATTATTAAAATTATTTTACTGCCACCCCCATCTTGGCATAGAAATTCCCTGATCCCAGACTCCCACAATGTACCGTAGTTAATATTTCCATGTAGGGTGAGCCCCCAGAATCAATTTCACTGTTGGGTCCTAGATAACCCAGTCCTACACTAAGCCTATGGCAATGCAACTCCATCCATCTCCAAAATAGTATCTCCTACTCCTAAAACCTTGTTTCTCCATCAACCTATAACTTGTACCTATATCTGCCTCCAGCTATGTACGGTACTTCTATCAGCCCCTGACATTATACTTCCATGGAGGGGAATCAGATAGATGACAGATACTTGACTATGTAGCTGAATATATGGTAAAATGAGATTTTAGATGTTTCTTGCTCAGTGAAGACTTGAGATAGATCTACATAAACTGCAGCTCACACGCTTCTCAGTGTTTGGTCACCTAGGAATGTGACAAGCACACAGCAAAATTGGAATATTTATTTCCATAAAATGTCCTTCATGTTTGACACAAATGTAAACATTTCCAATGCTATTCCAAGCTCATCTGATGGAGCAGCACATTTCCGAAAATTTTGAAGCATTTATTACTGTTGACACAGAGGACAAATGACAAAATGGTGCGTCTAGAAAGTGCAGCATGATGTAGAGCCTGCTTACTGTGTACTAACCCCTAGAGAATGCAAGACGGGCAAGGAAATGAAGCCACCACCTTGCATATTGAGAGCCTGGAGTAGATGTCCGCACCTCCTCCATATGGCTCGCCATCTCATCCATATAACACTATGCCTTCTTGTTGTTAGTGAAACTGTCTGATAATTAGCTGTCCTGCCCCCGGCTATTTGCTCAAATCATGCGATCGGTTTGTGCAGGTTTTGCTGGTATAGTGTATAGGCCAATCCTCTAGCAGTGGAGACAGTTCCTTGAATGCAGGGAGCACAAATACTTCACTTATCATCTTTGAAAATGAACTAGGACAGCTGTAAGGAGGGATTACAGAAGGGCACTTCCAGCAGGATCTGTGTGTATTAGGCGGCTATTATCTATTAGTGAGATATCATGGGCGTGTGAACGGCGCACAGTTCACATTCGACTCTCTAATAGTTACCAGAAAGGTAGAGATGTAGCAGAGTTGAAAGAGTTGTTAGGGCATACTAGTCTTTACATCATATGATAGTTATCTGTTATCTGTAGTATCTCATCCAGAACTTTAGTTAAACCCTTTATTATATCACAGACATCTGTATTCCTTCTAGCTGAGCCACGAGAAAGTAAATTTGGGACCTTGCACCAACTAGATTTTTATAATTATCTATAATGAAGTCAGATATAGTGTAAATGGCTGCACAATACCCAAGATTCAGGTAGTTAATAGTCTTCATTACTGGTGGTCTATGGCAGTAAAGAGGTTAATATCCATGTCACTTAGGCTGCGTTCCCACATGCAGTTTTTTTTATCCAGTTTTGTAAGCCAAAGGGCAAGGTGGATCATAACTGGGGAAAACTGAATGAGGGAACGCAGCCTGTGGAATTTCTAATGATCTAAGACATAAGGCCAGATTTACTTGCCCGGTCCTGTCGCAATACATCGGTGGGTTCTCCAACGCTGATTGGGGTCTTCCGGCGATTCACTGAGGTAGTGCGCCCAATGTCCACCAGGTGTTGCTGCTGCGCTGAAGTCCGTCGGAGTTTACTGGAGTTCACCATCCGTTGCTGGGTACAGGTAAGCGCGTTTAAGCGACAAATTTTTTTTTTTTAAATTCTGCGTTGTTTCCGGATCCATTCAGTTTCCCTATGGCCATGCCCCCAGATTTCCGTCGCGTGCATGCTGGCGCCAATGCGCCACAATCCGGAGCAATTCGGCGCAAATCGGAGAAATTCAGGAAACCCGACGAAAAAAAGCGATTCGGGCCCTCAGTAAATGACCCCCATTGAAGGAGTAAATATCTGCAAAACTAGTAGTCTAGTGAACAGTGAATCGATTAATTGAAATATCACTGGTGGTCTAGGGCAAGGAAGGGTGAATGTAAGGATTTTTGGTGGTCTGGCGGAGTGATTGGGTAAATATCAGTTTATCATAGACAAAGGCAATGCTGCAGCTAACTCGAGTATCACATATTAATAATAATAATAATAATCTTTATTTATATAGCACCATCAAATTCCGTAGCCCTTGTGGTCGCGGTTAATGTAGGGACCCCGTATGATCCACGACAACCGGAAGGTTAATTTACGATTTACTTTTTGGAAGATACATGTTCTGACTCCAGAGATAATCTGGCAAATAGCTGATTTTTCTTTAGAAAGTTGTTAAAGGGGTTGTCACAAAACATGGCTGCTTTCTTCCATAATCAGTGCAACATCTGACCATGGTATGTGCTGGTACAGGCGCTCCCCGGGTTACATACAAGATAGATTCCGTAGGTTTGTTGAACTTGTATGTGAGTCGAAACTGTATATTTTATAATTGTAGATCCAGACAAAACACTTTTTTTGCTGTAATTGGACCAAAGATTATCAATAAAGCTTCATTACAGACACCTTACAGTTGATCATTACAGTCGCAGACTATAGTAAAGCTTCCAGAGAGCTTCACCCAGGTGACACGGACGGTAGAGGGGTCCGCCTTTAACTTGGGGCGGTCTGTAAGTCGGGTGTCCTTAAGTAGGGGACCGCCTGTATTGCAGCTCAGCTGTATAGACATTAAAGGCACTTATCTCAAGTACTATGCACTACCAGTGCTGAGGTGCGACGATGTTTTACGGAAGATAGAAGCCTTGTTTTTCAAACGTGGATAACCCCTTTAACAGTTCTAAGGGAACAGTAATACAACATCCATGTACAAGACCCCGTAGCTGTCAGCGAGAGAGTAGTTATTAATTACAGGGTCTTTTGGTCCAATGTTCTATGACCTCTATATTATAAAAAGGCACAGGGAAAGGGTTTGGACTTGTACTCTGACCTCTGTCAGACAACAAGAAGCACAAACAAGGCTGCTCCAAAGAGTTAAATGACAAATTCAGTTGAGCTACACCTGTTCAATGTCAGTGGCCAAATAATGCATTACATACGCCATAAAGAGCTGTTTTGTAGCGGGTTTTGCAGCAGGATCTGTGTTGCGCTGTAAATGTGATTTAATTAAGACCTCATGTGTTTTCAAATTATTGTACATTTGCAGACCTGTTTTCACAGATAGCTGCCTAATGCTGTCATTACATAGTAATCTGTAGCGCAGACGCACGTGTTCTTCCTTTCAGCTCCTGAGAACAGACACAATGCAAAGTACAAGTCACGTTAAAGAAAGGCTGCTTTTTCACACTTGCTCCGGAGATGCGGGAGGAAGTTGCACGTTACCGATCTCACCTAAGAAGGCGGCGCTAATTTATTTCAACGAGGCATAATAAGTAAATTACTATCTACTATTCTTAATCAGGAACTTTAATTGTCTTTCTTGTAAAATATACTCCTGCTAAGTATCAGGATGAGAAGTATCACTAGTCAGTAGCTATTTTTATAACCAGCCCTGGAGCACTTTGTGGTGTCCCCATACATTTTTGGAACCCAAGTAATTGTATGGGGTACTCTGTGTGTAAAGAAGGCCATTGGCCTTAGACTTCTTTCACATAAACATATGGTATGCCTGAGTTAGGGCGTGGCATATGTTTGGGTGGGGAGGTAGAGGGGTGATCGCTGCTCTTATAGTTCCATAGGAATGCATGGTGCCCAGCCGTACGTATAGGAAAAGATAGAGCATGACAGTGTGGTGATGCACATTGGGGTTTATTTACTAAGGTCTCATGGCCGCAATTCCTTCGGGTTTTCCGACGTTTTCGGGGATCGTGCCGGGGATTGCGTCTCATGCAATCGGATTGTGTCGCAATCACACCAGCTTTCATGCAACACAAATGGGGGGGGGGGCGATGGAAGATCCGACGGATTCGGACAATGCGCAGGATTTAACATTTAAAATTGTGTCGCATCCAATGCACTTACATACACCGGAAGGAAGATGGTGAACTCCAGCGGACTGGATTGAGGAAGCGACATATGCAGGAAATCGGATGCATGATCTTCATGAATTACGGCAGATGGGCATTCCGTCGGACAACGCGGCAGATCGTGCAGGTTCCAGGTAAGTAAACGTGCCCAATTGTGCTCACCAAATGTATATCTGTCCCCAGAACGTCCATGTGAAAGTGGCCTTACTGAGGCATGTGGATGGAAATAAAGAACGTTGTCTCTTGCTTTTTATAATGAAGGACCACCCTTGTCCTGCATGGGTATACAGTAAGGAGCCAGAGAGGACGTGGTAGCACCTCTGCATAGGAGTCTTAGTACATTGAGCAAAAACAGCTACACGACTAGTAAGCTGACACACTGGGTTCAGTCCACTTATATAAGGTTTGGTCCGGATATCATGCCAGCTTGTGGAGCATTTATCTTGGACCAGTCTCGCTTGTATGTAACCAGCCTAAAACTCAGCTTATCTGCTTGAAGTCTCCAAAGGTAAGTGTCTGATGCGTCACTGTGTGTGGAGCCTGATGCAAATGACCATAAATATCAGCTGACCCTAACACTAAAGCTTTATGCACATGACCGTAAATATTGTAAATGATCATACAAGCCTCCATGCAGGTGTATTGTGCGCGGTCTCGGTGCAGTGAGCATACCGTGTCTTACCACACTGTGACAGAGTTAAGAGGTTGCACCACAAAATATAGAGCAGGTCCTATTTCGGCCGGATTTGCAGCATGGCCACGTAGCATCCTATGGAAATCCGATGCTTGCTTGCAATCCCGTTTCTGCATACAGTGCAGGAGCACTTCCATTATGTGAGATTACAGCAGGCAGAGGGTGGGGGAACTCCTGAGGGAGCAGGGTGAAGCTACAGCATTGAGAAGCTCTGGTAACGCCCCCAGAGCCGTTCTGTCTCATTAGCATAATTTTATATTACCTGCATCTATGAGTAAGTGTCCCTGATTCATCATTCTTGGTTTTGTTGATAGATTTTTTTAAAATAATTTCCACCAATTGACAAAGCTACAGCAGGTGAAAAACGTAGGGCACATAGAGGTGAAATGTAATAAGATAATTATTAACTACATGCAATATTCATCCGACCACATGTCTCTGCTACATTATTAGTGCTGGGGGACAAAACCTTTCAAATCTAATGTCACTGCCTCTGTGTCTGTAGTTTTAATTATACACAATTTAATTTTGTTTTCAAAGGGATGGAAAAAATATCCAACATACGTTATAACGGGAGGACATGATTACCATATATAATTGAAGAGTCGTGGAGGGATTCCCTTAGGCTTTTTCCTCTCCCATGACTTAGAAACTTTGTAACAAAAAAAATTCTATATAAGTGACATCACATTGAGGGTAAATTTATACGGTGATCTATGCCAGAATCAACGCAAGACTAAAGTTAGAGCTCTGATTATGCTCCTAACTGATAATGATAGATTACATTTCCACAGCCGAAACATTACAGAGAATTTATTGCTTAAATTTAGTCACGAAGAGGCCAAGCGCATTGGCACATTTTGTCACGTCTTGGCATCTCTTCTGAGGTGAGGCATTAAACTAGAAAAGTCACCTCACATTAACACTGACATGCATCTCTTTGCGGAGATTTGTACCAGAGATGACGACGGTTCCTGCCTTCCAATGTTCACAAAAGTTGGATATCAAAGCCCTCACACACTCCCGTACATGTGCGTACACACACAATACACGCTGTTATCCTGCACGGCTAATATCTCCAGCCATTTGTTACACCGGCCCCGGTTATTCATCAAAGTGTGATAGTGCCAGTACTGAAGAGCCTTATTCAATCACAATTTACTGAAGAACTCCCCCAGGATGATCCCATATCACGCACACAAATTGTCTGACGGCTCTACCGAAATGACAAGGCCCCAAACACTGGGAACATTGTTTCCACATTCCATTAGTGTCATTTTACCAGATATAATACGGCATTCCAGGAGGGGTGTAGTTTAACCCTTAGTATGTATTCAGTTTGTTCCTAGCCATCGGTACTTGTTAAAAGCTAAAGCAATGGACTTAAAGTATAAATAAGGAAATAGTCCCCTCATTGTCAATCACGATCAGTAGAAGACACTGACAAGTGGCAGTTCCTCATAATCGTAAATACATTTGTATTCTCCGCACACACGGGATAAACAAATTTACACACAGATGACAGAACTCTGTCACAACAAATTAATTCCCGTGAATATCCAAGCCAAAATTAGTATCGAGTTTAAAGGGGTTTTTCCATTTCAGCAAAGTACAGGCGGTCCCCTACTTAAGAACACTCGACTTACATACGACCCATAGTTACAAACGGACCCCTGGATATTGGTAATTTATTGTTCTTTAGTCCTAGGCTACAATAAACAGCTGTAACAGTTATCACAGGCGTCTGTAATGAAGCTTTAGTGTTAATCCTGATTCTTATGACAACCCAACATTTTTAAAATCCAATTGTCACAGAGACCAAAAAAGTTCTGGCTGGGGTTACAATGATAAAATATACAGTTCCGAATTACATACAAATTCAACTTAAGAACAAACCTACAGACCCTATCTTGTATGTAACCCGGGGACTGCCTGTAATTGATATTGTTTGAATAATGAAAAGTTATGCAAATTTTCAATATACATTCTGTATGAATTCCTGACGTTTTTTTTTACTGATCTCTGCTTGCTGTCCTTATATAGGAAGCTTCATTATTTATTTCCAGTGGACAGAAATCTGTCCATGGTCACACAGGTGCAGGGATCGTTATATAAGACAGCTCTCATTACTCTTTATGATACTAACGAGCCGTGCACCTGTGTGACCATGGTCAAATTTCTGTCCTCTGGAAGTAAACATAGAAGCTTTCTATAGAATGACAGCAAGCACAGATCTAGAAAACTGCAAGGTATTGATGCAGGAAGAATATTAGAAAATTACATTTTTTTTGTTATAATATAAACAATAACATGTTTTTTTACCTCACACAACCATCAGTTTGTTTTGTATGAAGGCCTATGGCATCAGGAAGGAACATGGTGATTATTCTTATTGGGACATGTTCCTTACAGTATCACATGCTGAATGTGAGGTCAAGTAGGGAAATTATTGACAGCGATGTGGTAAAAAGTTGACATGGTACCTGTCAGTGGAATCTGACCGACAGTCCCTGCACTGATGAACTGTTCATGCATGAACTATAATCCTGTGGTGGGATATGAACTGAAGTGAATAGAAACACTACTGCGGTATTTAAGGGCAGCTACTTCACACAGAGCCCTCTTCTCCCCTCTCCTTCCAATGTACAGGTTTTCTGCCTGATTGGATATCAATAAACTCTGAACAGGACAGGTCAGTATTAAAATTCAATCAGGGGTTGAAAAATGAGTTGATTGACTGATTGTTGACTCATTTTACAACAATGAATTCTGTTTCAAGACTCAGTTGTTAAAAACCAGGGCCACTTACTCATAGTTCCAGGCACTGTGACTGTTGTTATCTTTTAGTTTTGTTATCCATTGCTTCCGGGTTGGCTCCAGGTTTCAGTAGGCCCTTGGGCGACAGAACCTCAGTGGGCCCCTTTGCAGTGAACTCTCATGGTAACATTATGCATTCAGAAACTAAAACAGTCTCCTGTTCCCATAAAATATTATTATACCGAACAGCCACCTCATGGTTATTTTATATAAGGCCCCCCTCACCCCCTATGGATTAATTAGATACAGTCCCCTCACTCCATGAATGCCTTATGTAAAACCTTATGTGGGCCACCCAGGAACGCTGGGCCCCGGCACTTTCCCAGGTATGCCCAGTGCTGACGGTGAACATGCATGGCTTCATTCCTTCTAAAGTCAACTTTTATGCTAATGAACCTGAAGGTCTCTGTGGGCATTACCAGAGCCCTTCAAGGCTGCAAATACACAGGCTATTACAACGGGCAGTAAATGTCTCATCCAACCCCCTGCTCTCTCCCTCCTCCCTCCTCCCTCTGCCCGTGTACTCTAGCAGCAGTAGGAAGTGCAGGGGGAGACCTGCTGTGCTCATTGTAACATACTATGAAACTACAGCACTGGGGAACTTAGTAAACACCCACCAGAGCCCTTCAGGCCTATTATCATGATTTTAAAGGCTCATTTTAGAAGGAAGAAGGCCATATATAACAAATATAAGAACATTTCTAAAGTCAAAGCAATTGGATCCATGATCATTTCTATGTAGAGAAATATTCTTTTATTAATAAAATGTATCCTAAATTCAAATTATGGTCAAGTAAAACAACTAAGCAGCACATTCAAGAAACTAGTATCTAAATCTTGATATTATGTATGAGGCAGTCCCATAGAGAAGTTAGACTATTAATTTTACATATAAAAATAATAAAAGTACTGCAATTCTTTTCTGAATTTTATTTGTTGATCTGTGATGCTTTTGAGCTGTGATTCTTTGTGGCTGAGAATTCAATTTAAAAGAGGATATTAACAGATGAGGATAATATATTAACCTCTATTTAGTTATTATAATGATACAATACTATGCAACAAAATCTAATAAAGTGAAATGAGATTGACTTGTATAATTTCATTAATAAGAACAATAATATTTTTTATTTAGAATTTTAAAGATTTTTTTTTTCCAAATTAATATTGGATGTGAGGAGTAGTTCCAACCTGCAATCCACAATGTAATCTCCCTATTGTGGCTGCGGTAAAATAAAGTTGGGTTATACCAAATCAAATTTTGACCCTTACAGAAAACTATAGGGGGGGGGGGTTATGAAGAGATTGTGAATCGATGGTTCCCCCGCCCTGCACGTTGCACTGGATATGCTAAGAGGTCCCAGTTGGGACCGGTTGCCTGGATCAGTTCTACGCCTGCCCCAGCCTGGTGTAGAATTGCACTATGAGGATACATTACCATAGCCGCATGCTCTCCCAGACCAAATGGAAGAAAACATTGAACTCTTTTTGTGAAGGTATTAGAAGCAAAACTTCTAAGAGACTGTTCACATGTCCATTAGCTCCTCAGTTACTTTCTTCACTTATTTTGTGGCAAAACCATGTATCTTATTTTTTTTTTCCTTTGGAGAATAATTGAGACTTCTGCTGGGTCTTTTTTTGCGCCTTATGTATGATCATGTCTTTTTTCTTGTGATACATGTTTTCACACTTTCCCACTTGCGTTGCAGATCACGTCATAGTACAATGCCTGAAAAACGGATGTTTTTGCTTCCTTTTAGGTCGGTTTTTGCGTTTTTCACTTTCCTGTTGTTTGCGTTTTTACCTCATTTTCGATGTGTTTTTTATGCACGTTTCAAATCACATGATTCTTTAATTGGTACCCACAAGTCACTTCTTGTCTTTTTTTCACATCACCTAGCAACCCATCCATTTAAAACACATTGCACTCGCATTACACTTGCAATACTCACAAGTCCAATGCATTTTTGATTTGTTTCCATAGACTTGAATGGGGTGTGAAAAACGTGCAAGGAATGCAAAGTAGAGAATGATAGAGCAATTTTCCAGTCCTGGAAGGTGCTATTTTTGGCTTTTTTTGAGACTTTTTGGTGCATATGTTTCAAATCCATATTGACACAAGCCATCACAGCAGCTGAGAATA
Organism: Engystomops pustulosus; assembly: GCF_040894005.1. Classification (NCBI taxonomy): domain Eukaryota; kingdom Metazoa; phylum Chordata; class Amphibia; order Anura; family Leptodactylidae; genus Engystomops; species Engystomops pustulosus. The sequence continues at coordinate 244,957,398 of NC_092411.1, forward strand.
AGAGATTTGCCAAATTACATCGCTGTCAACATTGCGTTTACAAAAAGCATGTGTTAACAAGAGGTTAACATCCAAATTTACATAGTGTTAACAAACATATAAGTTGACATAATGTTAACATGTGCGTTAACATTGTGTTAACTCATCCGTTTGGTGAATACCATGTTGACAGCAATGTAATTAGGCAAATCTGCTCTTCTGAACTGTTGTGATGCATGTGAAATCGCATGCGTTAATGCCATGTGTGGCTGCATACTTAGAAGTAACCAATACATTTTAAAAAATTTGCTTGCAAAAATGTATAAATTAAAAAGAAAAAAAACAGACCAGCAGGTTAATGTGCAAAATTTAAGTGAAAGTGAAATAATTCCAATTTACACCTGCCTTTGACTAGGTGCAGATTTTCGCCTAAAAAGTTTCAAAGATAATCAAGAAAAGTGATATATAACGGAAAAGTCGCACAGAACATCTGGAAATACATAAGACGCACTGCACAAGGTGCAGACCAAGGCGTACTTGAAAAAACGACAGCAAAAGGGAAAGTCAGTGAAAAGTCGCAAAAACAACAAAAATTGAAATAATTAAAGAAAAAAAAATAGCAGAAATAAAGATACATGTCCCCCTATGATTCCATCTTTGGCTCCCCAGCTGACTGTTCCCCTGAAGTGGCTTTGTTATCTATTCTCCCGGGATCTATCAGCCTTCGGGATCTGTTGCAAGGCTGCCTGATAGCCGCTAAATATGTGATCCCGATGTGCTGGTGCTCTCCAGTGGCCCCTACCTTTTTTGAATGGGCACAGGAGATGATGTTGATCTTTCGTATGGAGGAGCTGTTGGCCGAGGCATTCTGCACCAGGAAGAAGTCTCTAAGAGTTTGGCAACCATGTTTTCATACCCGGACTCTCCATCCTTTAGGGCTCTGATTTCCACACCGGGTGACACTTGAACACCATGAGGGATGGATCCAGGCACTATACCTTACTGCCCCATATCGCCTCATTCCTTTCTCTTACTTCCTTTTAACTCTTTCTTCGTGTCTACCCCCTCGCTTTCTTCCTTTCGCTGCTCTTTTCTCCTTTATGCCCCCTCCCTTCTTTCCCTGGTCTTTTACCCGTTAGTTGGTTTTCTATTTTTAGTACTCTGAATTGTGTATCTCCTGACCTCCCATTTGGCCCATGCTCTGGTGGACCCCAATGACCTCAACTTCATTGGATCCATTGTACTTAAGAAGTATATTACTGAAGTGTAATAATTCAGATGCAGTTTTCTTAATCTGTTCTCCATGTCGACCTTCCCAGACTGAGATAGTTACCTGACCGAAGAACCAAAACCATGGTGATTTTGGTTGGCTCTAATAGCCAATAATCTAATGTGTGTAGTTGGGGTCCTCCGAATCACTCTTGACAGCAGATGTTATAGAAGATAAGGATCAGACATTTGGATGTCAACTTCAGAATCCTTGGAGATAATTTGCTTCATGAAGAGTCTGGCATTGTCTTTCTTCTCTATGCTTTTGACTACCCATGCACTGCTTGGCCAATTCGTGTAAAGGGGATAAGGCTGGTAGTGCATTGTCAGCATCATAATGACAGATGCATGGACTAAGAGCAGGTCCCATTCCTGACCAGGTTTGTAGATCAGGCCATCTTTATTGTGGTCATGGGTGAATGAATGGACCTCACAAGCCAATGACAGAGGCTGCAAACAACTGTCCATGAGCTGATTGTTTGGGGAACAAGAGCCATTCACACCATTGTGGTGTGAATGGAGCTATAGCGTTTACGTGAAATAATCATGTTGTTAAAACTTTCCATAGATAGCTCCGTTTATACACAGTAACAGCAAGACTTCAAAGCTTTTGTCAAGAATATTGTTAGTACAAAGAGTGAAATTATACCACAGAACACAATGTCTTTGCATTTAGTTATATTTTATTGTTTGTACTCATTATCCCTCTCTACACTAGTCTCTCTACTATGTAGTTGGCTGTGAAGAACTGTGAATCACTTTCCATAAAAGTGTAAGGATGCAATGTGTGATATTCTCCATATCACTGAAATATAGTTGTGCTTGTTTTCTAGGGCGGGTGCCCCATTAAAAGAAATCAACCTCTAAAAAAACATAAAAAAACCTAGAAATACTCACTTTTGCTCCTCTTAATCCTGATCCAGGTGCTGTCTGTCGCTAGTCTTGACACGCCGGGATCACTTAGAAAAGCAACTTATAATTAGCAGTACGGAGCGCAGGGACAAGATATCCGGTACTCCAGGCTGCTAATTGTGCACGCTCTCGCCATCTCCCTCTTCCATACTGGGAGCATGGAAGAGGGAGGTGACGTCACACGAGAGGCGTGAATTCACATCTCTTGTGTGATGTCACCTTGCTCTCCCATGCTCCCAGCACTGGGATCAAGATGAAGAAGAGCTGGGGTGAGTATTTATAGGTTTTTTTTTTTTTTTTTAAATTCAGTAGTTGATTTCCTTTAAATATCTTACATCTCTTATTCTAGTTTGTACCATGTTACATATTTGTCATATCCCAAACTATTGTGCTGCCTGACTAGATTGTAGATATTGGGATAATATATTTTAGAGTTCTGGAGGTATCTATCTTGCACACTTTATTGGCACCTAGAGGGGGGTTACAACATTGGTGAAATAACATTAGTAGTGTGAAAAAAATAAAACTTATGTGAAAAAAAAGAAATAAAATAGTCCCCTTTCTTCCATTAAGGCTTAATAGCGTCTGTTACCCACATACTATTATTAAGCCAATACCTTTCCAGGGCTCACCACTTCTGATCTTGTATCTGCACTCAGTTGTCTAGACCAGACCACTTACCGCAACATTTTCATTCTTAATGCAGACATTTCTGACTTTCTCCACCTGACTTAAGCCAGCGATATTATTACATCACTTTCCTGTGCGCAGTCTTGACAGGTTCACTACATTTAAAAAGGGCACAGACATTTCATTTTTCGCTTCCACCACACGTCTGACTGCAAATAAGGCTAAAATAGCTCAGGTCATAGCACTGATGAAAGAAATTTCTAAGAGCGCCTAATGTGTTTAGCGAGCGTTGCTGTGAATGAGTGGCAGACGCATGGGATGTTCTCCTAAAATGCCGGCCTTGTTTAGATAAGAAGCATCTTTATGTGTTTTTGGGTGATGTCTTTGTGATGCTCAACTGGCTGACCACCTGCTACATTTCGGAGTTTATGCCGTACAATCTGTGTCACTCCATTTTTTTTGTTCCTTCTTTTAACAACACCATTAAATTTGAGGTGACTGATGTAGAACCTTCTGCAAGGAGCAAGAAAGGATTTTGGTGCACGTTTCAATTATGATGTGTTTTTATGTAGGAGGGAAAACTCCATGAGATATGAGCCTACAAAGCAGAAAGTCTGCACTGCAAACCACAGCTACTAAATATGGAACTTTTATGACTGATGGAAATATACACAAATAAATGGAGAGGGGAAAAAGAGAAATTCATCTAAAACAGTGGTTCTCAACCTGTGGGTCGCGACCCCGGCGGGGGTCGAACGATCAAAACACAGGGGTCGCCTAAAGCCATCGGAGCCACGATTTTATTGCATTTTTTGGCACGAATACAATATTCTTGTACATGGTTTGGGGTCACCGCAACATGAGGAACTGTATTGCGGGGTCACAGCATTAGAAAGGTTGAGAACCACTGATCTAAAATCTACTTAGTTCTAACCACTTGTAAGGTCACTTGTAAGGAATTGTGTTCATTTACTGCCAACACAACATTCTCTACGTTGCTTCGAATGCTGTTCAACTTGTTCTGCATGGAACAGAATAGGACTTAAAGGCAGAAAAGTCTAGCCCTCTTCTTACACGTGGTGACCCATTGAATTCATGCACTTGTACTTGACCCATCTAATCCCCAGCAATGTTGAAGAAGAAATGGGCCATTTGAGAGGACATCTTTAAGAAGCTCTACATTCGTGCACTGTCTTTTCTATAAGCATTGAGAGCCTCAAAGACATATCTAACAATACTGTGAAGGTTACTATTAATTCAGTGTTTCAAGGCAAATAAAAGGTTGATGACTCAGAATTGTTATCTATAACAATCATAATATAATAATGGCTGCCGCTGGTGGCATTCCTTTGAAGGACGAATGCTCCCGAGAATTGTGGTTCTAAAATAATGTAATGTAAATATCTAATTATTGACATGTCAGAATTTTGGGTACAATATTTTTTATAGGTCACTTTTTGAATACATAGATTATATAGTTTTTTTAATCTATTTTGTAGAAAAATGGCTTCAGTCCATATCCCCAGTATATACTATATACCAGTGACGGCAAACCTTTTAGACACGGAGTGCCCAAACTACAACCGAAACCCACGTATTTTTCGCAAAGTGCCGATGCGACAATTTAAGCAGTAACTTATTACTCCCTGCTCTTTCACAGGTTTAAATTGTATAGGCACCCGAGGACACCAATACAGTAGAAAGAAGGAGAAGAAGTTTGGATCATCATTGTAGCTTCCTTCTAGGGTCCTGGGCTGCATGGGACTGCAAGAGGCCTTGAGTCCTGTCTGGCAAACTCTACCCTGGGATGATGGCAAGGGTGCCCATTTAGAGGGCTCTGAGTGCCACCTCTGGCACACGTGCCATAGGTTCGCCACCACTGCTATATACTATAACTATATCCACTTAATGCATATTGTTTAGTGTATGTATAAATGGTAGATGACTGCAATTAAAGAAGAATCAAGGTTTTTCCCTATTGATTGGACAGAACTGGATCAGAAATAGAGGCTGACCACTCATACATTTGTAAGAATGAAGTAGAAATTCTGCTAAATGGTTTACTTACCGAAACCAACTGATAGAATAATGAAGGGTTATGGCCACACATCACACACATACCTTTGTTTTTTATAGTACAGCTGCTCCTCCCATGGAAAAAACTTAACATTATAATTATACAAATGAGGGTGAGGTGTTTTGGCAGAGCACCTCAGGGTTCTGGCTCCACATCTCACTGGAACCAGGAGTGACATAGCTGAAGACGGAAGGATGAGAGAAGACGCTGGGCAGTGGAAGTGTAGTATGGGATATTGTTGTAGAGCCACAGCCCTGAGGTGCTCCCACAAAGCACTTCAACTGGATTTGCATATTTCTAAAGATGCATCTGGAAAATAAAAAACAACGGTATAGGTGACCTGTGTTGGCACGACCCTACGTAACATTGCGTTTGGTTAAGGTAGGTAAATTGTGGTTACAGATTCCCTTTAAAAAACATGAGCTTGGTGAAGATAGCTTAGCCCCATCTTCATACCACTGGTCTTATAGACAGTGAATGTTCCATCATTACTCCATTAAAATTAGAAACTTGGAACCTCATTCTTGGAATGGTGGTGACCCAATCTGTTTTTAAAGATGTACCCTGTTTTATCAACCTGGGATAATCTGGAATACATCACTAGATCATATACAGTGGAATTGTAGATCAATGTCAGAAAAAAATAACTGTGAACAGAATAAAACACAACGGTGTTAACATATGGGTTTCATCTATTTTCATCTAGCTTGGAAGTATCTTTTATAGACTTTAAAAGTTAAAAAAGCAAATTAAAGACAAAATAACAAGACCTTAAAGACACATGCAAACAAAGGTCCTGACTACATCTCTCTAGCAAAGCCCCTGACATCCAGTCATAGTCAGAGACAGACTTTGTGGCGATACATGTATATGGGAGGCATAACTTATCTAGAAGGATAAAAGTTAACATTATTACATTTTACTCCATTTACATACAGATCGAGATCTACTTTGACTCGCTGCAGTGGTGTCAGGTTCGAGTACAGCATTCCACAATTATCACATACTGGAGACACAGAAGGAATGTTCTTTCTGATCTGTCACCACAAGAATTGTGTAATATAACATTACCTTGTGTTACTTCTGTACCTTTCACTGATCTTCTCATTCTGTAACCAGTCTGAGTATCCAGGTCACTTTGGGCCATATCATTCCATTTTGTTATCTTGAGGTGTTCTGCCAGTCAGACAAATGCACATGATCAGACCTCCTTAGGTCACGTGATAATGATTTTTGGGTGAGATTAATGAGAAACTCCACTTTACACACATTTCACATAGATAGAAGATTTGATATGTATATAGATAATGTCATTTTACAGTTCACAGAATAATGCTGCTTCACGGATGGAGCTATGGTCAAACTTAGGCTACATTGACACTAACGTATGCCTAACATGGGCATACGTTTGACGCAGTGGAGAAGAAAAGGGGTGACCCCTCCCCTCTTCATCGCGATGCATGGCACAGGGCGACGTAACACGGGGAAAGATACGGAACGGTACGGTGCCACATGTGTGCAGCACCGTACCACTCTGTGCGCCCATTGCCGGCTTTGGGGAACGTATATATGTCCGCAAGCTAGCAGCCGTATATACTTTCCCCAATGGTCATGTGAATGTAGCCTTTGTTTGTGTTTGTAAATAGAAAAACATTCAGAATTTGTCACCATGATATAGTAGAGGTTTAAAAATGGAGTTGCCCTTTAACCTCACAAGTCAGTTACTAGTAAGCTGTTGTCTTAGCAGAATATACACTTACACATCAATACCCAAACATAAGAAGTATCTTTTTGCACCGCTACATGTGTTGTTCTCTTTTATGGATATTTTGCCTTTCACTACAAATTTCTTATAGCAGCTGGCAGCTGCTGCTAGTCCATGACTTTCAATTGGCATAGTAAGGCGGGCAGCAAACAGTTGCTTGTTCAACTGATGCCAGCTCTACATCCACGCTGGAGACTAGATGTCTCTTTCCTATCACATAAACCCCCTGTGACCAACCCAATCAATGTTTGTGTTATCCATACAGAAATTAACCCTAACACGCACACAGACCTGTACAAACCAGCTACGACATGGATGGTGAAACCTCAAAGAAATTCTAATTCCCATTAGAAATACGGGCAGCATGTGCCTACTAGGCTCGCAGACAAGCCAGTTTTACTAATGCTATGATGACACACTGCAGACATATAGGAACAGCAGGTGTTTTCTTTGCCGGTGAAAGCCTTTGCTATATTGCATAGAAATAAAACATATGTGTGTCTATATATATATGCACATTTATTTATATATTTTCATTTCTAATCCCCCATTTTCTAGCAGCAGACGGCTGCTCCGCTTTATCAGTCGAGTCGAGCCTCGGTTTGGCACATTTCTATCCATACTGGTTTATTTTTATTTTTCTATCATTATTTTCAACAAATTGCTAATATTCTTATTCCAAGGACAATCCACTCAAGTCTCAGCATGAAGAACACGACATTCATCGTTTTATATAATGAAGATGTAGAGATCCCATAATTAATAACAGTACATTGAAGAAAAGTGTAAGGTTTTATGTAAGAAAGACTCATTTATCTTGATTTTCTGTAAAAAACTGGTGTATGTAGAGGGTAAAGGGGGATTTTCCCATCCTAACACACAACAATAAAACTCCTTTATAGGAAATACGATCTTATGGTCATAGGAGTCCCATTGGTGTAACCTTTGTCCTATCCTGTGGTGGTATCTCCAATGAGTCCCTAAGTTGCTATCACCTATAAGTGAGTTTCATAGTGAACCTCTTTAAAACTGTTCTGCATTGAAATAAGCTAAATGAATCAATCATTTTGAAAGTTTTAGGACCAACCCAACCATCATTTAAAACACCCAATTACATTTAACATGTAAATGCTAAAGAAAGGCACAATGGATATAGAATAAATGAAGTGGCCATGCCTGCAGTATAAACAATACTCAGAGACACCCCCTAGGTGCAATGGTAGGTTGTAGAATCATGGACTGTGCAGTGGCCAGATTGCATGGACAAGCAAGGGTGTCAAGGATGGGACTCCAAGCATCATAGTGATGTATTATTCAAAGTGTCCCTGCCCCCCCCCCCCCAAACAAAAATCAGCTCCTAACATGATTTACATAATCTTACATCACTATGATGCATGAAGTCCTGTCCTGAGCACTGTGGTCGGTGCATAAAATCTGGCCACTGCACAGTCCGTGATTTATGCACTGACCATGTCTATATACGTAATCTCTAAATGCCCATGTCTTCATGTACTGTATAGTGATACAATACTGGGGGGCATTTATCAGGGGTTGTGTGTCAGTCTTGATGTACAATATCTGCAATGCCCTGAAAACCACCAAGCAGTGCCACCCTTTTCCCCTTTACGCCAGGAGGAGCATGGAGGGGGCACAGCCGTCGGTGAAGTGGGCCAGCATGGGGCATTCCTTCTCTGTGGACTCGCTAAATCCAGTAACTATTAAAGCCTAAACCATCGTAATAGTGTAATTTCATGCCAGGCCGTGCTGTCCTACCAAATACATCAGGAGGGTGGAGCCTCCTGTTGTAGCCTGGAGTGCCAGAAGGGTGGGGTTTCATCATAGGATGATAAATCTCTGCCAATGTCTTTAGAATAATAATATATTGCGGGCAATTTATCATATGATGGAAGCCCATGCCCCCTGCCATGGCGGATACATCAGGAAGCTTAATAATTGTGATTATTCATTTTTTGAATCCTGATAAATGTCCCCAATTATATTGAAAATATATCTTACTAGTACAGTATATGCTTTTCTATGTACTTTGCTTTTAAGAATATTGGTTTAGTTTACAAAACATCTGCCTCCTTCCCGAGTAAATAACAGTATGATTAAGTCTTGTTCTAAATGAGGATCACATTGAGATGCATGCGGAGAGGCTTGCGAAAAAAAAAGCGCAATCAAGAAATGAGAGAGTTAACTGCACGTATAATACACTACAGCATATTTGAAGACCTGTCAGATGTCATTAATTCTCTGCGAATCCCACTGATGTGGAGCCTTTGTTTTACTGTCAGCAGGCTCAGACTACACTGGAGTCTTGCTGATAAGAATCACCACTTTTCCATGAAGATATATTTTCTTCTTCATCTGGAATGTTCCACTGCTATAGATTTCTGTCTTTTGGAGGTCATCTATATTTGACAATCAAGTCTGATCCCTCAGTGGTGTAACATAAGATATACAAGGTATGGGAGATATTTCTAGTCTAGAAAAATATTTTATGTTTAATGAAGGTCTGGGAAGAGCTGACTATGGCACATGATTATCTAGTGAAGCTCTGCCAGGCTACATATGTTATACATAAAATGTGTATATTATCTGTACCTTCCTAAAATTTAATTACTTCTTCTTGTGTGATGTAAAACATTATACGTCTGACTTTTTTTGCAGATTTTGTCTTGGCAGATAAGTGAAAAAAAACATTTGGATTTATAAAAAAAAGAAAATCCATGCATACAACTGGATATGGGTACAATAAAATCAAGATACAGTATGGTGGCCATATGGTGCCAAAGAACCAAGATAGGGCATGTCAGACTTTACGGATTACATGCCACATTACAGAGGGAGTTCTGTCCTAAGATTATTGGGGGAGTTTATTAACACTAACCCCTTATGCGGTCTGTATAATGTAATGAGAGTAAAAGTTAAAGGCACTTGGTGTAGTGTGCCTGTGTAGTGTGCAGGGTGCGCCCATTCTTCATTTATTTGGCGCCCCCTGCACTGCTCTGACAGAGGGCAACCACTTTTTTGGTGCACCTTTAACATAGGGCCTTTGACACAATTCTGTCCAACACTACATGATAAGTTTGGTGCACAATCCGGCTGGGAATCGGTTCTCCCCTTTCAGTGCAGTATTTTGTGTTGCGTCGGGTATAGTGCAGCTGCGATACAAATGTGGCACGGACACTTTATAAATACACGTGCAAGCAGTTTTTACTCCAAAGAATGTGCAAAGTCGGACAAAATCTGGTGCAGGAGTTTTACTGAATGTGGGCCAAAGTGTTCCGATTGTTTTGATGTTTTACCATATATAGGATGATAAGAGGACACTTTGTGATGTAGCTTGCGGTAAAGAGTGCTTCTTTTAGAATTTCTCAGATTCCACATTACCTGCCTCCAGCGCTGATCACTGACCTTCAATTAACTGGGTCAAACAGTCTTCATAGAAATAAGGGGAGATTCTGAAGAACATATAGATAGGGCTGCACCCTATAAAGATGAAGGGAGAGGAGGGAAGCTACAGACTGGTTTTAGTGGGGGCACTCATCATGCTCTGTGCCAGGAATTTTGTCTTTTATCGCCCTACGCCACCCTTCGGCCAGGTTTTCACGAACAGGGAAGGGCATGGGGTCCAGCGCAGGCCAGCGAACTTACTATCGAGCAATTTTCAATTAGCGATGATACACCACTCAGGACAGGTAAACGCAATGGAGCCAAGGGCTGGCCAGTCTTTTCTCATCTCTTACCCCAGCAATCTGTTTCTGATGAAGGTCAGATAGACCAAAACATCAAATATAATTTTGAATTGTTATATGTTTTCAATAAACTGGAATATTACATTTCAACACATTTTGGAGTGCCGGGTTATTGCTATCCAGCGAACTTACTACGGTTCCTGACTCTTACTACGGACCTGGCGTAGAATTCATCCAAGCTCCCTTGAGTCCCTTAGTATATCTGGCGCGACATGCGCCTATGGAGGGAATATCAATAAGTAAGTTTTTTAAATAAGTTTTCTATACCATTGTTGGATTCACAGTTATACTGTATTATACAGTGTTAATATGTAATGTAATGTGGTCATTTTCTTATATTTGTTATCCATGGCCTCCTTCCTTCCAAAATCTACTTTTATAATTATGCTAATGATAATTATGCTCCATAATGCAGATTCAAAGGCTTTTACACTGTGCAGGAGCACTTCCCCCTCCCACTATTTGTTGAAACTTCCTCTTCTACAGTGAGATTGCATCAGGCAGAAAAGTGATGAAGGAGAAGAGGGGGAGCGGGAGAGTGTAACAGCCTGTGAATCTATCTGCAGCAGAGAGGGGCTCTGGTAATGCCCACAGAAGCCCTTCAAAGACATACGTATAATACTAAAAGTGAAGTCACTGTGCCTGATCTATGAGTAAGTTTCCTTGGATTTTCACACTTATTCTTTTAAATGTGGGAAACAAGTCACATAATAGCCATTTATTCTGTAAGCCCTCATGTACACATAAAATGTGTGAAAAGTCATCCAGAAACAACAGGTATAACTTATATCAATACGAGGGTAGCTTCATTGCCTCCATTAGGAAAGAGTCACAAGAAAAGAAGAGCTATCTTGTAGGATTATTCGCCAATGAGCTACCGGACAATAAGAACTATCATGCAGTAAGTTCCCTTTACATTTTAGATTTTCATTTACAATGTATGAAGCCTATAGAGTCACAAGAACAAGATGATAATAAAGAGCCACGGCATATAGATACGGAGTAGAGCGTGGCAAAAATATCTGCCATTACATAGATATTGGACTGTTCTTTTTACGTTTTCTAGCTGGTGAACTATTACTAGTAAAATAAACTGTAAATGGATCGAGACTCAACATAAAAAGGGAACGGGTTTTCATTGCCTTAGCACAGGTACTAAGTTATTCAACTGCTTACTGAAGAATTCTTCAGAACTCCACCATGTGTCCATAAGGGGCACCTGCAGTACAATAAACCATAAAACAATAGGTAAACAGCATTACAAAGGGAGAAGAGAGGATAAAGGAATTTAGAGCCAAGAGCCAAGTGTTCGGCTGTCAGGAAACATTTCCATTCTGAATACATTTGCAGTTACTCCTTAGAATAAGATGCTATACCTGTCAATAACGTATGTGCTGAGGGTATAGCACAGCAGAGCAAAATCGGGAATCACTGGGGGATGAATAAGAGCGTTTATCATAACTCTGCCTGACAAAAGATGCTTGTATAATGTAGACCCTTCACATGAAATCGCACCACAACCGGCTTTACCACCTCCACATCCGCACTATGGTGCATGTTCATTACCCGGTGTGCTCTTTACTTAAGCAAGCTCACGCCGTGTCTCCTGGACTGAGGATAATGAATGACTGTACACAAGCTCTGGGAGCTGTGCTCATATTCATCCCACTTGCTAATAATGATGACCTTGTCTTGATACTACAACAGGGAGACTCCCAAAAGGAGCAGCTATAAATATTACATTGTCGACTTTGCGCAAGTCCATTGTTGTGACACCAAATGCCCCCCAGCTCGCTGCGGAGAATCTTCTCAGCTGTAGAAATTGCCATTTTAAGCATGGTCTGAGGCTGATGGCTTCCAAATACATCTTCAACATTCATACTATTGTGATGCAAAGTCAGAAAGGCTTTTTACAGCAATTGCTCAAATGCATTTCACACGATGCTCATTAGAGTGAACACAATTAAATGCCTAGCTCCAGCTGGTTCTGGTCATCCTTTGTCATAGGTGGCTAAGTAAATAACTACATGAACACAAGCCATTAGAGTCTAACATGACCAGAGTAAGGTCTGTAGTGAAAATCATTGTTCTTTCACATAGCAACTATCATTTGATTGCTATTTTTATGAATAGTATTTGAATAAACATCATATTCTGATGTCAAAACTAGACAACCAGGCTGGTGCATGTTCCATATGACCAAAGTCTGTCTGCTGAACATTTTTGTTTGTTGTGACCCATGTGATGTGAATGGTCCAAGTCCTACTATATCAATATTGCAACATTAAATCTACTGGAAGTAGTTCCAGAGGTAGATATCCCATGTGTGGCTCATCTGTGGGGATATTTATTAATCTCTTAGAGTGCAACCTATTGTGTTATAAAGTTTAATGTGTGATTATGCTAATTACCTTCAGAGACTTCTCAGGGCGTGGAGTAACCTCTGTAAAATCCGGGGCTAAGGCTACTCCATGCCACAAATAGCCTCTGCAATCCTGTCTTCGGGACCAGGAGCATGCGGTAAAACCAGGGACCTGGAGCATGCAAAGAAGCTCTTGTGGCCCACAACCCTGCCTGTAGGCACTGGGCTGCACTACGGTCCATGGTGCCACGTTTACAGTCGACATGAATGTGCAGGGTCGGAATTGGGAGTTACGAGCTCACTACATCAGAAATGTGAATCTGGTCCACACCACCATGGTCAGTGTAGATTTGGTAGGTATGGGAAAATGGGGCCAGTAAATTGACTTTCTTTTTCAGACTAAACATAGTTGTGAAATATCAGCCTTTGGTTACTTGCACAAGACAAGTTTTGTCATAAAAGGCACAGACAACAGTCCTGTGCACATTTCTTTTGCATCTTGTGTGTCATCGGCTAATGATCTCCGTTTGAAAATGACTTTCTGAGATACAACATGAACAGGAATAGGACCTGCTCTACCTTATGGTTCCTGGGTAGACAACTTATGCAGGCCGTGGAATCCACGGTCTTGTGTATGAGCCCATAGAAGTCAATGAGGATGTGTGCTATGTTTAGAAAATTTGGCTAACACACATCCTCATTTCCACGTAGTGTGCACGAGCCCTTTTTCCGAGAGGAGGAGGATTACATGGACACAACTTTGGCCATTTATTATTTTTGGCGCAGAGTGATGCTTAAACCATTCTATATTTTTCAGCGGGATATAAATTTGTGGCGCAAGGGATAAATGAATTGGCGCATAGAATAAAAGGTTTAGATTTCACTAGAGCAGCTCTTGCTGGGTTATTTTTGTGCTAAAAAAAGCGCCAAAAACCGTGTCAGAAAAATAGAAGTGCCAGTAAACTCACGGATTCACAAGTGGCACCAAAATTTGGCGCCCAAAAATAGAACAAGTCGAAAGTGTCGGAAAACACTAATATTATGGCGCCGACACTTCATATATTCAGTTGCCAGTCTTCCGTTTGAAAGACCATAATAAGTGCCCACCAACATATCTCTTTCTACAGAAGATATATTTCCATGATTTTTCTTATATAGTGATAATACTTGATTCACTAAAAGTGTCTTTTCATGAGATGTTCTGCAGCAGCTGCAGCTAGTTCCTTACTTACAAGCCTGTTTTGATTCAAAACAATAGGATACACATTTGTGTTGCAGGAGACATTTATAAAAAGGATGAGACAATTCACGAAAATTAATGGATGGCTGGAAACCCCCTCATACTTTTCAAAACAAGGTTCTGCAGCAGCTGACATGTGTATGGATATATAAGAATATATAAAGGCAACTATATATAATTATCATTATTACTAATAATAATGACTTTACATCTTCAGAGACATCTTGCCCACAGAGCCCTGTTTCTGAAACGCTGAAATCAATTTCTAAAGGTTGATGCATTTGTTTAAAGTTAGGCTTAGATGTTAAAGCATCTCCTCTATGTCAGTGAGATAGCTCCCCCCGTTGATAGACCTCCAACTGTGTCCAAAGCACTGCTGGCACAGTGGGGCCATACATCAATGCTACATGTCTGATTACAGCGATATAGCACATCTGATGTTCTTCATTTACAGAATTGAACACTCCCACAATGTATCCCAAATGTAATTTGCTCATATGCGTAGTGTGGTATCGAAAACAAACACAGTATCATACGTTAACTACATTTTCTGAAAGACATCTATAGTCTGGGTTTCCATATCTTGTCTTTATTAGGAGACACAAAGGTATAATACACATACGCCATTCCTTGGTATTGTATTTTACATAACACGTGTCACACGTACCAACATCACTCCACTGATGATAATGACACTATCACAAATTACAAAGAAAGAGAAAACATCAGCCATCACACAACATACAAAGGACTAATTCACTGCCGTAGTTTCTCCAATAACCACCATGAAACGCAGCATGACACACCTAACAATTACATGCAGCAAAACCCTAACCACTTCAGACACAAGAAGAATCCCTGTCCTTCTCCAGTCACCACATCCCTAAAATAAGACACAAGGAAAACAAATGTATTTCCTTATTCTACTGAAAATACAACTACAATTATAGGTCTCTGGTCTGCCAACAAATATTCAAATGGAATAAAATATGTACTCCCGGAAAAGTATTATTACTCTGTCCAATAGCAATATAGGTGAAGTACTAAGAAGCCTTGTAGTAGTAGTCTTACTGAAGGCTTATTATTTCATCTGGTTCGGTATTGTTCTACATGACCGGCACATACACCTTCCGGGTTACACAGCCTCCTATATATGCACATGAAAAATTAATTCCAAAATATATACATACTATCAGGGTCACATAAGATATATCCTAGGCTCTACATGCACCACCGCATTGTGTGCCATAATATGGCCTCACAAATTGCAGCCAGCTCACGGCCATGGAAGTGCACAAGATGGGGCAAGTCTATTTTGCACATGAGCTGCTCTGCACCCTTTGGAGAAGGGAGTGGTGAGGAGCGCTCAACTACCGCTTCTCCAGCCCGCGTGCTTCAGCCCATGGCCACGGTCATGTGCATGAAGCCTTACAGTTTGAGGGACAGTCAAAACTAAATTTTCCATGAATTTAGCACCTGGCATCAGGCTTGCTATATACCACTTCAGAGTGCTCAATAACCTGGTTAGATTCTCAATTTTAAGGGAAAATCACAATGATATTTTCATTTGTCATAGAGCCATGTACTAAGCTAATATCGGTCAAGCTTGGGATCTTCAACAACCTTTGATTTCCAGAATGAAAGTATGTTATTGGTGTGACATCACATTATGCCTTATCAATGATAAATCAGAGTTCTTATTGCCATCAAATTATCAATTTAAGGAAAATTTGTTTACATGGAATAAAACAGAATGATCTACCTTAGTTAATTTGACTTTGAAAAGTCAGGTATCAGCACCGACACTTAAGACTCTCCACCACCAGGGACACCAACCCTTTGGAGCAGTCAGACTTTAGTGTTGGATACTTCACGATTGACCGGTACACAATAGTCTATTTGATAAACATATCATGAAATACAGTTTGAGAAGACTTTTTTTCAAAATTTAGATTAGCTTATAAAATAAATGACTGCCAGGTCAACCAACCCAAATGTCACTATATTGACTGCATAAAAGAAAATACAGCTTAGTAACAGCCATGCCAATCCCCATCTCATTTTTTTCTAAAAATAAATTAATTTAGTTGGAGTAGCGCTATCTTGTGGTCCTATTTTCACTACACTACAAAATAATAAGCTAATTATTATAATTACTTCATCATTATCGTCATTACCAACCAAATTTTGAAGCCTACTACAACAGATTATCTGCCCAATGTACCTTCAGATGCCAAGATAGAGTCATCTAAATAAACCTGTAACCTCTTAAATGAATAATTCTTGTGTTTTTAACCTCACTTAACGTCTGCGACATAAATTAATATTCAGTAAAGCAAATAATGAAGCTAATGACCATTGTTCTTAATCAGGCCTATAGCAATCTACTAGTAACAGACAGACAAAATATACATCTAAAGCAAAGGATTTAATAAGGAGTGTCTGCCATGGGGAATGATTCAAGGACCATGAATTCACTTTATCGTTCCGAGCTCATGATAATGGCCTCTAATGTTTTTATGAGTTATCATTTATTTTTATGCAAAATAAAAGGATTAATGTATTGAAGCTGATGTCTAGACCTGGAAGGATGCACTTGACTTGCAGAAGTGAAAAAGTTCTCTGGTTCTCTGGTTCAGTCTCAGTATTTGGCACCATCTGTATCTGCCAGCGGTGAATGACATTTTCTGACTTGATATTGGGCAAGATTTACTTTCTTCTAGTGAACAGGAATACATAGGAGAAGTAAAGAAAAATATATATTATATGGGATTTTACCCTTAGTCTTGCTATATACCGTCAGTTCCCAGGTTATGTGCAGAATAGGTTTATTAGGTTTGTTCTTAAGTTGAATTTGTATGAAAGTCAAAACAGGTATATTTTATAATTGTAGCTCCAGAAATTTTTTTTTGTCCCAGTGGCAATTGGATTTTCAAAATTTTTTGCTGTCATGGAAACAAGGATTAGCAATAAAACTTCATTACAGACACCTTACAGCTGATCATTGCAGTCTAGGACTATAGTAAAGCATTCAGAGAGCTTCACCAGAGGTCACAGGGGGTAGAAATGTCTGTCTGTTCGTCTGTAAGTTGGGTGTCCTTAAGTAGGGGACCGCCTGTATTCTACAATCCTTAAAATATCAAAATACATTATTACAAATTTAAGCCATACAAATGGATCAGAGATATACAAACCAAGGATACAAACCAAGAGCCATAGAACAATCCATTAAGACTGCAAAATGGTAAACAGAGGAACGGTCACTACAAACTATGGCCCTTCTCACAATTGGGCTATCTATTAGAAACTCTTCTCCAGCAATGCAATGTTAAAAAATTAACATATGGTCGGGCCCTACTTCTGGCCTATCTTTTTAGGTAGTCATCTTTCAGTGATGTTTTTCAGTGTAAGTTCTTTAATTTTTAAATCACACCATATAATTTCACCAAGGTGTAATTTAAAAATCGAATGAATAACCGAAAAACGTCACTAAAAGATAACCACCTTAAAAGATAGGCCACATATAGAGTCCTACTATCTGTGCTTAGAGTCCTCCTAGCATGGATCAATATTGGATATTTTAATTGATTCATTTATTCTATTTTAAGCATATTTTTATTCAAGCAAAAATGAGTGTGTAAATGTACAATCTCGTTATCATTCCCTATTGCTATCATTTTCCATTGTAAAGGTAGATGTGAAGGTAATTGATGGATGTAATTTTGATGCTTTTACAGTATATAGGAGTGTGTAATTTGTGAATCTATACGGCTGATGACCACTACTTTTTCTATTCATATTTCAAATTATCTTAGTGGTGTTGAGGTCTAGTGAGAGCAATAATAGATGAAGATAAAGGCAAAGATGTGACTGTAGTTACATTATATTGTGATGGGTTGGAACCAATGGTTAGGCTCAGCTTAGGAATTGGCCTCAGTAAATGTCTAAAAAGTTCTACAATGAAGCATTAACTATGATATTGTCCAAAATTTAGAGGTGTATTTTCCAAGATAAGAAAAAAAGAAAACAAAACCCCATGTAATAGCTGGGGGCCTCAGAGATCATGGAGCACCAGTGGTGAGATAGAGCAGATTATCTCCGGTAGGCCGTTAAAATTGCATAGATTTTGCATGGAAGAGGGGAATAGCAGAATGCTAATCCATATTCTCCCATCTTGCTTTAAAGTGCATAAGCATCGAGAGGATACGAATAAAAGACCAATATAATTTGAAATCTATAGCAGAGGGAAAATAGATCCCATATTTTGCCATCTCTATCACCCCAGACTTAAATTTGGTCAGGGCCCCAGAAATGTCTATGTTCAAATATTGTTATGAAAAGTTATTAAAAAAAACTGCTGTGAGACGACTTTTAATTATTAATACAATGACCACTTCATGCCTTGAATACCTTGTGCCTGCAGGACAGGCTTATCATTAGATGTGATGCTCCCTGCAGGCAGACAGTCATGGGTCATACTGTTAATGAAATGCACATGGATTTGGATCTTACACAAGAGGCATCTCTGTAGAGCGTCTATGACAGGAGTTGTTTGAAGACATAACACTTCCAAGGTGTTTGAAATAAAGGCTCTCTACTCCCCCAAAGCTTCCTCCAAAGTGTCCCCCACAGTGTGTCAGAAGCTTTGACAGCGTGAAAAGACTGCATAAGGCAGGAGGGATCGGGAACTGTCCAAGACACAATAAAGAAGACTCCAGAATGGAGCTGGACTGGGAGATTGAAAAAACTCAATTGTTAGTAGCCTTTTGTCATGTCAGTAATCACTGCTAATGCTGAAATAAATTGGATGCAGTCAGACTATTTGGCTATTATAAGGATTTCCTTAGTGTTATAGACAGCTGCGGTCACAATATAGAAAGTATTCTTCTTTACAAAAGAGGAGGATACTGGCAAGGAATTATGAGCAAGGCTTCAATAATCTTTCTATAGATGAGAACATGAATGGCTGAAATAGGTGTGACCGGATTGTTGAGTGCAGATAACATGGGTGATTCTTTAATTCATGTCTTGTTTAACATACAAACAGTATAAAAGTACAAAAGGTATTGGCTAGCCTTATGAAAAAATATACAAAAAACTGTCCCTCGTATTCACGTAAATGGGTTGTCCCAAGTTCATAAGTTAAAGCCTATCCACAGAATTGAGGATAACTAACTGGTTAGGGTCCGATCACAACAACTGCAGTGGGGGTCACAGTAGTCAGAACCTCATCAATCGCCTTGTTATCCCCTATCCTGTGGGTTTTTAATTTAATTCTGAAAGAGCTGCAATACCAAACACAACCCGTGGACTGATGTGGTGCTGTTTATTTTTTTTACAAAGCAACCACTCTTTTCTTTTCCTGGACAATTACTTTAAATATATATATATAGACTCTGCAACAAAAAATACTTAAAAACATTGTGGGACCAGGTAGCTACAGATCTGAAATGTTTCAATCCACTAAGGAATCATATTTGTATTTCTATATTTCTTATTCCAGACTACGAATAGGAATCCTTAGTGATTCGAAATGCTTCAGTTCTTTTGCTACCTGGAACCACAATGTTTTTAACTGAGATAGAATAAAGTGTTTGCCTGTTTTTATTTTTTTATTACCTATGGATGTATACTGACCCTAACTCAGCTTCTCATCTGTGCAGTGGCAGCT
Organism: Engystomops pustulosus; assembly: GCF_040894005.1. NCBI lineage: Eukaryota > Metazoa > Chordata > Amphibia > Anura > Leptodactylidae > Engystomops > Engystomops pustulosus. The sequence continues at coordinate 244,977,064 of NC_092411.1, forward strand.
GTTGGTATTACTGTCAGGTGAGCTGACCAATTTTCCTCTTTATTTAAATGCTATCTGTAGCTCCCGGTATTACCAGGGATAGTAAATGACTGCTTTTAGCTATAACAAAATGGAATGGGTTAACAAAAAATAGTTTATTTGTATCTTTTCTCTCTATCTCTCTCTGACGGTCTATGTCTCCGACTGTCTCTGTCTATCTCTGATGGTTCCTGTCTGAGTGCCTCTGACAGTCTGTCACTGACCCTCTCTTTCACTGGCAGTCTCTGTCACTGACTGTTTCTGACCTTCTCAGTCTCTGACAGTCTCTGTTCCCGACTATTTCTATCTGTCTCTGATTCCAGTTTTATCTGACTGTCTCTGACTGTCTTTGTTTCTGACTGTCACTTTGTCTAAGGGGGAATGTATGAGAAGTGTCTGAGAGCAGAACTGTTTTAGGTACCCAGGGCAACCAATCAGAGCTCAAGTTTCATTTTCCCACAGCAGCTTATAAAATTACAGCTGATCTGTGATTGGTGCCTGGCGTAGGATAAACGGTGCACAGCCGGCTGCCCTGATACATCAAGAGGCAGAAGCCTCTTGATGTATCTGGCTGCGAATATGCAGCGGCGGGGCTATCATACGCTGGTGCATGACTGCCAGCGTATGATAGATATGCCCCATTGCCTATAGTAGCCAATCACAGCTCAGAGCTCATATTAATGACCTGTGGAAAAATAGCAACCAATCACGGCTCAGCTTTTAACTGCTACAGCAGCAGACAATGGGGCAGATTTACTTACCCGGCCCATTCGCGATCCAGCGGCGCGTTCTCTGCACAGGATTCGGGTCCGGCCGGGATCTATGAAGGTAGATCCTCTGCCGTCCACCAGGTGGCGCTGCTGCGCTGAAAATCATCTCAACGCGCCAGAATGCACCACCTCGGACCAGGTGAAGGTAAGCGCTTCCCAAGCGACACTTTTTCGGTTTTTAAATGCGGCGGTTTTTCCGAATACGTCGGGTTTTCGTTCGGCCACGCCCCCCTATTTCCGTTGCGCGCAAGCCGGCGCCGATGCGACACAATCCGATCCCGTGCGCCAAAATCCCGGGGCAATTCAGGTACAATCGGCGCAAATCAGAAATATTCGGGTAACACGTCGGGAACACGCGAATCGGGCCCTTAGTAAATGACCCCCAATGGCTTCTATATATAGTGGTTAATAAGTGGATTTTGGAAAGCACAGATTAAAAATTTCAGCTCAAAACCTACTCTACGATGTTCCCTGAGTCACAGGCAATGACTGTGCAAAATTTGGTGATTGTAAACACAACGCTACAGATTCCTTTAGCAGACATACATACACACACATACAGTGCTTTATATATTAGATATAGGCTAAATAGGTCTCAATAGGTCTGGCCCATGAAATAATTATCCACAGCATTGGTAGTTAATGTATGGTTGTCTGCGGTCTGACCATTGAGACTCCTACTAGTGGCAAGAATGGGTGTCCCATGACCACTATTTCAATAGACATTACACAAATGCAAGATAGATTACACAAAATAATATTTTTTCGGAGTATAAAGCGCACCATCAATAAATGCCTGCTAAAACGTCTAGTTTTATATATAAGGTGCACCGGATTATAAGGATGAATGACCAGCAGGTGGCAGACCTGTGCACAGTTCAAGGTGTGTTGTCTGTAAGTACGGTTCATATATAAGGCACTCTGGACTATAAGGTGCACCTTTGATTTCTGAGAAAATCAAAGGTTTTTTTGTGCGCCTTATAGTCCGAAAAATACGGTAAGTTAGAAGTAGTCAAGGAGTAAGCGTTCTCCAATGAGCTTGGCGACTGCTTCATGGGACATTCTTCTCATAATCGGTGGGGGTCTTTTAAGTCATATAATATGTAAGAATTATGCTTTGCACAGATGATAAAATATCTAACCAGATAATACTGCAACTTCGTAAAAGAGAGCCTTGGTGCCTAGTAAATTCCCAGCAATATTATCAGACACACAGATGGACTCAAATATGTCAGAATGGTGACTGCTGTGGATTACACCACATCTGTGCTCATGGCAGACACTTAGATCTTGTATATATTAGAAATCACTGTCTTTTATTATCTCATATTTTTTATAGATTTTTCTGCTATAACTACATTCATCTCAGTGTTCTAACTATTTCCAGGAACAATATGAGTAAAACATTATCAAGTATATAAGTGAAAGCTCTAATGCTTCTCCCTTCTATCTGAATTTGTGAGCAGGAGATTAGCGAAATGATCAATGTTCAAAAAAGGATTAGCTGTAATAGTGTCACTTGTCCGGATAAGTTGGGTACAAAAGCCATTCTCATCCAGGCAGCTGTTTAATAGCACTCCTCTTTGTCACTTGAGTATCAGTAAGTTCTCACACTTTGTGTGGCCTTAAGACACTAAAACACTGCAAAGAGTCACGCAAGTCATGTTCCAAATATTTGTTGATAACCGGCCAGCAGCACCTTCCTCCATTCCTCATATCAGAGAATAAAGTGCTTGGTAATGATAGCCTAAGACCAGGGATTTAGACACAAGGTTTCTAGTCTCAGAGCGGACTCGCTGTCTAATCTAAGCACACAGGGCACATTACACTCTCTCTTTTACAATTATTAACGGCTGGTAAAGGAGATGCTTTTCCTCCAACGTAAATGTATATTATAAACTATACTGATTTATCTTAGATATTAAAACCATGTGCTACAATAACATGAGTCAAGTGTGGGGATTTCGGGTCACATAACAGACAAAAAATACTGTAGCAAGAATATGGGAGAGAAGAGGGGGTAGAAGGCGGGATATCCCAGACTGATTTACAACTGTCTGTAGTCTGGCTCCTACTCATAGATTTTAGGCAATTATACATCGCTACTCTGCTGTATGATAAAGGTTTGCAGCGCAAGTGGAGGGACATTGAATTCCCCCCTACAAATTATGCAACTATCATTAGAGGCGGACATAGACAACCGAAATCGGTAGGATTTTACTGCACAGAAAATTTGAAGAGAGAGTTTCATAAAGATACCAGAACAGATTCTGCAGTGATCTGTTTCATGGACCAACCACAGTGCCAAGGCCAGGACTCCGCACATCATAGTCATACAAGATACAAGGAGTCATGGCTTCTCCGCTAAATAGTGTTACCATGATTATAATGCGGCGTTGTAGAAGGGACTCCTTTCATCATATTTCACTATGAGGAATCTCGTCATCCCTTGCACTTCGGTTGGTCTATGTAACAGAACACTGCATGGTCTGTGATTCATAATGATAATAATTCCTTTATTTATATAGTGCACACAGATTACGCAGCGCTGCACAGAGCTGCCAAATTGGTACCTGTCCCCATGGGGCTCACAATCTAATCAACCTACCAGTATGTTTTGGAGTGTGGGAGGAAAATGGAGGACCACGCAAGCATGGAGAGAACATACAAACTCTTTGCAGATTTTGACCTTGATGGGACTTTAACCCAGGACCAGAGGGTTGAAAGGCTGTAGTGCTACCCCTATATTCACTGACCATCAATGGCAGTGAGGGGGAACCCTCAATTTTGTCTTCTATGTCCTAACTGAGAGGAGAAAGGCAGAGTTCAGTGATGTGTGGGCTTAGGTGGGAAAATCTGAACACTGAAGCCCACATTTACTAAGGGCTTTGCGCCAGTTTTCTTGTGGACTGTGCACATTCTTTTAGGTGTAAACTGGATGCACAGGTATTTAAGAAGTGTCTCTGCCACATTTATGTCACAGTCAGACCATGGGTTCTAACTATTTCATGCAAAACTATCATGCAAAGTCCGACAGAAATGTGTCGCAAGCTCCATGTTAAAGGTGCACCAAAAAAAATTGTTCTACTCTGTCGGAGCGGGCGGGGCAAGATTTATGCAGAACGTGCGCCACAAATCCTGAATCTGGCGCCCCCTGCACTATACCCAAGCAAACTAGACATAGTTCAGGTTTTTGATTTTTTTAGTAAATGTGGGAATGAGAGATTTATCCAACACACATACTCACCCCATGACACATAATTGATAAGTGATAGGTATTACTACTATTAGTGTATGTTTACAGATAATAATCAATTCCTTTGTGGGGGTGAGATAAGAAGGACTCTCACTCTCCCTCCTAGGAGTCTTATCATATTTTGTTCACCGGAAAGTTGTCTTTAATAGTTGGTCTGCAGTGGATGCTAGAGAGCATTCACTGTATATTGGTCTATTCAATACCAGTTGAAAACAATTGAGTTGTATAAAAGTATGAGCAATAAGCATCATTATATGCCCTCATTTACAAGCAGTAAAATCCATGCTGACTATCTAATTTGTAAGGGTGCTTCTTGACTCCTCCATCTTAATAATAATTCTTTATTTATATAGTGCACACAGATTACTTAGCACAGAGCTTGCCACATCGGTCTTTGTCCCCAATGGGGCTCACAATCTAATCAACCTACCAGTAGGTTTTGGAGTGTGGGAGGAAACAGGAGGACCCGGTGCACATTCTTTTTAGTGCCAACTGCTTGCATAGTTTTTGTGATGCGGCTGCGCTATTCTTTATGCAACACAAATTTCTGCACTGAAGGGGGCATCCTGGTGCTCAGTCGGAACTTGCGCTAGATTTAAGGTGCAAAGTCAGACAGAATTGTGTTGCATGCCCCATGTTAAAGTTGCAACAAAAAAAAAAAGTGGTGCATTCTGTCGCAGAAGTACAGAGGGTGCCAGATTCATGAAGAATGGGGGCCAGAAATTCGGAATCTGATGCCCTGTGCACTGTTTTAGTAAATGTGCCCCAATATGTATATATTGGGGCACATTTACTAAGAACAGTGCACAGGGCATCAGATTCATGATTTCTGGTGCCCGTTCTTCATGAATGTGGTGCCCCCTGCACTTTTACGACAGAGTGCATCACTTTTTTTTGGTGCACCTTTAACATGGGGCGTGCAACACAATTTGCTTAGGCTAATCCATAGCATGTTCTCTGCATATATAACTTTTGAGAAATTTTCAAGGCAAAATCAGTATAATGCAGCTTTTGCTTTTGGTTGTACTAATGTATGGTTCATATTTATCTACAATCACAATGGCGTATACAGTGCGAGAAATACAGCCGCATTCATAGTCTCATACAATGGCAAAAATAGGAAGCTTTCTCTAAAAAAGAATAATAGATAATAGATAGGACCTTGTGCTATGATATTGAATAGTGACATATAACAAAAGGTATCAGACGGAATAAAGTGCTTGTTTAGATAAACCCATCATCTCTCGCATCTTAGATATAAAATACTCTCATTTTCATACGGCGTAAAGGATTGGTACAAAGACTTTTAAAGCCTTGTTTCTCCTTCAGTGTCTCCTGCAATTGCACTTTAGGGTTATTAAAATGGTAAAGGAGACAGATGACATAAATAAAAGGCCAGATACGCACAATGCAGAGGAAAATGACTGTTAAAAAAAGATTAGTTATAGTTTAACTGCTGTGCATCTGATGAATCCAGGCATCAGTTCAATGAGAAAATGTGCAGAGTAATTTATATACATCCTGCAGGTAAATCAGTTTATGAGATTCTGAACTTTAATTTCCGTTCAATAATTCAAGCAGTCATACATAATACTTCACATTCATGTGAGCTCTGAGTGCTGTAAGGTGAGAGCAAAAACATACAAAACATAGATCACCATGTGTGTCACGTTTGCTATGTTTTCTACAGTGCGGTTTGCAAAAAAGTTTTCATAAAAAACATACACATTTAATCGATTTGGGCCAACAGGCTCCGGTGCATATGCTATCAATGAAAAGTGGGAAATAAACGTCTCCAGCACATCTATGATGGCATCCAACGAAAAGATTGAATTTTTTTTTTAATCAACAACATGGGATTATAGCGAGACAACGGGGGGGATTTAAAAACACACTTTTGCCACAATTCTGGTGGTTTTGCACAAAAAAACACAGTTTAAAATGCCTTGCACCACAGTTATCAAGGCTTTTAGACCTTTTTTGGCACGTTTTCGACTTGTCCAATTAAGGGGCGTGGCCTTGCGAGAATGGGGCGTGGCTTGCAGGAAAGCATCCGTGTGCCCAAAATTCTGGTGCACAGTTTGACCAACTAAAAGTAAGTCTAAAGTAGGTACCGACAGTCTTATCCTGCAGCAGAATTCAAGCTGTCTGAAAGTCAGAATATTTCTAGTTGCCCATGGCAACCAATCACAGCTCTTCTTTGAAATATTCATGAGCACTGGTAAAATGAAAGCAGAGATGCAATTGGTTGCCATGGGCGACTAGAAATATTCTGACTTTCAGACACTTGATAAATCTGCCCCATTGTTAAATTCCCCCCAACATGTCTGAACCTTTTCAGCCTTAACATAATCTTTAAGGGGAAATTTGTAAGGTCACCCAATTCACATAAAAGACTTGGCAATCCTGGATCAGTCAACTTTTATCTCATGTGAATGGGAACATTGGTAGTAAGAAGCAGTCAATGGGCCAGATGTATCACAGTTGAGGCCCATTGTGGATGGTTGCGCCTGAGTTATCACAAGCTGCCGTCATCTGTGATGAGTTGAGTTTATGCCTCTTATTAATCACTTGTGAGGCTTAGCGCCAGCGCCAAAGAATTATGAAAAATGGGCTCCAACAGGGGCGTATTGGTGCATAGTCGGTGTTTGTGCCACATTTATTACTGACATGTGGCACAATTCTGTCTGTGCCACAATTCTGAAACATAAACAAAGTGCACCAAAGAAAAATGGTGCACACTACCCGAGTAGTGCAGGGGGCACCAGATTCATGAAGAACGTGCACCAGTCTTCAATAATTTGTGCACTCTGCACACGAGTGAGGCTGGTCGCACAAACACAATGGGGCAGATTTATCAAGTGTCTGAATGTCAGAATATTTCTAGTTGCCCATGGCAACCAATCACAGCTCCCCTTTAAAATATTCACGAGCACTGGTAAAATGAAAGCTGAGATGTGATTGGTTGCTATGGGAAACTGGAAATATTCTGACTTTAAGACACTTGATAAATCTGCCCCAATATCTTACCACATCATGACCGAGCCGTTTGGTGTGGCAGCCCGGCTCCTATGGAGATGAGAGGGATAATGAGTACTCACCCCTTCCATTTCCAACTAGTCGCAAACGTCCCCTGATTGCACTTAGCCTAACATTCCCTTCCCCAGTGGATTGTGTTGTACAATGAAGTAGGGCCTTGGATTTAGATGTAGACTAGACAAACATATATTGGAAAAGACACACCTCTGCCATACGGGCATAAAGCTTTAATGTGGATGTCAGTATACAAATATATAGTATATCCATAGATATAACGGTGCACCATAGAAGTGTGAATTGAGCCAATTAACTGCAATGCTAAACTTACTCTCCACATCAATATTCTATAAATGTGCTATAAACCTATACACATAGGTGTATATATATACACACATATATACACTATATTTTGTAAGTGATCACTACTATTTGGAGGCCGGTAACAAATAAACCTGCTCTTTAGTTAGTAGGGCGCTTTCTAATCTGTGGTTCTTTTGCCAATGATACACACTTCTAAGCTTAACTCTCAGCTTTGTTAAATGTTATGTCAAATGTGACAGCCTTGTTAATCAAGTGTCTCCAGTATGACAGACGTGTCTAACGTGCACATTTATTCTGCTTTAAACATGCCATATTTTTGATGCCAAAAACAGGCATAAGGAATCAAACAGTGACAAACACTCAGTTACTTACCATTAAAATATGTGAGCTATTAGACTCTGCTTGACATTCTGCAGATTGCTACCTGACTGACTGAAATGTCACCAAACAGAAATGTTGGATTAGTGATTTCAAGCTACTAATGCCACCCTAGTATCTATATATTAGGATCAATCCTCCAAAAATAGTTCCTACCTATACTGGCTTTGTATCTTTGCCTTTATAGAAAGTAAAAAGCAGAAAGTCCTGCCGGACCTTGCAATAGCCAGGATTTTCTTGGTGGAATTCGGGAGGTAGATTGCCCTATTAAAAAACAACTTTTTTCTTTTTATACTTAAATTTTTCAAATTTAAGCCTATATGCAATTGCTGATATCTTGGTGATTCTGACTGTATAGAATATAGAAGCCTTGTAAGGGAACCTGTCATTAAGACCCCTCCCACTTTGCCTTTGTTGAAAAGTGTAAAATAGAAGTCGCAGTTTGAATCTGCCTCCTTCCACAATTAAAATCTTTATTTTACTATTAAAATCTATGTTGCCTTGCCCACTACCATGTGTCTCCACCCACCAATGTTTAGCCCTGCCTACTGCTGGATGCGTGAAATAGTGAGAAGATCTACCGATCTACCTCCCACATAGTGCTCACAGCAAAATTCACCAAGTGAGAGGGACAACATTCTGGTAGTGCCAAGGAGATAACTGTCTGCTGGAGACACCGAGCTGTCATTCAAAAGAAAAAGGAGTGGTTTACTGGCAACCTGGAGAAAACATTACTCTTTTCTTCAGAAGTTGACTCCTGCCCACTCATTTGCATATCAGAAAAATTATTGTAATAAAAATATAGTGCCTCAGTGGCAGATGTTTTTGGGTGATATTATGAGGACTTCTAACCCTTTACCAGCAGGTATTACTGTTGGGAGGGGTACAATTCTGTTGTGAGGGGTACAATTCTAGAGAATCCAGTTACAGAGGAGGGATCCTCAGGAGCAGGATTTTTTTAGATAGGTCATAAGCTATCGAGGGAGTCATAGTATATAGAGGGGTGGGGTTATTACTACATAGGAGTGGGAGCACAGAGTTTACTGACCTTTAGGAGTTGATGCATGTGGACGAACATAATGAATTGGAGTCGGTCATAGGGGAGTCATAGTACATATACATTTGGATAGAGGTTACTGGTCTGAGGGAGGTGTGCACTGGGTTTCTTACTGTATAGGAGTAATAGCAAATAGCTTGATCATGATTGCATACACAAATGAGGACAAAAATAGTCACTCTATAAAAGTGGGGGCACATGAATTCATAGGGGGAGATGTATCTTAATTGTCTGAGAACAAAATGTTTCTAGCTGTCCATGGCAACCATTCAGAGCTTAGCTTTCATTTTATTAACAGCTGTAGAAAATAAAAGCTGAGCTCTGATTGGTTTCCATGTGCAACTAGAACAGTTCTGCTGTCAGACACTTCCAATGAGTGCTACACTGGAGTCTCAACTGAGAGGGTTACAGTATTTATGAGTGGGTGTTTGTGATCACAATTGATGAATATTTATAATTAACATTATAAGAAAATTCTGTTGCAAATTATATGTGGGCACTTAATGAGGGCATCTCCAGGCTTGGTGTCTGGGGTAACATGAGCTGCTAATACAACCCTGTTAGTGAGGACTGAATGGTAAAGCACGTTGGGCATGCCCATGACAATAACTATAGAAAAGGACTAAAACTCTGGTTTGGATGAGGACATGAATAATAATTCTTTAAATCTGTAGCATTATTCATATTTTCTCGTTTTATACTGATGTTTCTATTTTCTTTCCCTAAAAAGTTCAGAATTTTGACATAATTGTTAATTACTTTGTCTGTTGTGATATGCAGCCTTCCTCCGGTGAACATTCCCGATTTGCTATTAAAGCATCACACTTAAATGTGTTGTTTTGATAGAAAAGTTTTATTTTGATCTATGGCACACAGAGTGGTCGTTCCAGACCTGCCCCCCTCTGCCGTTTCATTTGTGACTACTTAAAACTGCCAGCGAATTGATGATTTGGAACGTTCCGGCAGCATACCAAATATTGCAGCGGCAACAAAAGAGACTCTTAAACTGGGTTACACTGAGATAACATCACCAGGAGGAGCAATAATTCTTTCTTGTTAAATATTACCGGATGAAAACTGATTTAATACCTTACGCTAGCTCTTTGAGCATCAATACCTTTTTGAAAAGCGTGTCTGTTATATCTCCATTCCTCTAATTAAATGTCGCCATGTTTAAGCATTATTAGAAAGAAGAATTGGACACATCTGATTACTGCTGGAAAGGAAGAAAGTCTATGAATGCACCTCATCCGCCAACATCCAATTAGATATAACATTATTCTAGATGAATGTATAAAAAATTCTAACTGCCCGTGTTCGACATATATTTTATACCGTGCTTAACATCACATCGGTTATAGTGCTCTCACTGTGTATAGAGATTAATGTCCATTAAATAAGCGCTGCCCAAGTTCGTGGAATGTTATTACACATAAAGTGCTGACAGGTTGTTACACAGTATGTAAAAAAGGAAGGCATATCTGTACAACGAAGGGCACCACACTCTATCTGTAACACTGACTTATGCAAACATCGAGGGATGGAGGGATCACTCTCAAGGGCAATACAAATCACGAAGAGCGATGGAAAAAATATAATTATGCACCACACACACACTACCATATGTTCTGCAAAAGACGTGGACCTTCATCTTTCCTTTTCTTTAAAATGGTAGTTTCCTAGAAATAATATCTTTATCCATCTGTAGTCTTTATATATATGCTGTAGCTCCTTCAGCGAAATAACCATCTGTCTGAATAACACCATGTTCTCCATAATTTTAATTGTCCATAACTCTACCTATCTGTCCAGATATTGAACAAGGTTTGGCTTCTTTGTGAATATGAGCGCAAACTCCGCCTGTTCCGACCTGTAGACCAGATCGGAATCGAAAGAGTTTTTCACTATAACCTTTGCTGGTTTTCTAAAGTAAATGTGGCAAAATGCCCATAGTGGCATGCCAGACAGAGAATGCCAAAAACTAGAGAGAGATTCATGTGCCTTTTTCACCAGAAAACTGTCTGAGAAGGCACAATGAATCACCCTCAATAAACTGTAAGTAGAATGGCCAACCACATGGCAGGGAATTGCTCCTGTCTTCCCCTTATGCCACCTCCACACCAAGATAGGGTGGAGGGGTTTGAAGGGAGCCATGCCATAGGGTGGGCCTGACTGCTCATGCAAGCTAGCTATAACCTATGCCAGGAATCTCTTGTTGGAGCCTCCAGATATATCTGTTGTGGTGGGAGGGGCTTGGTTTAAATAAGCCTCCTCATTGGTAGGTGAAGAAGGTTTGGCATGTTGGATTACAACTTGGCAATAATTTTATTCTCTCTGGAGATAATATACTGCCAGTGGTGTCAGTCCTGCAAAAAAACATTGCCAGGAGCTATATTAATGCTTGGGCAACAAAAGTGTTTTATGTATGGTCAGCTATTGACTAGAAGCTCTCTATTGGTGGATTTGGGATACAGGTCCTTTATGGGTGTTTATAATTAAATAAGGCACATGGCACTCACATCTGGAGCTGGAAGCGAGGTTATACTACCCCAGAAGCGGTGAGAGCTTCAGACTAAGATCATTATAAACATTGTTATTTGCAACGTGGTCACGAACAGTAATCCTACATGGCGATTTGCAACTCTAAACCTGCAGTTTATGAGGACTGAACCTGACTGGTTCACAACACTTTCATCTGACAGTACTGTCCATAATGACAGATATGAAAGAAAACTCTTTATATCCATCAACCTGGCTTTATTATTACTAGTACTGTGCTGTGCCCATATATACAGGATAGGGGTAGTAGTATTATTCTGTGCCCATTTATACAGTATAGGGGTAACAGTACATATCTGTGCCCATCTATACAGGATAGGAGTAGTAATACTTTCACGTGTCCATTTATACAGGATAGTGGTAGTATGCCAGCAGAGTACCAAGCCATCACAGAGATGACCCCAAAGTACCCAGCCATGACAGAGATTCCCACAGAGTAGCCAGCAGCCACATGGATGCCCCCAGAATATCCAGCAGCCACAGGGATGTCCACAGAGAAGCCATCAGTCACATGGATGCCCCCAGAGTAGCCATCAATCACAGAGATGATGCCCACAGTAGCCAGCAGTCACAGAGGTTCCCACTAGAGTACCCAGCCATCACAGAAATACCCCCAAGAGTAGCCAGCAGCCACAGGGATGCCCCCCAGTGTATCCATCAGTCACAGAGACACATACATACTTCTTCTTCCTACCTAGTCCAAGCTGGCAGCACGAGAGACCTTCAGTCACATGCTTCTTACATCACTAAAGGCCCCAGAGAAACACTTGATGGGATGGCAGGGAGAGGACAGCAGTGTGGAGGCCCGGCTCTGCTCTGATCGGGTGAAAAGCTTCATCAGCATTTCACCTGATCCTCCCACCTAGTGGGGCTCATTGAGAAACACAGCTGATTCCCTGCCTGAGTGTTTAGCTGTGTTTCTCTGCAAGACCACAGCTCTTCAGGGGGCCCATCAAAGTACGGGGGCCCAGAGACACTGTTCCCCCTGCCCCCCTTCAGCTATGCCTCTGTCTAGGTGTCAAACAGTGTCTTTTTCTCACACACATACATCCTCTTTATTCTCTATAGTGTATATGAGGAAATAAGAGCACGTCTACTGCTGTATAATTTAAACCCTATTTCTGTAAAGTCTTGAAACCCCTAATAATAAGAATGCCCATCCGCTGTGCACTGACTAGACTGCGGTGTTCAGTGGGAGGAGAGGTGCTGCGTGTTCTGATGGACTGTGACATGTTAGCAGTAGGAGCTGGAAGATACTTCTCATATGCACAGAATTGATTATGACAGTAACGTAGACTTGAAAACAAAATGTCTTGGGTCAATCCAGGGATTTCTATACACAGTTTAATGGCGCTGTTTATTACAGTGTCTTTAGCCATTGATACAAGTGATTATCTCTGCTGGATGTGAGCATATGAATAACACAATAAAAAATGAGGCTGAAATACAACAGAGACATTGCCGAGCTGAAAGCCTATAATTCATTATTAACAAGAGGAAAGCAACATTTCCCAACATCCAGTTAATTCTTTAATAAACTACTTTGTCTTTTTTTATTGTGCTGCTCCATTTACGCAGTATGGATGCGAGTAATGGCCTTAGGTTTTTCCCAGCGCAGTGTTAAATACGTTCAAACTTCTCATGAACATGGCTGTCTTTTACAGTCATTCTAGTGACATTCAACGCACACAGTAATATACATACATTGAGCGTCAGAGACTAACATGGATGCTTTAGAAAATGAAACATGGAAATGTGCTACAGACCTTAGGAAAATTACAATCTTATAATAATTGATTATCTTGGCTCATTATAAGATATCTGTATTTTATGATGTTTATGAGGACAAAAATCTGATTCCCATTGTATCGGATAAAAAATTTATTTTAAAATTGACACAACTGCAAACTTTCTTTCAAGTGATACATGGCATAAGCCATTGTTTTAAAGGGTTATTCTGTTAATCAGAAGTTATCCCTGCTGGGGCGAGCTGTATGGCCCCTGCCAATAATGAGATCAAGAATCTTGTGTTCCCCCTTAGGAATGGAGAATAACTTTTGGACTACTCCAGTAAATAAGCATTAATTCTTGGAAAAGGGAAGAAACAGGGTGCTATGAATTGGAATACAGGTGAACCCCTACTTAAGGACACCTTACTTACAGACAACTCCTAGTTACAGACAGACCTCTCTCCCCACTGTGACCTCTGATGAAGCTCTCTGGATACATTAGTTTAGTCCCAGACTGCAATGATCAGCTGTAAGGTGTCTGTAATGAAGCTTTATTGATAATCCTTGGTCCCATTACAGCAAAAAAAATTTGAAACTCCAATTGTCATTGGGGCAAAATAAAATTTTGTCTGGAACTATAAAATATACAGTTTTGACTTACATACAAATACAACTTAAGAACAAACCTATGTAACCTATCTTGTATCTAGCCCAGGAACTGCCTGAACTTAGTTTACTGACAGATAACCCAAATAAGTTGGGTCAGGAAGCAACATGGTCAATTGAAAAACAAAAGGCAGAATACAAATTCACTGCAATAATTTCGAAAATTTAATTGTGGCAAAATCTAGGTTTGCCCAAACTTCTCAAACTTCTAGAGATGTGGTCTTCGGAGACGTTGGGGGTAAAAACTTCCACGATGCCTCATTTTTACGTTCCTTTGAGCAACTAAAAAACTACTTTCGATATTTCACAGTCACAATTTGGTTTTTACAAATTCATTGTGCCGTAACAGTACAGTTCCATGATACGTCTATGCTTCTAACTAGCTATGCACTCTTCAGAGTCCATAATTCAGGTCTTATGGAGATTGATATAAGATGGTCATCCATTGTTTGTCTTGAACTTTATGAACAAACTTGATGAACTCTAAGACCTACAGTGGATAGACTTCACTAGGGGAAAGGGTTGTAGCTGTTGGTCAGAAGTAAGAAGTAAGTGGGGTGTTTCCTCCAACTGGCTACCCGCATTATAGGCTCTTAGCTGGTTATATAGTCTTCTTATCAGAATTATATTTGACCATACATAGGCATAGTACATAGGTATTTATGAATAGGCTCAACCAGATTTTGTATCTCATTTTTTCTAACAAATTGAATCAATTTGTATCACCACGAAAAACTTTATAAATGCAATGCACATGAATATAATGCATACATATCTATGCCTCTATCAAGTGCAGCTGATTGAAGTGAAGTGAAATAAGAAGTAGTCTGGTACTTATACGATATTTTATGTTTCTTTTACTCATTTTTACACAAGTGCTTTTTTGAGTATATAGGCAACAAGTTCCTATAACTACTTATTGCTGCTGTCAGTGTACTGAGATGGACAAGTTAGATGTTACCTGGTTTCTATTTTTATGTATGAAACAGCCAATGATGAATCACATTGAACGTGAACATTGTGTGATAGATAATAAACGCTGCTAAACGTGTACTTTATCATTAGTCCTTACCAGGGCCACTAGTCGTTCCTCTGAATTGCTATATTTATCTTGAAGAATGTGAAATTGTATCTTCTACCCAGTCATACACAGGAATAAGGCTAACGGTGAAACCATAGTGACCATATAAGAAACCATAGTGACCACTAATGGTTCTTAGAAAAGACCTATTATTGAATAAAAATTGTCTGTAAAATGATTTTTGAAAATAAAGTATTTTTTTTGACGGGCATTACCTTATTAATAGATGGTAGCCTACTAGACTATACATATTCAAAGGGCATCAACATGTTTCCTTGTGAAAATAATTTTTATAAAGGTGCATCAAAACATTACGAGGGGCTATTAGGCGTGTTCAGGAAAACAGCCAGAATTTGTGATCCGATAGAATAGAAAAACGCCGGAGACTGGCAAGTCACCTAGCGGGATGTCGGCACTGCCAGACCAGGAGCGGGTGTAATTAATGGCAGAAACACAGGCACAGCACTTCGGGCTTGGTATGGTTAGGATATATAGGTGGTGCTCAGCTGTTCAACCAGGTAGATGATCCATTCAAACAAATAAAGAGAAGAGATAGCGGCACTCACCCGGGAATCTTCTTTATTCAGGTCTCTTGTCTTTATTTGTTTGCAAGAATTTGTGATCCCATCTCCCCTCATACCACCTGCACACCAAGTGGGCAAAGAGTTGACTATGCCGTGCCTTGGAACGTGCTGGTGTGGGGCAGAGACACCCCATGTCAGTGTACTAGATATAGCTTGCATCCAGGTTGTTCTGAATTTCTTCTTTGGGGGGTGAGTGTAACATAACAACTTGATTAATTCCCCTTTACATACAGTACAGACGGTCCCCTACTTAAGGATACCCGCCTTACAGACAACCCCTAGTTAAAGACGGAACTCTCTGCCTACTGTGACCTTTGGTGAAGGTCACAATGCTCCCGAACTGAAATGATCAGCTGTAAGAGCTGTAAGGTGTCTGTAATGAAGCTTCATTGATAATCCTTGGTCTCATTACAGCAAAAAATTTTCATACTCCAATTGTCACTGGGGCCAAAACATTTTTTTATAAAATATACAGTTTCGACTTACATACAAATTCAACTTAAGAACAAACCTATGGAACCTATCTTGCACGTAACCCGGGGACTGCCTGTATAAGGTCTCAATCAACTGTTCACAGGTGCAGAAATATTGTGCATATTTTACTCAATAATGTAATTTCAATTGGGCTTTCATCTTCTAAGAAAACAGGTGAATGTTGAATACTTCTGGAATCCTTCAAAGAAAGATTATTAGTGAATTAAATATCTTTATTAGGAAAGAAAATATGTTTGTTAAATTATTGGTCATGCAGTTAAAACAAGGCTGATCTTTTGATCATTCCAATCAATGTTTGGAATAACCAGCAATGGGCCATATTGCTTGTAGAGACATCAACACCAGTGCCCAATCACTATGTTTACTTACAGTTGCAATCACTCCATAAGAAGACTAATAATTAACTGTTTCCATTCATAGAGAGTGTTCCCTTGATGATTCAGCTCTCTGAATTAGACTATCCAGAAAATCGTAGTCATTAGAAATGTTATTAGGATTTTTTTTTTATCTGTAGCTTTCAATGGTGTGGAGAGACAGCAAAAAATCAAACTGCTTAACTAAAGAAGAAAGGTGGGGGAAAAGAAAGACACAGGAACAGATTTCTCTAATTTAGTATATTACAAAGTTTACTTTGCACTAGGGATTTATACAATTTTGTGGGAAGTTTTGTCACACTTCAAACTTCTTTTAAAAACTATTGAATGGCATTTACCACCAAGATGAAGGATTGTAAACCAAGCACACTCGCATACTGGAGTGTGCCCACTCTGGCAGGAACTGATCTTCCTTTAGATTCTTATGCCCTTGTTTTTAAGAAAAAAAAGGCTTTACAATTATGCTGATGAGCCTGGGGGACTCCAGGCTCCATTAACAACTATGGAACCATGGAATCATTTGCATAATTTTAAATACATTTTTGGGTGAAAACAAGGGCATAAGAAGATAAAAGAAGAGCAGATCCTGCCATATAAGACACACCCGTATGTCAGCGTGCTTGGGTTATAATTAGAGATGAGCGAACATGCTCGTCCGAGCTTGATGCTCGGTCGAGCATTAGGGTACTCGAGACGGCTCGTTGCTCGGACGAGTATTTCCCCTGCTCGAGATCGAGCATTTAATTAAAAAAACACAGTGAAGAACAATGAAGAATAGAATAAAAACAGTGAACACAGGATCATTTAAGATAAAAACACAGTGCAGAACACAGTGCAGAATAGATTACAGATGTTCGGCACATCTGCTTACTTGTCGGGAGATACGCGCGGAACGGCGCGAACAAAATAGCATGTGAAGAACAATATATATGTGTGTAAAGAACACATTGCAGATGTTTCCATACATCTGCAATGTCTTCTTCACACATATATATTGTTCTTCACATGCTATTTTGTACGCGCCGTTCCGCGCGTATCTCCCGACAAGTAAGCAGATGTGCCGAACATCTGTAATCTATTCTGCACTGTGTTCTGCACTGTGTTTTTATCTTAAATGATCCTGTGTTCACTGTGTTCACTGTGTTCACTGTTTTTATTCTATTCTTCACTGTTCTTTACATCTGCTAACTTGTCGGAGATAATATACGCGCGGAACAGTGAAGAATAGATCGCAGATGTTTGCAAATTATCAGAAGACATTCTTTTTCAATTAAATAACACATTTTATTCCCGAACCATGGTCCCTTTGAAAAATGCTCGGGTCTCCCATTGACTTCAATGGGGCTCGTTACTCGAAACGAGCACTCGAGCATCTGGAAATGTTCGGCTCGAGTAACGAGCACCCGAGCATTTTAGTGCTCGCTCATCTCTAGTTATAATCTTTGATCCTAGTGGTAAATATTCTTTAATGTGTTTTCAGCCTTCCTTCGCTTGCATTTTTTTTATTATTTAATGAATGGGGGTTTGTGTGAAATTCTGTGATATTCATGTGTTTATTACAAACTTTCTTTTGTTTGGAAATTATTTTCATGTGTTTTTTTATCTATATCTATAAAAAAAATTGCCAGCCACAAGAGATGAGCGAGTATACTTGTCCGAGTATACTGCTCGGTTGAGTATTAGCATACTCGGACCGGCTCGTTACTCGGCAAGTACTTCCCCTGCTCGCGATCGAGCATTAAATTAAGTGAAGAACAGTGAAGAACAGTGTTTTTATTGTTTAATAAAATATTACAGATGTTTCCTGATGTTTTGCTTGTAAGAACACATTGAAATAACACTATTCTTCACATTGCAGGTGTTCGCGTGTGTCTCCCGCTAGGTTCGGAGATGTTCGGAACATCTGGAATGTGAAGAATATTGTTCTTTCAATGTGTTCTGCACTAAGTTCGGAGATACGCTCGCACATGTGCAAAGTGAAGAATAGAATTAAAACATTAAAAACAGTGAATACAGGACTATTTAAGTGCTGAACACATTGGAAGAACAATATTCTTCACATTCCAGATGTTCCGAACATCTCCGAACTTAGCGGGAGACACGCGGCGCGATCACCTGCAATGTGAAGAATAGTGTTATTTCAATGTGTTCTAACAAGCAAAACATCAGGAAACATCTGGAATATTTAATTAAGCACTGTTCCTTTACTGTTCTGTTTTAGCAAAAAAAATGCTCGGTTCTCCTATTGACTTCAATGGGGCTCGTTATTTGAGACGGGCACTCAAGCATCGGGAAATAACGAGCAACGAGCACCTGAGCATTTTAGTGCTCGCTCATCTCTACCAGTCACACATGCCATGTCTAAGGCACCATTGACTACCTCAAGCATCCAAACCTCTGTGCACCATTATATAGATGCAGTGCTACTGATATGTTCGCCTTTGTAATTAGTTTTCTAGCCTCCAATGTTCCTAAGCAATTAGTGCTTTTAATTACAGAACACAATATGCTAATTAGGCTCTCTTATGTCAGGGGGGGGCGGTCCTGGGTTCTTACTTCCAACCAACAGAAGATAGAATAATTAGCACTAAAGAAAAAACACCAACTGTTCTGGAATCTGTGAAAAGAAGCAAAGAGCTAAAGTTGTCAGAGGTGGTGAAAGGTCCACTTTAAAAGAAAAGAAAAACTAACAAAAGACATCAAACATGAAAATATGATTGGTACATAAAGTAACTTCCATCACATATAGCTAGAATATAGTCATGAATCTTCTCTCACGTAGGACTTTATAGGGTGATTCATTGCCCAGGATGAGTAATTCATATAGCACTGACAGTAGTAAGCTCTGACAAATAATCATTGGTTTCTATGAACTCATTTTTAGTACAAATGACCTTTAACGTGAACCACTTCTTCAGAAGATCCGGTGAAATAGGCAGATTTTATGCATTAATGTTTAGTAAGTGGCAACAAAACACTTGAATAAGTGATATCTCAGCGGCTAGCATGCTATTTACTACTAATTGGAGGAAGGTCCCTCCCATTCCTCATTGCTGGGATTTATGTGTTCAATTCGCACTACCTAGGTGACAAAGTAACACGTTTAGATGAGAGCAGCGCGCTCCAGTGATAAATCAGCAATCAATAATTTGATTGCAGCTAATCATCCTTACCATCTCCAGGATACAACGATTGCCGCATCCATCTTTTATTAGGACATTTAGAAAATGCAGTTCTTGTCACAATAGATTAACTATTTCCAGCGCTGCTCATTTTGTGATATGTCAGTTGTGTGACAGAGTGTATTATATGTCTAAACAATTCTTCAATTTCTCTTACCGACCTGCCATCAACAAGATTTACATCAGTCAGGTTGAACACAAATAAAAGGGACACTCACCCTGGAAGTCAATGGGCCTCATAAGCAGATCTCGTCAGAATTTCACACTAGTCTAGGTAAAGGGTCCACATAGAGTTAACTATATTTATTCTCTACAGTCAATACAAAATGTCTCGTTTTGTCAACCTCTTCATGTCCATAATTGGATCAGTCAGTACACATTCTTCCTCACTGAGCATCCATTAGTGCTTTGATTTTTACAATCTGCTGTTAACCTACAAAACTCATTTCCATTCAATGTAATTTATGGGTTAATGTTTCCGAAACAAAAAAAAATCTCAAAAACTGGATGATCTATAGGAAATAGTTGATTACTTCTCATAGGCTTCTATTACACATCCGTGTTTGGGGGCCATGAGTTTTCCCCAGAAACAGTAGCTAATTCACAGCCCCCATTGACTTCTAGTGTGCACTGCCATGATTTGGTGAGGTATGGTGCATGCATCATGAATGTCCTGAATGCAAATTATAAAACACTTCCTACCATCCACATTTGCTTTCAATGTACATCGGTGCAGTGAGCATTGCTCACCCATCAATGTTCTACAGGCTACAAACCAAATTGTAAACAGCCTGTTCTTTGTGAACTGTAAAGTGCACACATTCCTTATCATTATTTAGTGTATTAGCCTTTGGATATATATATACTATGCTCACAACAGGAGAAAGAGCAGAGAAAGACCCAAAGAAGCTGCTTTAATTAAAGGACATCTACCACCAGGATGGATTGTAAACCAAGCACACTTACATGCTGGCTCTGCTCTTCTTTTATCTTCTTATTAACTGTTTTTTTTACAAAAAAAGCTTTTAAAATTATGCAAACAAGCCTAAAGAGCTCCACGCTCCATAGGTGTTAATGGAGCCTGGAGCCCCTAAGGCTCATTTGTATAATTTAAAGCCCCTTTTTCTTAAATGAAGGGCATGAGAAGATTAAAGAAAAACCTATCACCCCAGAGGGGGCACACACCAGTATGTCAGTGTACTTGGTTTAAAATCCTTTATTCTAGTGGTAGATGTCTTTTAATAAAGCATTTTCCAAAGTTTACTATTATCCCATTCACTATTGATTTTGGAAATAGGTTTTGGTAGAGGTTTAGTTATTCTTTAAGCAAAATAAATTATGATGGGTTGAAATATATTGTAATGGTTTGTTATTTAAAAAAACCTAGGGGATAATTAGCTCTCCAGAGGCCACACCTCTCCATGCTGGTCCTCCAATATCTGGGTTGTCTGATCCTGCTGGACTGGAAGGAGTGATGTCTATATATATATATATATATATATATATATATATATATATATATATATATATATATATATATATATAGTGTGCATATGACTGCTGAGCCAACTCACTTTTCTCATGGGTCATGTGTGCATGAAGGACACATTAAATTAGTTGATTGAATCAGTTTTAATGTGCGTAGTTTATGTGACCTCACAATTTCCAGTCCAAGCTGGGCTGACTTTTCTGTGGGCTACAGGCTCTACAGTAGGGATGGGCTGCACCTCAATGGGGAAGGTGCAGCTGTTTTGGGGGTAAAAATGGCTAGAAGGCAAAAGGAATACGGACAGGGAAAACCATATAAAGTGTATGTACACAAATGCCAGAAGCCTCACAAACACAATAGAGGAACTGGAACTCTTGATGTTGGAGCGGAAATATGATATAGTGGGTATCAGCGAGACATGGCTGGACAGTAGCTATGACTGGGCTGTTACTATAGATGGTTATAGTCTTTTTAGAAAGGATCGTATAAATAAAAAAGGGGGAGGGGTTTGTTTATATGTGAATTCTTGCCTCAAGCCTGTCTTGCGAGATGACATCAGTAACGCAAATGCAAACGTGGAGTCCCTATGGGTGGAGATAAGGGGAGGGAAAAAGAATAATAAAATATTACTAGGGGTTTGTTATAAGGCTCCAAATATAATGGAGGCAGCAGAGGAAATGCTGATAAGTGAAATGGATGCGGCTTCAAAGCATGGTGAAGTACTTATAATGAGGACTTCAATTATCCAGATATTGACTGGGGGGCAGAAACCTGCAGGCCCTTCAAAGGTAGCAGGTTCTTGTCAACGACAAAAGACAATTACCTGTCGCAACTAGTCCTGGAGCCAACAAGAGGGGGGGCACTGCTGGACCTTATCCTTACCAACAGACCTGATAGGGTATCAAAACTACAGGTTGGTGGGAACCTGGGGAATAGTGATCATAATATCATTGATTTTGTATTACGCTTTACTAAGAGCATTAGTGAAGGGGCAACCAGCACTCTAAACTTCAGGAGGGCAAATTTTCAGCAACTAAGGGAAGACCTTAAAGGCATAAACTGGGATAATGTTCTCAAAGACAAAAGCCCCCCCCCAAAAATGGGACCTTTTCTCATATATTCTGAAAAAGTCCTGTGAGAAACACATATCTTATGGGAAAAAGCATAAAAGGAACAAGAAAAAGCCTATCTGCCTAACTAGTCTTGTAAGGAAAGAAAGAAGCGAGAAAGATAAGGCGTTTAAGGTGCTTAAACGTGAAGGTAGCGATGAGGCATTACAGGATTATAAAGAGAAAAATAAATCCTGTAAAAAGCAGATAAAGGCCGCAAAAATAGAGACTGAGAGAAATATTGCCAGGGAGAGCAAAAATAACCCCAAATTATTTTTCAAGTATAATAAATGATAAGAAACTAAAAACAGAGAGTGTGGGTCCCCTTAGAAATAACATGGGGGTCATGGTGGAAGGAGACCAATCTACTGAATGTCGCCTTCTCAACTGTCTTTACCCAGGAAAATCCCCTGGTGGAAGACACAATGAGGAATAATGTAATTCTTTTTGGAATGTCAACAGTTTAACCCAGGAAGAGGTATGGCGGCGCCTCGCAACCACTAAGAAAGATAAATCACCGGGGCCAGATGGCATACACCCCCGGGTTCTGCATGAATTATGTACGGTAATAGACAGACCCTTATTTTTAATATTTGAAGATTCACTGAGGACTGGTTATGTTCCACAGGACTGGCGCATAGCAAATGTGGTACCAATATACAAAAAAGGATCAAATAGCGATCCTGGAAACTACAGACCCGTGAGTCTAACTGCTGTGGTGGGGAAAATATTTGAGGGGTTTGCTAGAGGTGCTATCCTGGAGTATCTCACTGTGCACAACCTTATAACCTAGCGTCAGCATGGGTTTATCAGAGATCGGTCCTGTCAGACTAATCTGATTGGTTTCTACGAGGAGGTAAGTTCAAGACTGGATCTGGGGGACGCTGTGAATATTGTATATCTGGACTTTTCAAAGGCATTTGACACCGTGCCACATAAAAGGTTGGTATATAAAATGAGACTGCTGGGAATAGGAGAAAATCTGTGTATTTGGGTAAGTAATTGGCTTAGTGATAGAAAACAGAGGCCACATTCTCAGATTGGGTTGATGTTTTCAGTGGAGTGCCACAGGGGTCAGTATTGGGGCCACTTCTTTTTAATATTTTTATTAATGACCTTGTAGTGGGTTTACACAGTCAAGTTTCAATATTTGCAGATGATACTAAGCTGTGTAAAGTAATAAATACTGAGGTCGATAGTTTAGCATTACAGAGGGATTTGTGGAAGCTTGAGGAGTGGGCAGAGAAATGGTTGATGAGGTTTAATGTAGATAAATGTAAAGTTATGCACTTGGGCCATGGAAACAAAAAGTATAATTATGTTCTAAACGGTCAATTACTTAGTAAAACTGGAGCTGAAAAGGACTTGGGGGTATTGGTGGATGGTAAACTTAATTTTAGTGACCTGAGCCAGGCGGCTGCTGCTAAAGCAAATAAAATTATGGGATGTATCAAGAGAGGAATAGATTCTCATGATAAAGACATAGTTTTGCCCTTATACAAATCCCTCGTCAGACCACACATTGAATATTGTGTACAGTTTTGGGCACCAGTGTATAAAAAGGATATGAGACTATGGAACTCTCTGCCGCAGGAGGTTGTTATGGCGGACTCTATGTACATGTTCAAGAGAGGCCTGGATACCTTTCTGGAGAGAAAAAATATCACGGGTTATGGGGATAAAACATTTATTTAATTCTTAAAGGTTGGACTTGATGGACTTGCGTCTTTTTCCAGCCTTATATATACTATGATACTATGCTAAGCAAGAGAGCCAGTGCTGGAATCAGGTAGCCTTCAGAGAGGTTAGAGACTTCATTTTTCATACAAAAAAAGTTAAAAAGTCGCCCATTTGAGAATTTGTTTACATTGGAAAACCTCATTACTCCATATTACTAAGCTTAATGCACTACCATGGGCCTGTACCACGAGCAGCAAAAGCAGCACACAAGTGTAATACTGTACACTGTAAGCTCCCCCGTCTTTCTCTGCCTTACTCATAGTGATTTTCAGGCTGTAAAATAGCTTATTATGGAACAACTATAATACACAGTTGCCTTACCCACCTAGCCGTAACCCTCTGCTTTGGTTACACATTTGGCATTTGAGTCTGACACTAGGATATGTTCTAGATTATGATTATGCTTATGTTCCACATTTCTGTCCTTGCAAGAAAACTGAGAAACAAAATGCAAACCCCACATTTTTATTCACTTTAATCTGAGGCTTTATTTTACTATGTTTTGAGGCGCCGTAGTAGACATTTTTTCACTCCTGCCAATGCTCAGTGGTTTCGGAGCTGCATGAGACCTGGAAAGTATTACAATATTTCTTTCAGCAAAGGACGAAGAGTTTTTCAACAATGAGCAGACTGTGGACTTACAATGCACATGCAAAAATCTTCATCTAAATGTCAGTGCTCCGAATTATCTGCCAGTGAAAAATACCCAACAATATAATATGTGTCAGGAGAGCATATGCTTGTGTACTCCACAGATGTAGACAAGCTTGTTCCTCCTTTGCAAAATGTTTAAAGAACAACCGTACCAGAAAAGAAAAGATTTTATCACATTCTGCCAATACTTGGAATGCAGCAGAATTATGTCATATATAACACAGGAAATATTTATTTATAGAGAACGTGGGGTGAATCATTGGACTTAACATGCCAGCACTGGAAGTGTCAAGATCCAGAGCAAGTCATTTATGAAGATATAGAGGGAAACCCAAAATAGAGATGAGTGAGTATTGGCTCATCGATACAATATGAATCTGCTATTTTTCAGCAACAAAATCTGGATATTTTCTGATTTACTTCATTCGACAACAAATCTTTTGAAATAGAGGCTAACTACAGTCATCTAAATGCTTAGGAATGAATGAATTAATTAACAAAACAAAAATAGCTTTTTATGAAAAATCTGTATTTTAGTGGAATAGAGGTTATAAACTAAGTTGCAGGACAACTAAAGCGATAACAATTTAGAAAAAAACCTGAGAATCTCTGATGAACTGATCATGTCTAGCCATAAGGAAATAAGCTTTTTGGTTGATGACCAAGGGTAGCCGTAGACCTTGAATAGCTGTTGGCCATTGCTGCCTTTGCCTACAGCCTTCAACATCCACATATGGTTGCACACTGGACTCAAATAAGTATTGTCAATGGGAAAAGAGGAGAAAGCCACTTCCTGATCCTACTCTTGGTCAACCTCTTCTGTTGTGGAAAAGTTAGGAGGCCTCCATACATTGTACTTTGATTTTGCTGTAGATAGAATATTTGTTGAATAGAAATGAGAAAATCAAACATCATGTGCCTTCCTTATTTACTTTTAGAATAATCTAAACAGTCTAAGCCACTCACAACTTTTGATTGGACAAGTGAGTTTGGTTTTTATAGATTTCCATAGAGAACAAATATTCTTCAAAGACGCAAATTGTAGCCTATTAGTTCAGTAAAAAAAACTTAGTTATTATAAGCTAGTCTCTCATTTCATTAGCTCTGGGATAAGCAGTGACTAGTGATTTTCAAGCATTTCATTTGCCAGAGGCGTAGCTTGAAGCTCCTGGACCCTTGTGCATACGTTATACTGCCTAATCGCCAATTATCCGATGTAGCTTTATAGACTATATTCATAATGACCTGCTCTATATAAACTATAAATTTATAAATAATAGTGTACCTCAAACTATAAAATATATACTATGGTTTTAGAGTCTGATTCTTCTAGTGTGATTATACATTGAGCGACCATCATCATATTTCATTGCAATTCTAATTGTGTTCTCTGTGGAGTCTGTAGGTCATTGGATGTACTGTAGGGCTACATTTATTACTGTTACTCTGCTGTCATTAGGGCTGTGACATGCTGTGACTCTCAATAATGACAGCAGTTGGCCACTAGGATATGGCTTGCAATGAACTTATGGAGAAAGTACTTTAAGTGTGCACTGGACTATGTTGTGCTTAAGTAACGTGGCTTTGGCACATAGATTTAGCCTTTAAAAATGTAGTCTTATTCTATGAAACTGACACCTTTCAGTGCACATTGGCACAAAGACAATCTGAGCAAGAGACATTTCTTACTAAATTATTTCCCAAGAAAACTTCTGTTCAAGAACTTGTAGAAATATCACCAAACCGCATATTTGCAAGCGCTGAATTGCTCTTGGAATAAAAAAAGATGGAAAAAGTCAAGAAAAAAAAGGAAATGTAAACTACTACTACAATCCCTATAATGTTATTGGAACTTCTACCTCTTAAACTGTACATATTCTCCATACCTCCTGGAAAGATAAATCGCTCACATTTCCCAGACTCTTCTCCTAAAACAGATTATAAACTAACTTATAAATAGTTAAATATGTTCTCTGAATGAGCCCTAGCGGAAGCCAGTCTGCTAAGTTGGTTACCTAGAAATCAAAGTGCTGTTTGTGACAGAAGCACAGAATGTGGCAGGGTCCCAAAGGACGCATCATGTAAACTTCGGTTGCCGCAGATACACGCTTCAATATGCCGTTTTCTGTACATCAAGTGACCCGTAAACAGCAGTGAAGTGTAAGGGTTGCAAATCCTCTCACCTACTCTTTTAACTGGAGGATTGATAAGTAAAATATACAGCCTTAAATCCAATATACATCCATATGGTTTAGTTAATTTTCGGAAAAAAAAACACAAAGGTCGGAGGAAGTGAGATGAATGTCCTCTCTCTGTTCCAGTCTCCGAAATGAATCATTTTCTGTAACCTTATTTTCTATTCATAGCTTTCATTTTAAGCAACCATTTTTTATTTGATTTTAGAATAAAGTTGTCTGACAACTAAAGGAAACACGGGCAGATTTGATGCAGTCAGGCATGTAAAACATACGGAAGCAAATATTGAAAGCTTTATTTATCTCCAGGATTTTCACTCCTATTTCCATATGTTTTTGTTTTAGCACATGAATGCTTTTATAAATGGAAACCGGGAAAGAAAGAAAAAAAGAAGTACATTGTTCTGGGTCATTGATAACTCCGGCAATAATAGAACTTAGCTAGATAAGATGTGAAACGGGGATGTAGGATTCATGTTTAATGTATTCCACTGCAAGCAAAGGTATGTGTGCAAAGTAAGCATATTTGTCCATGATCTTCTCGAGGGCCACGTCAGAAAAAAAACTAACGAAAGAAGAAGAAAAAAACGGATCTCTATGTACCTTGTGAATTTTTTTTTAGGCAACGGTAACAATTGCAAATGTAGATGCATCCACTGAGCTGATAATAGCAATGGGGATGTGGTAGAATTATGACTATAGCCTGGGACGCTAAGTCTTTTGAAGACAAAATTATTATCATTTTCTGTTCTGTAGTCACCTTGAGAAACAAGCAAGTGCCTGCGAACAGCAAGGAGGAACTAATTATCTATAGCAAGGCTCTAGGCGACTACTGAGCTCAAATATTGAAGGCGACAGCTGGTTGGATGTTTGGAAATATTGCAACAGGGTATCAAAGATCCATTATAAGCTCCATAAGACAAATATTGTTGTTGCTCATGGACAACAGATATGTTTTACTAGTCTGATGCACGTTTATTATCGTGGAAGCACTCTGGGAAGCAAACCTGAAAATGCAAATGTACCAAATTGAAGTCTGCATCACTCCGGTTATAATGCCAATGGGAATGGCGAGCTCCACAGCTGGTAGTTGGCACAAAAAGTATTGCTGGACATTTTACTACTGTTCAAAAATGATAGATATTATGTGAAGTACCTGGCACAAAACAAACTCAATGAGTAGTTACCTGCTAATGGCAATGCTTTTCGACCTCCACACTGCTATAATAACTGGATGGCCTAGTATGAGTCTAGAAACTAGTTAATCCTCATCTAAACTGTTGGGCATATATTTAAATGAAAGATGTACATTGATATACTACAAATGGGGGCACCAGCATGCTGCATTTGGATGCAGTGAACTGAAGCTTATCCACTGGTGAAGAATGCTTCGGGAGTGGATGGTGAAAAACAACATAAAATGGAATTAGAGATGAGTGAATCTACTCATGATTCGATTTCCGACTCACTTCAGACATATTTTTTATATATACAATAATAACAAAGTCCAACAGTTCTCTTATAATGTCCATTGATTTGAATGGATTTAAATGTTATGTTATGTTATTTTGCGTTTGTACCCATTAATATTGTTATAATGAAAAGTGAAAATTAAAAAAATAATAATAATTAAGTCAATGAGGCAGGACTTTTGTTTAATAAAAGCTACGCATAACTTGGTTGTAGAGAACCAGAAGGGGCTATAAACCAATTTTCAGGAAATTTAAAGCAACATTGTTTTGCACCCAATTCAAACCCGATTCGAATGTTATGAAAAATTTGACGAAGCTTCAGCAATGTGACTCTTAAATAATGTGATCTCTATATGAAACCCATAAAACACCAGTTACATTTATATTTTATACATTTGCCCATTTATATAGAATAGAATTCAGATTGCTGAAAGGAAGAATACAATGATGATGGAAAGTGCTTCCAGACATGGATCCTGGATATTACCTGAGTGTTGGGAGTTGACTCTCATCAGTGGTAATAGGCTCTGACTCCAGAGAGATTAGAGTAACAGCAGGGACTACAGCAATGATCATCCTTCTCATCTGTAGAATAAGTTGGTCTTTGCTATAATTGATAACAATTTACATTGTATAATGAATGAAAGAAGAACTTGTGTTGATTATGATTTGTAACACTAGTGAATGCACAAAGGCCTTCTGGGAAAATGTAAAATAGCCACAATTATTGCATAACTCTAACCATATTGCATCTTTTCTGGGGATCCCATCAAAAACTTTTCTGAGGGAAATGGAACAGCTAGGTTGTATTCACGTTGGTGTTTTTTTGGCTTATGGACACATCCAGATTGGTTTTGTTCTCCTGGTTTCAGTGATTTTTTTACTGATGCACTTTTACAGTTTTTTTCACTGATCAGTGGTTAATTTACAACCTGTTCTGTGTGTGACAACATTGTTTCAGTGGAAAAAGACAGACGTATTAAAAAAGCCCATTGAAAAGAATAGTCATTGGTGCCAGGAAGAGAAAACCAATCTATATGTGTCCATTGGCCAAAATTGATTCAGTGAAAAAACATGGATGTGAAAAAAACACCAACGTGAAACCACCCTAAGTGAATTTTATTCTTTTGTTCTATTGTGGAAACATGAAAATATGGAGATCTGGATAGGTCAGAAAATGTATACCAATGAAGAACTACCAAGGGCACTAGGCACATTGGTATCCATTCTGTTTGAAGGACCCTTTGTTGAAGGACACTTTAGTTTGTTGGGTTTTAAAGTGTCAATAAATTTGATGGAATTTGAAATGGAGGGTCTGAATATGGAAGTTTAATGTAGATGTTATAAAGGTTGTCTGGTGCTGGGGTACTGAAAAGAGTGTGGTCTAATAAAGTGCTATAAATTGCCATATTTTTAGTGCAGGGTTGTGTTTGCTAATACAACACAACACCATTGCCACTGTCACTGGCCAAGATGTGGAAGTCTCGACGATGACTTTACGATGACTTGCTAATCCTCAAGGTAATTAACTTTTTTTTATATTTATATTTTTATTTATTTTAATTTTTAATTCATTAAAATATTGCTTCAATTAGGGTTATCTATGGCTTTAGATAAATTAGGTAAATTATATTTTACAGTATTTAAATGGGCTGTCATGTTTCACAAACTATGAGGCTCTCAACAGTTAAATGGCAAGTCCAAGTCTTATACGTCTGTATATACTGTATTACTAGAGTATATAGTAAAATTAAAGAAAAGCCACATTTATTTGTAAACATCTGGAATCCCGAGACAAGGGGTTATATAGTAGAATGAGGCAATGAAAATCTCTAGCGGCTGCTGATCAGAAGAAATGGCTTCTTGACTTAGTGATTAATCAGACAGTGGAATTTGCATCCAGACTTTAAAATCAGTAACAGAATGTAAAGTGATATTGAACCATTTAATTGACCAAAGTCAAATACACAAAAATGTTCTTACTTGCCCCTGGCAGCCTTAGATACCAAACTGGCATAAAAGCTAAAATATTAACTTACAAGCAAGAACCAGGAGCCTCTTAAGGATTTATAAATAAAATACTAGATTTCTTCTCAGTGTGAATGAAAACTGAAGAGCTCCACAAGAGAATGGAGGTCCAGCATCTACCGGCTGCGCCTGGAGGACTCTGAATTGCCTCTTTTTGTATAGAATGTTGTTTAATAGTTACTGATATTGTAGTTAGTCATCAATGTGCATGAAACCATAGCAACTAATTAGCAGGTAACCTTGATCTTTACTTTTTAATAACAAAGAAGAAATTCACTTAACATGAGGGACTGATTGATATAGTCTTGTGTATAGAATATGGAATATTTTTGCAGAGCAGAACATGGTATATTTTATATTCCGAGCAGTGCACCATCAGCAAAGTGTTTAGATTTGCCCCGATTTTACATGAATTTACTCCAATAATGAATAAAAAGTAAAGAATAGAAAAAAACAGAAGATGGATATGTTAAGATTATTTTTTGTTACAAGCATTAAGCTAATGAAATATAACAACTGTCATGTAGGATTAAGCAAACAGAACAATTGATTAATGGGTCTTGAATGTTATTGAATGCATATACAGTTAATAGGCGTGTGCCTACTTGTGGACTGTCCATTACTGATCAGTAGAGTGATGAATAAGCACGCAGGGCAAGCACATGGCAACTAGGGTCAGTGTTGATGTACACAAGGGGGCTTATTTACTAAGGGTCCCGCAACCGCATTTTCGCCCGGTTTCCCGACGAAATTGCGATCGCGGCGGGGATTGTGTCACCCACGATAGGATTGTGTCGGAATTGTACCGGCTTTCATGCGACACAAATCGGGGGGGTGGGCCGTCGGATTTAACAATCATATTTATATCGCAAGCCAAGCACTTACATGCACCAAGAAGAAGAAGGTGAACTCCGGGGGACCTGAGCGGGGACCGACAAATGCAGAATATCGGGCGCAGGATCTACGTGGATCGCGGCCCAGTGCATCATAGTCAGGGAATGCACCTTGGGCATCGCGACTCGGACAAGTAAGTAAATGTGCCCCATGGTCTTTTTAAAAGGTAGTAGTAAAGTGGAGGTGATGGAAAATGTATTCAATATATCATAGTTATTTTATCATTTTATCATATTCGGGCCCATATTTTTATAAATATTTGACCATCCTTTCTATAGCAGTCACTAGAATTTTCCATCTCAATTAATAGCACATTGGTGTGTGGCAATTTAGCAGGGGAGTTAACTACAGAAATATATACATATATAAAGGGAAACTGACACATATTATTGGAGATGTGATAGCATCTTCTCCAAATATTAAAGATGCTGGCAGAAAATGCACAAAAATACCTCAGCACATTTAAAGGGAATCTACCATCAATATCCAGCATGATAAACCAGGGACCCTTACTCATAGATTCAGGCACCGTGACTGTGGTAATTTTTAAAAATTTGGTATCCATGGTCTTATTCCTTCTGAAAGCAACTTTTAAAATGTTTCACAATACCCCCACCCACTCTCAATCCCTTAGAAACATAGGAAGTTTCAGAGGGAGGAGGGATAGAGGGGGGCCTTGGTAAAGTCCCCAAGATATCTTCTGATCATTTTAAGTTGATTTTAAAAGGAAAGAGGGCAGATTAAAATGTACATGGTAAAAGCCCTGGATTTGTCTGCAGTAACCCAAGGGTTAATACGGACATGTGGTAAGCAGGAGTGGTCTTTTGGTCTATGTTGGCTTCGCTAGCATAGATTCCTTTGTAATGTCCGTACTGGGCCTGTTTATTATGAAGTAGGGGTAGGTTGGCAGTGGGACTCCTACTCCATCTGGGCTTCGGTCTGGGGTTTCTGTATAGCCCACAGGTGTGGTTCCTAGGCCTTGTTAGAGCCTGATTTAGACTGCAGGCCAGAAGCAGTAGGTGAGGCACTACCTGGAGCGCTTAAGGCTGGACCGTGTTCACACAGTAAAGGTAACAGAGTGCCTCCGGATATTCTGCTGGCCAAGAGCGTGTGCCAGGCAGCCTGGTACATTTATAGTTAGGTGCTGTTATTGTATTAGGCAGTGCCCAGCCGGGCAGGGTTTATTTTGTATTTTGTATGTGTCTAAGTCAAGGCTGAATTTGTGTTTTGACAAAAGTGTGAATAAACACTTGATTTTTGGACTTTAACTCTGCGTGTGTCCCTGATACCTTCACTGCTACAAGGCATCTACCAGAGAAATTCCCTACACATAACAAATATAAAAGGATTAACCCAGTCATGTTGCCAGATTTTTCATGCTGGATTTTGGTGGTAGATCTTCTTTAAGCATCATCAGCATGCAGGGATGACATATACGTCCCAGTTAGCTGGCTAGCCTTAGAATGTTGAATCTCAAAGAGATGATCCAACTGCAGCCTGAATATTTTTTTTGCTATCCTATGATCATTACATTGGAGTACATTTACGAAGCGCATTGCACCAGTTTTCTGTCAGATTTCGCACATTCTTTTATGTGCAAACTGCTTGCACATGTATTTAAGAAGCGCTTGCACCCGCATTTGTGTCGCATGTGACCCTTATGTGTTACAGCTGCACTATTCTTCACGTGACACAAATTTTGGCATTGAAATGGGGGTTCCGGTGCACAGTCAGACAGTGCCCCACAAGTCTGACAGAAGTGTGTTGCATGACCCATGCTAAAGATGCACCCAAAAAAGTTGGTGCACACTGTCGAGGCAGTGCAGGGAGCACCAAATTCTTGATGAATCTGAATCTGGAGCCCCCTGCACACTACACAGGCAAACTGTGCATAGTTTGATTTGCACTGTTTTATTACATGTGCCCCATTATCTTTAATTTAAAGGCGTTGACTTCATGAGCCTTCCCCTCTATAGAACAATCTATGAAAATGGCATGTTTTTAAAGGTGAATCCTGATTAAATAATTTTTTTTCTTATTTTTCACCAAATTTTTTTTTATAATATAACAATATTGGACAATTCAGCAGCAGCAACGTCTGTTTATTTACAATGTGTTGGAAAAGAACAAATCCCTTTCTCTCTACAATATCCTGTTTCCGCAGTTTTTAATTGCTAAAAATAACAGAGAAAACAAGGCTAATTAAAAAGCTCATCATCTGTTCCCAGTATTATGATTTTTTTTGCTGTATAAAGCTCCCCTCACTCCTCATTGTAAAGCCTGTTTTCCGCTTTTAATATGAAACCTGTCGTCACTATTCTTTTCCTGACATGGTTTCAATTCGGGAGTGTTTTGAGGTCCCACAAAATCCTAGGGGGGTTTCTTAAATTGGTTTCCCGGGACTTGTTTTCCTACACAGTGGTGCCCTAATTTACACTTCATAATTTGCAGCACCGCATGTGAGGCATCTTGATCAGCCCGAACAAGAAAATCCGAACCATAATTAATTTCCAAGGCAGCGGGGACTTGGATATGAAGTTTGCAAGGAGGAACAACCGAGAAGTCAAGTGACAGCAGGTTAATGTGGCTGTACTTTTCCTGCCTCCTTTACCTTTTTCCTTTACTTTTCAGAGACATTTTGCGATTTTAAGGATCTTGTTTAACTATTCAATCTAAATTTCAAGCTGCAGCCAAATGTGACAATCTGCGCTTATAACAAGTAGAACATGCCAGCTCTATTTTACCCAGACAGACAACAGCTGTTTGAACTGGTTATATTTCTGTCACCGCATACAGAGAGCTGAAAACATACACAAGCTCACATACATTTTCAGACGGATTACAGTTGTCTGGAATCTCCCCAAACTTACAAATACTGCCTGTCAAATTACAAAATTCACAACTGCTACCAAAGAGGTACCAGCCAAAAATCAGGATTGACGTCTGTCATGTATTCCAGGCTAGTTGGATGAGTGCTGTAGGCAGCAGGAGGGGAACAAATGACTTCCTATAGTTTTCAATCCTCCATATACAATAAAAAATTGTTACTTCTGTCAATGGTATGGTTCAAATACATTTTTTTGTATTTTTTCACCAATGTTCTATTTTTTTCCATGCAATTGAAAAACAGTGGGGTCCGGCATCACCAGTGCGAAATTAAATGGGGCTTATCTGCAAGCTGACAGCTAAAATGCATCATTTTTTTTCTTACTTTATGTTTACATATTTCATCAATACATTTACACTTATAAAGGTTCAATCTGTTGCAACTTCTCTTGCTGCATTTTCTGGTTAATTAGGAAATATTATATTATATTCTATGGATGTGGGATCTTATTGGCTCACTAGATCCAGGATGGTCATGGACCCATGATACAACAGGGCTCTAATAATCCATCAAAAACCTTAGAAGAGCAGTTAAGGTTAGTTGAAGTGTCTCTAAATTTTCAACAAAATGTAATAAATTAGTAGTGTGGATGTTAATAGTAAACTTTGTAATAGTCTTTACTAAAGAAACATCTTCACGTGTCCTTTTTTTCCCTGTACAGGCAGTCCCGGGGTTACGTACAAGATAGGGTCTGTAGGTTTGTTCTTAAGTTGAATTTGTATGTAAGTCGGAACTGTATATTTTTTAATTGTAGCCCCAACAAGAATTTTTTTGGTCTCTGTGACAATTGGATTTTAAAAATGGCTCTACAGAACAAGGATTAACAATAAAGCTTCATTACAGAAACCTTTAATAACTGTTATAGCTGTTTATTGTAGCCTAGGACTAAAGTAAAATAAATTACCAATATCCAGAGGTCCGTTTTTAACTAGGGGTCATCTGTAAGTTGGGTGTTTTTAAGCAGGGGACCGCCTGTACTTATCTTCCTTATGTTATTAGTTTGCATAAATCAGCTTTCGGCCCTGTATCTACTGACAGCTGATAATATTCCTAATGACTTTGCTCTTAATAGATATTGTCTGGATTGTCTAATCTCCTCAGAGAGCTGAATCATAAAGGGAAATATGCTCTAGCCATAGAAAATATTTAGCCTCCTTATCTGTCTGAAGAATAAGCATTTCAGAAGTATTTCAGATACACTGCCCACCACATGAGAAAGAAGCTAAAAAAAGGCAACAAAGAAGTTGCAGTATTCAATGGTATATATTAAAAAGTTTACTTTTATCACATCTTATATTAATTTCTGAAATAATAAAAAGACTTCAAAGGATAGATGCTGACATCCTGTTTGTGTGGAGGTCAATCCTACTTTTAGTGGTGACCTGCCCTACGACGGTCAGCAGTTGGACTGTCCCTTTGCTTCAGCAATGCTCACTGGGGACTAGTGTGATAACAAAATGGTAGCTTAAAGTGGTATTCCCATTTGGACATTCACATTTAATTTAATTCATCTACCATATATTTATATTTCTTCAATAAATGTTATTAAAAAAATAAAGTATCTTTGTGAAGGTAATTCACCATAAATGTTGCCATGTTGTCTCTTAGAAACAAGATAGCTGTCCTTGGATATGACCACCACCACACTCTTTCAGCAGTGGCCAGTCATACACTATTGAGCGCTGCCGGATCACCTAGATTCTGTGTTCATTATAACAAGATGAATGTGGAACAGGCATTCATTCTTGGTCATTTCATATACAAAAACTATTTGTTTCTTTGTGCAATGTCTCCAGCAATGGTGGCCGTATCTAAGGACAACACTTTTGTTTCTAAGGGACAACATGGCTACATTTAATGGAAATTATCTTCACGCAGGTACATTTTTGTAATAACATTGAAAAAATATGTATATAAATGGCAGATGCATTAAGTGTCAATGCCTAGACGAGATTACTCCCTTAAGCTTTTTTTCCCCTTTTTTAATACAACCTGTTTCTTCTAACATTGTTCATTTTCTCAGTAGTGCGCAGTAGTTTTCATGCCAGAAAGCCTCTGATTATCTCTTAGAAATGGTGGAAGCCATGGGGAAAAGCCTCTGCACAAAATGAAAACACACAATAGGACAGTTTATGCTGTAAGGTTTTTTCTGCAGCACACTGATAAAGTTTGTTGCATGGTTGTGCGCCTTACTACTACGGTACCTCACAGCACATTAGCCACCGGCAAGTCTGATCCACTCTGAGTATGAGCTTTGGGAGTACGTCATAAGAGGAATAAGTGAAGTATACATCAGCATACCATTGTTACAGCTGTTTGTCCAGGTACAGACCTCTTACCATAGGTAATTCTTATAGCACAGCACAGAGGTAAATACCGAATGACTGGTGTCATATGTAAATAAATGCCAGTATTATATATTTTACTAAAAAAGAAAAATCTCCTGAAAGCAGGTTGATTTCATGTGTGATCTATTTATTGCTGTAGAAGAGCTGCTCGTGCCCATTGTAGGGCTGATGAATTGTTCCATTGTTTCATGTACTGAACAATACCGGTGGCATCTGTTGTGTCAAGAGCTGGAAATTCAACTAAATCAGACCGTGCTAAAGCAAACAAAGCGAAGGGTTAAAGGGATGTGTTTACATCAAAAGATATCACGTATATAGATGTCTGTAATATATTAATCAGTGGTTTGCTCATAGAAACAAACCCGTTCTTCATGCGTGGGATAATGGCAACACAGCTGCAACAAAACTACGTGAAGAGTGTTAGGATGTCAAGCTCGATGTGATCACAATGGGGAAAGCTACGGAAATTGTATTAAAGTCAAACCAAATATTGTGTAGCTCTTCAACTTTACAGTATCTTGACTTGACATTGTGTCACTGAGTCCTATGTACCCTTATACTGTCGCTGGGCGTTGTAGTGTAGTGGGAGTCGCTGGGTTGCTTTTGCATTGCCAGGTAAATGTTCCATAATTGTGGATTTATTTACTGGAGATTGATAAACCTCACATTTAACTTAGATATGTTTAAAGTCCATGAGCTCCTATTTAGACTACAGTTTTGCTTCTGATAATCACTCGGCTAGTGATTTCCATTATGCTCTTCTGTTACTGGAGAGAACAGCAGTAATGAAATGCTGATGGTAAATGAAAACCATTCTATTTACAAGCCATTTCTATTGACTTGAAAGGAAACGCACCTAATTTTTTCAGCTTTAGTAATGGAAATGGTGTGCAAGCAGCAACCAAAGAGTCAGCTAAGGCCGTGTAATGTGAGGTTCACTGTAGACTGAATAAGAATTGGATGAACCACAAAAAAACTGGATCTAGATCATTGACCAAATAAAGTAGAAAAATACACAGCAGAAGAAACAAGTTGTAGACCATTGTGCTATTGGTGGAAATAGGAAAGAAGGGCTCTGGGGGCATTACCAGAGCCCAAGTGTGCTGTAACTTCACAGGCTGTTACAATGTACAGGAGCACTTCCTCTTCCCTATGCTTCTTCAGCACTTCCCCTCCTGCACAATGTAAAAGCCTGTAAATCTGCAGCACCGAGGGGATCTTGTATGCTTATGGCTCATTTTATAATTTTAAAAGTTGATTTTGGAAGGAAGGAAACCACAAAAAGGTGTAGTTTAAGTCAGCCAACGGGCTCCGTGAATGTTATAACCCCTACACATCTTGAATTCACTTCCTACATATGGTACTAGAATCAAGCTTTATCAGAAATGGAGGATCTGTCCCTTCTGTCTGCTATCAATATGCGCTTTCAAGACCTTCAGTAGTCCTGAAATGGCTTCTGTGTACACATGTATTGAAAGTTGTAACAGATGTACATGAATTTCATGGGTGAAGGTCCTTTTAGGTAAAAAAATCTAGTTTGGGTGTCCATGGGCCCCCCAGAAGGCTTGGTCCCTGGGCTCCTGCCCAAACCACCAATATTATATTCCACTAACCATGAACAATGAATATATGATAAGAAAATTACTGCAGTCACAGTACCTGGATCTTTGAGTAAGTTGATCATGCTTAAGTTTGATAGTTGATAGCTTTTAAGTGGGGACCTATGCAGAGAGGGCAGTTGAACCCATTGGATACTGTTTTATTCCTTTGAGCAAGAAAATTAATTTGTCATAGAAATACTGTAGGAATGGGCAACAAATTCACACACCCCATGGCGCCATTGGGGTAAAATTGTTTTCCGACAAAACTTTTGGCAAATTAAATTTCTATAAATTTTCCCCACTGTTTAATGTTCTTTCTATACCAAGTTAATTAGCTGTATTATGCCTGTATATGGTGACAGACTCCAGTGTCTTGTAATATTCTTACAATGCCCACCATGGGATATACGTTGTCATTTTCATATTTTAATATAGGTGATTTGTGGTATATAATGTTCCCAATAAATCAGCGTTTTGAAAATTATCCATTGCACAGATGTTGGTATATTACATAGAATTTCTATTTAGAATATGGATGGGCGTGTTGGGATATATTAGTAGATGGGTAAAAGTGAACGTTGCTGTTTTTATTAATTAGAAAATTGGGGAAATGTTGAAATAAAATAAATTAGTTTCTTAAAAATAGATGTAAAAACAACATTACACCACAGCTAAATTGTTAATTTATGCAGCGTTCTTTATCGGATCAGAACGAGTCCCATGGATCACATTACTTCTGTGTATATTGCTGTACATGTGATGTTCTTAAAGAGAATTGGGACATTTCATTTAAAACGCTATTACGCATAAATATCACGTATAAAGAAAAATAGTTTTGTCCACCGTGACTTCTTTAAAGGGATAACCGGGGATTATTTGTAGTTAAATCTAGAGTACAATTCTATTTACAACAATTCCTAGAAAAGCCTTGACTAACAAATGAAAGTTATTTCTCATTAATTCTATTTAATGTGCCATACGGGCAAACCGGTAACCAAACCGGAAAGAAAAGAAGAAGCCGAAGATTGTTGGTTTTATTTGTACACACTTTATAATAAAAGATCTACAATAACAATAGCATATATCAGAGTAGTAAATAAAATAATATTAAAATATTATTAAACATATAATAAAATGTTTTTAATAATAATAATAGTAATTATTATTATTATAGAACAGTATTAGAATGTACGGTTATAATAACTATACAAAAATACAATAATTGTGCCAGTTATATAAAAAATGATTAGAAAGGTAATAATACTGCTGCTACTCATAATAATAAAATAAATTTCATAATAATAATTGAAATAAAACATCATTATCGTTACCAAATAAATTCTTAAAATATTATTATATTACATTTTAATAATGATGATTACTATTGCTATAATTATAAACCAGGATCTGTATTTACAGTGTGAATATTTTAAATATTGGAGTTAATAAGACTGTTTAGTATGTGTTAACTTTCCCGGATCCTGAGTCCTGACTGCGTTATGTAATGGATGTGTGAGACAATCTATGACAAGTACATCCTGTTGCTGTATTTTTGTTTGAGCTATATGTCAGTATCAGATCTACAGCACACCCCAAGGATCTCAGATTTGCTGAGTGATAATGGAGAACAAGCAACTCTGGTATTTAAGTCAACTTTGGAATTTGGAGTGTGCTTTATCTCTATGTATGATTGTTGAATGCATGAGTGTACATGTACAACTGAGTGAACATGGAGATACTGTAATACTAGCAAATTATGGAACTTATTTTCAATCTTAGTTCATTGTCTGTACTCAATCACATAAGTACCTGTCTCCAATGAGCCTCACATTATCCACATCATAATTTACCAAGGCACTCATGCACACTGTACCTGTAGGGAGGAATAAAGCATACCTGTGGCTCTATAGTGTTCCTTATGCGCCCTGTATAGTGCCTCTCTTTAATTCAATGATGGAACATACTGCCTTTCCTTCCTAAGGTGTATGGTGTATCTCCTTAGAAGCCCACTCTAGGTCAATCCATTACAGCTCTATAATGCCCGATTTTGCAGAGGTTGACAATAAAGTTCGTAAACACCCCCCCCCCAGCTATCCAAGTAAACCATGAAATTTTTACTGTGTTTCCTTCTCTATCCACATTCTACAACTCTAAAAAAAAGTAATAGGTCTGACAGTAATTTACTTTTTATAGAAATGTACATCTTTTATTTCCAAGAAAGTAGTGGAATGGAGTTTTAAATAATCCAAATCAAGATATGACTTCTGTCTCGTAGGAGACATTGTAGTCAGTGCACATGATCACATTCAGCCCTGGCCGATGCCTATTTCATGTGCTTTATGTATATTTCCCTTACATTTCGTATCATGCAGTTACTAAGTAACTCGCCAGTATCTTTCTCAGATTTAGTCTGCTTTGTAAAGTCTATTATCACATCAGTTGACTTCTGTTTATGAATTTTAGCCTCTTGGCTCCCAAAACCAATTCTAGTTCTTTTTCTTGTGTCAGCTCGAGACTGTGTCCCATTCCTTCTGGTTCAATCAACACTCACAGGTCAGTTCTCTCCACAGCAGCGGAGAAAAACAGCGGCAGAACATTGTAGTGACATTGAGGGATGTGATCACCAGCAGTGCAACCGTGTAATGGAATCTGGAGAACCTGAGAGGCGACTTCAGGCCAGGAGAGGTTTAAAATGTTCTTGTGATGAGCACACTAAGAGTAACGCTTAAAGACGTCTCCGCAGTCTGAGGTCATTGAGCAAGAAGCAGAAAAATGGGGCTTCAAACCCGATGCCCTCACTTTTACAGGTCACGAAGATTGTGGCAATAAAAGAAAATATAGTGCTGTATGAGGACTCTCCACGGTTTGCTAGTTCCGTATACTGAAAATTTTAGGAAGAATGTAATATTAAATATAATAAGACGTTAAAATATATTATGTCTTAGATTCTAGTCCAACATGTATAACTTCACTGCACACATAAGTCTGAGTCTATAACAGCGCCCCTCTACACATGTCATAGCACTCACATACAGCACTACATGTAGCTATATGCAGCCTTACATCATTCTTTCCACAGCAACTTTGTGTCTGAAGAAGGCCCATGTCGGAACGAAACGTCACTGATTACCTCCTGTTTGAAAACTTTCATAAAAAGAATCACTATGCCTTGATACAGTGTGCCTGGAATAATTGATCTATACTTAGATTCCAGTCCATGCCCAATTAAATGTCATATAGGTATAGTATAGGTATATTTACCCATGTATACATTTACAGTAACGAAAAGATAAGGACAAACACCCTTATATGTAGCTGTAAGTGAATTAATTAATTATTTGGTAGAACCGGTATGAATAGGTTCTTTTTCAGGCACCAAAGTGAGTCCAAATGTTTTTTGATTTGCATTGGACATATTTTTCCGAGCATAGGGAGGATGGATGGGTGACGGAAAATGTAAAAATTGTGTAAAAAATTAGATGACAGGTGTGTTATTTAGAGGACTAGAGGGGCTTTCATACCGATTTCCAAAACAAATAGCATAATGTCGGTTCAGATTAGAATTGGACCTAAACCAAATCTTAGTTGAAAAATTCAAAAGAAACAAAGCTCCTACAAACTATCAAAACTAAAACATGTTGAAGGTATAAAAGAGACTTACAGTACATGTGAAGCAATTATTTAAAGGAAATCTACCATTAGGATTATGGATTATAAACTAAATACACTTACATGTTGGTGTGTGCCCCTTTTTCAGGATATGCTCTTCTTTTAACTTTTTATGCCCTCAATTTTTAAGAAAATATGCTTTAAAAACTATGCAAATGAGCCTGAGGGGCTCCAGGCTCCATTAACTTCTATGCATAGTGGAGCCCCACTGGCTCATTTTGAAGCCTTTTTTTCGTAAAAACAAAGGCATAAAAAACTAAAAGAAGAGTGGATCCTGACAAAGGGGGCACAAAACAGCATGTAAGTGTATTTGGTTTATAATCCATAATCCTGATGGTATATTGTACTTTAAAGGGGTTACAGCCAATAATTGATTTTGATTGTGTAATGAAAAGTCATACAATTTTTTCAATAGACTTTCTTTATCAATTCTGAATGATTTTCTAGATCTCTGCTTGCTGTCCTGCTATTGAAAGTGTCTATGTTTTCTTCCAGTGGAGAGCAATATGCCCATTGTCATGTGATGGGCACACAGGTGCACAAGTCATTATTATCACAGAGAGTAATCGGAGCCGTGTGATAATAACAGCTTTCTATAAAAGGACAGCAAGCAGAGATCAGGAACAGAACCAGGGTCACAACAGGATTTCACCAAATAATCACAGGGCATAGGGAACAAGACAAAAAGATCCAGCGAGGCATGTGAGAAGAGGCTGGCTATTTATTAAATTACCAGGTGGCCAGCTCCAATTAGCTGTGCGCTGGCCCTTTAAATCTTGCAGAGCCGGCACACGTGCACACTAGGAGGTGAGAACACGTGCACCGGACCACAGGAGCCATCGCTGGATCATGGAGAGGTGAGTGAGACTGCTGCCATGGAGGGGCACACAGAGGAGCACAGGTGCACCTGCGACCTGAGACGTGGGTCGCAGGGGCACCCGTTACACCATCACTGACTGATAGGAGCTAAAACAGCAATAAAACTGAGTAACATTGTAAAGTAAAGGGTTCAAAATGATCTTTACTGTGTAAACATCACTGAGTGATTGAAATTTGAGAATTTTCTTTCATGGGCACACCCCTTTAACATGGATCATGGTTGTCTGACCAGGGCTTCTGATATGTATGGTAAGACTAATACAACAGCTTTGAATACAACAACCTCTGCTTTCAATGCAAAATTTTAATTCTAACAATTAAAAATTAGTTTTCTTAATCAGACAGTACTTGATTAAGAAGAAAAAAGAAAACTGAGGTCTGAAAACGACTTGAAGGAGTAAAAAATACGGAATGGACATATGACAAGCAATTAACTCGTTGATTTCCAGATGTCTACGAG
The DNA here is from genome assembly GCF_040894005.1 of Engystomops pustulosus. Classification (NCBI taxonomy): domain Eukaryota; kingdom Metazoa; phylum Chordata; class Amphibia; order Anura; family Leptodactylidae; genus Engystomops; species Engystomops pustulosus. The sequence continues at coordinate 245,019,999 of NC_092411.1, forward strand.
AGGTTGAGTTGCCACCTACTGGTCTATAAACCCTTGTGGTTGCACATATGGTGACTGTTAACAAGCCACACATAAAAGTCATATGATGATGAAGCCAAGAAAGCTGATTTTGAACGCCATCCAGATTTTAGAGCAAATCTGTGATTAAAGAGACCACTTATCAAAGCAAAGGGAAGTATGCTTTGATGCACACAAGTTTTTACTTCAACTGTACATTTCCAGAGATATTACAGTAATGTTAGTTACAATGACACAAATATGTAGGCGCCTGCCTTCCCTTTGTTATTATCATATATGAGACTAGTTTAACTCTTTCACGTACGGAAACTAATTGTTTTCCCTTTTTTATGACACATTGAACAAAAATATTCACCCATAGTGGGAAAAGAAGTTTTTAAAAACTTTTTAATACCATATCATGTACAAAATATTTTACAAAAATTTTATAGGTCATGGTTAGATGTTTATTTTTGTTTCCAATGACAATTCCACCTGAAGAGGATCTGTCTTTAGAACAGCTATGACAGCGCCTCAGGAGGCGGACCCTACGTCTGCAGTATCAGGAGCTCTTGGCACTAAACACCAACTAGCCCCTCCCCTCTTCCCTGAGTGACAGCTCTAGTGTCCAATCAGTAGACCAGTAGAATCATCATGAAACCTTTGCCTCATGTTACTTGCATCTGGAAACTAAAGCTAGGATGTCTCAGTCATGAATTCTGCATGGATACCTATCTTGAAATGTTTACTCTGCTCTTCCTTTCTTCTAGACAGACCCCCTTTAATATATTTTAAAGTAGTTTCCATTACTTTTTTAGGTGGTCTTTTTTCATGCTCTGGGTAGTGGCTGGGTATTAAAATTGCAATTGTGGGTCCCATTTACTTCAATGGGGCTGAGGCTGCAGTAAAAATTAAATGCAGTAATATTAAATAGTAAATATCTTCCAAAAACAGCGCCACACCTGAACATGGTTTGTGCCGGTATTGCAGTTCAGCTGTATAGAGATATATGAACCTTAACTGTAATACCATGCATTACCCATTGGTGAGGAGAGGAAATGTTTTTTGAAGAAAACAGGAATGTTTTTAAACATCCCAATAAACCACTTTAAATCATTGACAATCGATTTAATATCTATCTATTTATTCAAAATATATTTCTGTGTATGTAATGAAAAAAATGAAATGCCTATGACCAGAACATTAAAGTCAGACAGCAAACCAAAAATTGCAATCATCTTATTATCTTACTTTATATTATAGGAGAGATGTTACAATGGCTGAAAAAATCATTGCAATATTTAATGAAAGATTCTGTGAGCAGCGAATCTCTCTGTAATTATTTCTAATGTCTTCTGACTGGCCGGATCTGTGATATGAACATACTATTAGTGGTAATGAATGCTAACTAGATGTGTCGTTTTCATAAAGTACCAATAGAACTTGCTGGATCGCTGCCCCATACATACCAGGGAATGCCATGTAACTTATCTATACTGGAACCATGTGATGATACATGGGATTTAGAGAAAAAACTTTTATGTTAGTATTTGGTAGCTGTGACATCATCCATTGTTAGTAGTGAAGGCATCAATGATGATTTTCTATATGGATGTTATTTCCTGTTGTAATGCTCGTTCATGATGTAAATGAGAAGACAGCTAAACCAAAATCCGCTACATGATTACCACTTATCAGTCTACTATTAAGCCTAGTGGCCAGAGTCAAAATTGCAAGACTTTTTCATGAAATCTCGAGAGCGGAATGGAAAAAAATCATAAAACAAATATGTATAACATAAACACATCAATAAAAATAGATAATTTCTTCCAATTGGATTTCCAGCACTTAAAGGGGCTCGCCAGCTTACCTATAGTCATTCTGTATTTATATCTAGCTCCCAATTAGGTCATGTACATTGAAAAGTCGGCCATGATTTTCTCTAAAGTATAAGGGGGTCCATTGATCACATAATATAAAGGTCCTATATAGATTTGATATGGACAGACGGATATAATACAGACATGGCCATAAAAACATTTAGTAAAGACGTAACCCATAGTATGGGAATCCATAAGTGAAAGGTTCCAAATACATCTAAAAATAAGCTGAGATATCTTTATTATATCACTGTGTAATTTTGTTGTTGCTCCTATAAATGTCCATCCAGAATTCCCAATAAAGCCAGGCGCTGCTAGTCAATATTAACAATACTTATCATGTGGCCGAATCCCAGTAAATCGAAAAGTATGATCACGGTGAAGAACACTGAACACAATAAAAGAAGGAATGAAAATATACTTCTTCGGTTCAATATTATTTTTCTACGAGACACAGAGGATTTCAATAACTAGGAACACTGTGTGGAGCTTAGTGTGCAGTCAAGATGTTTGGCCAAGTGTAATATAATGTCTAGCGGTCAGTGCAGTAAAGCTTCACAGCTATTCTGTCATCTGGACCTTGATGGAGCCTAAATGCCATATTAGGTGCTCAGGGGACCTCACTCAATGAGATATGAGAAATTTGGAACAGAAAATGGCACCTTAATGAAAAAGTATAGTGTTTAATAAGTTAGACTTTAAGTTCAGCATGAAAGCAATGATGCTGGACATAAGTGACTAGTTTTGGAAGTCAGTAAAAGTTTAAGACAGTGTTCCGTGGGCCAAAGTTTGGCATTTGTAGATATGGGATGAATCTAAAGTGTAAATACAAACCAAACAAGTACAAATCCATTCTTTATACTAAATACCTACTAATTACATCCAGCCACTGACATATGAGTGGTTATGATGGATGGGATATGCATTCAGTAATGACTGCACAACCCCCTCTATTCTACGGAAGCCAGCAGGACACGGGACATCACAGGAAGTCCTGCTGTCCAAAGGTCACGTAACTCCCAGCTCTTGATGGCAAACGACAAACTTTACTAGGGTAAGTATAATATGGTTTACCCTATTAAGGTCTTATACTTACACTGTTCAAAAATTGCCAAACTCTTTAACAAAGTTCATCTTATTTAAAGTCAAAATAAAAATGGAAAATCCTGTTGGTCGGAGCCCCATACCATTGGTAAAGTAACTAGTATAGCTCCGGTTTGGATACTATACTACCACCTCAGTGTATCCAATACCATTGGTTTCTCTTCTAAAGTTCCAGCAAACTTTGTACTGGTTACCCTGAAGAGTTGTGTTTCTTGTAAAAGAAGCTTTTGTCCTTAATTATCTATGACATTCCTGGTGGTGAAAATACTACTTCCTTTTATATCACACTGAACATCCCCATCATTAGACAAAAGCACTCAAAATACAAATAATTATATTCCAACAGATTTTGGGACTACATTATAGTCTAAACTCTATAGTTTACTAGTTTACTAATAATGTTGTGCAAATACAGATTTCCTACTAAATAAAGAAGCTTGCTCAGAAACATATAAAATTGAGATGTCAAAATGTACACACCCCAAAAATTATGTTACAGATTTTACATTTGCCCTCAACGTGGTAAATTAGCTTTTTCTTGAAATGATTGCTGGACAGTAAAAAGCTCACGCTGAGGCTTAGCAGGTGATAATAAAGGATGGACATTTACAAAATTAACTTGCACAATATCTATTCACTCCAGCCACTTCTGCATACCGACATAAGACCCTCCGGCTGAAATAAAGAGAACTTTGCAATTCTAATTAAAAATATAGAGATGAATTCCAATTAAAGAACATCTTCAATCCACCTGAATTGTATTGTATAGTGTAGAATTTGCCTAATAACTTTTCAAAATTGGGTCTGTGAGCACGGTTTCCATGAAATTAGACATATATTGTTCAGTAAAAGGTGCTTGCTAGTATAAGTATATTGTTAATAGCACAAACTTACTTTGATTTCTATGTCCTTCCTGCATTGTTATGATCATGGAGAACTCCCATATGTTGGAATTTTTGACATACAGTAGGCAAGTTTGATAAAATTAATATATATATTTACATACACAAATGTATATAGGCAGTCTGTATACACACGTGTTATGTACAAGATAGGTTCTTTAGGTTTGTTTAGGTTTGTTCTTAACTTGAATTTGTATGTTAGTCGGGAACTGCTATATTTTATAATTGTAGCTACAGACAATATTTTTTTTGTCCCAATGACAATTGGATTTTCAAAATTTTGGGCGGTCATGGGAACAAGGATTATTAGTAAAACTTCATTACAGACACTTTACAGATAATCATTGTAGTCTAGGACTATATTAAAACATTCAGAGAGCTTCACCAGATGTCACAGTGAGCAGATAGGTCCATCGGTAACTAGGGGCCATTGGTATGTTAGGTGTCCCTAAGTAGGGGACCACGTGTACTTCAGGGACATTTCACATCTCTGTTCTCTGTGACCCAAAGAGATAGAGGATTAATGTCTTTTGTGGTAAAAACCCCTTTAAAAGATCATCCATTGAAATGTGGCAGTAAGGACGACATGTCTGATAAAATGTGGCTTTATTTCAGTTAATAAGATGGGGGCTGCCTAAGGCAAAGTCTTTACCTTAGCTTGTAGATGCCATATTTTTAGATATAGATAACAACAATTGTAATGGATGAGTACCTTGTATGTAGTGTCGAAGCAGCAAAACTAATCTATGAGGCGCATTTACTAATGTCCTTGCGCCAGTGTTCTGTTAGACTTTGCATGTTCTTTTCAGTGCAAACTGCTTGCACAGGTATTTAAAGGACACCTGTCATCAGGTCTGTGTCACTAGTTCTGTCACTTCTACCTGTTGGAGCAGCTCACAAGGATCCCATCCCAGCCTTTATCTAGTTATTTCATACATTATTCATTGTAAAATCATCTATTCTTTATCATGTAAATGAGGCTGGTCACATGGTCAGAGGCAGTGATGTCATCCCTGTTACCCCTCCCCTCTCCTCCCCCTGCTCATGTCTGTGTGTAATGTATAGTAAAGTATTGCTGGTATCTGTGCTGCATCTGCTGACATGCTGCCTCCTCCTAATATACTGGTGAGAGACACAGACATCAGCTACACATGAATCTGACATGTTCTGCTGTAACATGGCTGCCTGGAGCTGTTGTATCTCTCCTATACACACACATGCACACACAGGCTGCAGGGGGCGTGGCCACCAGCACCAGGAAGCACACCATCATACAGCCTCACATCATTATACAGGCTGTCAGTCATGCACTGGGGGTGTGGCTGTGCCTCCCACTCATGAATAGAGTGGAAAGCTTGAATATGCTAATGCTTCATTGGACATTTCACAGGTCATTTGCATACAGCTTTAGGACCTCATTGCTTAGGTTTACAGGCATGTAGAGGGACAATGAAGGGATAGAGACAATGCTCTCTAATGGCAGTTTATGAAAATATATTTAGTTTAGGGGGTTATTTTGCATGACGGGTTCTCTTTAAGAAGTGTCCATGCAACACACATGCACTGAAGGGGGCGTTCCGGTGCTCGGTCGGCCATTGTACATTTAATATACAAACAGAAATGTGTACACTCTGTTGGAACAGTGCAGAGAGAATCAGATTCCCTTAGTTTTTTTGAGCAGTTTGGGGGAAGTTTGTGGCCCATTGGAGATTGAAGTTGTGAGCACTCCTCAACCATATTTTCTTCAAGGGGAGCGAGATGCCGCCCAGTTTGGTCATAGTGCTCCATACCTGTGTAAAAGTCAATAGGAGCTGTGAGTTGGCCAGTTAAGCCAAATAAACGGTCATCTGCTTAAGGCCTTAGTTCTAGGGACTGAGGATAGAATTTTTTTTTTCTGAAAATCATATTTTTGTGATTATATTTTCCATAATGGTAAGGAAGACAGATCATGTCAGGTTTCACTGCCATGATTTGGACCATCGGTGGATGCGTGGATGCTGATAAAAAGATATTATCCTCATCCCAAATCAAGATCCAAAATGTTTTATAAAGAGTAAAAAACAATAAAAACAATTGGATTGGCACCAAAGCGAAAAAGGGGGAGGAATGATATCAATTTAAATGGTGTCGCTGGTATAAATAGTTGGTGACCTGCAGCCAAACTATAATTATAATATCGGCACTTATTGGTGTTCTTCATGTTGGTGTATTCTGTACAATTAGGTTGGCGCAGGTATATATATATATATATATATATATATATATATATATATTTTATGTAGACACATTGGTGTGGGGTTTTCAAAGAAGATCTCTAGGAGAGGAGTAAATTGAAAGTATCAAGAAAAGCTTACTTAAGAAGCTGCTGCTATAGAATAACATGAAGAATTTCAAGTCTAAGAGTTGATGTTACTAATCCTTCATACAATATACAAAAAGGTTGAAGCCTTTTAGGACAACCACTGTAAACAGCATCAGAAGTTATTTTTCTGAGAGAGTGTTCTTTTAGTTGGAGATGTTTATTGTTCCTAGCATATGCTAGAACATACAAACTTGATAGGGAAGTGGTTTTTTTGAAAGTGGTGAGCTTGGAGAAGATACTTTGTAATTTGTTATATTGCAACATTCACCCCAAAGTAATTGTCTTTCAATCTTGAGCTGAAATGAAATGCTAGATATACTGTAAAAGCTAATATACGTGTCATCTATGACATATGAAGATATTTGAAGTCAGATGAGCTATTTTCACTGTTAAGATTAAGAAGATGGATTGAATGCAGAATCTGGGATTCGTGGAAATCTATGTTAAAGTCTGATCCCTCAGGGACGGCACAATTACACTTTAACACATGTAATGAGACCTTCTAAGATTTGGCTTTTGGCATTGGCTAGACAGTAGAATACTCTTTTTTGTTTGAGGGTACTATGAACTTCAGAACTACAAAAAATGTTTACCTTAAAGTTATTCTTTAGAATGTAAGTCAAAGGCAAAAGGATCTAAGCATATAGTGATTCAAGTCTATACATTGCAGACAGTTTTAGATATATAACCATAAGAAAAAAAGAGGTCTGTCAAAAGAATGTCAAATAATTTATATCAAAATCTACACCTTTCATTGATGGTCCTGTCAATTTTTGTATACTGATATTTCTGTTTTTAATTTCTTTCTACAAATAGTGATTTACTGGGTAATACTACTATAGAAGTTGTGGTGGTCTAACAGTCTGTTTGCATTCACCCCCACCTTACCTAGACATTAAATTTGATATATTGCTATAACTTATTATGGCTATAAAGTTACTTGGCTTTTGAAGTTCAGTATTTGATTTGATAGGAACCAATAATTTATTCGTTAGTTCATAGATTTGGTAAGAATCTCGCAACAAAATAAAATAGGAGCTATTCATGAAAAATCAGCATTTTAGAAGAATACTGGGGATTATTTACCCATTTCCAGGACAATTTGGAATGGTTTATATCAAATTCAGTGACGCTCCTAAAAAGCAAATCTTTATGATTTGCTTATCTTTAAATTGTGCAGATGTTTCAAAATAAAAGACTGACATTTATTTTTTTGGCTACAAGCTAAATGGGGACAGGTATTGGCCCTAAGTTTGTTATCACTAGATCCAGAAACTGCATAGTCTAAGGTTTATTACTAAATAAGTAACCCGAGAGGAACCTGAAGTAGAATACCAGAGATATATATCTTCTTATTACGTGCAACAATCTGCAATATCTCCACAAAAATGGGACACTTTCCATATTTTTATATCAGATGGATTGTGCACTATATTTATTTGTCTGGTATTGTCTTTGAGGTAAGATGCCTGTATCTGGCTTCTGCATAGTCTAGTATAGGAAATATACCTGCCAGGTCACAACCATAAAAAACTAAATTTATTGATGTACAATTAGTTGCACTGAAATTGCTTTAATTTTATGGCCTTGAGAGCAGACTTCCTCCAATCCCCGTAGGAGCTATTGGTCGGGCCACGTGACTTGGAACTGATACTGCATTTAGTTTTTGAAACAAAAACACATCCAGTGATTGCTGTCTCCCAGACTAATGCAGGCTTTTCATTTCAGGAAAGGGAGTGGCGGAGAGCTTCTTTATTCCACTTGACCCTGAATAGCTGATTCAATAGAAAGAGCTCGAGCTTGCAGCATCTTTGTCATATTTTAGCTCAGACCTGTCATTTTACCACAAGTTAGTCCATAATTAATGCTGATTGCCCAAGCCTCTACTTTATCACATGGCTTCAGGACAGGCTGGCCTTTTTACTTCTGTGGCAGCAAAGGGATTTAAAGAGGCCCAAATGGCTGCAGCAAATGCAGAGCTGGATAATAAGAACGACTTGTGTTCAATCAAGAAAAAAATCCCGGCTCAGAGAGCGTTTAAAGGCCAGCTTCCTCAAGCCGGGAGAGAATGACATATACACTTGGAGAAAATGTACATTAAGTACATGTCTTTTCCTCTAATTATCTGACTTCAGGTCTCATTTTTACAGCTGGCTGACTCGCGTTACAGAACGTCTCTCATACATCTCTATAGCATAACCTGTTAACAGCTGTTTGACAACACATTGGAAAGGCAGCAAACTGGAAACATAAAGACCTACATGTGATTTACAACTTTCTTATTAGTGCTCACCCTTTTATTAGGACACTCGTTCATAAGAGGGAAAAGGTAACTGATGCAGTTTATCCCTGGTCATTTCATTCTCCTTCGTCTCCTACGTCTGTTTATATACATTTTCCTTTATTTCTTTAATGATAAGGTAATACTTCATTAATTAAAAGCCATGTAATAACATGCCCAGATTGGAGAGTAAAACGGATCATACTAGAATAAAGTCAACCGGACAGACTGACCAAAATGCAGCCGATCCATCATGTAGTAGTGTGTGTAGATCTTAAAAGGGTTGTCCGATTACATACATTTTTATAATTTGGTCCCGGGTGGTTTAAAAATAATACAAAAGTAGTACTTACCTCATTTTATGCCCCTAGACTAACACCCCTAGTCCACCTCTCTATTGGTTTTGTCAACAGCAAGCAATTACGACAGATTCTGGATGCAAGTGCAGGTGGTCAACAGGACCTCAACCCTGCATCTATGTATACCAACAGAGACCGATGGTGAAGAGAGAAGGCGCTCATGAAGGCATGGAGAGAGGTAATTAAAACTTCTTTATTATTATTTTTATGCCACTTGGGGCCAAAAGTTGAATAATTAATGAACCCAGACAACCCTTTTGATGCATGGCTAGTTCCCTTTTTACATTGTTTCTCGTATACATGCTCATATAAACAAAGCTGACAATCACTGAGTAAGACCGCCAACTGGACTCATAAGCACAGAAATAGACAAAGATTTAATAAACAAGTTACATTGATTGATAGAGTTTCCTGGATACCATTTTCCTGTTCCTACACAGCGCCACACTTGACCATGGTTTGTGCTGGTATTGCAGCTCATCTGAATAGAAATAAATGGAGCTTAGTCACAATACCACACACTACCCATGGTCAGGTTTGTTGCATGTTTTTGGAATAAAGCAGCCATGTTTTTCAACCACTCGGCAACCCCTTTAAGACTGTCAAGACCTGAAAATGATCTCCCATGCTCAACTTCTACTCTTGCTCTTGAAAGATATTATGCTTACCATAACCTGACTGCTAACCATTATTAAAGAGTAGAGTAGTAGAGTATCATCAAAAACAGGAATGAAGCCTTTACCAAAGCGGTTTACTGCTCTCCTCTAATTAGTATTTCTATTTTTGGGAGGAAATGGCTTGACCACATACAGTTCAAAAGGTGTATGTCTTACAAAGCCTACTACATTACCAACAGCTACTCTACATTTATACAATAAAGCTTACTACATAACCCACATGTTACTCTGCATTCTTACAATAAGGGTACTACATAGCCAACATATTACTCTGCATTCTTACTATAAAGGCTACTACATAGCCAATATGTTACTCTGTATTTTTATTTAAAAAAAAAAAGCCTACTACATAGCCAAAATACTACTCCGCACTCTTACAATAAAGCCTACTTAATAACCAACATATTACTCATTTGTACAATAAACCCTACTATAGCCAACATGCTACTCTTCATTCTAACAATAAAGCCTACTATGTAGCCAACATATTACTTGGTAATCTTACAATAAAGCCTACTACATACCCAACATGCTTCTCTGTGTTTGTACAATAACGCCTAAAATAGCCAAAATACTACTCTGTATTTTTACAATAAAACCTACTACATAGTCAGCATGCTGCTCAGTGCTTTTACAATGAAGCCTACTACAACATGCAAAGCCATTTTGCTGTTATCCAATAACAATAAAATACCTTGCAATATGTTGTTCTGCGTTTTCCACTCACATCTTCCCTTCTGAGTGTTCTGATGGCCACCTTCTCCCCAGATGTCAATGACTTCTTGTATCGTGACCACGCTGTCTATACACAATGGAAACAATAGCTGTGGTCACCAGTAGTTCTACTGCTTATGACTGCTCATGTTATTATGCATCAATATGTGCTAGAAAATTGGGTACAGGGGAGTAACTTATGGCAGTGAAGAGAGCTCTAAAGGGGGGCCTTATAGAGCTTACTCCCAATATGAAAAGACCCGTAGAATAAATGATAAGTTATAGATGGGGGTCTGGCACATACTTTACAGTGGGGCCCAGTAGCTTTAAGGCATGCCTTATGACACAATAGGATGGGGTTGATATTAAAAGCAATGCAAGCGTATAACATAGGGCTATGGTTTTGGTATCACTGATGACAAACATTTAGGTCTTATATCTGGCATCTTAAAAACTTTTTGAGTTTAGGATGTTATTTGTAGTATTCTATGTTATTTCTTGTGTTAAACCGAATTTGTTTAATTCTCATCTAGGCTCAACCATCGAGTCATGTCCTCCTGAGAGCGTTAACCACCATTCTGTCGGTTCTTTGTTGTACAACCCACTACCAAGTCCATAGGTAATTATAACAGTCATGATTGGAACTAACCCTAGGCCAAGAATTTTCTGGACATAAATAGCAGCACCGCAACTCAGGAAGAAAAGTGAACTCTTATCAGAAACCTTCAGTGACATGCAATACTGGGAGTCAAAAAAACTATAATTAATATTGTTATCATATATAAAATGCCCAAAATGGGTGCAAATCTGTGCTCTGTGGAACCTATTAAATTTCCTGCATATCTCTGTGTGTTCTAAAACCAACCACTTACCACTTAATTTAGAGAAATGTTGCGTGCCCCAGTTATGCCCTCAGGCTTCCAAACACACGTCCGAAACGTGTTTTTTAGTCCTCAGGAAAGTATTTGTAAATCATGAGTAATGAGTCTGTCTGGATTTGTTGTCAGGATGTTTCCTAATTGCTTCTGGGCTTTAGGCAAAACATTTGGACAGTTATTCGTGCTCCTAGCTAAACCAGCAATATCTGTGCATTTTCTAGTCTCTTTTATCAGCAGACGATCGTGTCTACTAGGTATATCAGGAATAATTATATAAAGGAAATCCGGGAGATAAATTCCTCTGCTGCTATGGGCAAATTTAAATTCTTAGTTGGATCTGGTATTTAGGTGACTAAGGGAATAAAAAGAAATATAAGAACTATTTAGTCAAATTTTCCTGAAAATTGTGGAAAATATAAAAATTACAATTGTTACTGCAGATATTTTTCTTTTTTTGGTGTGAAAATGCACTTTTAAGTTATATAGATTGCTAAAAAATGTATATATAATGTCTATTGAAATACTGTATTGTTAAAGAAGATAAGGGAGGAATTTTCATAAATATACATAAAGCAAGGGTTTTTTCTTAGCATAGTTCACATGGAGATCAAATGTCCATAGTAAGCAGTAAAGAGACAGCAGTGCTTTCTTCCACCCATCATCAGTATGTGATGAGGGTCTGACACCTCGCAAAATTTTAGAGCACAGCGTGGGACACTATAATATAACAACTGGTAGTTTTAGGGGCGTAGTGTGGAGATGTGCTGCAAGGAGCCAAACATATCTTACAATAGGAATACTGCAGAGATCAATCATAGCTGGGAGAAGGTATAATGGATTATTGCTCTTGATGGTGCACAGATGTCACATGTAAATTAATAGATGACAATTCTGACTGTGTCTGATGAATACTCTAGTCATTGACTAACCTTGTGTGTGAGACAACTCTCATCACGTGTAGAGTCATTCACAAAGTGGCAGTGAGCCTTCCAAGTTCGGGTCCGGTAGCACTCACCTCCTACAGTGTTAACACCGTGATAGATGCTAGCACCATTTGCGGGTGTTAACTTTTTAAATACCACAGGCAAAACCCACCGGTGGCATTTAAATCAAAATAGCTCAACGACAACATATTTGGAGAGGATCAGTGAACCATGATGATCAATCAACTGATCCCCTTAACCACAGTACAATAAAAAACAACCATTTTGAGCTTGCATATATAGGTGCAAGGTTACCCAGTCATCTTTAAGTGACGTCACCTATTTGAGAAGAAGGCATGGATGATGGTTGGTATAGGAACCTATTATAATGCCAATAGTGGTATCTACTGTACATTCCTCTGCTAAAGTATGTTATACCTCATCTGTTTATTTGCACGGGTATAAATCTTTTTCCAAAGTTTTAGCATTCTTTTCTGAACCAAGAAGAACAAGTTAAAAAATATAATGGCCCACAATAAAAACTGTGAAATGTGTAATGAAGTAAAATTTACAGGAATAGGAATACAAATCTAGCCAAGTTATAGAGCAGAGACCGGGTAATATTGTAGTACATATATTTAATAATTTAGAAACTAGTCAAGGTAACACCACTATACCCAAGGGCAAAGCTATGCAATGTAAATTATGTATTGATATTTCATTTATTTCCAGTACATCGCTGAGGGTTCTATGTGTACAATTTGTTATATAAATGCTTAGCACAAAGTAGCCATCCTTATAGGACAAAATGGTTGTGTACTCCTACAAACAACCTATCTCATGGCCAACCCCTAATGAGCCTCCCTGCTGTGTTATGGCATGTTAATGGCAGGTAAATCTCCTGCCGGGTGGGAGCATAAAATGTGCCTCCTGAAGACTTTTACGTTATATAGAAATGACTATAAGCTTGTCAATAAGCTCAGTTTAAGTGAGGTTTAGAAAGATTTATTGTCTGTTCAATAGTTCTGTTCGAGCTTCCCGAGTGACCTTGAGAACGTTTAAAGTGCAGCTAGTTGGACGCCAAGGATATTTCTTGAGAAAATTATATTTCCTATGGATAACACTAAAACATCTATGTGTCTTTTAAAGCACAGCTGTGTGGCAATAAATACCTCACATGCAAGGGTCATATCCTGACAACCGCTCTGTGGAGTGGCACACCGTGACTAAATTCTCATCTTATGCAGCAAATACCATTACCAGGGTCACATTAAAGGGACACTTGAGGCAAAAACAAAAATAAGATATTTATAGGTGACCTTAGGCAGCCATACACGTCAATTTAAAGTTGATCGAAAAGAAATTTCCAGGATATAAATATCCATAACCTATAGCATGTATGAATCATCAGTTAGAGATTGATGAGGGTCCAATACCTATCACCCCCACAGAGAAGGAAAAAGGACACAGACAGCTTTGTTCTCTGTAGTGGCTAAACCAAGTCACTGCAAATAGGGAAGTGGTCTTTCACATTCTGGAAATGGGGGCTGATCTAACATAACCTGGTATCCACTACGCTAAGATCGGAGCTGTCTTCTTCCTGATTTGTTCCATTTTTATTAGCTGCAGAAAAAAAGGTGCTGGATGCCATATTGGGGTGCTATAGGGGTGCTGGGGTGCTGGTTGTTGGACCCTCACTAATTTAACAAAGAAGATTTGTTTATCGATATATTATTAACATTTTAGCACAGAAAACCCTTTACAAAAATAATTTTTATTTTTGACTTCTTGGTTTGCAAATGTTGAAACTTACACCGATGTTGCTGAATATGTGTAGCCATTTAAATGGAAAATGTACATGGCTGTCACCCACCAGATGATTGATAGTTTAATGGTTGTTCCACCATCAACCTACAAATATCTAATTAGTACGACCATACTTAGTATGCAAAAATCCTTATATTCTATTAATGGAATATTTGGACTGTCTGTTAGTAAAGCCCAGTTCATAGCTGCATTAGGTCTTTCTGGAACACTGTATGTAATGGAACTTAAAGGAAATCAACAAACATACCTTGAGAATGCTGTAGCTACACTGATGCAAAAACATATCTTGTTTAATCCCTGAACCTAGTAGTTTTTCTCAAAAAACAATAATAAAATTCAGGACCTTGGGAAATCTGGCTTCCATACATAAAAGAGCTGTCTGAACAGTCCAGATAGGACTAATCAACCTGAGCTGGATGACTCATATACAGCAGCTGGGGGATGGTGCAGCAACTGATTACTTCTGCCTGTCAGGGACAACACAGTGATGATGTAGTCTCAGCTTATTAGAGGCGGCACAAGACTGGAGCAGTGCATAATTAGGTTAAGAGGAGAGCGGCCGGGCGCCCACAGGAGTTACAGAGTATCCTTATCATAATTTTTTTATTGTTTTTTTTCAGAAAAACCACTCAGTTCAGTTTGATTCCTAATCCATAAAAGCAAATGGTATATTTCCTTTAAAATGGAAGATCTGCCATTTACCTTCCATCCCCCATAGACTTTTTTTTAAAGCATTTTTTAAATGAATCCAATAATTTTAGATATAGAAGGATTCAAATTGCGATCAGGCTATTCAACAAACAAGGCCCAAACAGAAGTAAGCTGTGCTCAGTACCTAACCAGTCCCTGCAGGTCCCATCCACAGACTGAATACCAAACTGCCAATCGTTGCTTGTCTTCTTATTTTTGTCTTTTTATCCCTTTTTCTTCTTTTGTTCATTTATCCCTAACATTATTGTTCTGTTATGTTTGTACTGTACTCTCTGGTCTCTCTCTGCTGCTGTAACGCCGTGAATTTCCCCACTGTGGGATTATTAAAGGATTATCTGAACTTAAATATTTAATTTGGGTGATTTTTTTCTGGGTCGGACTGCATTATAAGTCAGATTCTGGTCATTTGGTGGAAGTGATAGTTAATTGCTGTGTATAGTATTCAACACCTGTTGCCGCTTGGCTGCGACATCAAGCAACAAAACTGCTTCACACAGGTTCCCCATGTAAGCACATTTACATGACCTTACTAACATTATTAAATATTTGAAGACAGTAGTATGCCAGCCATGGTGCACTGTAAAGAGTGGTGCAGTTGGCAAAAGCAGAATGGTTTCTAAATATTTTATCACGACTGCAAAAAGCTTAGAGTGTTAATGATTTCTGCATCAATGTCATCACCGTAGGAAGTCTAGACGGTTTGATCTTTATTCTTTATGTCAGAACCTGCCGCATCTCGTTTCACATGTATCAGGACCCAGGCCTTTAAAAGAAATATGTGCCGGGCTATGTGTTAGTAAAATTCATGCTGTGATTTAGTGTGGCAGATTCATCAAAATGACTTTGACTGTGAGCTCTGACGGATGTCAGGCCTTCACTTCAGAACGCACTCGCTATGCAATGATATTAGCTCTGCCACTGATTTGTACATTAATATGTTGCCTGAAATGAGAGCCTGTTAAATAGCATCAAATTATGTTACTTTTAAACACTGATGTCCGTACACGCAGAGATGAAAGAGTGACTAGAAACCCAGCACATAACAAGCATACTTTATTTGGCAGAAATATTAGATTTCATGGCCCGGAAAAGGAATTTGCCTTTTCTAAAATATGCATTTGACCCATTTTTATAGCAGATGACCCTTTTTACATTCCTATTGTTGGATGGATAAATCTGAATGTGTTCCTTCCCCATACAAATGCAACGGCCAGCAAGTTACCAGGAGGTAGTTCAGGAGCTCTATAAATCTATAACACTTTGGATTCCAGTTGAAAAAAGTCATTTTAATAGAATTTGTCCTTGTCTTTCCTGAGATACATTATGGATATGCACTTGCTGGAATGATAAAAATATGAAGAAAACTCAATCTTTCGGTATAGAAGACCTATTCTTCATTCTGTTTTACACATCCAAAAATTGAGTAGATCTACGAGACAAGAATAACTGAAGAAAGTCTACAACTTCTGAAATCATAGTGGAGATTATGGAGAACTCTGATATGTCACCTGGTCAACCATCATGTAAAGAAGTATGGACAGTCACTTACCTCCACCTACCATCTGTCTGCTGCCAGAAGACTCTCCTACAGATTAGTAAAAATACCTATGATGCATCCAACAACTCATTCCTGTATTTTTTAATGGAAAATACAAATCAGGTAAAACCTTGAGCAAAATCTTCAATTTGCAATCATTAAAAATATATTGAGGTGGATTTGTTAAGATAAGAAACTTGTGTGGTGGTCACAGTCCCATGGCTTGCCAATGTGAGACAATCTGGCCTACTGGTGCGAGTCATCTAATACTGGCGCCACCCAAAGGTTGCGACTGTTCCATACCTTACACATGTCTTTTCCATAATTGAAGGCATTATTAATTGCCCCCGTTGCATTAATAGTACATGCCAAGCAATGCTCTACAACAAACTGGGCAAATAAGGATGGGCTCACATTATAGATGATGGAATCTATCAAGATTTGATTCATAGAAGTGTGCTAATTTTTTCAAAAGATTCAGTTCCAGTCCAAATCAATTTGTTCCACTCCAATGTTGCTGCGGTTATCTGGGAAATAGGTAAATAACATAATACTCTAGCCTTAACCTCACAATTCGATTTTTCATAAAAAGCTCAGATCTTGTTTTGCATTTTTTTTATTCTCCTTCACCCATCCCAGACTCTGTAAGCTCTGATATAAATGACAATAGCTCATTTCCATTTTAAAGGATTCATCTGAAGGGATTCAGAAAAAAAATTGGTGACCTCAAAATGGAAGATTTGACTCGAATCTACGAAGCAACACATTTATTTGCTCATATTGGGGCACATTTACTTACCAGTCCCTGGCGCATTCCCCGATCCGGAATGTCCGACTGGAATATATTGTGCTGCGATTCACTTAGATCGTGCACCAAATTTCCTGCATTTGTCGCTTCTCCGATCAAGTCCGCCGGAGTTTACCTTCTTCTTCCCGGTGAAAGTAAGTGCATGTATTGCACAATTTTAAAGTTAAATCCCACGCTCAGTTCAAATCCATATGAGCGTCCGACAGCCCGTTCCCCCATTTCTGTCGCATGAAAGCAGGCGCGATTGCACCAAAATTCGGTCGTGTCTGACACAGTCCCCTTCTAAATAGCTGTCACAGTGGCAAAAATCCCGAAAATTTCCAAAATCTGACAAAAGTGCGTTCCGCTGACCTTTAGTAAATAAGCCCCATAGAGTTCATGAATTTGACTTGACATGTATTCCAGCCCACATTCTAAGTTGAAATCCTTGTCCTATGGATGTGAGTATATTTTTCATTTGGTTGTTCACAGGCTTAAAAGACTTTTTGATGCAGGAAAAATTTGTGAAAATACTGCTCTCACATACACAAATTATATTAATTTAATGTAGATCTTCCATGTGTGTTCACAAAGCACATCTTTGTGAATTTCAGCTTCAGATCTTGTAAAAATAAAGTTGGATGTGTATAATAGAAATATTCAACATGTGAACATTCTGTAAGTGGAACTATCATTTAGGATTTACGGTAGTGTGAATGCAATATATCCTTTATTATACTTTACTATCGTAGAGACATGATTAGACTTAGCTCCTGCTCAGCTGCACCAGGAGTTCTTCTATTCCTTTAAGGTTACAATTTATCTCCTTTACATTTCTTCTGTTCTGTATTTCCAAAATTATAGCTTCGCCAAAAAATATTTTTGAAAGCAACCTTTATAATGTTATAAGAGCTCATCGAAGAACCTATAAATCTTCCGTTCTCTTAAAAGATTTCTTCTACACCTTCTCACCGCTCAGCCTGACCCTCTTTTCCCACAACAGCAGGTGCCCGTTTCCAGCAAATGAAAAAGTTTCTACCTTGACAGTGCTGTAAATAGCTTATGCCTCCCATTCACAGTCAATGGCCTCTCACTTCCAGTATTCTGAAAGCAGTTAAAGTGTAGCCTGTGCTGCCGTCGGGAAAGCTTTCAATAACACCACATTTCTTATTCTATCATCACAACATTATATAAACATAATGACAGGAAAATACAGGTTGTTATGTAGAATTATATTATTCCCTTATTATCACCAACAGCCCTTGCTTCAGACAGACACTTTCCCCAGCTAATTCAGTTTAGTGGATAAAATGCATACTTCAATGTCAAGTATTACGGTGCACTTCATCCGAAGACATTGCTGTCACTAGAAGAGTCAGATAATGAGTTATTCAATTTCCAATATGAAAATATTAGCCAAATGTTTATAATTACATTAAAATGTTTTGGTAATTAACAAGGCATGTGCGCTACATGCTAATTATTCATTGTGCATGTTCAATGTCACATGCAGCTCCCTGGAACAGCTGGCCAGATGTTAGCGCTACCGGACATTTTCCCTTTAGATTTCTTTAATGGAAACATTGAGTGAACCTATAATGCAATTCTTGTTCCAAGTTTTAACCTAAATCCTACAGGGGATTCTCTATCTTTAATTAACTTTTAGCTCTCACCTTCTATTGTTTTTATCACTTAGTTTGACAAAATACTTCTTATTAGTATTATTCAAACAGTAATACATTACTCCAACAAACAAATGTATTATGTCATGCATCTGAGGTTATAGATGAGATTGTGTATTACCTATAACATTTGGGAAAGGCTTTCCTGATCTCAGTTCCATATGTGAGCTTATCCATGAGACTGTAGTTCTGCCACTTGTATAAACCCTGTCTCCAACTCTGCATTCAGCTAGGGGAATGTCTGAGGCCTGAGAGTCCTCCATCTCAGAAGATGCGGCCTGTGCACATGGTCAAGCAGTCGCACCATCTTGAGGATCTTATCTTGCAAGCTCTTTCAGCCATTCTGTAGCAGCAAAACTCCTGAATATACTCATGTTGCCGGTCCCACAGCGAGAGGAATGTCCGGCTTGCACCAAGGGTATGTATGTATGTCTAAATTTGCAGGGTAATAAAGTATAGGCCAGCTTAAAAGCAGAGCTCAACACAAATACAGCTGCCCACGACAGGAAGTCAAGCCACGACCCCGGAACTAATTTTGTTTTCAGCTATAATCATAGACAGCAACGGTTGCCGCCTAGACTGCATTGGCAGATGCCAAGTCACTTTATATGTCCTACTGGTCTTAGTGTTGGCCATGTATAATGTAGATTGTAAGATTTTGCGAGCAGGGACCTTACTCCTATAGTATCATACGACTATGTTATTATGTATTGTATTATTTTATTTCTATATGTACCTCATGATTTGGATGGTTGTAAAGCATGGGAATCTACGCCAACTCTCATTAGATGGCATTATTGAAAACCAAAAGCAGAAGAAGAACAATTTCTCTTTAATTAGATCCAATCAAAATTTTGGGCTGTCAAAGAGAAAAATTTGCCTCTATAATACCCGCTGCTCTATGACAATCATTCCCGGAGTTTTCCCT
The DNA here is from genome assembly GCF_040894005.1 of Engystomops pustulosus. Classification (NCBI taxonomy): domain Eukaryota; kingdom Metazoa; phylum Chordata; class Amphibia; order Anura; family Leptodactylidae; genus Engystomops; species Engystomops pustulosus. The sequence continues at coordinate 245,039,548 of NC_092411.1, forward strand.
GGTCTCTCTTTATTTCCCTGCAGTCATGATGTATAATACATGACTATCCTTTCTGTGGCAGAACAAGTCAAGACCATTGGGACCACTGAATATTGCCACCAGAGAGCTTGAAGACTGAATACATAATAAAAGTTGAATCTGAGCCAACTCTTGACATCAGAATCAGAAGTGGACTTCCAAAAAAGCATCCAAGTACCGTGCAGAATATCCAACCTATTGCTTCACACCTGCAATCATTACTATGCATAATGTATAATCAGAGTTCCCTATTATCACTGTTCAGAAAGTTACATTTCCATTTACCTCTTCCAAAAAGTTAGTTTTAGTAACTTTTTAGTTTGGGCTTTGTTGTTTTTCGTAGTTGGGAAGTATCAGGAGAATGATATTGGTATTATCATCATAGGATAAAAAGGTTTTACTTTGTGTTAATTAGATGAAATGTATTATGTATGAACAGAGTCCAGAGCATTTACTTAAGTATGCATCAGAGAAATTAAAAATATACATATGTATACCGAAATAACACTATCACAAATGGACTGCATGTGATTTACAATAAAGTAGGCATCATAAACTGCCTGTCAAGGACTTTCTAGGCGCTGCACGCGATGCCAGACCCAGATGGGTGAAGCTGTTTAAGTGTCCTTCTCAGTTTTTATTGATTGCTCTGATATATGAATTAAATCCTTATTCCATTAGAGGGCTCTAAAGCTGTTAAAATGTAAATCAGTACTTCCAAAAGAATATAATATTTTGTTTACATACGCCATAAAAAATGGAAATTGATCAACCTATTTGGAGAGTTCAACTGAGAACACGGAGAGGAGTCTTTGCAAATGTTTAAGAAAATGTGGTTTGCTCTTTGTACGGAGGCTAGGACAGATACATAGCGGCGTGTCCTTGGCAGTGTCGGCAGCAAGAAGGACAGATATTAATCATACTGACCAATTGTCTGGACTTATGAGAGACTTATGAGAGATACCAAAAGACATTCTCATCTCATCTTAATGGAAGTTATTGGGATATGAGGGCATTGCTTATCTGCAAGTGAAACAAAAATCTTTCCCACTCTGCCCCCAAATACAATATGGAAGCACAGTATATCTTATATATGTTTATGGGAAAGTCATTATGATTTATCTTCTTGAGGAATAAACTGAGCAAAAGACACAAAGGGGGGGGGAGGTGTTATCAATTTGAGCGCAGGGTGGAGGAGGGTGCGTGCTACAATTTTCAGTGGGATGGAAGTTTGTGGCCCAAGGCATTAATTATTTGGTGCACAAACAAAAAGGATTTGGACTGTTCCCCCATTCATGAAGGTGAAATAGACCTCCCTAAACCAGATTTTAGCTGCTCTAATTATGTGCCAAAAATTGTGCCACAAAATGAGAAGCGCCAGAAAAGTGTTGGAGCCACAACTTTGCTCAAGCAAAAAAAGAACAAGTGATGAGTGTCGAAAAAGCACCAATATTGTGGCGCTGCCCCTTCATAAATAAGGAGCAAGAGGCGCAGCAATGGGAAAAAAAAATTCCATCTCTTTTGAAAGTCAATAATAAATGCTCCCCAAAATATACAGCAAAGTAAGATTTCATGACATATAGGAACTACATTCATTATGTAGGGAGACTTTTTTCAGGACTTGTATGACAGTTTTCTGGCGTACCAGCCAAGAACTAGTAATTACTTATGAACCAGCAGTAGTTGTGATTATTTTCCGCTTCACACCATGAACGAGGAGTTTATGGGGGCATGAAGCAGAGGTGTAGGGGGACCATTCCTGCCCCGTGCCTGTGCACTCACTATGGCCTGTGGACATTCACCATTGAATGTTTGCAGATTTTTGCAGAAATCTAAGCACCCCTGTGGAATACATCATAGGGAGCGCCAGCACTTCTATATGCTACTGCATACATTTGCCCTGCAGATTGTATTGGATATACTAAGGAGCTCTGAACTCTTGGTTAATTTGATGCACAACCACGTGGCTGTACAATTTTAGGGAATAGCTTTATAATCTGTACCAGAAATGGGCATATTTTAGCTAGTGCGCTTGAGTGGGCCATCCCCATCCTGAGCTGGTCCACTCCATGGGTAGAGGCAATTCTTAGTTGTGAGCAAGGAATTACAACTTTATCATAGCTTGTACACAAGTACAAACCTCAACAAAGCCCCCCATTGTGTGTATATAAGGAAATACTATCAAATTCATATAGAAAACCATTATCAGGAATTATTAGAGAAAAAATTTACCAAGTTGTGGTATTGAATATATGATAAAAGTTGTACATTTTGGCACAAAGCAGTCCTCTACCTAACTTTGCATCTTTATGCTCTATTTGTACACTGCATTTTACTTTTTAAAGAATAAGCATGTCAGTGGGGACCCAGAAATCTGCTATAATTTACACCATAGACTGATGTAGGGTATACTCCACCATGTCTAATGCCACGTAAAATGTTCCCTGGCTGTTCTTCATATTGAGAATGCACAAACCCCTTTTTGTTAGTGCCACGTTCCTGCACAGATACATATTACGAAGTCACAAGAGTCAGGCTGTAACACTTTTTCTTTATGGTAAAGGTGCATTATAAAGGTATTTTAGCCTTATAACCACACTGAAATTCAGGGTTCAAAGCTGTGCAAGGGCTCTATCAGCATAGTGCTTACATGTTTGCTTGCAGTTGTATGGATTCAGTTTACTTAATAAACATACAAACAGCTCAAGTGGCTCCTTTGATTTGGCACTAGATAGGAAAAGTTGATTATGAGCCTTGTTGGGGACATGAGTGGCGAGAATCTCTGTACAGTGCTTTGGAATACATTCGCGCTAAATAAGTAACAGAAAAAGAAATAAGCCTTCTGTAAGTGCTTTGCAAAAAAACACTATCCATTGTGTCTCATGAACACATTATCTCTGTGTGAATGGAGCACAGTGGCAGTACATGGACTGTAGAGGTCTGTAGAGGTCTGAAACCTAAACCAGATTAATAGAAAAATGTAAAGACTCTTAGGGGAGACTGTGAGAATCCTGAATGTACTGCTCACGTAGAGGTTGACAACTTTCAGACTGATACTGGAAAGACATTGTCAATAGAGATAAAAGGACCCGGACTTCCCACATGGGTTCGGTGTTTAGGTGCACCCAATCAAAACCATTGCTATTTGTTAGATGAGTTAATATGCCAGATTGGCTGTTCTGTAGCCATATCAACAATGATTCTGTGTGAATGGATTACGTAGGACTCCTACTGGTTCTTTAGGAGTCCTGTTGGTATTATTCAGCATTTTATTCAGAAATTATGGTCTGGATCTCATGATCCTATACAACACATAGATCAGATATTTAGATATTCATACAGTATTGGAAATGCCTGATAATTTTTTGTGTCAATTATAATAGCTTTTATACTGAATGTCTGTCTTACCATTAATAAATGCACTATGTGAGAACAATGTACACTTTTAGTCTGCATATGTTTAGCCAGATATTATATTAGTGAGAATGTAGATGTGACATGTATCGCTCAATGCAATTCCCAACCACGATCCTTCTTGGCTGCTCTGTCCTCCTTATAACCTTGACCTATAACAAGGCATTAGGCCTGAAGCGTGAATTCATATGCATGTTAATGGATCGTGTGGCACAAGGCACACCCTAAGAACCAGCTGGCTTTGGACTTTAAACATCAAAGACCTCTCATAATTTGGGACTCTGTCACTGGCGTTTCTTTGCTGACACATTGAATTGCTGGACACTAAGGAGGTTCCAAAAATTTCCCCCGCAAACTGATATGAGCTCACGGGAACAGATGGAGGGGGTGCGAAAAAAACAAAAATTGTGTCAGGAAAGTAATAAACGATGTTGAAAATATGAGAGAGCATAAAGAGCTGTCATTGTGAGAAAAATGACTGAGCTAGACAGCAAAAATAATGCAAAGCTTTTAGATAAATGGATATTGCATAACCATTTGGCCAATGGTAGAGGCTGACGGTAGCGCTCATTAACTTGTTGTGTTGCTGCTGCCTTAAACAAATGACAAGATTCTGAAGAACAATCCTTTAAAAGTGGCAAATCATTACATACATTGTTATCTGTGCAAATGTAATCCTTTTATCTCCGTGCCATGTTAAAAATAACAGCTTCAGGAACAAAGACCATTTACACAACTGTGTAAAACTAAGACTTAGACGAAATCTACCACTTGATTTCACCCCTACAAAGCTCTGCTTTATCGAGGTGGACATCCACATTGCAGCCACGCCCGTACATTAGTGTTCAGCAGGCTCCTTCATTTTAAAACCTAATTTTATCTTTATTTAATTAAGACAGAATGGCTTTGGGGGTGTTACCAGAGCCCCCAGGCTCTGGCTTCACGTACCGACGCAGGACTTGTACCCATGCAGGACTTCTACGCTACCTTCTGCCTCCTCCGGCATTAACCCTAAATGACATTACCAAGGTCTCAGGACCTCTTGCACATGTGCACACCCTCTCCACTGGACTGCTGTGTTCTATTCACTGCAGCTAGTGCTTTGGCAGCCACAGTGACAGGCAGATAGCAGGAGGGGGGCCTGAAGAGGCACAAGGCTGCAGAATTTCTGTGGGTGGTCATGATGCCAAAGCCTGGTGGGACACTGGTAATAACACCCAAAGCAATTCTGCTCCTTTTACGTAAAGATAAAATTAATTTTTAATACAAAAGAGCCTTCTGACCATGAATGTAAAGGTATGGCTAACATGTGGATGTTCATGTTTACAAAGCAGTAATTATGCGCTAGGCACATGCTTCCTATTCAATCTAGTTTTATTCTACATTATGTGTACATATGTACATATAAAGTGTCATTGTACAGGAAGGAGGAGGAGATAAGATGTGACATCATCTATTGTCAGTAGTGATGTAATGATGGGTCAGTGATATCTATATAGAGATCATTGTACATGGAGGAGGAGGAGATAAGATGTGACATCATCTATTGTCAGTAGTGATGTAATGATGGGTCAGTGATATCTATATAGAGATCATTGTACATGGAGGAGGAGGAGGTAAGATGTGACATCATCTATTGTCAGTAGTGATGTAATGATGGGTCAGTGATATCTATATAGAGGTCATTGTACAGGGGGGGGGGAGATAAGCTGTGACATCATCTATTGTCAGTAGTGATGTAATGATGGGTCAGTGATATCTATATAGAGATCATTGTACATGGAGGAGGAGGAGATAAGATGTGACATCATCTATTGTCAGTAGTGATGTAATGATGGGTCAGTGTTATCTATATAGAGGTCATTGTACAGGGAGGAGGAGGAGATAAGCTGTGACATCATCTATTGTCAGTAGTGATGTAATGATGGGTCAGTGTTACTATATAGAGGTCATAGTACGAGAGAAGTAGGACATAAGCTGTGACATCATCTATTGTCAGTAGTGATGTAATGATGAGGCAGTGTTTTCTATATAGAGGTCATTGTACAGGGAGGAGGAGATAACCTGAGAAATCATCTATTGTCAGTAGTGATGTAATGATGGGTCAGTGTTATCTATATAGAGGTCATTGTACAGGAAGGGGGGGAAGATAAGCTGTGACATCATCTATTGTCAGTAGTGATGTAATGATGGGTCAGTGATATCTATATAGAGGTCATTGTACAGGGAGGAGGAGGAGATAAGCTGTGACATCATCTATTGTCAGTAGTGATGTAATGATGGGTCAGTGTTATCTACATAGAGGTCATAGTACGAGAGAAGTAGGACATAAGCTGTGACATCATCTATTGTCAGTAGTGATGTAATGAGGGGTCAGTGTTATCTATATAGAGGTCATTGTACAGGGAGGGGTGGAGATAAGCTGTGACATCATCTATTGTCAGTAGTGATGTAATGATGGGTCAGTTTTATCTATATAGAGGTCATTGTACAGGGAGGGGAGGAGATAAGCTGTGACATCAACTGTTGTCAGTAGTGATGTAATGATGGGTCAGGGTTATCTATATAGAGGTCATTGTAGAGGAGGAGATAAGCTGTGACATCATCTGTTGTCAGTAGTGATGTAATGATGGGTCAGTGTTATCTATAAAGAAGTCATTGTACAGGGAGGGGGAGATAAGCTGTGACATCATCCATTGTCTGTGATGTAATGATGGGTCAGTGTTATCTTTCATTACTATCTAGCAGGTTATTGTGCAGAGAGGGGAAAGAGGTAAGATATTATATTATCTATTGTCAGTAGTGAAGTAATGACGGGTTAGTGAGACGGGTTAGCAAGATGTGACATCATCGAGTGAAAATTGCAGAAATTCTTTTAAAATATGTATAACTTAAAATATGGTCTAAAAATAGGTAAGGAACTAATGACACATCCCCTTTAATGGGGATAATCCCAGGAGAAACAATTAACCCCCTAATCCTGTACCTAATGCTATAACTCTACTCAATTCTATGTTAAAAACGCTAGTTATACATGCATTCCCACTATCCCTACAGTTAGCATTAAAAAAATGAGGTCATTTGTTTAATATAGTGGATTTGGCAGTCCCAAATCAATATTACAATATACCTGTTTTTATTCTGCCTGCGGCAAAAAATTCAGCAGTCTGCCCCATCACCTCCAGTTAATTAACAATACACGAGGTGTGTGGGCTGCCAGGTTGCGTTGCAAAGGCAGCTGTAACCGCCACATATGCTTTTAATATTTTAACTAATGACTTGATGTTGGTTCCACTTATTCCTTTAAATTCCTCCCGCTACATTCAAGGCATGAAGCAAGATGTTTGTTCAGAAAGCAAATTCCGCTCTGAGCCTCTGCATCCAACCATATTGTTATATTAATAACAGATACATCAGCTGTTCGGCAGGAGCGCCTTGGAACAGGATTATTGATTTATGACTTGTTACACATCATGGGGTTAAACAGATGCAATAATTCCTTGCCACCATCAGCCTGGAGAAAAGACCTCTCTCGTTTTGATCGAGCCTCGGTGTAATTAAAACATGATGAGCCCTGGAATTAAGCTCTAAGTATTGAATTCAAGTGAACTGATCTCTAACATATGCTGTGAATTCAGTCGAATAAAATTAGGGTGGGTCGTAGATAGCACGCATGGTGTGAAATATTTACATACAGTGACGGATAACCGAGAATATATGCAGAGAATTTTTTACTCCAACAATTCTTCTATAAAGAGACACTGGGGGATAAGAAGTCTAAAGATATTCACTTTTTACTTAACTATTGAATACTATAAAGGAACGAAACAATGAAGAGACTTCTAGCCGTTGTAGCTCATAGCAGTAGGGATTACGATGATGAGGCAACATTTCTAGACATTGTGGAGAATGACAAATACAGTAACAGGTGTGGTCCTCCAAAAAGTCCTGAAAAAAATCTGAGCAAGATCTAAAGCATCATGCATGGTACAAATGGAACTTGACCATGCTTGGCTTCAATCTGGTATTTTTGTAGTGTCATGTAATCATTGAGTCACTTGATGTCTTACTAAGCGCTGGATATTGTAGCATGATCTGCCATATCAATGGTCCTTCATAACTATGCTACATTGAACAGATATTCATTTAGGTTCTGTATTCCAAATACAAGTAAAATCTGCTAATATTCTATATTTTTGAAAGCTCTATTATTTCTAGGATATTGGTATGGGTCCAAAAGACCTGACTCCTCCATTTCCATGCTATTTCCTGATATAGTGGAGGACTTACTATTTCTCTCTGTGCTACCCCCTGGCTAGTGCTATGCTTAACATGAGGATAGCTGCATCAATGGTTTGGCTTAGCCTACCTCCTATACCACCATGGCTGACATAGAGACATAGAAGGAAGCTGTTAACCAAGGAACTGATGCAAATCGTTAGCCCCTTTAAGTACACCAGTAATTAAGGACCATGGTGGTATATATTGTAAACTAGTTATTAAGAAACTTCTGAGTAATATTTACCAAAATCAGCAAATCTGTAATTTGGTATGGAGCCTAGCCAGTCCTGTTTTTTCTAGAAGATGAACCACCCCAAAGACTCACCAAAGGACATTGTTGCTCCACAAATGCTTATAATATTCCCATTAAATACTATTGTTTCCCATTAGACATGATGAAACTGGAACTATCTGCCGTTATAGATCCGGCCATTCATCCCTATATCACATTGGAGAAGGATTCTATAGGTTTATACCAAATTATCGAAGCACATGATAAAATTCAAAGCCACTTGACTTTGACAAAACTTCTGTACAGTCACTTCTGAATATTAGCTGATATGAATTCTTGTAAAACTGGACCATTATTATGACAAGTATTTGATTTGTATGGAATTTTAACAATCTACCATGGATATTAGATTAGCTGGCAATAGATATTGGATTCTTGGCCAACAATCTAACTTAGCAGATCCTCATCTGATGGCTGATGTTGGGGAAACAAATATCCAACATGATATATTTTCCACGTCTGATCTTTTTATTTCTACCAGAAATGTGTGGCAGACGTTATCTGTAACAAATGTGTATCTTAATGGGGAAATCTGAGGTACGACTGAAAGGTTTTGACCTTGTGTCAATAAGTATGGCCGCTCTTTTAATGACATGTTGCAATATATGACCTCCTTTTTCAGCAAGTTGCTTTTGATCCAGTAATTACTAATACCCGTGCTTCGTGTTATGAGATGGATCTTTTTTACAAAAATATCAATACTTTATAGCTTGTGATTTTGGGACAAAGTAGGATACCACTGTGGTGGTGGTAACAGCACATCTAATGCTCATTGGCTGTTCACCTCAACATATTCACCATGCCACATTGTTTCCCTTAAATCCCTTCCTCACCCAATCCCTTCCCTTCCTTGGTTGAGTTTGATGGACATGTGACTTTTTAAAACCATATAAACTATGTAACTTCTTGTAGAAGAAGACTTATCGATGTACTTTCCAAAAAACACATAATTACCCTGCTCCAGATTCCAGTCCCTATTTGTATTTTCTATTTTTGGACCTGTGTCCCATCAACCAATGGAGTCATGGTACCTGCTTTATCCAATGAGTGAACTACAAGGACCCAAGACATTCCTTCTACTTTCCAGGTCACTTTAATTCCTGTGTAGTCCCTAGATCCGAGGAGGCCACTCATTGAATGAAGCAAGTCACATGATGCCCTGGAATTTTTCACACAGGTGCATGCCCCAAAACTGGAAGTGTCATAGTGACGCTGGAGTAGGTAAGTGTTCGTTTTGTTAATATTCATGTAAAACTACCTGCAGCAATATAAATGTGTGACTGTACTAGTAGCTTTTTCCGGCCTTCTAAAGCACCTTAGTGCTACCTATCCGGTCAACTAACATTTCCATGTACTTCAGTCTTATCCCATGGATAATATAGTATCAAACAAGAAATAGCCTTACCTTTCTGCATTGACCCTGACAATATTTGTCTAGTAATCAGTCTGTAAACACGTTGATGCAAAGATAAAATCAGAAGCGCAGAGGTAGTCAGCAACGACTTGAAGTGGACAGATAACAGCAGGGAGCAAAATCTAACATATTTTATCCAGCAAGTTATCCCCGTCTATTCATTATCTCGACAGTTTTATGACTGCCATGGATATCACAGCCTAAAAGATTCTTATGATGGATGGAGAGGCTAAGTTCAGAGATTCCATAGAGTAGTGCCGAATATCCCAAGCCCTTTACTCAGTCATTCATGCCGATGGCATTTTATCTTTGATTGATATACAAAGTAAACAACTGTGGAAGCGAGAGAAAGATAATATTTCCCAAAGAAGAATTGGGGGGGGGGGGGGGGGGGGCTTAGTAAATTACCCACCACAATTCCCTCTGACTTGTAGTAACAGTAAAAACTAATAAATGGAAACAAATAAACCCGATCCTGCTGCTTTATTGTTGTGGTAGCATTCTGGAACTTGTATCCTTCTGGCTGCCAGAGAAACAATGCATTGCAGATCACAGCGCTGCTACCAGTTGTGTATTTTCCCAGTCTAGCCCTGTCAGAAGAGGAGGGGGGAAGCCACAGTATCTGTTCATTTTAAGCTATTGGGACATTTCAAGCCTAAACCTGCTAAGTGCACATTTTGGCATCTAGTATAATAGAGCAGTAAGAAATAGGTCCACTCAGTAGACAGTATGTGCGCCAAGGCAAATTCAGGCAGCAGAGAATTTATTTCCAGGGATCATTGCCTGGATAGTCAGTCACAGAGAGTGATACTTTAATATCTCAGGCTTTATTTTCTTTCAAATTTAAAACTCAAGGACATTGCTGGAATATGAAGAAATGCATCTGAGCTGTTAAAATGACAGTCGGGGCCATCGGGTTACAGAACATACACAACAGTCTAGTAAAATAAAAAAGCACTTACACTTTAAACAACAACAAAAAAATGTTTTCCAACTTTTCTGCAAAGAACATTATGCAGGCAGCAGAATCATTCATAGTAACAACAAAAGCCAGGCAGAGTCTTCAAGCTTTTAAAAGTAGAGCCTTCATTGTTACCCACCGTATGTACAATGCACGGTGCTGCTTTATAGAATATATGAAAACCCAGGAGAGTGAAAATTCAGGCGAGTCTGATGTCACCAAACTTTAGTGAAAAGACTGCTGCACCAGCATTAATATGGGACTAGAACAACATAAAATAAATTGGACAACTAATGCTACCTACTGTTCAATTGTGTAGTTAAAGTGAACCTGTCACCAGGGACCTCATTTTCAGGTTACAGAAGCCGATTACAGCTGCATTGAAAATATGCCTTTCTGCTTTCTGGAAGCAGCTTCCTGAGAAAATCCTCTTTGTAGTCCCAGGGGTTGGGTTTTGCTTTGGATGCATTTCAAAAAACAACATGTGACTTGTCTGTGCTGCTCACCCCTCAGCTCTCAGCCCCCACCTGTGTGCACCTTCACAGAGGTCACAGCCTGGTGAGCTGTGAGTGGGGGGATGGAGGAGCTGTACAGGAACTTAAAGGTGGGGGAAGAGAGCTGAGGAGTACAGACAAGTTTCATGTTGTTTTTTTTAAATGCATCCAATCCAAAGCCCAACCCCTGGGACTAAACAGAGGATTTTATCAGGATGCCAGGTAAGTTACCACACACAATTATATTATAATGCAAATCCTTAGAGAAAGCAGAAAGACATATTTCTGAGGTCCATGGTGATATGTTACCTTTAAGTAGACAGTGTATTTTTGAAGTCTTAGCACAGTGGTCCTCAATTAAGGGCTTGGTAGGCAAATGTAACATGTGACCATTTTCTTTGTGGTACATCATAGGTGTCCTGAGTTATATATATGTGTTTTAAAGACATTTTCAAGGCATAAAACAGTGCAAATGGAGGACATTTAACAAGCTTGTACACAAGTTTGAGGAAGGGGTGCCCACAGGCGGAGTCGGCTGGCACTACAGCACTTATATCATGCGAGACCTAAACGGTAGCTGGTAAGAATTGTATGCCACAATTGTAGAATTGTACATCAGTGCTGCCAGTTGCAGGATAAAGCAGGAAAACCTCAGCCTCATGATGTATGCAGAGAAGCATAGGGGCTGGACATGATGGGTGGGCATACAATAAATGCCCCCTTGAGTGTATGTATATAAGGCTGAAATATCTACCAGTTTAACGCTGTCACAGTCACAAAATTCTTCTAAAAAGTTAGCATGCAAAGGGGAAATGTGTAAAAGCTAGCTTAGAGAGATGCAAATATATTGGTGTATTCATAGATTTGGTAAGAATAGGCTGTTTGGCAACATTGGGCATTACCATTATCCGGGCCATTTTTCAGGCATTGAATTAAAGCTTTGCTTTGGATAAATCTTTTAAAATATGGAATAACTACTGTTGTCATTCATCTGAAAGTTTAGGGATAGAGGGTGGGCGAGGAAAAATGGTGTGAGATAGTTGAAGTTTTTGCGATTAGCTCACAGCCACCACATGCGAACGTGCAAATGGAGCCTATGGTTGAGCAGCTTTATCATATTGCTTTATAGGTTATCATACTGCTTTTTCTGTAATATAACTCAGCTGTCCATGAATAAGCTTCTGGTGAGCCTATAATTTATACATATCATCCTATCTGAAGGGAGTAGATCCCCTGGGGCACTTGTGATTATTATTCCCAATCTGTCACCTTAATGCCTGAAGGGGGGGGGGGGGCAGCTGACTGGAGGGCGCGGCTGGCTGGGAATGGGCCAGAGCGTTGCGTTAATGTCCCCATGTTTGCACATTCACTGACATTTTCGCATGTGAAACGAGATAAACGCCGAGCAGGACCCCGCAGGATGAGTGTCGGCATATCATAAATATCTCCCTGCACCTTAGTTGCATTCAAAGATCATAGCTCTGATCTAATAAAAATAAGCTAAGAATCAACAAATCAGCAAATTCTGAATAAAACAACTAGCAGATGACTGTCCCCTGTAGGTACTGACTTTTGCACTTTAAAAACCCATTGGGGGTCATTTACTAAGGGCCCGATTCGCGTTTTCCCGACGTGTTACCCGAATATTTCCGATTTGCGCCGATTGTACCTGAATTGCCCTGGGATTTTGGCGCATGCGATCGGATTGTGGCGCATCGGCGCTGGCATGCACACGACGGAAATCGGGGGCGTGGCCGAACGAAAACCCGACGGATTTGGAAAAACCGCCGCATTTAAGAAAAAAAATGTGTCGCGAAAATTACACTTACCTTCACCAGGTATAGGCCAGTGAATTTCAGGGCATTCCAGTGCGCCTCCGGGGAACTTCAGCGCAGCAGCGCCACCTGGTGGACGGCGGAGGAACTACCTTAGTGAATCCCGGCCGGACCCGAGTCCACCGCAGAGAACGCGCCGCTGGATCGCGAACGGACCGGGTAAGTAAATCTGCCCCATTATCTGCAACTCACTACTGGATTGTACCATAAAAAAAATAGATAGTTTTTTTTTTTTTTGTAAGGGGCACTTATTGTGTATGTGGGTGTATCACGTGGCCCCTGATGGAAATTATCCATCTCAATTATCAAGAATACAGCAATAGAGAATGGAAATGCAATAGACAAACCCTTTAGTGATTGGTGTTTTTAGGATACTTGAAGTGAATTGCTAGATGATTATCACATACAACAATGCCAAAAACATTTCACGTCTTTAAAATATGAAGTGCTGGTTCAGAAACCGTATAAAAGAGACTTCTTGAATTACAGCCGAGGCCAGCAATGAATCACCGGCGAATTAGTGCTATGCAAATCTGAAATAATCACATCATGATCAACTCTCTGCTTCCTGAGATGTTCTGTAAACCTTGCAGAAATGGCTGCAACCGGACTGACCCTGATGTCACCATCAATAAACACGATAAGTGCAGAAATGGAGGGCATGGGGACGCATCTGAACTATAGAACAGGCTTCCACGCTGTGCTCTCATCTCCCCATTCCCCAGATCTGTTTACTCTCACAGCCGGCAGATTACTCTTCAAACTAAATTGCCAAATACTTTGCTACTTATCTAGAATACTTTTATTATCATGACAGATATCATAGACTTCTTAAATATATTGTCATTGCACGTGCTCTCGAATGGTTTTGAACCTTTTTCCCAATGTTTGGCCACAACGATAAGTGTTTTCTTTGTGGGTCAGTTTTGTTTTGGTCCAGATATGGGCTCACACAAATAACCATTTTTGTGATCTCCTCAAAGGTCTACCTTTAAAAAACTCCCAGAAAATCTATATTGCAATCCTTTTAGTGTAATTTGTAGTTTGTTTCACAAGCTTTTTGTGAGAAAAGCTTCTCTGTGTGTTACCGGAAAAGTAGACTCAAATCAACAAAATTATAGAAGAGATATGTTGGAGGTGATGATGTTCTCTCCGTCAACTATGATAACTTTTAGATCCTTGGGAGACCCTACAAGGCTGCATATTTGCCATTTGGAAGTTACATCCAAGTTAAATGACATATCAATATGCAAACTAAACTATTGCTGAATACATGGTACTCACTGTTGGAGCAGTTTGTTCTGAACAGAAGGGATATTTCTGCTACATTCAACATTGACCAACGATGTAGAACACTTGCAACACCCTATACCAGTAACGGCGAACATTAGAGAATGAGTTCCCAAAACCCAACTGGTAACACAAAACTGTAAGCAGTGACTTTTTGCTAAAGTATTGCTTCTTGCTCCTCCAGAGCTTCTATTAGTATCAACCAATAGCATTGAAATAAGTTATTGTAGCTTTCCTTGAACAGTTCCACTCTGACCTCCTCACCTTCTAACTCTTCATACAGTCCCAGGCAGTCCAAGATGGGTGGGGGCAGAGTGAGCACTACCTGGACTGCATAGAACTACAGCAAGATACCAAACTCTGTTCTGGTGAGATGGCCCACATGCCCACAGAGAGGTCTAACGTGCCACCCATACCATGGGTTAAGCGACACTACCCTATAGTACCAATCTGTTGGTCTCACACAAGAAGATATCATCAATCTTATAATGTAGCACCTATCTTGGGCAGTTTATTCCATGAATAAGGACTTTCATTGTCTGAAACATGTAGATGTGGAGGTTACCTTTTCATCTGTCCTTTTATAATGTTCTGATAAACTTTTGGATTTTACAGGGACCCATAGAACCCTTTCTTATTTCTCCAGAAGTATTAAATGGGCATTATGTTAGTAGCAGTTGTTAGTTATTCCTGATCTAGCTGCTATAATGTCTTACACTGCACACAGAGAAGAGGAAATCCTGCTCCCCAATATTTCCCACACCAAGAACCTGCAGCAGAAAGATAATTATTATTCAGCAGTAATGAGCAGTGTACCCTTAGGTACAGCAGCGTCTCCTCTTTTATTGACTCTCTTTTGCACCTTCCCCTCTGCCCTCCACATAGACTTTTATGAGTAGCTGTCACCTGCTCTCTCAGTGAACTGATAATCTGTTTTTATCTGCCTCACTACAGGCAGATTTTATGATATAATTTAGAATAATGAGCAGTATTGGAGGAAAGAAAACAGGAAATAAGTGAAAAAGGAGCATTTCTATAATTAGACATATCACTAAGTTTCTTATCACTGCTTATACTATTGAAACATTGCAATGGAGGCATTATGGATTGGTGATACGATACTGGATCCGTTGAATATGGTCAGTTTTTATGGCCAATGTCTTGGATTACAAGGTCATGAACTCATGGTCGATATTGTCCTCTTGTGTACATCTCTTCTATTATTTGCATCATTTTTGTAGCTGCTTGTCTATCACTACAGCCATCAGTCTATTCTAATCTCCTGACTCTCGCAAAGATTTTCTACTAATATTTTATGTTGCTCTTCATGCTTTTATCTTGGCTGCCTTCAAAGGAAAAGACGTCAGATGCAGTTGACTTTATTTCTTGGCGGCTTCATAAAACAAGAAGTATTGGGTAAACAAGTGAAGAAGTAGAAAATGGGCAGTTAAATATGCAAAAATAATGTGGGTAATTGAGCATAAGGAGTCTACGTTACTGTATATGAGACGGTCAATTAGTAGGTTATACATGGGGGCACATTTACTTACCCGTCCTGTTGACGCCGCTAATCCGGAATGTCCGACGAGGATTCGGAGCTGCAGCGATTCACTAAGATCGTGCGTCCAATTTCCTGCATGTGTTGCTTCCCCGCTGAGGTCTGCCGGAGTTCACCATTTCTTCCCGGTGCATGTGACTGCTGATCTTGCGACACAATTTAATTTTATGTACTATAATGTTGAGGCAATTTGGTTGAGAGCTTATTAGAAAAAGAAATATCGCAGTTTCTGGAACAAGTTATGTCTGTACTAGTCAGAGAACATACACACTTGCATATTTTCTTCTCTGCAGATGTTGGACAAATAAAGTGCAAAAATCTACTTGTGTAAAGTTGAAAACATTTAAACAGTCCGTCCCATGACCAAGTGTTACATCTTCAACACAATCTACAGTGTGTTGTTAAATTGGCCTTACAATCCATGCACCATTTGTGGTTAGTGTAATAAGTGCTGGATCTACATCTTAAATCCTGCAAACAGCCTCACAACTCGGAGCCAAGATTCTATACGGCCAATAATTTCTTTCTGAAGTAAATCAATATCATCCCCAAAATGAAAATAAAACGTCACTTATAATTCGCTGACAAAACTTGCAGCCAGTTCGAATCTTTCATGTAAATGAGACCAATATGGCTGTGGCTGATGAGCTCATAGAAGGAAAAAAAAAAGGAAATCTACTGGAGACGGAGCAGTGGCTGAGATTGTGGAGACAAGTGGAGTCTTTTATTGAACATAAACAAAGAACGGTTACTGCCAGAGTGTTCCGGCGGTAAACCTCCATGGCCTTTACTGCTTAGTGAATTACTCCTGCAGTCATTATGAGCTTCCACATAAAGTAAAAAGTGCACGAGTAAACCCTTCAATGCCTTCAAGGTGTCTAAACAAATGAGAGGTGAACTAAGCTAAGCAGTATATCGGAAATGTGAAAGAACAAGATCTCCAGCCAACCGGAAGACAAGTACAGTATATTCTCCATACATATAATAGGACAAAAGTAACTAAAGCCGAGCAACCTCAAGATGTGTGCAAGTACAAGCTGGAGAGGCTGCCATGCTGCAGTGCTTACAGTATAAGATGAAGGTGAGAATGTAGATGATAGGGCACCTGTGTATGACAATGAGAGGTGCTGTGTCTCTGAAGGCGCTGCTCATAAATTGCAGGGCAACCAGCGAGAGCAAGGAACACAATGTATATGTATATGAGGGATAGGATGGGATTATTTATCTAATGGAGGGAGAGTAAATTATCTTGAAGTTTGCAGAGAAAAAAATAATAATTCAGAACCAGTTTATATAACTAGATCATGATGGCTATTATAGTCAGTGTCCGACTGAAGATCCTTGAGTGCCTCATATAAAGTTATCCTGGGTGCCACCATCCGTCAACTAATAGGAAATATGGTAGGCCAGTGATGGCAAGCCTTTTTGATGCCGAGTCCCCAAACTACATCCAAAACTCACATATTTTTCGCAAAGTGCTAATTTGACAATTTAAACAGTAGCTTATTACTCCCTGCTCTGTCACATGTTTAAATTGTATAGGCACCTGAGGACACCGATACAGTAGAAAGAAGGAGAAAAAGCTTTGGTTATCATTGTAGCTTCCTTCTAGGGTCATGCTCTGCCTGGGACTGCAAAAGGCCTTGAGTCCTGTCTGGCGGTGGGATGATGGCGCGAGTGCCCATAGAGAGGGCTGAGCACCCATGCCATAGGATCGCCACTACTGTGGTAGGCTCTAGCAGACTCTACACTGGACTCTCAATTGCTGGACCTCAGGTGTCCAGTATTGGGTCAGAACCAAGCCCACTCGAGGATCCTCTGGTACTCTGCTGGTCCAACACTAATTATAGTTTTTATATATCAGCCAAGTAAGACAGGTAAAGGAAGACACTGGGCAGATTTACTAATCTTGACTAACATTTAGATACTATAGAAAGGTACTTTCAAGCACAAAGTATTGAGGTGTATTAAAAACGGAACAATAAAAAGAGAAAGGTTCTTCACGTTTTAGCACAGAACCTGAGACCATGAGTAAAGGTCGCGTGGGATAACAACTATATACATTTGTTAATTTTGTGCGCTGATGGAATTATTATTTGTTAATTTTGTGCGCTGATGGAATTGTTATTGGATTTATGGGTGGGTATTGTATGTATTAGTGGTGAGCTGTTTGTGATTTAGTCTAAGTTTAGACAAGAAAGTCTAAAAGATTCTACACTCATAACGCTGGCCGATAATTTTGTCCATCTTTAGTCTAGTTTGAATTAATATTAGATTAAAGCCTTGCCCCTTTTGCAGAAATCCACACCTTTTGTGCATAACAGCCCCACCTTATTAGTTAAGTCACTAAAAACACATCATAAATCTTGAGCAAAGTGTGGAAGTGTGTTATGGCACATGTAGACCAGAAGAGAGCCAGAATGAGATCTAGAAGAGCAAAGGCTTCAGTCAGATATCTCTGTGGTATATTATCTTCTCCAAAAATATAGTGATCAGGCTTGTTGAAATCCAACACCCCAGTCTTTCTTTCACCCAAAATCTGCTGTAAGGTAAATGTTGATCACATGGAACTGGCTGATGGGATGTGAGAAAGTGAAGTTTCATGAAAAGTGGTCAAAGTTCAGACAAAGTTCCTACTATTCAGAAGTGGCAAGGACAGTCTAAGCAAAGGTGGGCATATTCAAGTACATACAATTCTGCCTAAAAGTGAGCAGTTCCTCTGGCTTAGAAACAGCTGCTCATAGTTGAGTCAAAGCAGCCATTAGATGGGTAGTCCTTAGTTGGTAGGACTTAAACATCTTTATGTGTTGGAAGCAGTAAGGATGGTTTAGAGTGAGTAATTAAGAATTTTTAAGGGGTAGAATTGCATAAAAAAACTAGACCAAAATATTCTGTTTTAATGTTCCTTCCCAATATATGAGACAAAGATCTGATAAACCATAAATATCGGTCATAACAGGTTCTTGGCAAGTAATTGAGACAACCATAGTGAATAATTTATAGTTTATTAAATTTCTTTTAATATTGTTCTATTCGTGGGACTTTCTTCCTACAATCCAGGCGTTCCACGTTAAGCATACGGACAGCTCCTCTGATCCCTACAAGTTCATATAAATAGTGTTGAGTGGATGATGGGTGGATACCGAGGTGCATTTGCATTCTCGGCTATTGCTAACAACATCCTACTTAAGAAGCAACAAGAAGCTCCGGGTATTATTGCTTCCTCTAACAGATTGTTGGTCCATTTGAGCAGAGATCTTCTCAGCTGCTTTCTTATAATCTTCTCTGTTAATTGTACTAAAAATACATTGTTCTAATTTAGCAAAGCAATGAGAAATATCCCGGAATATGCTAATCCATCAGTTGCTGAAGAGTGGTAATTCTGTACGCTGACTCTGCAGGATGCGGCTGTTGTATTGTCACTTGATATTTATTAGCATACAAGTGGAAATTATGGAAGTGATAAGTGCCATGAAATGAATATAGACTCCATATAAAATAGCTGCGTACATTCACAGCCAGTATATCATTATACCATTATACCTTTGTATGATATCTACACATATATTCCACATGACAATCAAGAAGGTTGGCCACTGACTAGTTGCATGATGGCTTTAATCATTTATATGGTTTGGTTAAAGTTTTATACCAAGTTATTTTGGTATCCCCTATCCAATATCCTGCTCTCGTTAAATTAACGAAGCAGCAGGTCAGGCATGTGTCCTGCAGCTCTGCTCAATACTATTGGAGTGTCTGAAATTGAAATCCAACAAAGGAACAATACTATTATTGAGGGCATTAGTCTACCTACCATTGCCAACATTGGCTTATTAATCCCACCATAATATGGACCTTTCCAAACACCGACTGAATATTGGAAATTGCAGAGCACAGCGAGAATGTCGAAGCTATGGTCTCTGTGCAAGGTCCAGGTATATCTCTAGGTGGATCTCTTAAGACAAACAGATATGAGATAGAAGTCAGATTCTGCCACAATGGAATAATTATACAATAGGTACCATCCGACTGCTTCAATCATTCAGCTTAAAACAAAATAGAGTAGCCCATGTTGGACCAGTTGATCCCTTAGATTGCATGGGACATTGTAACTAAAGCTTGGTTCACATCATGTTTTTGGTATACACTCACAGTTTACAGAACTTTGGGAAAGTGAACGACTCATAGGCATGTAATGTACTGGCAGGAGGCATAGTTGTTGCCTCTGTCTGACCAGTATACAATGTATTCTGTAAAAAAGACAAGCTACATCTTTCCATCCTACCCCCTCCTGCTGAGCAACATAATACGCTCAGTAGAGGCAATAGTAGCCTTAAGGGAGAGGATGCCATGTATTACAGCTCCGCTAAACGGATGTGTCACTCAGAAGAAGAGAGAACGCCAGTGATATTATTGTCCATATAGCGACATTGACATCACTTGGGAAACACCCTGTACATGTCTAGTAGCCAATCATCAGGGGAGGATGTATCCCACTGTATAAGCAACACATGGCAAAAAGCAACGTGTGAACCCAGCCTTAATAGTATGAACTTGTGGTTTCTGGCTTTTTCCTTCACAATATTTTGCCAGTAGTTTATCCACAGTAGGCCTATAACACCCGATCCTTAATGTATGCATGTAATAGTAGTGCATTTTACAATAATATCATGACTACAATCTATGCAACATAAGTGATGCATTGTTAAAAAGTTACTGTATAGAAAGTAAAACAAGGCATCCAGTATTCTTCATTTAATTTGGCCCGAGGGCATTTTCGCATTGCAGTACTGAAATTCTATTTCATGTTACCTTCCTGTAACAAGTGCTATTGGCAGATACTTCATGTATTAGTGAATGAATAAAATGTTACAAATGTTGTATGCCTGAGGGAACATTACAATAGTTTAACAAATTAAAATAATGTTAAATGTCTGATCTTATATTGAAAGTTGAAATTTATGGTTAACGTTTAGTAATTGTATGTCACAGTTGGAAACAAATATTTGGAGTGTTCTCATTATAACTGACAGGTTACACTTGAGCATTCACTGGTTTTGTGATGGTAAGTTTTTGTAGAATATAACAGAAAACAAAACATTGGTAAAATTATCCTAACAAAACTCCTGTCACATCCAAAACTACTTACCCGAATTCTGGGGGGTCATTTGAGATTCAATGAGTTCAAAGACGAGGTCATTTTTGTTTTTTGCATTTAAATTTTTCCCTGTCTTTAAAACTCCATAACCTTTTTATTTACAGAGCTGTATAAGGGTTTGTTTTCTGCATAATTAATTTGTTTACATTATATGCATTGTAGGGAATTTTAATTTTTACTGTTTTTTAAAAAATTTGGGGGGGGGGGCTGATTGCTCATGCAATACACTGCAATACCCATTGTTGCAATGTATTATGAATATACAAATCTTTTATTACAGCAGGTTGTGATATAGAGCGTAAATTGGCAGTCAAAGGAACCTCCCAGAGGCTCCCAGCTGTCATGGCAACCAATCAGGAACCCCTGATAATGTTGTGGGGGTGCAGATTGTCAGTAATATGGCTGTGATTCGCTGTTTATGTGAAATGATGGGCTTTGACGGCAGCTAACAGGTTAACTGCTACGACTCTACCTAGCACTGACTGCAGCAGTTAGCTACAGGTGTCTGCTGTATAACATCCTATAAGCCTTCTTCATATAGCCCTTACCGCTTTATGATGTATATTTACAATGGGAAATCCTTAATGGGGCACATTTACTTACCTGTCCCGTTGACGCGACTGATCCGGAATGTCCGAAGAGAATTCGGAGCTGGTGCGATTCATTAAAATCATGCGTCCAATTTCCTGAATGTATTGCTTCCCCCGCTGAGGTCCACCCGAGTTCACCTTCTTCTCCCCGGTGCATGTCAGTGCTGATCTTGCGACACAATTTGGTTTTTAAATTCCGTGGTTTGTCTGAATCAGTCAAGTTCTCCGACGACCAAGCCCCCCAATTTGCGTTGCCTGCAAGCTTGCGCCGATGTGGCACAATCTCATCACATGTGCCCAAAACCTGTGGTAATTCAGGGCAAATCTGAAAAAATCGCAAAACCCGACGGAAATACGTCCGACGGACCTTTAGTAAATGTGCCCCAATGTGTATGTAATTGTCCCAACTTTCCCTTGATAGCAGATGTTGGGTAAGGTTACCTCTCCATTCCCCATAACTACAAGATGGTGGTTGGAAGACCCCTATGTCTACATACATGTCTGCTCCAAAACATAGCTCTCTAATGTGGCGGCACAATCTCTAAGATAAAAATAATCTTGTACATAGAAAAATGAATTGAGTTATTTGATAGTAATCAAAAATTAAGTCAACAGATACCGTAAATTTAAACTGTATTTAACTGTAAAATTTTATGTATTATTTTATATACTATTTATATATTATTTTATTACTATTCCGAATTAAATTTTCCAGTTAAAGCTTTTATCTTATGGCTCAGTTCTTCATGGTAAAACCTAAATGAATTTCTGCCTAGTTACCAGACAGCCATGTTACAGTAGGTCTACGACACATGTACACACATCATTACAGCAAAGTAGCAACAAAGGGTGGGGTAAAAAGTAATGGACTGCACTTTAGCAATTAGACTGTTGGGAGAAGCCTATGTAATGGGATGTTGAGGTAAACGAACGAAAACTAATTAAAACCACCAGTTAAAATGAATATTTTATTAAGCAGAACAAGGCTCCATTGTGGCTGAGAACGCTTATCATTAAATTGAAACAATCAAGAGCGTCTGAATATTCTGCGGAGTCCCTCTTGTTTTGGTTCAATATTACTAGTATTGTAAGTGTGATAATTATTGAACGTAAAAATGATGTGCTAGTTATGTTTGGATCCTTTATTGGTCTTTTGGTGCCTACTTAATCAAAATTTTGTTATAAAAGAAAATTAGGTTCTAACAGCACACCTTTATTTAATAAATAATATAAACTCGAGCAAACAAGGGAAAAACTGAGATTTTTTTTTATTGGGCCCAATAGGCTACTATGGGAGCTAAAGCAGATGGGCTCAAATTTTCCCTTTATTTGGCAGGTTAAAGTTCATTGGTCTCTAATGAAATTAACTCTTCAGGCCTAAATACTTCTCGGATATGTTTATTGCCATTAATACCGACTGCTGGTTTTCTGAGGGATTTCTACAGTGCTCACATTCCTAAAGAGCAGAACATTAATAAGCCCTATCATCTAGTGGTGTATTATGAAATCCCTCTAAGGATGCACTTGTGTTGTAACATGTGCATATAAGTTATGTTAAAGAGCAAGTCGAGACTCTTTTGGACATAAAAATATATCAAATCCTGCACATTGTCAAGCTAAATAACAGTTATGAAAAACAGAATAAGCTTTCGCTGTGTTTTACTATATCTTCATCACATGCTACTCCGTCTATTAGGACATTTTATGGTGAAAGAGCAGTGAGCCTGAAGCTTTTATTCGATAAAAATGCACTTGATAAGACAAAATGCTAATATCATTCACAGACACCTAGGAAAATGTTACATTTTGGAAATTAAGTAGTGATCATGGGTAGTGAGACATACAGGCAGTCCCCGGGTTACATACAAGATAGGATACCACAAGAAAAATAAGGAGTCTCTCAATTCTCCAATAAAAATACATAAAGTTTTTATTTCATTAGTATGTTAAAAATTTATTACAATGGATGTTAAATGGAGGATATCCAAAAATATTGGTCTGAGTTAATTGCCTACCACACTAACAAGAGGGTATGTTCACCATAAATCTATCACAGTTATTGCTTGTTTCCCCAGTAAGTAAATAAAGTGCATATATGCCTGGAGAACACCTTCTTAAATACAGTATTTTAGCCTTGGTGAAACTTTAAATATAAGAACAGTGTCTTACCCATGATGTAGTGTAAGTAGGAACAACACCCAGACGCCCCAACGCGCGTTTCGCCCACGCTTCCTCAGGGGGTACGAAACAGACGCTGGGGAGCCGGATTTTATATGTTTTACCTGACCGGATGAGCTGAGTTGCTCATGCGCCTCGAACCAATCTCCGGCGTGTTAACATGCCCCACTTCCGGTGCCAGGGAGCTGGTGCGCACGCTCGGAATCCGACAGCGCTATCGGATTTGCCCGTTGCCTTGGGCACATTGCGCATGACCGGAAATCCGATAGCGCTGTCGGATTCCGAGCGTGCGCACCAGCTCCCTGGCACCGGAAGTGGGGCATGTTAACACGCCGGAGATTGGTTCGAGGCGCATGCGCAACTCAGCTCATCCGGTCAGGTAAAACATATAAAATCCAGCTCCCCAGCGTCTGTTTCGTACCCCCTGAGGAAGCGTGGGCGAAACGCGCGTTGGGGCGTCTGGGTGTTGTTCCTACTTACACTACATCATGGGTAAGACACTGTTCTTATATTTAAAGTTTCACCAAGGCTAAAATACTGTATTTAAGAAGGTGTTCTCCAGGCATATATGCACTTTATTTACTTACTGGGGAAACAAGCAATAACTGTGATAGATTTATGGTGAACATACCCTCTTGTTAGTGTGGTAGGCAATTAACTCAGACCAATATTTTTGGATATCCTCCATTTAACATCCATTGTAATAAATTTTTAACATACTAATGAAATAAAAACTTTATGTATTTTTATTGGAGAATTGAGAGACTCCTTATTTTTCTTGTGGTATCTAATGTGTTTGGGAGCAATTCCGTAGTCGAAGGGTAGAGGGCTTGATGCCTGGTCCCACTATGTAGCAAAATGAAGATGTGGTTTCTGATTACATACAAGATAGGGTCTGTAGGTTTGTTCTTAAGTTGAGTTTGTATGTAAGTCGGAACTGTATACTTTATTATTGTAATCCCAGTCAAAAATTTTTTGGTCTCTGTGACAATTGGATTTTAAAAATGTTGGATTGTCATAAGAACCAGGAATAACAATAAATCTTAATTACAGACACATTTGATAACTGTTATAGCTGTTTATTGTAGCATAGGACTAAAGTACAGCAAATTACTAAAATCCAGAGGTCCGTTTGTAACTAGGGGTCGTATGTAAGTCAGGTGTTCTTAAGTAGGGGACCGCCTGTATTCCTGTTTGCCATATTCACACTGAAAAAGCCTCTACCAAGCCCAGAATTCTCAAACAGATTAGACCGGAACTACTAAAAAAATTGGTTCCGCCAACCTTGATGAACAAATATCCTACAAACTACCAATGGCACATTATTACCATTCTTAAAATAATTGTCTATTTTTAATTCCTATCTAGAGAGAAATGAATAGATTTGTTGATTTGTATATTTGTGGATTCAGTAGGAATCATCTATTTTTCAGACACGGAATCAAAATTTTTCATGATTGACCTTTGCCGATATTTCAAAATCATTGCTGTTTTTCATGCCATAGCTGAGTGAGGGGAAGAGAAATGGAAAATGTAACAAAATTGTTAAAATATTTTCCCCCAAAATTAATGAGGAGGTTATTTCATTTAATACACATATATATACCAATTTCCATAACCATTGGAGTAACATTAGTTTTGTAAAATTTGTCAAGGTTCTCATTTCTATTGATTATATGTGTATACATGATTTTTCTCTTAAAACATTTCCCCAAAAAGAGAAAGATTGTTCATCCTTCACCTGGTGTCATTGAAATCATGTGGCCAGTTTACATAACTCTAAGACCTCCTATACACAGGATAAAGAATCCTTCTCATATGCAAAAGTAGCATCTTAAGGGCCCCCAAAGCCTTTTTTGCCCTGTTGCGACTGCAGCCTCTGCACCTCCTCAAGTTACGACCCTTAGTACACAACAATATGATTCGCAAAACGTACTTAAAGGGGTTGTCCACTTTTAGCAAATAATTGATATTGTTTGTGTAAGGAAAAGTTAAACAATTTTTCAGATTTTGTATCAGTTCTTCATTGTTTTCTAGATCTCTGCTTGCTTTGCTTCTATAGAAAGCTTCTAAGTTTACTTGCAGTGACTATAATTTGTCCATGGTGATGTGATACACATGCAGGTGCACGAGCCGTCATTATCACACTACACCTATTACTCTCAGTGATACTAATGGCTCATGCACCTCTCTGTACATCACATCACCTTGGACAGATTCTATCCACTGGAAGTAAATAACCATGAGTAATTGATACAGAAAGTATATTGAAAAATTGTATAACTTTTCATTACACAAATATTATACATTTTTTACTGAAGGTGGCCAACCCCTTTAAATTCTGGGTAACGTCAACAGAGAAAGAAAATGTAGCACTTTCTAGCAAACATCAAATAATAGGTCCATATTTCTTTAGAAGGTGTTCGGTAGAGAAAATCACTTTAAAAAGATCCTTCACAGCTCAGCCAATTGCCATATTCTCATTGATTGTCATCGGAGCTGCCGGGACCGCAGCTGAAAAGATTCACAAGCAAATTGAAAAAGGATCGGTCCCAGGTCTGTAAGTTCCTTTATTATGCGATTTAAAAAAAAAAGAGACAAAACCATCCATACTAAACAGCTGACACGTTTCGGCCAAGAGAGAAATCACATGCCCTTAGTCATTCCTCAGCTATGCCCATTTCGGGCAAGAGAGAAATCACATGCCCTTAGGCATAGCTGAGCTATGCCCGTTTCGGCCAAGAGAGAGAGCACATGCCCTTAGTCATAGCTGAGCTATGCCCGTTTCGGCCAAGAGAGAAATCACATGCCCTTAGTCATAGCTGAGATATGCCCGTTTCGGGCAAGAGAGAAAGCACATGCCCTTAGTCATAGCTGAGATATGCCAGTTTCGGGCAAGAGAGAAGTCACATGCCCTTAGTCATAGCTGAGATATGCCTGTTTCGGGCAAGAGAGATGTCACATGCCCTTAGTCATAACTGACTATGACTAAGGGCATGAGATTTCTATCCATTTCTATAGAAGTCTATCCATTTGCTCCTCTAGTGTCATATAAGGGATGAGCCAATGTGCTGAGAATTGTCTGATAATACTGTTGCCGGTTTAATCCTACGAAACAGATCATCAGCAAGATTACTTTTGGCATCGTATATGTGCACCATTCTCCTCTTAGCGCGAAAAGCCTGACACTGCCAAAGCAAGAAGACCCATATATTGAATGATCTGCCACCATTCAATATTTAATCCTGCAATTGAAGCCACTAAAGGGATAGAGCAAAGTTAACAAGATGAATGAATTGTGACCTCAAACTTGCAAAAAGACATCCTAAATGATTTATCTTGCTGGCCTCTACTGTATCCTGGAGCCAATATTTCTCTCTCTTCTACCTCAGTTTTGGATTTGTAGATAGATCAATGCCACATTAGCAAAGTACCTTGGATGACAGCTCGAGAATTCAGACAATCCACTGAATAAGTTTGAAGAATGTTGTAAGTCAATAAAGATTATTACCCAGCGAAAGTGACAAAGTGATTCCAAACTTTGATAGCAGGAGCGCGGGTTTATGTAAACAATAATTTCATACAAAGATAGAAAGTGACATGTAGTTTTTATTGGAATTACTTCTATTGTCCCCATTTGTATAGACATAAGAACTGGGGCGCTACAGAATTGAACAATGTTTGTTTTATAGAAGCAAAACATAAAAATGTGTGACATTATATGTTGGAAGATACGAAATAGTAAGCAAAATAAAAGATGGCTATATATCTATGTTATATCTATATAAGGGAATTGTATATCTGTGTTGGACTAGTTAAAGGAAATCTACCATCAAAATCAAGAATGATAAAACAGATCCAGGTACCGTAACTGTGGTAATCTAAAAAGTGTTATCCATGACCTCTTTCCTTTTATAATGAACTTCTACAATTATGCTAATGAGCCTGGTGGGTATTTCCAGAGCCCCTTAGTGTTGCCTTGTCACAGGTTCTTACAATAAGCAGAACATGTCTCCCCCTCCCTCTGCTCTCTCCCTCCTCCCTCTGCCAGTGTAATCTAGCAGCAGCATGAAGTAAGGGAAGGGGAGACCTGCTCTTCTCATTGTAACATCTCCGAAGGGCTTGGAAACACTAACCAGAGCCCATCAGGCTCATAAGTATAATATAAATAATAAAAAGTTTATTTTAAAAGGAATGAAGCCATGGATAACAAATATAAGATAACCTTAGTAACATTACCTGGATCTATGAGTAAGTGTCCAGGTTTATCAGGCTTGATGTTGATGGTAGATTTCCTTTAACATATCTGTCTACAGTATTTCTAAGTATTCACAACATATTCTGTATTAAATAACAATACTATAATGTATATACTTAGACATTCAGTACTTTAACATAATAATTTTAACATGAACATTACTGCTTTCACTCACTTTTAAAATTATATAAAAGTATACATGGCTCCCTTACAGGAATCTGCACCGAGTTATGTTGGCGTCCGATTCCCTGTGTCATCATCATCATTATCTCCACATTGCTCTTCCCGATCCCCCCTGCAGATGTCAGCTGACAGAGATCTGCTTGGAGCATGGGTTTAGCTTATGGCTGTATAAGGGAGGGAGGGACAGAGCAGAGGAGATAATATTGATGACACAGGGACTAGGACCCAATGTAGTTTGCTATCAGGGACCAGATATACTTCTTTCAACATTTAAAAATCAGTAGAAACAAGATTGGGAAATGTTATTTAAAAAGATATAAGAACATGTCATTAGGTGAAAATGTGAAATCCTGATAACGGGTTCCCTTTAAACTTTTTTTTTTTTTAAATCAGATTATATTTAGTTGTAAAATATTTTTATTGCATTATTATTGCATCTTTGGTCCAGTAGATTCTGATTGCCATTGTAAATGTCCAGTAACATAAGGTTAGAAGCAAACAACTATTGCCGTCTTTCAGGGACAAACCACTGGGCCAAGGAGGGGTCTCATGGCATCATATTTCATTATGATACTTGGAGTCCAGTTCTTGGCACTTTGGTGAAATTATCACCACAATTTGTTGTGTGCTTCTAGCCTTAGGATGATGTTCAAATGTACATTATTTGCTCTATAGTCTTGATAAGAAAAATGAAGCATAATGCCACTCTTTGAAAACGACAGACTCCTCTTTGAAGCCTGAGGTACCCCGTTTTCAGTGAGTTGAAAGAAATAAAAGTTACACGAGAAAGTAAAGTTTGGTTAATAAATGAGATAACCGAAAGTTGTTACATTTTGTAAATAGTAAATAAGAATAATGGAAAATGTTATTGTCTTTCCCTGTTTTGCTTAGATCTTGTATTTGGCATTAATAAATTAATAGATATTCTATTAATCTCTACTTTTGTATTTATAATACATCAGCACTGATCGTAACGGCAGATTAAAGGGGAATCTGATATGATCAGTGAGGGTTCATCAAGTGAAGAAGTTCTTAAACATTGTATATAAAGGCTGTCAAAACTCCAAGAGGAAATCTTCAGGACCACCGCTGAGTGGGGAGATCTGCTCTCCTACACTATGGAAGGCTCCGTGAAATGATGGTTACATAGATATGTCACACTACACTTTCTTCTACCTTGTGATTTATTGATTTTGTCCCAAATTTGTCATTGATTTTACACTTTGTGTTATTTTTTCAGTGTAGAAGAAGTCCGAGATAAAAATTATTTTAGAGTGTATTCCAAATTTATTTTGACCCTTATTATTAATTAGGAAGTTCAAGCTTAATTGACTGTAGGATAAGGATTAAAAATAACATAACCCTCTTTACTTTCAAATTGTCTCACAAGATCAAGCAATTACATTCACCAGAAAGAAGGTGAACTCCATCGGACCTGAGAGGGGAAGCGACACATGGAGGATTTTGGAGGCACGATATTAGTGCACTTTCATGAACTACGCAGGACCTCGTAAGTAAATGTGACCCATTATGTAATGAAGAATTAAAATGCTATGGTGCCATTAATCAGTCTGCTAATTTCCCCTGCCTGGGCAGGTCATGTGATCATCACTATGTTTGGCTGTAGTTGGTTGGTTGCAGTGCATCCAGTATGGCCAGTGTTGTGGTGAGACGTCATCTCAGTGATGTAATGTGCAGTGATGGTAGTTACACATCATTACTAAGGTAACAGAGCAGGACAGTCTGTTACATCATCACTGGGAGCAGAGCATAAGAGGTAGGAGGAGTTCATGAAAACTAAAGGATCATGAGACTTGTAGTTTTCAGTGGCGGCCATCTTGGTGATAATTCTGCTTACTATAGAGAGGTCCTGAATTTTTTTAATCATAAAATCAAACAAATAAAGCTCAATTTTGTAACTAATGACATTGAGTTTGGTTATATTCATTTATTTATATCACCATAGGTTTTTGTATCATATTCCCGGTATCCCCCTTTAATAATAATAATACTGATGGATTGGTCTATACCGAAAACATGATGACAAATAGGATACATACCATCTCCTGTCATGTACAGAGGGTGGAAAGCGAGGTATAGGCTTTCAAAAAACAAGAACTTCATACATTTTAAAATTGAGATTCACCAGAGTTTATTCTATGAATTCAACAACTAGAAAGAACTTCAGCTTCAGGAAATGCTGTATACAGTATTGACCAGGAAAGATAAGCAATCTTATCTAATCAGAACCGATCAATAAATGATTGCTAGGGACAGTGTTTAACCTGTAATAATCGCAAATAAGAGTAAAAACGAAGCTCTCTTGTGAAAGCCGGTCATTGTTAAAGCGATTGCAGTGGGGAAATATAAGTAACTGTATGAGTAAACGTCCTGCACTATGAACAAAGGAAGAAAACACATAAACAAGTTCATCTCCTGCTACTTCTAAACCCCGGAGATAGACATAAGGGGGATAATCATCAGCCAACAGCTACTTTCCCAAAGCCCTCTCCCGCCTTATAAATATGCATGCTCTACCAAACATGTATGAGGGGGAACTAAATCACTGCTAGACACGGATCACTGATCTTATTTCCCAGAGGAAATCCCATGAACAGACCCTAAGGGGTAGCTTTTTTTTTACAACTACAGGTTTGTATTACTAGTACCCAAGTGCCTGCATGAGGAGACAAGGCCTATAAATTGTGTCAGAATCATGTTATTCCCTTGCTTATGAGTCCAGTGTATTTATGTGGTGAGCTCTCTCAAGTTCTCTTAACTCCAGATGAGTGCAATTTTGCAGCTTCAAGATACACCCCTGCTTCAGAATCCAGGGTATTTTTGAGGTGAGTGCTCTCTCCAGCTCTCTTTAGCTACAGGTGAGTCTTTTCTTGCAACTTCAAGTTCAACCCCTGCTTCTGAGTCTAGTGTATTTATGAGGTCAGTGCTCTATCCAGGCATGTCATTCACCACCCTAAGGGCAGTAAGTATTAGTTAAGTGTCCTCTTTAACTAAGCCCATAGGGGCACATGCATCAAATTTTTTGCTGGGCTTTTAATTTATTTAAATGCACCATGCACACTTTTGCTATTTTTTCAGCCTAAAACAGTCTCTTATAAGTCCACCATTGTCTAGTTTTCTGCAGTGTTGTATTTTTCAGACTATAAGGCGCACAAGAAAATCCTTTGATTTTCTCAGAAATCAAAGGTGCGCCTTATAGTCCAGTGCGCCTTATATATGAACTGTACTCACAGACAACAGCTGCCTTGAACTGTGCACAGGTTTGCCACCTGCTGGTCATTCATCCTTATAATCAGGTGCACCTTATAATCAGGTGCGCCTTATATATGAACCTAGATGTTTTAGCAGGCATTTATTGAGGGTGTGCCTTATAATCTGATCAATCTAATCAAGATCACTTGAATCCATATGTAAAAGGCAGCACCTTTAAAAGTCTTGCATCTTTGCGCAAATCCATGGTCTGAGTTCTACCAGGTGTAGAAATTATTTTAGAGCTGATTGCGACTGTTGGAGACTTTTAGCAACTTTTGTTTGAAAAAGTTGCTAATTCACTATAGACCAAACACCACATGATAAAACTCCTAAGATCTGTTGGGCAGAAACCCCCCTTCCCCAAAAAAGTGGGCGCCCATCCAAGACTTACGATACATGTGCCCCATAAACTATATCTGCCATTCATAATATCCAAAGGATTTCATTTTTGTGCTTACAAGTCACTAGGAGAGCAACTTTTGTCTTCTATACTCTGCCTGTGAATAGGCAACATATTCCGCTACAATATCTTTGTTTTTTTTATTACTTTATCATCCTTTATCATGAGGGTTATTTTCCGTCAGGTCATAACTGTTAAGGGTCAGAATAGTATTCTAGGCTTCCATCTGGAAAAAAAAATATTCATCAGATGGCCCTATTATAGGTCAAAAGTGAAACTAAAATGGATTGATTATCAATCACAACAGATCTGTCAAATGGATCATTAATGCTTACAGTAGGCAATAATGGGATAAAAACTTAAATGAATCGCTAGAAATGAAGAAATAAATAAAAATATGATTTGCAGAATGGACTGAAAGACTTCCTGTTTGCACCGATAAGGCAATGAATGTATTGCAATAATGAAAATGACACAGAGGTTATTCCAATTATTGCATTTTATCTCTAGGTTTCCCCCTTGCTGTGCCTTTTAACATAGGGAGAGCTGCTGTGAATGGCCTGATGCTTCGTCAGGCCTCCCAAACGCCGTAGTGGATAATGATATAAAATCTAATAGGAGATAAATAGGAGAGGGGTACAGCTCAGCGTAAAATTTATTCATGTCAATTCACCCTATTATTTACAATTTAAGGCAATTAAAAGGGTTGTCCACTTTCAGCAAATATTTGAAATGTTTTTTGTAAGGAAAAGTTATAGAATTTTCCAATATACTTTCTGTATCAATTCTTCACAGATTTCTAGATCTCTGCTTGCTGTCCTTCTGGGCAACTTCTATGTTTACCTGCAGTGCATAGAAATCTGTCCATAGTCATGTGATGTCACGCAGGTGCATGAGCCATTATATCACACGGCTCTGATTACTCTCTATAATACTAACTACTCGTGCACCTGTGTGATATCACATGATCATGGAGAGATTTCTATACACTGGAAGTAAACATAGAAGCTTTTTTGTATCAAAGGAAAGCAAGCAGAGATCTCGAAACCTGTCAAGAATTGATATAGAAAATATATTGGAAAATTGTACAACTTTTCATTACACAACTAGTTGATGAAAGTGGACAACCCCTTTAAGCTATGAATTTCCTTAAATTAAACATATAATGTGAATTGACATGAATAAGGAGCTGCACATGTAAGACCTGGCAGCATTAATTAATGATGGTCCCTTTAAGTCATGGACTCTGTGCACATTCCTATCCATGAGACAGTCAGACGTCCTATCAATAAGAATGCAAAATGCAACACAAGAAACATAAGTCAGTGAGAAAGCGCAGGAGAAAAGCACTCAGCTATACTTCATCTCGCAGCTTTCTGTGGGAGGGCTAGTAGACAAAACATACTTGCTGTGGAAGGAAAACATATTTTCACGATGCAAAATGCTCATATTTCAGCCCATTGCTTCCTGCGCCATGTTCTCAGGGTTATTATTATTGTACTTTTTCCTTTGAACTCCTTATCCTGTAAAAACTCTTTGTATATAAGCCATTTATTACGACATAAAACTTTGCCCTTCTGCAGGCACAGATATCCGGAGGCGCTCGCTATCGTCTGTGGTGGTTATTAGTGACGTAGCATTGCGTCTTTACTTTGTAAATTACCTCCTGTGGTGACTATCCAGGTAAGGTATCAATAGATCATGGAGGACACAATCTAGCAGACAGCTCTTCCTTTACTTAAGGCTGAATTGCTGGAGATATCTGGTTTGGGGGGATGAAGGCTGGGCGTTTGTGGCATGGCTGGAAAGCTCCATACTGACAAACTCTAAAGAAGACTATGTAGTGTTTAATCATTTACTGAGGTTTTCTGTTTCAGAACATCTGCACTGGCCAGTACAAAGGTTTGGCTCAACCTGTAAAATAAAAAGGGTTTACGAACAGTTGAGCAAAACTTGAGCATCATCTGGGACATCATGTACTACTGCTTATCAGAGAAATACTGTCCAGTAAGATTAGTGTTAGGAAGGGAATGAACTGGTAAAGCAGCCACAGTAACATTGTTGGTGTTCTTAAAAGAACGATTCAAGATGTGACCCCTCCCAAATTCCAATGGCTGAGACACTAAGTGATGGAACTCACCATGAGCATGGAGTGGAAATGTGCAAAAGTTTACAAACATTGAATCCACTTCTTTAAGATTGCGCAGTCCCGTAGATAGTGGATATAATGGTGGCACCATCACTCCATTATCTGGAGTCTAAGTAGATGGACTGGTCCTAAGCCTTTACTGACAACTATCTCTACTTGTACACTGATGTTGGAAAGAATGTAAATCCAAGTGATTTGTAAGGTACACTGGACTCCGAAAAGACAAGAGGGAACCCAATACCATAAGAATTGTAGTGTAATCTACAGGCAGCAGCACATGGAAAGCAGGACAGATCTATAGTTTGAGGAGTAAAGATTCAGTACTTGGCTTTGTGGGTCACTCTTGGGCAGTGCACTAAAACAAAGACACTAATACAAGGCCGTGGAAGTCATGTCTGAGTGTATAAGCCCATTAAATTACATGGGGCTGTGTGCTTGCCGATGAAACACATGTGCATGGAGCATTACTTGTAATTTATTCATTGATAGATTTGTTCTTTAATGCTTAGAAGCAATATCTAGTCATGGGGACATTCATATCAGTTATAAACAGCTATCAATGAATGCATTGTCATGGGTATGGCCATATCTTTGATTAACAGCTGCCTCTGTATGCACAATCTTAGAGTCATGGTGGCGGTCCTTCTAGTGGTAGACTGCTATTTCTGTATGCTAAGTCTTCTAGCCAAGGGGGTGGCACTATCAATGATTATCAGCTACCTCTCTATCAACAGTAATATAGCCATGGGGAGGGTCCTATCAGCGATTATTGGCTACCTCTCTATAAAGAGTCATATAGCCACGGGGGCAGTCCTACCAGTGATTGACGGCCATCTCTGTATTCGTAGTCATGTAGTCATTACGGTATGTACTTTTAGTGATTGACAGCTGTCTATGCAGCCATGCTGTCAATCACCTGATAGGTCTAATGATGAGGTAGGGAAATCCACAGTATACATAGAGAGGTCTCAGTATTTAGTTGCCACTTTACAGAAATTAAGAGATGATAGACTTTGTGAGGACCTGCCCCTAAATAATATAGAATTTTAACCTAACAGATAGGCTTTAAGTTATGTTTCCAACTCCACTTGTAGCTGTACCTATGTTCATTTAACTGAAAAAAGCTTACACCTGGAGCACCTGTAGAGCAATATGTATAATGATGACTTTACCCAGAGCAAATCAACAAGGCAGCAGATGCATCCATAGAGTACCTGCCAACCATCTCCAACTTCTGGCACCTGAACTGGGCCAGGACATCTGGGTAAAATACATAGTCTAGTCCAAAATGGATATAGTTTGAGAGGAACTGGAAATAATTTCATTGTGCTGTTATATAGCAGCAGACGGGGAGGCAGACAGGTGTACCTTGTAGTGTTTATGAGCCTGGCACTGCTTTTACAATGTGCCTTCTCCTCACACTATGTCATACACTTGAGGTTTATTCCATAGGTTCCAGAATTATTTTCATCTCATCTTGTGCCATAAAAATGATAAAGTATCTTTATAAACATGAGATATTGATAATACAATAAAGCATGGAAATGTCAGTGAAATCTAGTCTTTGCTTCATCCCCTTTGTTCCTACACATATATCTTAAATGAAGACCATATGAGAATGTGCAGACCTAGTAAAATCTATTGCACCTCTGTGCATTGCATCTGCATTCCGATTTACTTGGTAATATCTTCTACTCTATTGAAAAGATATTGTTCCGACTTGATGAAATATACATAAGCCGGCTATGAGGCTCCGTTATCAGGACCTAGGCATGTACAGTATTCTGCAGATTCATATACAAAAATATTAATGTCTTCCCTTCTCGATGCTGTGTAGGACGATTCAAGGTGTGAGTGTGTACAGCGCAGAGTCAGGCTAAGGGAGTGCGAGAGGTTCACAGCTGCATTTATCAGTGGATGTCTAATAATCAAGGCCATTAGAAAATTGCAGCTTATTCAATTTTCCGAGTCTGGCAAGCTTACTGTATAAATGTATATTTGGGATTTGGCCAAAACTATCTCCTCCACCAAACAAATAGATGCTGCTGGAAACCTTGCACATCTCACGGACTACTCTCCCAGAGGCTTCTAAGCTGGATGACTTGTAGAAAGCCAGGAAATATTTACAGATTCAATTTGCTTATCTTAGGTTTTTTTTTATTAAAGAGAACTCTGCATCAAAATAAAACATTTTACAGCTAAAATAGGGAAAAGATCTAGATTTCTGACATTCAAGATTTTGCTACGTACATCTTAGCATTTGTCACTACTTTTGTTATCCCCTTTGCGTGACACTCTCTGCATAGGAAGGGTTGTCAATGTGGGCTCATAAAGAACCATTGCATATCACACAAAGAGATTTTTAGGCATCACTCACACCAGTGTTCCCTATAAACTGAAAAGAGGAGAGCAAAATAAGACATGTGAGCGGACACAAGCATTCGTACAATTTTTACATGCCCCTTTATAGTGACATTACATTATCTCCCTAAAGTTACTTATTACAATTGTATCACAGTCAACCCTTCTTCAGGCACATGAGTGCTGCTCCTCTCTTTGAAAGGGGTGATTAGAAGTTAAAAGTTCCCTATACACATAAATGAAAGTTGGGGATGGGTAAATATCTTATGTGGACCTCTAAACTCTCCTTATAAATCATTTTTTTTGCCTATCTCCTTCAGCTCCATTGACAGTGCGAACGGCCAACCTGCTTCCCTATTCTTCCACAATGCAACAGGGGATAACGGAATCCATTTCTCGTGATCCATGACACACTCGCCTATAAGCAAGTTTGCCTCTAGTCTGTGAATAACCTGTTGAGACTGGACAACAGCTTGAAGCGTTACACAGATAAGCTGTGTGTAGATGTGTATTGAGAGTATAGGTATGTTCGGATGTGTCTTTGCATATGAAAAAGTTGAAAGTAGAAATTGTCACAGCTATATAGAAAATCTGTTTTTCTTGTTTTTGGATTCCTAGTCTTTATTTTTCAATGCCTTGACCAAAGCAATGGGGCTTTGTGTCGGTCTATCTATAACTACTTTGCCACATTGATCCCCACACCCATGGTACATGTACCTGTGGATCCCCTGGAAAGCTGCTCCACCACAGTTCCATGTGAAATGTTCAAGTGTATTTCAGACTAACCAGTTTATAGAGCTGGTTAAAATGATTAAATAACATGACTTTACCTTAAAGAGGAAGATGAGGGAAAGTATTGTATATAGGCATTTAGTGAGAGTGTCTTGATCGTTGGGGGACCCAATGCATAATATGCTGGATTACTAAGGAATTTTGCTGCAGGATTTGCAGAATTGGAATCTACATCAGACCGGACCTGGTGCAGATTTCAGTATTAACCTATGCAGGTGAACAGGGGAAGACATGTATAACTTGCAGAGGTCCTGAAATAATCGCAAATGCTAGCTTATTGCTAGAACTTATTATTTGCCCCAATCCACCACCTTCACGTCAGTGGGGCATGAAGGGGGTGCGCGTCCCGCTCAGCGAAGTGGGCCAGTGCGGGCGTTACTGTCCTTCACATGTAAAAAGTTGACGGCTGCTTTTATTTGTACACCAGGCCCTGCCTAGCGTAGAATAAACGTTGCGTGGCGGCCTGCCCGATAAACCAAGAGGGGAAGTCTATTGATGTATCCCACTGCAACTATGCATCAGCGGGCATATCATATGCCATCCCATGAGTGCCGTCGTATGATAAATATCCCCCAATATATCTAAATGTGGCATGTAATTTATATTTCTGCATGAAAACAGAAAGAAAACAGGAAGAATCTAAACACAAAGAAGAACAGAGATGCAGTTACTAAAAAATTGTCAGTACCTCTCTGATTATTATTTCACGTTGAGGTTGTAGGAGACTCGTGTGAACGCTAAAATAAAATGATTTTTCTGAAAACAGAATTCTTTTTGTTGAAAAATATAAAAAGCAAGAGACTGTTCCACATGGCGGGATACCATTACTTTTTAATAATCATATGGCTGGCTTGGATTTTCAAGAAGCAAAGTTATATCACCTAAGAGAATCAATTTTAAGTCTGTTCTGAGTTTTGTCTAATAACCAGAAGATCTAAGGATTTGCTAACATGGGCAATGATTTGAAAGACTATCCCTCGATACTAATAAAAAAGCGCAGTTGTTTGGAATTGAAGTTTAGAGAAAGACATTTTTACTTCATTACGAGCCTTAAATATATGCGTTTTGGTCCTGTCATAATATGGATGACTGTGCAAAGAAAATATTTTCCTTCCTATTGCACGGAACATAATGCAGCATCGTTTAAGAAGGGAAGAAAGCTGAAGGAAATTCATTAAATAAAGCTTTATTGAAAGACGTTTATGGAGAGAAGACAACACTAATAAAATCTCGACTAATAAAATCTGCACATTTTTCTTTCTATAGGATAAAGAATATGGAAAAAATCCATGGAAAATTTCTATGATCATGTTTCCATAAAATGAATAAATAAATTAATTTTAAAAATAAGCAACTTTCTTTTATAAGATAACAATCAGAAATGGAGTCCAATGTTTTGAGTATTTTTCATGAACAGATCTATTGCTTTTTATAAAAAACGGTACTTATGTACCGGTATTTAAAAACTTCAGTAAAACAAAAACAAGATACTAATTGGTAACTTCCTGTTTAAAAAGTCCCAGTAGTGATAGAGACTAACCAGGTTACTGCCGATCAGCTCCTATTCTTTTGAGTGAGAGCTTTGCTGCAGTGTCTCCATCATGCCACTTCACATCAAATGGCGCTGTCTGCTTCCTGTTGTATTCTATCTTACAGCTGCCAAGAACAAATTTGTTTTCAGCAGATGACCCTTACAATACTTCAGAAATATTTTAGTCCGGAAAACCCCTTTAGCTTGTAGCTCAAGCGAACATAAAGAACCGAGCTAAGCCCAAAAAAATGCCTTTTATGCATACATATGTCGCTAGTACAGGAACAGCATCAGCTTTAGTGACTAAATTAAAACTGGTGTACAAGCCCTGAAATAGTTGCAATTCCGGGGATTGTGACTATTTCCCTCCTTAAGCCACTTCCATGTCAAGGAGGCGTGGAGGGGCATGAAGGATAGCTGTGCCCTGGTTACAGTTAAATTCTATACCATGTAGGACCTGGCATAACATTGCCCATCAATGTATGATAAATACCACTATGTCTGTTGTACTTAATATAACAGAGTAACAACACATATCACTTTTTTAAAGCCCTTTTTTTCATTTTGTTTTATGTAAATATTTATTGGGGCTGCCATCTTGCCTGAGCTCTAGTAACAGCATCACATTATTTGCTCTACAGTGTCATGGCCTTAGGAGGCAATCTTCTGGAGGAAACTCTCATGTATATGATTTTCTAGGCATGCTCAATGCAAATAGAAGGTACAGATAAACTTCGACATCTATTGTCGGTAGTGCATATGGGCACTTATGGTGTATAGTGGATTGGATCATGGCACCAGGGAGATTGAAGATAACCATTTACATATATTCATGGAAATATTCATAGTATGAGAATGCAATAAGTGCTAGCCAAAACTAATTGTATTTTATATGTTAAGTGAAAATATGCAAGTAAACATGATCCAAAGTATACATTAAAATGCTTGTTGGTTCTTAATCAGGGTAACTTTCCAATGCCAAGCTAACTTCGGCCATCGTAAGGATTCTAATTATTGCCTTAATGTAGAGAGAATGTGAAAATAGTGTTTGAGGGTATTACTATTACAATAATGATTAACTTGCGACTTAGCTAAAAGACAGAGTAGACCTTGCTAGAAAATGAGTCCCTAGGAGACAAAAAAATTAAAATTCAATTATAGTCTGTTTATTACATACTTGCATTTGCAATTTCCACATTATTGAGACCCTACTATACAAAATAACTATAATATACACAGGGGAATAATTTTCTTTGCTTCCTTAGCTAGGGTAACATGTTCCCTCCAAGAAGCTTCTGATTAAAATCCCAATAATTCCTTTTACATTGTACATAGCAGATCTATCTAAAATGTACCCATTAAGCACAAATCCATCTGTTTAATTGCCTTTAATGCCTAAAGTGATTCTTATGCTAAAAATAAACTGGGAATTTTAGTTGAGTTGAAGTTCAAGTAATAATACATGATCTTAGAGAGCATAATACCCAATGCTCGATAAGTTTAGTTTTTCGTTAACAATAAGACAATTGACCTTAAAGTAATTTCAAGGACATTGGTTTCTTTTTAATTTGGTTAACACATCTGCTGCCTTTGAATATGTGGTCCACCAGCTCCTCCTTCATAGGCTTCACTCCCCTGATATTTGGAACAAAGCTTTCTTTTGACTTTCCTTTTCTCTCTGTCAACAATCCTTTAGGGCATCTGATATTATGTCTCCTTCCACTGTGGAGAATGTATTTATTGTTATGCATTATTTAAAAATTTGGTTGAAATTATTGGTCTGCTACACTAAGACACAACTTCACCTATACTACAATTGAATTTACAAAGATTGACATTTTTCAAGCACATAATCAAATCGGACAAATGTTTAAAACAACATTGGCTTGAACTGATTCGTCTCAGAGCTGAACTGAATCTCTCAAAAAATTGCTACTAATTCCTACTAATCAAATCTTGGAAGATTTGTTTATCTCATACTGACAGCAGTTCACTTCTCTGTAGCTTTTTTTTTTAGAATGAGCTCTGAATATTGAAGAAAAACTCCATTCAAAGTTGATTCATTGAATTATATCTTGTGCAGGACCTGAAGGCAGGAATATGACTCTAGGTCAGTGATGGCGAACCTTTTAGACACCAAGTGCCCAAACTACTACCAGACTGACTGGTAATTTAAGCAGTAAAATGTTGCTACCTGTTTTGTCATGGCTTTTAATTGTATCCGCGTCCTGAGTACAATAATACAGTTGAAAGAAAAAGGAGAAATTCTGATTATCATTGTAGCTTCCTTCGAGGGGCCCCTGAACAGGAGAAATCCCGGGGCCCAGAGAAATACCTTCAATAATAATGCAGCCTTGTCTGTACCTACTGTAGAAATAGGCAGCTAAGTATGTGTAGCTTTAAAATAGCACTGATCACAGCACATCATGGGTGGCCAGGGACTGCAGGAGGAGTTTTTGAGTCCTGTCTGGAAACTCTGTGCTGGGTTGATGGCCTGGGTGCCCACAGTGAGTGTTCTAAGTGCCACCTGACATCTGTGCCATAGGTTCGCCACCACTGCTCTAGGTTCTAGCCAAGGTTCTAGGGATACAATGAACTTAAGTCATGCTCCTCCCTTTCTGGCCCTGCACCATGCATTAACCAATGAATGAGCTTTTTAACTGTAAAGTTCCTTTAACCAATCCCTACCTTACATACCAGTGACTTTTTCTGTGGCCAATAGACCTTTGGATCCCCTTTGCCATTTTTTTGGCATGCTTTTTTGTTGCACTTGTGAAAATGGAAATTCACCGAAAAGAATCGGTTGAAGACCTCCCCTGTCCTCTATATACGTATTATGTTTTCTTGTAAAGTTTTTAATTTCCTTTTACCCCTCCAGTACACTATAAAAAAAAGTACACTATATAAAACTGCAGTTTTGGCCAAACTGCAGTTTTGAACATCTATTGAACTTAATCTGATCCCTCATCGACTGTATTTTAAACTTGTCTTGAGAAATATAAGTTTCAAAAAATTACAATCATTTTTTAAGAGCACAAAAACAATGAGCTGTATAATATAGCCTATTGTATTTGTTTCTTTAATTATTGTGGTCATTACATCTGAAGGCAAATTCATGAGCTGCTTTGCTGTCTGCAAAGGATATACTTTTTTGCTATATTTCTTTAATCAGAGTTTTATGAAATTAAAACAAGCAAGCTTAACTGTTCTGCCCTAAAAAGTGGTGGTGAGCTACAAAACCTGCCTTGACTCCATAGCTGTGCCATTTCCCTTAACAACATGTGGTATGTTAAAGGAAAGGGGATTCACTGCCTACAATTTATAATCTGCTGTACTTCTTGGCATTGAACCAGTATTAGTACATAAGCTCTAGTGCGTTTCTTTCTTGTTCATAGACAACACAGATCAAAGCAAAAGAACATTCTAGCTGAACAAATATTGTGAATCATTACAGGTCATGGAAGCTATGATGAGATACCTGTCATAGCTTTTCCTCTAAAGTCATGATTTAATGACTAAAATGTAATAAAGATTCTACAGCAAATTACATATTGTCATTTATATATCCCAAAGTATGCAATTTATATATGTAGGACTTATAAAAATAGTAATCAGCAGTTTATCACTCTGAATGCTGGACTCCTTTTAATTGAGAATTGTGTTTATAAACACATGCCGAGTCTCCATCTTCAACATAGAAGAGCATTTATCAAACTTAGCATGAAGGCTTCCTAATTTTCCTCCTCTATGAGTCTTCTGACTGTGGCAGGATTCCAGAGGGGGAACTTTGTAGAATAAAAACCTGGCGCTCAGCCTGAGGGCATGGGGAACAAATGATATTTTCAAAGCTTCCTCGTACACAGACTAAAATCTAAATCTTTTAATTTTATAGCATAAGAAAAAAAACAGAAGAGAGAACATTAGAAAGATCGGAAAGTGTCGGACAAATCATGTTTCTTAATCAAAACAACAAGCTAAACTACTAAAATTGTTACTGCGATGAAGGG
This sequence comes from Engystomops pustulosus, assembly GCF_040894005.1. NCBI lineage: Eukaryota > Metazoa > Chordata > Amphibia > Anura > Leptodactylidae > Engystomops > Engystomops pustulosus. The sequence continues at coordinate 245,081,985 of NC_092411.1, forward strand.
TGTGAATCTACATTTACTAGTTATTTCACATTTTAAAAAAAAATACTCTAAAATATTTTTATTGTTAATACAAATACATAATAATAAAATACAGCACACAAATATTAATTACAAATAGAAGAACGATATTCAGTTTACCCTTACTCGCAAAAAAGAATGGAAAAAAACGGCGCAAGGAGGATACAGGTTAAAAAGATCCAAAAAAATAACCAGTAAATGTTAGTACAAAATTGATTAATCCCCCACCTCTACGTTCATCCACTCCACATTTAGGAAAAAAAGATGCAGTACCTTTCCAAACAGAGATTTTTGGTACTCACGGGGACAGTCCTTAGTCCATACCCAATGTTCTCAGCGTTGCATGCCTAGGGCATGAAAAATCCTCATAGAGGGTATGGTGTCCCCGTGAGTAGCACAGAAGCTACGAGCTACCTTGAGAATCCCCAGGAGGGACGCCGTGCCGAGCTACCGTACCCTCTATGAGGATTTTTCATGCCCTAGGCATGCAACGCTGAGAACATTGGGTGTGGACTAAGGACTGTCCCTGTGAGTACCAAAAATCTCTGGTTGGAAAGGTACTGCATCTTTTTTTCCTAAATGTGGAGTGGATGAACGTAGAGGCGGGGGATTAATCAATTTTGTACAAATATTAATTGTCATAATTTTTACTATAATAATAAATGCTATAATGTTATAGTGTTACAATAAATTATAATCAGAATTTTTAAATATAATAATAAATATTGGATAAGACAAAGAACTGACTCACTGCTTATGCGTGAAGAAAGCTATATTTTGTCATAAGGTTCAAAAGCATGACATTACTGTGCAAACGTTAAAGTTTTGGGACATGCTGCCTCATGTTAAAAAGTTTAAGAGTGGAAAATTGTGGATAGGTTAGATAAGGTTAGATATCTTCACTGTAGAGCACAATATACAGGGTTACTGCTACTAACATACAGTGTTATTCCAGGGATCTATCCAATTGCCGGCAGGGGTCAGGAAGGAATTATTTCCACTTTATGATGAATTGGCTCTCTGCCATTAAAAGGTGGATTTTACCTTCTCCCGAAACAGCTGGATTTTTGGAATATAGAAAAGCTGAACTTGATGGACATAGGTTTATAAGAACTACTGTACATACCTTAAGAGGCACAACATATACAAAATCTAGAAAAACAAAGAGAAACACAAAAGATGCTAGCAGTTTTTGATTAGTTTTGGTAGAGGGTTTGCTTAACAGATAGGCTGTGTTTCTATTTCACTGCACCTTTGGTTGATTCTGTATCCTACCAAAGGTTGATGCTGTGCTCTCTGTTCTTAGACCATGATTGCCTTTCTTCCATAAAGCACTTTCTTATGTATTTTTCAAAAAAGCCCCAAATTTAGTCTGAAGGATCTCCACCTCTTCCAGTCATATCACATAGAGGGGGCACCAGGAATCCGCTAAGCATTATATGTTTTTTCAGAACTGTCTACATGTTACACACAGAGATGAAGACAAGCTGTATACTATTTATGGTATAACATCATCTCTTTGCAGCCAAGTGTTGCCTAAGAGACATTTTTCTTCTTGTTGTGCTCGATGTGCCATTTAAGGAAGAATTTGGAATTTTGCTGGGGTGTATCACAGATTTTTAGGAATGTGATGAGTTGGTTTTGATATGCTGCCCAAATATGCAACTCAGAAGCTCCCCCACCCATTAATGATGAGGGTACAAAAACAGTAGAACACAATAACTGCGCCCATGAAATCTTGTGACCAAGTAGTCAAAATGTGTGTCAAAACAAAAACAACTAAAAAGCTAGTTTTTATACTTCAGACAAAGTAAGTTGGCATCTAAATGGGGATTTTAAAACCACCAATATAGAAGTTAAGAAAACCAGACATTTTTTGTTTTCTCCCTTTTTAATGGACATCCGGTAAATTAATTATTAAGTTCATTTCATTGATTGCCATCTTCTAAAATTGTCCATTTCATTCCTTTAGTCATGCTATGACTCTATGACTTTCCAAATCATCCAGCCTATTCACTGAGCACTCAATATCAATGCTTCCCTACATACCTACATAATGCTCAATGTACATAGTAACGAATAGAAAAACTGATAACTACTGCATTGGTAGTTGATTCCAAGGGGGATATTTATCAGGGTTTCTACGCCAGAAAACTGTCCCTGAAATATTCACGAATACCTGTAGATCTGCCAGCCATTATGATTATTTCCTCTGTGTTAGCTCCTTGCCAAGGTGGCATTAAGGGGCATAAGGGGGGGCTAAGCAAATGTAGGAGTGGGCTGACACAGGGTGTTCCTGTCCCGCGCCTGTGTAGAAGCTACGACGTGCAAACTTTCAATTGTGAAAAACTGCATGCTGAATAATATTTCCTGGTGTAGAAATAAATGCTGCAGAGCCTCTTAATATATCGGGGGCACAGAAGGGGCTACAGCATTTTGATACGCTGGTGCACAAGTGGCGCTGTATAATAAATAACCCCCCATGAGTCCAGGATGTTAAACGACCAAAGAAGCTGATAATTCAAGAAGACAGTCATAATCTGGAATATTGCTGGACTATAAATATTTACCAGGTGTTTATTATCCTTTTAATTCAATAATCTAGAATAACTGTACCTGGCACAGTTGTGGGGTCCATGTTTTTATGCTTTTATGGCTAGGATTCCATTATGTAAAAGTTTCCTTAGACTCCTCAATGGCAGCCTTAGGCAGAAAGGTAAATAGCTGGAGGGTCACGTCACCCTTCTGCCCTTTAAGGGGTTAGGAATGGATTTAGATTTTTCCTCTTTCCCACCCTCATTTTTGCATGTTCCTCTAAGGAGAATCATCTGTATGTATTTGAATGTGGTTGACTGGATCAGCTCTTTCACCTTTCAGCCTTGTGATTTGGGGTTGGTGCTCCGGTGACGGGGGTTAGCAATATGCCGAGGGCTATGTGCAATCTGTTCACAGAAAACAAGTCTCTAAGCTCTAGTTACACTCTGCAATTAAAGGTTTACCAACCAACTCTTAATCTCTGCTACATTTTCCGATTTTTAAGTATATTTTCAGAATTTCTCCCTTAACATTTTTATAACAATCTCATCTCGACTTTCGAATTTAATCGTAGAATGACTTTTAGTTTCAATCATGCAAATTTTTTCATATAATAAAGAATCAGCGCCGTCTGAGTCCTAATTGCTGGATATTATTCCCTGCATCACCTGAGACTCCCCTTTAACCTGCGAAACCCACTCAGATCCCTGAACTTTCACTGACATTTCAAAGCCTTGAGTAACAATTGCTTGTCTGTGACTCTGAAATATAAGATCAGCTTTTTCATTTCCGTATATGCCAATTTTAGTTTCAGTTTCAGTGGGAAAGCACACATCTCCGTTAACCATTGTCAGACCAGACTGCTAACAGAGAGAGATCAGAAACGTAACACTGCCAGGCTCCCTAGATGTACAACTGATTGTACCATTGCTCTTTGTGTCGTGAACTGCATGATAAGCCCCCTGGGTCAGTGATTGGGATGATGCTATAGAGAGGGATGGGACAGTTCAGGATTATCAGGTTTGATGTACGGAGAGAATAAGATGGACTGCCCTCTGTGTTCCTTGCTCTTGAAGAACTGTATGTATCAGCAAATTCTCCGCTGCTCACACTTAAAAAACGACGCTACTAAGCCTTTTATGGTTCCAGAACTTCCTGGTAGACACTTAACCTCCAACATCTCCTGCCAGGATTTTACAGATTCCACACACAATGAGCAGAGACAGAAAATATTTTTCATCTGCTCCTCTATATATGACACAAAGGTAATTTTTCAAAAGTTGGAACTTACATACTTGCTAAATTTTATTTCCTTTTTGTGATTAAGGACTTTCTTTTTCTTTCCTGTATTTGACCTTCCTCAAATTTATCGTGGCAGCATTCAATTTTTCAATTTTCTTGCTCAGGTATTAGAATAAACCAAATGTATATACAGCCAAGTGTACATCAGATCATGATAAGTACCTTATTGTTGCATACACACACACACACATATATATATATATATATTTATTATATATTATATGTAATTTATATAATAATAATTATTATCATATAATTTTTTTCGTGAAAATTTACGTTTTGGTGCCCAATAAATTAGAGAGGGTCACTGGTTTTAATGGCCACATCTATGCTGCACAGAAATGGGAATTTAAAGGGAGCCTGTCATCAGAGATTGACTTAATTAACCATTACCAGTATGGTACAAAGCAGATTAACACCTTTCAAATCATTTTAATTTCTTTCATGACCTGGTGTGGTGGCATCATTCAGAAAATCTATTTTGAGTTGTAAATTGGCTGTATATTGGTTGTCACGGAGGTGAGTTTAACATTGAAGTCAAGATGTCCTCACCTCATAATGAAGGAGATCTAGTTAGTGATGTGTCTGGATGCAGGACCATCAATTACAGTGAAGGGGGCCTTCTGATGTGAGGATAGCTTGACGTCAGTGTTAAACTCTCCACCTCCATGACATGTCAAATGACATGTCACTTCAAAGTTGATTTTCTGGACGATGCCACCATGCTGGCCCATCACTGCTTGATGACATACTGGTAGTTGTTTATTAGGTCAATTTCTGCTGACAGGTATCCTTTAAGATTGCCCTGCACTCAGACCCCCTACATGGCAATGAGTCACATTTATTAAAGTGTTTGCACCAGATTACTGCCTGACTTTGCACTGAAAAGAATGTATATCCTATTTTACCCCTCAGAAGAGGACAAATTTTGACAAAAGAGGTCCATTTTACATGTTAAAATAGTCCTTAAAAAAAAACTTCCTTTGCACCTGCCCTGGACCAGGTGCAGATTTGCGCCAAAAAAGTCACAAATATGGTGCTAAAAAGTGAAACCTAAGTGAAAAGTTGCATGGAACATCTAGGAAACAATGATACATAAGGCACCCTGCACGGCACACTGCACCAAGGCGTACTTGAAAAACGACAGAGTTAAAAGTCACAAAAATGGTGCAAAAACTGCAAAAGTCGCTAAAATGAGACAATGTGCCTAGCTAAAATAATGATACATGTCCCCCAATGAATTACAGTGACAAACAAATGCAGTTCTGCAGTGGTGATACACAGACAAAGGCAGCAAGGCCTGGACATAACTAAAGATATGTAATAAGTAGTTCGAAAAGAAGGACTTGTTGGCATGAATGACAAAGCCCCCCAAGCTGTAGTAAACTGATAAAAAAATATTGTACAGCCAAGAACCATGCCATAAAATGCTTTAAGGGCACATATGGTGAAGAGCAAGGCCTTACCAGAGTAGGGATGTAGTGAACTCCAATTTTCGGGGATGACTGCCGTGGTCTCCAACAGAAAACTGACTATACCAGAAATCTCTGCCAGGTCGGACCTAGAGTGTAGATCGTGTCTGGACCTACTAGGAGGCTGGAGACCCCTTAATAGATCCGGATGCCATGAACTGGCCGAAGGGAATTGGTTTATTGGAATGGGTTATCATAGTATTATTGCAGGTAAGGTTAAAAAAAGATACAGATACATCAGGTCCTACCTATAATCCTGAACTAGAGGAAGGTAAAAAAAGCCCCAAAGGACATAGAATAGCTATTGTGTATACAAAAAATTCCAAAATGCCAAGCCATGAGCCATTAATGTAAAAAAGTTTAGGATAAACAATGGAATTGAAAAGGACAGTGTCTGGAAGGATTGTCTAGGACGATTAAATACGGTCGAAGATAGATCAGGATTGTTGGTTGTGATCACCTTGCAGTTCATCGAGCCTGGATACAGTAAATATATGAAAAATATTTTTTTTTTATTTCACATGTCTCTGTGATTACCCCATTACCATTATTCTTCAAATGTAAAAATTCCCAGTGTCAAAAGATTTCATAGAAAGATAAGTAAAATTATGATGAAATCTAAAACGCAGATGCAATCTGCTGAAATATATTATTTTCTGCATGCAATTACAATTATTATTCAGATTTTACTGCAGCTAGCACCAGACTGATCAAATATTAATAACTTCTTTAGCTCCACATAAAGAGATACTTCAAGGTGTGGAGTATGACTAGCACGGGCTCTCACTGAGGGGGAGGAAGACTTTCTTTCAGACTCCCACTTACCTTTTTATTTTATCAATAAGTCTGATTCAGCATATTTGCCTAAATTCAACTCAATAATTAAAGTAGCTCTCGATTCTACTGAGACTACTGAGACAAAAACTTTAAAAAAAAAAATCATAGTTCGGTACAATGTGTGCATACATAATGTTGTTTTCAAGGCTTATTCAATTATCAAATTCCACCTCAGTTGTGTCTATTCATCTCTTTTGTTGTCGATTTTTGTAGAATAGCACTGAATTGAAGGAATCATCAAATCAACATCAATATAGCAGTTGGTGTACCAAAAAAACATTTACACAGTTTTGTACAGGGCTTAAAGGGGTCATATCAAGTTTACTTTTTATTTGCATGCACAATCTGATCACCACGTGTCCAATTGCAGAGTGACCCTGAAAAGAGATCATGAAAAAAGACCCCCAGCAATCACAAGATTGAGGGTCACATCCTCACTAATGAGAACTGATGGAGCGGCATGTTCCTGGTGCTCCATTCAATACTATGAAAGTGTCAGAGATTGCCAAGCGCAGCACTTCTCTCTTAGACAGTGATTTGGAGTACCGGAGATACCCAACTGTGTGCCCAATACCCAACTGTATTGAAAGGAGCTGAAAAAGCCATGCTAGACCAGCCACTTCATAGATTAGTTAGACTGGGTCTCCTGTTCTCATGATTGGTGTATAGGGGATAACAATCTAAATTGGTACAATTTCTAATTCACCCTACAAGATATCATGATTGTAGGTGTCCTTGCTCCATGAACCCTTAGGTAACATATCCTGCTAGTCTCCAAATTAGGTAGTCTTCAGCTGTACAGATCAGCTGTTCAGAAACTTTGTTTTATTATAGAATTTGAGTTCATCAGGGTTATATTTGTGTATCTATGTGTCTTTAAATGGCCTTATGTAAGTGCCACTGGAACTACCAAAATCCATAACAGGCGGTCCCCGACTTAAGAACACCTGACTTACACACAACATCTAGTTACAAACAGACCTCTGGATGTTGGTAATTTACTGTACTTTAGCCCCAGGCTACAATGATCAGATGTAACAGTTATCAACATTGTCTGCAATTAAGATTTATTTTTAATCCTGGTTCTTATGACAACCCAACATTTTTTAAAATCAAATTGTCAAAAAAATTTTGGCTGGAATAACAATTATAAAATATACAGTTCTGACTTACATACAAATTGAACTTAAGTACTGCCTGTACAGTACTTGAAAAAAATAGCCAAACAATTGTTAAATTAAGCAAAATTGCAAATTGTTCCAATATAAAACAAGAACATGTTTTATGACACCGTGTGTCTATGTAGGTTCAACACAGGCTGCCATAAACAGCATCCAATGACAGATTTATATGGCAATCGGGCATGATATTTGACTTCCATTAATGTAAAGTGGATACCTAATGAAATATTCTATTACTGCTACAAAGCATTTCACTAATACACATTGCTACCGATTCAGAAAAGGTGAGCCTAGACTTTACCACACACCTTTCAATACCAAACGTGATTACAGTATTTTTCACATCAGCAAGTGACCTTTCATTCCCTATAGAAATGGCTTATTTTACAATGCTGTGGCTTCAGCCAAATGCCGTTAGCTAAGAGCAGGATTTGTCTGGTGCCAAGCTACAACACCTGGTTTTAGTGGGTTTCTGGCATTATGCCTTTGTAATGGATCTGGAGGTACGTCTCTCAATTCATTGAAGTAAAAAGGTGATAGAAAAAGAGAAAAGTAGCCTACGGCTACTAAAATGAGGAATCCTGATGCCACATAAAAGAAACATATGAAGTGATTTGTTCTGAAATGTATTTACTGAGTGTTCATTATGCAGGAACAATCTCATGTTCTTGGCCATTGAACTGTCCGTATTTGTCTGGTTCTTCAGTCAACTAGAGGACATGGAAGCTCGGAATAAAGATATCACTCACGAGCGGCTTGTCTACTTTGTCTTTCTGACAAATATCTAGGTAACAAGATAAGTTCAGATTAACCAAATGAATTCAAGTCTCCCCAAGGCTTCAGCAACCCGAGTCTTCAATCCTTCTATCCATACAGACACAGTTTTATCATGTCAGCTCCTGTAGAGCACATGTTCTCCATGTATCTGACAACTGGCTGACATTCCATAGATTTATAGTGACATAATTCAGTGATATAAATGGCAATTGTAGGATGACGTTCAAAATAAACTGATCTGTAGTAGGATACTGCTGTGTTAATAAGGCCTCAAAGGATTATTAGGCTGGTAAAGGGGTTTTCAAATTACAAAAGATGGTAGTTTCTACGATAAATATGCTCTACTTACTCCACCGATCCTCCTTTATGATGCTGTTGGGTACCAGCTACTCGCTGCTTCCTGGTTACATGAAATGCTTGGTAAATGATTGGCTGGCCAAACATTAGCCACATTGGTGACCTGCCACAATGACTGATTATGGAGATTAGTGGAACACAAGCATAATCTAAAGCGGAAAGATAGGGGATCGTCAGAGTAAAATTCTTATGTGACCAGGAACTACTTAGCAGATGGGTTGAGTCATAATTGGAACCACAGTCAGTAGAGTTTGAATGGAGTCGACCACCGAACCATTGAAATTGGGGACTTCCTTGTGATTAGTAGAGTAGAGTAGAGTCAGAGTTGGAGGAACCCTCTGATCAGTCACTTAAAAGACAGAATTTGTTGTTATAACAAAGTAAGAAAGGCAAGCTGGATTGTGTCAAGCAAAAAGTCTACCTAGTTTTGAGTATGTATAATATTTTCAACCAAGCCACAGAACATAAATGTAAGAATACCTACACCTAGGGATTTGGAGACATAATCAAAGATGCATTAAAATGCACATAAAGGAATGGAAAGGTGATACCTCCTGTTGGGCTGGATCAGTGGTTAAGTGTCCTTGGAATTTATTTGAAAACGTTGCACCTATGGATATTAAATCTTCATGGTACAGCGCAGGTTTTAAATGACAAGTTCCTGTGATGCCAAGTTGCTTGCCTGGTGTATTAATTCACATTTTAACAGACAGTACATCTTTTGTCTGGAACAATAGCGCAATTCAGATGTAGAAACACTTTTTTGTCCCCCCAGATTATATATCTTTTTGTATAACATGAAGCCAGAAAGTAAATGTATTCCACTAGTGTTCCCCCATCCAAGTGATATTTATGTATATACAAGAACATTCTTTTTTTCTCTTTAGCTTGCACATTGAGTTTTTGGCTGACGTTACGTTTAGTAAAGAGTTCATTTCCATCCTTCCAGGGTTAGTATGTCTTATTCAGTGCAGCAGGCGCGCCGTCTCTAAATAAACAGGGGACTGTATATATTAGCAGGCTGTACCTTTCCGGTAGCAGATGCATTCCAAATTGCCAGCATATGTCAGCCAAACCTGGACTAGATGCGTAATCCTAGCACTGTAAACAGAAGTAGGAAACTGACCATATTATAGGATCCAACTCAAGCTGAGCAAATTAAATTGCAGCAGCTGTAGCCATGGTAAATACATTGGTTCTTCAATTGTAAGTGAAACTTTCTTTATTTCAAATATGTGATGTCAACTTGGGACGAGTGCAAAACAGCTTTTTACTATACTAAATACTTTATTCAATGCTTGTTTTATCATATTCATTATTATATGGCCAAAAATGAACACATATTTTTTGGAATTTTATATCATCAAGTCATCAATATAAGATCAGAGGTTGCTCTGATTCTTGATAAGTTGATATCAATGACGGAGCTACTATCATATGGACATTATCATACGGAGACAGCTTTGAACACCATTTAGTAGCTATTGAACCCTTTATTGAAGTGAATTGGAGCTACGATGTGGCTAAGTGACTCCATAATATGGCTACTATTGGATATGTGGTTTTCCCAATCTTGGCTAATGATATCAGCTGAAAATTGTATGGGGAATGGTTGATGGACCCCAGGTAAACTGGTATTGCTGATATATCTAAGGTTATATTAAAGTTACCAAAATTACAAGGGGTTTCCCATCTTGGACTTTTATGACATATGTACAGGATAAGTGACCCGCTTCCCACTGCTAAGTTAAAAAGAGAATATTTGCCGCACATGCACAGCCACTCTCCATTCAGGTCTTTAGCCACATGGAGGCTATGGGGCATATTTATCATACGCTGGTGCTTGTGCATTTTCGCAGCAGCATACATCAAAAGGCAGAAGCCTCTTGATATATTGGGACAGCCGGCTGCACATATGAAAAGCACCGGCAGCAGGAAGTGCACCGCCGCGGAGACATTACCACCCACTACCCACTCCCGACAGGACGCGCTCTCCGCTCCGATTGGAGCAAATGATCGCAAGTGCTAGCAATAAGCTAGCATTTGTGATTATTTCAGGGCGTGGTGCAGAGATCCTAATAAATATGTCCCTATATGCCTATTCACCTTGGCCTCATTGAGTTAAATAGAGAGTGGCCACGAATGGAAAGGGGGGGGGGGGTTATAGGAACGTTTGTCCTTGAAAAAGATTTGGGTCTCAGAGGTGAGAACTGAATTATAATTTTTCTATGACATATAATGTGGACATGTCATAAATACCAAAGCTGGGAATATTCCTTTAAACAATGGAAAATATAGGACATATGGCTAGATAGCACTAAACTTTTCTAAACTCTGGTCTATGGCACTTGTGTTTGTATCGTATGTGTATTATATAGCACTGTACTGGGGGATTCTTCAGTAGCTACACTACAGGGGTCATTTATCTTTATACAGGGCATTTGTGCGTGTCTCTCTTTGCTTTACGTGGACTAAATGGGGGATATTTATCATACGCCGGTGCTTGTGCGAAAAGTCGGCGGCTGCAGCAAGTGAGCAGGCGTGGCGCAGAGGCCCTTATAAATATCCCCCAATATATCTAAGATGTTGATATATCGGGCATGCGTATCTGTTTCTTTTTTGTGCCTTTAAAGTGCACAAAAGTAGCAAATTCTTCTGCAACCACCTTCTAAACTCTTGCCTATGCCTGCTTGGAAATTGCGGCATTTTACAACAACTTTTTTATATGCCCACATTTATATTTTAAAGATATTTCCTGTGCAACACTGAAAAATCCATGTGCTTCTAATTTTGTTAGGCGAGTGGAAATGTTGCACATATATGTGGCACAAATATGCAAAAAATAGTTGTGAATAAAATAGAAAAAAAAGAGAAAATCCAAAGACAAAAGACAAATGTGTTACTACCATTCTGCTGACAATTATGGCATCATGTTAGCCTCGTATCTCTATATTCAAGGGTGGAAAACTGGGGTAGTAGGTATGGCAGCGCCAAGGGCTGCAATGCCAGGGGACCTGGCACCAAACTTGCCCATACAGGGAGGAGGTGCACTGTCATAAACATTTTATGTTGCACATTGTACAGCACAATATGTATATAAGAGTGTACAACTCCCATAGTACACACCAAAGCCGAAAGCTCAGATAAGTAATGTCAGGGGAGGGGACAGCAGAACAGCAGGACTGGGAATCTCTCATCTCTACTTCCTTCCGTCTACTTCCCCCATGTGGTCCTCACCTAGTGGGCTACATGAAGTCATATCTGTAGCCTCTGTCATACCCTGGGATAAGATGACTGGCTGAGTGAGTACACATGTGTACAAGTGTACAAATGTATGTGTAAGTGTTTATGGTGTGCTTGTGTGTATCTGCTGTATGTGTGTGTTTGTATATGCCGTATGTATGAATATGCTGTATGTGTTGTATATGTGTCTACACAGTACAAACTCCAAGGAAGGAAGCAGCAGTCCAAGATAAATAGTGAATATTTATTCCACCAGTGGTAAGTGCTACGTTTCGGCTGACTCTATGCAGCCATTCTCAAGCATCATAGAGTGAGCCGAAACGTAGCACTTACCACTGGTGGAACAAATATTCACTATTTATCTTGGAGTGCTGCTTCCTTACTTGGAGTTTGTATGCATATGGGATCCTGTCAGTTTCTTGAAGCCTGCACCCCCATTGGATTTAATCCTGTTATCCACAGTACTGCTCCTTCTACCTATGTATCTGTCTACACAGTACATGTATGGAATTGTATAAATGTGTGTGTACATATATGCATATATTGTTACAGAGTAGGGGGCCCATGTAGATGTCTACTATGGGCCCAGCCTCTGCTTATTATATTATTTGTGAATTATTATAGAACTATTATACTACACATGCTTAAATCACACAAACATTTTCCCTAAAGACTTCCACAAATTTGACCCGAGGAATCACAGATTTATGGGGCCTCCTCTTACATCCAGGATAAAATTCATTTAGAAAAGCTCCCATTTTACCAACGTAACCTATAGTATAGCACAGTGGTGAGAAACCTATGGCACGGGTGCCAGCGGTAGGACTCAGAACCCTCTCTCTGGGCATACTAGTCAACGCCCAACACACAGTTGACCTGAAAGGACTGGAGGGATGCTACAATGATAATCTTAATTTCTCCTCCAGGGTGCCTAAGGGTATTGGTTTCTGGAGGATGAAGATGTGGTTGAAAGCTGTTAACAGTAAGTTTTTGTATAAATGGTAGTGTTGGCACTTTTCTATAAATTAGTTGGTTTTGGGGTGCAATTTAGGCACATGGGGAAATATTTATCAGGGCTTCTGCGACACGTTCCTGTCCATTAGTATAACACATTACATAATATCAACATCAACAAAATCAGCACAGTGTGAGTCTTAAATTCACGAAGGTGGCAACTATTACCCAGAAACCCCTTGGAAGTGCGTCATTATATAGTGCACTTTATTTAAGCTAACTCTATTCATGCAAGTGACTGCATCCATTTCCTTGCCTACAGCATTTCCTTTATGTTATCCTTTCCAGACATCATCTTTCTCATTTTAAAATCTCGACTCAAGACGTATCTTTGCAAACTTTTCCGTAACCTCTCCACTGAGACCAACTATTACATTACCCTCTCTGCCACACTAAATGCACTTACACCTACTCTGATCACTCTCATCACTGCACGTAATGCACTTAACTCTGATATGGAAAATGCACTTAGTATGTTTACTCGTATTGTTCTGCTTGTCTGTTGCTTACACTCTAAACTGTTTTTCTAAGGGATTCCCTTCAATGAATGGAAGGGAAAACATTTCAACCATGATTTCACTTTGTGTTTATAATTGCCTGTTCTTTTGTTATTCTTGCATTTTTCAAAAAGAAAAACTCAAGAAAAAGTCAAGATGGTTAAACCATATAATATATAATCTTCCAAGTGTCTTGAATACAGTATAGGCAGGTACCCGGTAGGAAGGACTAGCTAAACAGTATTGAAAGTACAAGGATGTGTGGATTTGAAAAACCCGGGTTGGTGTAAGACGCGCTGCCCCAATTAAGCTATGTCCGACACAGATAGTGAAGTTCAAATATTTATTCGAATGGTAAAATGACTTTTACCATTCGAATAAATATTTGAACTTCATTATCTGTGTCGGACATAGCTTAATTGGGGCAGCGCGTCTTACACCAACCCGGGTTTTTCAAATCCACACATCCTTGTGATTCCCTATCCGGCACTACATCTGTACCGGACTCCGGGGAGACGCAGCATACCCTACCAACGATCACTGAAGATCAGACGGAACAACGAGTATCTGCTCTAGACGCATAAGACACAAGGTGTCTTCAGGTGAGCAGATACCCTTCCTACTTCACCATACTTTCAAGTTACTCATTACACTAGGGGCGCCGCCTGTGTCTCTTTCTATTTTTAAAATTTGAAAGTATTAAGTGATCAAACTGGTCAATATAACTTTGTTTCTTATTTTATCCCAATATCTGGCAATGGCCAACAGCTCGGAAGACCTTCTACACAGGTTTTACCATCTCTCCAATACATTATTATCTGCATGCAGCATGTTGTATATACTGGTTTCCAACACACCTTATTATTTTCATCCATCATGCTGCTTCTAAGAAATTCCCATTTTAATTGGTATGCTAATGAGGCAGTTGGTGCACATGAGGAGTGTCTTCAGCACTTAACGTGCCTCTATTCCTTCCCAGATCACTGAGACTTTACCTCATTGGCAGGATATTTGACATAGAACAGAGACTGGCAATAAGAGGAGTGGGAAAATGGTTTAGTAGGAAATAGCAGTGCTCAGGGTGCTAAGAGCATGTCCAAGGTACACCAACTACCTCAGCAACTTACAGGTTAAAACGAGAATTCCATGAAAACAGAATAATGGACAGAAACAATAAAGAAATGTTGGAAATCACAATTCATTACTATAACATGATGGCAGGAAATACTAACTGCCTTCCTTTTAAAACCGGTATAGGATTGTCATATTTTTTAATAGTACCAAATTTTGGGGTTTTGTTAAAACACATATATACAAGATGGATAATAAGTCTCTTAATATGGGAGTCTGATAGGTGGGCGCCTGATGATCAGGAGAAGGGTTTACTGATTTGTTGGACCTGCCTCATAAATTTTTGTTAAACCGGTGGCTTTCTGGAGTTTTGGCCATGATTAGAACCTTTTCATGTTGTGTATATAAACTCATGAGGTCTAAATCTGTTACTAGCCAGGGTTGGCTTAAAAATAGAATAGACTTGAGGGTGTCAAGGATGTTTTACGAGAGACCACCTTTTTCTCAGCTAGCGATCATACTTATGTAGGAGATCATTTTTAAAAAATTTATAGATCTATTTTATTCCAAATGTAAGAAACTACTGTTGATAGAGTATATCTGAATGTTGATCTCATCAAATTCTAAAAGCTCAGTGAAACCATAACCGAAAGGAACAAATGGGGATTTATAGGGTTAAATCAAATACATAATTAGAAAATGAAACTAAAGGGAGCACAGCTTACACTGCAGACACCATTACACAATAAAATCACACAGTTCAACATAATGTTCCAGTTTATGGCTTGCCTTAATTATTTATAAATTGGTAAGCGGAGATCCGGTACATCAGCTCTACAAATGCTTCTCGACTGTGGAGCGAAACCATTTCAAAAACCCACATCTATGGACAAACCTTTAGTTTCTAATAAAAACAGGAATGGGATCTAAACTGCTAGAATCTTCCTTTACCGCACAGAATTCTTATCCTGCATAGTCAAAAATATCATCGGAATATGGCAGCAACTGAGTTATCCAAGCTGGCTGAGGTACTGCCTAAGACGATGTCATTGAAAATTTACTCTGACTATAACAACACTTATGGCCTGCAGCTACCAAAAATAAAATAAGGGAACGTTGTCTCAAAGCAATAAGTTAGAGCCAGGTGAACCCATTTAGGTGGAAGCTCTAGACAAGGTAATGGCAGAGGCAAGTAATATTCCTTTTGTAATTTTATCCAAATAATGTGATTCTTTATTTTTCCAGTTTCATTGTAATTTTTTCCGGAGTCAAACACAAAAAATGGTCATACACATTACTTTCCATTATAGCTTTATATTGTGTGGGGGGGGGGGATTGATCATACATAGGCGTATGATGTGATGAGCGTGCACACAAGTTGGTCTAGTGTCTGAGCCAAAATGTTACATTGTCTTAATTTTCTTTTTGGTGAAAAAACTTTTCGGAGTGAGACCACGCCCCATTTTCAGAAGTCATGTTCCCTTTGACCAACTAGTCAGGCATACCTCAAAAATCTTGACGTGGTGCATGGCATTTTAGTTTTAGTTTTTTTTGTGAATGGTGACAGAATTCGGGTGCAAGTGGATAAATAATTTTCCTCCAGTCTAACGTGGCAGAGTTGAGCAAATCTATCTATTTGTTTCTAGTATTGTAACTAGAGATGAGCGAACACTAAAATGCTCGGGTACTCGTTATTCGAGACGAACTTTTCCCGATGCTCGAGTGCTCGTCTCGAATAACGAACCCCATTGAAGTCAATGGGAGACTCGAGCATTTTTCAAGGGGACCAAGGCTCTGCACAGGGAAGCTTGGCCAAACACCTGGGAACCTCAGAAAAGGATGGAAACACCACGGAAATGGACAGGAAACAGCAGGGGCAGCATGCATGGATGCCTCTGAGGCTGCATAATCGCACCATTATGCCAAAATTATGGGCAACAGCATGGCCATGACAGAGTGACAGAATGAAGCTAGATAGCATCTAAAACATCCAATAATTGACCCTGACACTATAGGGGACGGCATGCAGAGGCAGCGGCAGCAGGCTAGAGAGTGGCATGGCGACATACCCTAAATGGACTCAGGCTTCAAACCAATGGGTGGCAGAGAGGAACCAAAGGAGGTGAGCAAGAAGCGCTCAAATAATATCGGTACATGATAAAAGTTTGCCAGTATATTTTGTGGATTACACAGCAGGGTGGCGACAAAGTTAACATGGAAGCCATGAAAACAACCCAAAATTCTGCCTGACACAGCTCGTTTGATAAGGGGACCATGTATGGAGGCAGTGAACTAGTAGTAGATTAAAGGTGCTGCAGTTAAAACTATGTTAGTTGGATCTTGGCATGGAGCTGGCGCTCCGCTGCCAGGCGAGCTTTCGCCAATCCAAGCCCCTGTCTCTAGGCTACTCCCCAAACAGCACTTCTAAGAACCTTTTGTATAAGATCAAGTGTAGTAGCGTTCTTATAAGTTTAGGATATGCCGGGTGAGGGGAATGTAAACAGATGCGCAAGAAGCGCTGAAATAATATCCCTAAATGGTAAAAGTTTGCAAGTATATTTTGGGGATTACACAGCAGGGTGGCGACAAAGTTAACAACTTTGATGTGGAATGCCCTGTAATAGCTCTTGGGCGGTGTGCCTTTTATCGCCTAGGCTCAGCAGTTTCAGCACCGCCTGCTGTCGCTTAGCGACGGCACTGCTGCTGTGCCTAGAGCTACCGACTGATGGCGCCATGCCCACGGATGGTAATTCGGAGGAGGAGGAGGTGGAGGAGGGGTGGGAGGAGGTATAGTAGGCCTTTGAGACCTGGACCGAGGTAGGCCCCGCAATTCTCTGCGTCGGCAGTATATGACCAGCCCCAGGGTCAGACTCGGTCCCAGCCTGCACCAAGTTAAGTGTAGTAGCGTTCTTATAAGTTTGGGATATGGCGGGTGAGGGGAATGTAAACAGATGCGCAAGAAGCGCATGATGCGCATGGAGCTGGCGTTCCGCTGCCAGGCGAGCTTTCGCCAATCCAAGCCCCTGTCTCTAGGCTACTCCCCAAACAGCACTTCTAAGAACCTTTTGTATAAGATCAAGTGTAGTAGCGTTCTTATAAGTTTAGGATATGCCGGGTGAGGGGAATGTAAACAGATGCGCAAGAAGCGCTGAAATAATATCCCTAAATGGTAAAAGTTTGCCAGTATATTTTGGGGATTACACAGCAGGGTGGCGACAAAGTTAACAACTTTGATGTGGAATCCATGAAAACAACCCAAATTTCTGCCTGACACACCTCGTTTGATAAAGGGACGATGTATGGAGGCAGCTATATGGACGACTTTTGGAGGTAGCAATGGAGACAACGTGTGGAGGCTGCTATGGAGACAATTTAATTTGGATAGTGCCTGTATGTGGCAGTCCCAAACATTTTTCAAACCAGAGGAGCAGGTAGGTGGCCCTCCAGTAAAATGGGATAGATTGAGTGCCTGTATGTGGCAGTCCCAAAAATGTTTCAAACCAGAGGAGCAGGTAGGTGGCCCTCCAGTAAAATGGAATAGATTGAGTGCCTGTATGTGGCAGTCCCAAAAATTGTTCAAACCAGAGGAGCAGGTAGGTGGCCCTGCAGTAAAATAGAATAGATTGAGTGCCTGTATGTGGCAGTCCCAAAAATTGTTCAAACCAGAGGAGCAGGTAGGTGGCCCTGCAGTAAAATGGAATAGATTGAGTGCCTGTATGTGGCAGTCCCAAAAATTGTTCAAACCAGAGGAGCAGGTAGGTGGCCCTGCAGTAAAATGGAATAGATTGAGTGCCTGTATGTGGCAGTCCCAAAAATTGTTCAAACCAGAGGAGCAGGTAGGTGGCCCTGCAGTAAAATGGAATAGATTGAGTGCCTGTATGTGGCAGTCCCAAAAATGTTTCAAACCAGAGGAGCAGGTAGGTGGCCCTCCAGTAAAATGGAATAGATTGAGTGCCTTTATGTGGCAGTCCCAAAAATTGTTCAAACCAGAGGAGCAGGTAGGTGGCCCTGCAGTAAAATGGAATAGATTGAGTGCCTGTATGTGGCAGTCCCAAAAATTTTTTAAAACAGAGGACCGGGTAGGTGGCCCTCCAGAAAAATGGAATAGATTGAGTGCCTGTATGTGGCACTCACAAAAATTGTTTCAAACAGAGGACCGGGTAGGTGGCCCTCCAGAAAAATTAAATGCATGAAGTACTATAGCAAGAGCCAGTGGGCCCTGTCAAAAAATAGCCATTTTCCTCTGCTTTACTGTACAAAGAGGAGGAGAAGGAGGAAAATGAGGAGGAGGAGGAGGAGTGGATCAATTATTCAGGTTGAGCTTCCTTCACCTGGTGGAGATTGGAAATTCTGAGAAATCCAGCCTTTATTCATTTTAATAAGCGTCAGCCTGTCAGCGCTGTCAGTCGACAGGCGTGTACGCTTATCGGTGATGATGCCACCAGCTGCACTGAAAACCCGCTCGGACAAGACGCTAGCGGCAGGGCAGGCAAGAACCTCCAAGGCGTACAGCGCCAGTTCATGCCACATGTCCAGCTTTGAAACCCAGTAGTTGTAGGGAGCTGTGTGATCATTTAGGACGATGGTATGGTCAGCTACGTACTCCCTCACCATCTTTCTGTAAAGATCAGCCCTACTCTGCCGAGACTGGGGACAGGTGACAGTGTCTTGCTGGGGTGACATAAAGCTGGCAAAAGCCTTGTAAAGCGTACCCTTGCCAGTGCTGGACAAGCTTCCTGCTCGCCTACTCTCCCTCGCTACTTGTCCCGCAGAACTACGCACTCTGCCGCTAGCGCTGTCAGAAGGGAAATACTGTTTCAGCTTGTGCACCAGGGCCTGCTGGTATTCATGCATTCTCACACTCCTTTCCTCTCCAGGGATGAGAGTGGGAAGATTTTGCTTGTACCGTGGGTCCAGGAGAGTGAACACCCAGTAATCGGTGCTGGAATAAATTCTTTGAACGCGAGGGTCACGGGATAGGCAGCCTAGCATGAAATCTGCCATATGCGCCAGAGTACCAACGCGTAAGAATTCACTCCCCTCACTGGCCTGACTGTCCATTTCCTCCTCCTCCAACTCCTCCAACTCCTCTTCTTCTGCCCATACACGCTGAACAGTGAAGGACTCAACAATGGTCCCCTCTTGTGTCTCGCCAACATTCTCCTCCTCTTCCTCCTCATCCTCCTCCACCTCCACCTCCTCCGATATGCGCTGAGAAACAGACCTCAGGGTGCTTTGGCTATCAACAAGGGAATATTCTTCCCCCGTCTCTTGTGACGAGCGCAAAGCTTCCGACTTCATGCTGACCAGAGAGTTTTTCAACAGGCCAAGCAGCGGGATGGTGAGGCTGATGATGGCGGCATCGCCACTGACCATCTGTGTTGACTCCTCAAAGTTACTCAGCACCTGACAGATATCAGACATCCACGTCCACTCCTCATTGTAGACTTGAGGAAGCTGACTGACCTGACTACCAGTTCTGGTGGAAGTTGACATCTGGCAGTCTACAATCGCTCTGCGCTGCTGGTAAACTCTGGATAACATGGTCAGTGTTGAATTCCACCTCGTGGGCACGTCGCACAACAGTCGGTGAGCGGGCAGTTGGAGGCGGCGCTGCGCTGCCCTGAGAGTGGCAGCATCTGGGCTGGACTTCCTGAAATGCGCACAGATGCGGCGCACCTTCGTGAGCAAATCAGACAGATTGGGGTATGTCTTGAGGAAACGCTGCACTATCAGATTTAACACATGGGCCAGGCATGGCACATGTGTCAGTCTGCCGAGTTGCAGAGCCGCCACCAGGTTACGGCCGTTGTCACACACAACCATTCCCGGCTTGAGGTTCAGCGGTGCCAGCCACAGATCAGTCTGCGCCGTGATGCCCTGTAATAGCTCTTGGGCGGTGTGCCTTTTGTCGCCTAGGCTCAGCAGTTTGAGCACCGCCTGCTGTCGCTTAGCGACGGCACTGCTGCTGTGCCTAGAGCTACCGACTGATGGCGCCGTGCCCACGGATGGTAGTTCGGAGGAGGAGGTGGAGGAGGGGTGGGAGGAGGAGGAGGCATAGTAGGCCTGAAACACCTGGACCGAGGTAGGCCCCGCAATCCTCGGCGTCGGCAGTATATGAGCAGCCCCAGGGTCAGACTCGGTCCCAGCCTCCACCAAGTTAACCCAATGTGCCGTCAGCGATATATAGTGGCCCTGCCCGGCAGCACTCGTCCACGTGTCCGTGGTCAGGTGGACCTTGTCAGAAACGGCGTTGGTCAGGGCACGGATGATGTTGTCTGACACGTGCTGGTGCAGGGCTGGGACGGCACATCGGGAAAAGTAGTGGCGGCTGGGGACCGAATACCGAGGGGCGGCCGCCGCCATGAGGTTGCGAAAGGCCTCGGTCTCTACTAGCCTATAGGGCAGCATCTCCAGGCTAAGCAATCTGGAGATGTGCACATTAAGGGCTTGGGCGTGCGGGTGGGTTGCACTATATTTGCGTTTCCGCTCCAGCGTCTGGGGTATGGAGAGCTGAACGCTGGTGGATGCTGTGGAGGATCGTGGAGGCGACGATGGGGTTTTTGTGCCAGGGTCCTGGGCAGGGGGCTGACTAGCAGCTGACACAGGGGAAGGAGCAGTGGTGTGCACGGCCGGAGGTGAACGGGCTTGTTGCCACTGAGTGGGGTGCTTAGCATTCATATGCCTGCGCATACTGGTGGTAGTTAAGCTAGTAGTGGTGGAACCCCTGCTGAGCCTGGTTTGGCAAATGTTGCACACCACAGTCCGTCGGTCATCCGGTGTTTCCTTAAAGAACCTCCACACTTCTGAAGATCTAGCCCTCGCCGCAAGAGCCCTCACCACGGGAGCTTCACTAGTTGACAGTGGCGCTGATGCACCAGCTCTGGCCCTGCCTCTCCGTCTGGCCCCACCACTGCCTCTTCCAACCTGTTCAGGTCGAGGACTCTCCTCCGTCTCAGAAGCACTGTGTTCACCCGGCCTCTCAACCCAGCTTGGGTCTGTCACCTCATCATCCTCCGATCCCTCAGTCTGCTCCCCCCTCGGACTTCCTGCCCTGACAACAACTTCCCCACTGTCTGACAACCGTGTCTCCTCATCGTCGGACACCTCTTTACACACTTCCACTACGTCAAGAAGGTCATCATCACCCACAGACTGTGACTGGTGGAAAACCTGGGCATCGGAAAATTGCTCAGCAGCAACCGGACAAGTGGTTTGTGACTGTGGGAAGGGTCCAGAAAACAGTTCCTCAGAGTATGCCGGTTCAAATGCCAAATTTTCCTGGGAGGGGGCAGACTGGGGGGGAGGAGGCTGAGGTGCAGGAGCTGGAGGAGTGGCGATTTCGGTGACATGGGTGGACTGCGTGGAAGACTGACTGGTGGTGGACAAATTGCTCGAAGCATTGTCAGCAATCCACGACATCACCTGTTCGCACTGTTCTGGCCTCAACAGTGCTCTACCACGAGTCCCAGTAACTTCAGACATGAACCTAGGGAGTGTAGCTCTGCGGCGTTCCCCTGCTCCCTCATCAGCAGGTGGTGTCTCACCCCGCCCAGGACCACGGCCTCTGACCCCTGCAGTAGTTGGACGCCCACGTCCCCGCCCTCGTCCTCTACCCCTAGCCCTCGGGTTAAACATTTTTAAAATGAGAGTTATAACTTTATTTTTTTTTTTACTTTTTTTTGTTTTTTTTTGTGTTTTTTTTTTTTTTTTGTGTTTTTTGTTTTTTTTTGAGTTTTTAAAACCAAACAATGCTATCCTATTGCTATGGCTATTTTCTAGCCAAGTATCAAAGGAAGCACAGTACTATGCCAGATGAGATGACACTGAGTTATTGCCTAATAGAAATCCAACCCCTACTGAATTTTGCCACTTCGGCCTTTGCTATGGATATGTGCGCCACTAAGCGCAGAACACAGCGGTCGCAAGTCCCACTACAAATTGCTCAGAATTGGCAAGTACATGCACTGCAGAAACTACAGCCACCAGCAGATCAACCAGAAATCAAATATATAGAACGCTACTGTAGGCTTCAAGATCAAGAAGCTGTTTGTATTCTCCTATGGCTATTTTCTAGCCAAGTATCAAAGGAAGCACAGTACTATGCCGGATGAGATGACACTGAGTTATTGCCTAATAGAAATCCAACCCCTACTGAATTTTGCCACTTCGGCCTTTGCTATGGATATGTGCGCCACTAAGCGCAGAACACAGCGGTCGCAAGTCCCACTACAAATTGCTCAGAATTGGCAAGTACATGCACTGCAGAAACTACAGCCACCAGCAGATCAACCAGAAATCAAATATATAGAACGCTACTGTAGGCTTCAAGATCAAGAAGCTGTTTGTATTCTCCTATGGCTATTTTCTAGCCAAGTATCAAAGGAAGCACAGTACTATGCCGGATGAGATGACACTGAGTTATTGCCTAATAGAAATCCAACCCCTACTGAATTTTGCCACTTCAGCCTTTGCTATGGATATGTGCGCCACTAAGCGCAGAACACAGCGGTCGCAAGTCTCACTACAAATTGCTCAGAATTGGCAAGTACATGCACTGCAGAAACTACAGCCACCAGCAGATCAACCAGAAATCAAATATATAGAATGCTACTGTAGGCTTCAAGAAGCTGTTTGTATTCTCCTATGGCTATTTTCTAGCCAAGTATCAAAGGAAGCACAGTACTATGCCAGATGAGATGACACTGAGTTATTGCCTAATAGAAATCCAACCCCTACTGAATTTTGCCACTTCAGCCTTTGCTATGGATATGTGCGCCACTAAGCGCAGAACACAGCGGTCGCAAGTCTCACTACAAATTGCTCAGAATTGGCAAGTACATGCACTGCAGAAACTACAGCCACCAGCAGATCAACCAGAAATCAAATATATAGAACGCTACTGTAGGCTTCAAGAAGCTGTTTGTATTCTCCTATGGCTATTTTCTAGCCAAGTATCAAAGGAAGCACAGTACTATGCCAGATGAGATGACACTGAGTTATTGCCTAATAGAAATCCAACCCCTACTGAATTTTGCCACTTCAGCCTTTGCTATGGATATGTGCGCCACTAAGCGCAGAACACAGCGGTCGCAAGTCTCACTACAAATTGCTCAGAATTGGCAAGTACATGCACTGCAGAAACTACAGCCACCAGCAGATCAACCAGAAATCAAATATATAGAACGCTACTGTAGGCTTCAAGAAGCTGTTTGTATTCTCCTATGGCTATTTTCTAGCCAAGTATCAAAGGAAGCACAGTACTATGCCAGATGAGATGACACTGAGTTATTGCCTAATAGAAATCCAACCCCTACTGAATTTTCCCACTTCGGTCTTTGCTATGGATATGTGTGCCACTAAGAGCTAAACACAACGGTAGCAAGTCCCCCTGCTAATTCCTCACAAAATGGTAAAATATGCAAATTAAAATAAAAAAAGTAGAACGTTATTGTAGCCCTAAGAAGGGCTGTTGGGTTCTTTGAGAATCACTCCTGCCTAACAGTAAGCTAATAGAACACCCTAACGCTTTCCCTGAGCAGCAGCAGCTCTCTCCCTAGCGGCATCCAGAGACAGAATGATCCGAGCAGCGCGGCCAGCGGCTAGTCTATCCCAGGGTCACCTGATCTGGCCAGCCAACCACTGCTATCGACGTGTAAGGGTACCACGTCATGCTGGGTGGAGTGCAGAGTCTCCTGGCTTGTGATTGGCTCTGTTTCTGGCCGCCAAAAAGCAAAACGGCGGGAGCTGCCATTTTCTCGAGCGGGCGAAGTATTCGTCCGAGTAACGAGCAGTTTCGAGTACCCTAATGCTCGACCGAGCATCAAGCTCGGACGAGCATGTTCGCTCATCTCTAATTGTAACTAATCTCCATTTTTTCAGGAAACAAGACAAATCGGGGGAAATTGATCAGTTTTTTAGACTGATTTTGCACAATTTTTTTGCACAGTTAGTAAATTTCTCTCTAATTTGCAACTTTTTTGGGTGCAAGCAAAAGTCCGGCCGTGGTTTTGAGCGCCTGCACCTTATCTGACATAGTGAATGGCTGTTCTGTAGAGGTTTGTACTGCATCTATCATTATTTTGTGCCTAAAAAGTCGCAAAAATATACCTGCCCTGAGCAGCTACACTTGAAAAAAAAATCCCTTTTCATTACTGAAAACAAAGGTTTTCTCTTCCCAAATGAAAAATGAGCTCTATGCAACATAAAAAAATCTCAGCGCAATTTTAAAATGTAAAATTCTCAAGTAACAACTTTATCATTTTCTATAGGATCATCTCTTTAAATGGGATTATTGTCATTCTTAATGTGCAGATCATAATTACATTATAATAAAAAAAAGGCAAAGACTCATTTGAGAAAGAATTTTTTTATTTACATATCTGTAACTTTTAGGGGGACATTAATCATAGTGGAGCTCATTTACTAAGGGTCTGCGGACTGCACTTTTGTCGGGTATTCCGACGATTTACAATTTGCGCCGCATTTAAAAGGGATTTGTGTCGCATGTGATCGGATTTTGACGCATCAGCGCCGGCTTTCATGTGACACAAATCAGGGGTGCAGGCCGTCAGACAATCCGACTGATTCAAACTGAGCACGGAATTTAACTATTAAATTGTGTCACAAGACATGCACTTACATGCACAGGGAAGAATATGGTGAACCCCGGCAGACCTAAGCAGGGAATGACACATGCAGGATATCAGGCGCACAATCTATGTGGAACGCGGCACAGTGCATCGTCATCGGACAGTCATGATCGGGAATCGCGACTCGGATGGGAAAGTAAATGTGCCCTAG
Organism: Engystomops pustulosus; assembly: GCF_040894005.1. Taxonomy (NCBI): domain Eukaryota; kingdom Metazoa; phylum Chordata; class Amphibia; order Anura; family Leptodactylidae; genus Engystomops; species Engystomops pustulosus. The sequence goes on from NC_092411.1 coordinate 245,107,092, forward strand.
TGTGTCTAGGGCAGTGATGGCTAACCTATGGCACTGGTGCCAGAGGTGGCACTCAGAGCCCTTTCTGTGGGCACCCAGGCCATCACCAGAGATGACTCCAGGTATCTTCCTGCAGTCCCAGACAGCCCAGGACTTGCTGTGCACAGAGCTATTTTAAAGTGACGGCTCTACCTGGGACTATTTTCTGCTTTATTGGTGTCCTCATCAATGAAAACCGTGACAGAGAAGGGAGTACAAATCACAAATTAAATTTCTGTGTTGGCACTTTGCGATAAATAAGCGGGTCTTTGTTGTAGTTTGGGCACTCGGCCTCTAAAAGGTTTGCCATCACTGGTCTAGGGTTTGCCTATTCTTGCCCCTGGATTGTTCTTTTTTTTGGCTTGTGATTTATGATGAATCTAGTTATAATAATATTTATTATAATAAAAAGAGCAAATACTCATTTGAGCAAGATTTTCTTTTTCTACATATTGTAACTTTTAGTCTCAGGAATTTACAGCATTGTACATGCAGCCACTTTTTGTGCAAACATTAAGCGCTGAATGTTTGGTCACCTTTATTTTAATCACATTTCATTATTGGTCACGAATGAGATCTACTTTACAGGGTAATAATATAAGACAAATTTGACGCTAAATTTGGCGCAAATAGGTCGGACATGCGACAATTCAAAGACTCACTTACTTAGGCAAAACTTGATCAATCATAAATCACAAGCCAAAAGAAAGCACAAACCAGGCGCAAAAATAGGCGACCTTGAGACACACTGGGGATTACCGTAATTAATAAGGTTCAGGGATCACACCTTTGTCGGACTGTTCACGTTTTTCGGCTTTTGCGCAGCTTTCACAGGTATTTCACAGGGGTTTTCGCTGGGATTGTGTTGCATGCAATCGGAGTGTGATGCAGCTGATCTGGCTTCCTTGCGACAGAAATCGGGGGCGTGCTGTCACACAATCCAATGGATTCGGACTGAGCGCGAGATTTAACTTTGTTAAATTGTGTCGCAAGACAGTTACATACACCATGAAGAAGAAGGTGAACTCCATCGGACCTGAGAGGGGAAGTGACACATGCAGGATATTGGGCACACAATCTTAGTGAATTGCAGCGCAGTGCGTTATCGTCGGACAATGCACTTTCGTGAACTACGCAGGATTGGGTAAGTAAATGATTGATGTCCCCCATCATACTGGACAAATTTTGCAAGATAGAAAGTCGCTATTACTGTTACTCATCCCAAAGCTTAGGGAAGGAGGAGAGGTAAGGGCAATAGAAAAAATATTAAACAACAAGACCAGAGATTTTTATAAAAATTTGAATTTTTTTAGAGGACGGGGGGGGGGGGGGTTGGTTAAGTTGTGGTACAAATTTTTAGGTGAATTGGAACACCGTCAGTTTTAAAATTTGATTCTGATCTGAACTTAATCTTTTGAGGAAGTCTATGAAGTGTCTCTAGTAAGTGTATGAATGAGTTGTCATTGTCATGTAGTAAGTAGTTATATGTCCACTTGAGCTCTTCTTCCTGTGTGAGTGTGAGTATGTTATGTGAGCCTTTAGTGTACAGGCTCAGTACATAGAGGTCCTATGGCTCTGTGTTTAGATATAGTTCTTGTAGGGATTTTAATTGCGCTGTAATTTATTTCCCCAATGCACATCAAAGGCCACACTCCTCTCTTTACTGTGATTTCAATTGCTCTCATCAGCCAGAAAGTTTAAAGCATGATCAAATTTGTTCTTCAATCACTTGAGCTCTGTTAATAAACTATTCTGCTCGCTCACTCATCCATCCAAGGATTTTGTAACTTCTTTGAGATGTCTTCAAGAGGAGCATAGAAAGACATCTTTGATTGCAAACAGGCCCTGGGGATAAACTTTATCGCCACTTGCTTTAAACCTCCACAGAGGATAACAGGTGACATGCACAATCCCCCCCGGCCCACCCTGTTTCCCCCACAAAGAGAACTTTGAAACAACAGACAAACAAAATCCTAGCAATTCTCCTGGTGGAGTTATGGCTCTCAGGCTTCCTTCATTGAAGTACGGCGCGGGTCTTCATTGAACGGCCCTGGATTAGTTTGGAAAACGTTTTTTTTCCTATATCAATAGAGACCATTGCACAGCTATAATTGATGGGGTACTTAGAAATAAACCCCTTTACTACTTGGAATTCCATTAAGAAAGAAGTGAATAAAACGACTAAGTGGTTTTTAACAAAGGATGATCTTGAAGGCGGAATTCTGCCTACTATTCCTTTCTCCGAGAGATTTTTCTTTCTTATAGCACTTACACCTGGACAATTATAAGACGTAGAGACCTCCTGGATGCTGAAGTGCTTACTGGTTCAGTTACCACCATTGACAGTCCTGGAACACAGGGGCTAAGATGTTGAGTTCCCACGGGTCATTGGGAGGATGATGGGATTTCCTATTGGAGAACTGATCAAGCATCTGTGTGACATCAGAGGCAAAATATACTTAATGATACAAAGCATGGCGTGCCAAACACAGGAGGACTCCTTACACTCAGAGCTAGACAACCGGTGGGAACGCCACATTAATCCTCTAATAGGCGCACAGCCATTTACTACACAGGGAAAGAACTAACCCAGCTGTGACAGTTTTAATATTACAAAAAAGACCTACAAACCTGCAAGACAAAATACTTCTCACTAATCCATCCATCTTCAGTATCTATCTGTCTGTACTGCCCGGGTACCATGACCAGGTTGTGGTCATGAATGTGTATGGTTTTGACACTCCATGAAATGGGCAGCACGCGGGTAAATAAAGTTACCACTTTATTTTTCACTTCAGCTTGGTGTGCTGCCTGTCTTTTGGATTTTACCTTCAGGATCTATTTATCTATCTACAATTATATAGTTCAAGCAGCACTACATGAGAAGCTGATACTTTACCAAAGGTAGGGTGCACGCTGTTTGAGACCAGGCGTCAGGTACTCCACAATAAGTGGACAAAATAAAACATTACACCAAAAATATATCTATCTGTCTATGTATAAGAAAATGAAACAGAAAAAATTAGCAGCACTCCAAGGATATAAAGTGAATAGTGGAGTTATTCCATGTTAGCAGCAACGTTTCGGCTCTAGTGTTGAGCCTTTCTCAAGTTAAGTTACAGTGGTCACACATACATATATATATACCAAAATGGAGGACATCTCATGATTTAGGACTCCGCCCACAGTGTTTGCTAGCATGGAATAAATCCACTTGATCACTTTACAAGATTTATTTCTTTATCTTACATTTGGAGGATCTGTCGCCTGGCCTTGAATAGCGTGCACCTACCACTTTCTTGCAGCTATTTGTGCTGTTGAAGGTTTTTCTTTTCTATCTATCTATCTCTCTATATCTATCTATCTATCTATCTATATCTATCTATCTATCTATCTCTCTATCTATATCTATCTATCTATCTATCTCTCTATATCTATCTATCTATCTCTCTATCTCTCTATCTATATCTATCTATCTCTCTATATCTATCTATCTATATCTATCTATCTCTCTATATCTATCTATCTATCTATCTATCTATCTATATCTATCTATATCTATCTATCTATATCTATCTATATCTATCTATCTATCTCTCTATATCTATCTATCTCTCTATATCTATCTATCTCTCTCTCTATCTCTCTATCTATCTATCTCTCTATATCTATCTATCTATCTATCTCTCTCTATCTCTATATATATACCTCTCTTTATCTATCTCTCTATATCTCTCTATATCTATATCTCTATCTATTTCTCTATCTATCTATCTATCTATCTATCTATCTATCTATCACCCCATGGCCCTCAGGACATCAGCTGGCATAACTTGGCATGTGCCATATCTATGTATCTATCTATCTATATCTATCTATCTATCTATCTATCTATCACCCCATGGCCCTCAGGACATCAGCTGGTATAACTTGGCATGTGCCATGTATGTGAGATGTCTTGCTTTGTATGGGTAGACTCCTTCCTGTATTATGATGGGTTCCAGAACGAAGTAGCGCATATAACAAGCTGCATCCACAAGGCAGTAATTACATGTGATCGCAGGTATAATCATTTCATCTTACAGAAAGAAGGGATAAGTGCACATCACAAAAAAGAGGCTGTCTGTGCGTCCTCTGAAACAGGGCCACAGTCTCAAGAAGCACAAGGTACAATGGAGCTACTGGGGGGATTTATTATCAGACTCTCATTAGTGTCGAAAAGAAAATTAAAACAATTTTATGATTCTATTGCGATAAATTATTTGGCCACATAGAGGGCAGTGTAACCCATTCTGCTGCCCAGCATGCTAGCCGTGAGGGATGGAGAGTGCAGAGCCCTGAGTATGCACTCATATACTACAAAGTAGTAACAGGAGTAAGCAATGCCTGCTTTTAACAGTTCTCATTTCAGTGTAGATAAGTATGAGTATTGTAAGGTCTGGGCTAGAGGGGCGTATATGTGGTAACATTGTGGTTACAGTGTGTGTGACATTAGGTTGTGGATAAAGATCAGTGCACGTGGCTGCTGTAACCTTCTCATACATGTTATTTATTTCCCAGTGCAGTGTCATGAGGTCTTTATGCTTTCTAATATCACTTTCTCACCTCCATCTTTGTTATTAGTGACACCTCTAAGCAAAGAGATAGCTGCAGCTCTTACGCAGAGCAGAAGGGAGGCACTATGGAGTATTAAAGGGGTTCTCCGGTCACTATATGTACTTTTTTTTTTTAACTAACAAGTTCTTTTGCATATATTATAGTTGCACACCCTAACTTCACCACTCTGGGCTGTATCCTTTCTTTTCCTTCACTTGTCACTTCACAGCTCATTGCTGCAGCTGCATAACTCCAAGATGGCTGCCACCATTCTGCTAAAAGACTACATCTCCCACAATCCCCCTGGTCAGCACAGCTTCTTCATACAGAGGAATGTGCAGCCAAACCCCCACAGCAGGGAACAAGGAGCTGACTGCACATGTCCGACCAGAGAGCAGAGACAGTATACAGGTCGTTTCTATGGAAACTGTAAGTGTAGCAGGAGCTGGCAGTGCACAGGAATGACTTTGATTTCATGAAAAGGGGGCAGAAGATTTAATGACACTGAATTAGTAAAGTGATAAGTGTGGGGAGATGAGGTATAGTGAGGTCAGTCTTTGTCACCGGAGAACCCCTTTAAGTACATTCAGACAAAAAGAGGGAATAAAACTTATATCTCAGAGATGCAAATAGAGTGACCCCATAGATAAGAGCCAAGGTAACTTGAAATTGAGTTAACCGTCACCTGCCCAGTTCTGTCAGCAGTTTAAAGGGAGTCTACTGGGTCATGCCATTGTGAGGAACACTGTATTGACACACCTCTTATGTTTCTTAGTGATCTTCTGTTTTTTAGAGACTGTAACATTTTTACCTTTGTGCAAATAGCTGTGTGGTGCACTAGAGGCGGAGCCATTCTTTTACACATTGATTGCTTTCTCCCTCTTTAGGATATATATTGAAACTTTACAAATTGCTTAACTATTGTGCTCGCTCTATACTCTAAATACTGTACTTTCACGATAGGTGGGGGTCCTAGAAGCATTGTCAATTTTTCAAAAGATTCGATGTGGGTTGGATTCTATTCTCAATGAACCAATGTTGCTCCAGTTGTTCTGGAAATTGGAATGTGTAACCCCTTCTAGTCCTCTAAAGCATAGATGTGTCATAAAAATCAAATTTTGTTACATTTTGTAACTCGTCCCCTCTCCCTAAACTCTGGGGTGAATAACAGCAGTTGCTAGTCAGCATTTTAAAAGATGGGTCTAAAGCATACCGAATCTACAAACAAATAGATTTGCTCATCTGGTGAATAAGGTCTATTTTTCCGGAATGGTACAATTCTGTGAAATACCTGATTAATAAATGCAATCATGTACATTGCTATGGTTTTTTTTACAAATGACTCTTATCCACAGGATTACTATGGGGTTAACCACTTGGACCCCACTGATCACAGTAACATAGGGTCCCCTATCGTACCCTATGAAACGAATAGTGGTGTGAATGTGTGACCACTGTTTCGTACACTTCTTTACATCTGTCAGCTTCATCTTAATGGATGAAACAATGGTCACATATTGGCACCATTCACATAGGGAACTTGTGAGCCCCACCCCCCATTGTGTTTAAAGGGGACATAGTGAAGTTACCTCAGCTCTAGTCAGTTCATTTATCCATCTATATTTACAGATATATACACCATTAAATATATGGCTGACTTACCAGTTTCGCTGTCAGACTTGTTCTCGTGCTCGGTGTCGGTCAGCGTCAAAGCCGAGTTGGAACGACTGGAGAGACAGGAGCTGCGCCCGGATTTCACCCCCCTTCCCCAAAGTCTCATTGCATGCTCTGGAGACATGACTCCTTCATTTTCAGTCTCTGCGTCTGAACCGGCACTGATAGAGTAACCTCTATGTGGAAGCCCCATGTCTGCACAGAATGCCAACCCTCGACGAGATGCAGGTTCACAGATGCCCAGCTGCCTCAAGGTGAAGCTCTGTCCTGTGAAGGGACAAGATAAAAGAAAAATATTAGCTCTTTTTCCATAAAAAACCTGTGAAATACACATTTCTTTCCATGCTAAACTTTCTCAAGCATCACATGTGTGGTTTGGAGTAAGATGCATGTGTTACGGTCAAGTAGATCCTTTTGTCGCAGGCACTTTGCCGGCTTTGGGCTGCATTCTTTCTCATGTTAGACACTTAAAGAATTTAAGAATGTCTCTCAGGTGTCAAGAGAGACCAAAACAGCAAACAAGCAAGGCACGGTCAATGCAAGACATAAAAAGGATCAACGTGACAGGAGAAGAGCAGGAGAGAGAATTGGCTGTTACTATGATAGCCCCTTGTCACAATGTAACAGGGCACTATTATTATTACTATAAAGAAGATGGTGATTAAAAGATACAAAACAATAGTGCACACTATTCCGGAGAAAGGTACTGCAGATGCAGAATGATGGGTCTGGATATTTACAGGACCTTCAAGGTCACCAGGACAAAGTGGTCAGATCTCAATTATTAATGTAATCAGAACACAATATCAGTGCATTAAGATACAGGAGCCACATACAAACATCACTGTGATGGATGCTCTTCATACAACGCTTATATATATATACATCGACATATTCTTTATATGACTAGATAGATAGGTATGAGATAGTTTGAAAGTTAAATAGATAGAGAGATAAATACATAGGAAGATAGATAGATAGATAGATAGATAGATAGATAGATTTAAAAAAAAACCTATAAATAGATAGATATTTGATTGATCCATAGATTGATAAATAGATAGGTAGCCAATAGACACTTAGATAGATGGATATTGTCAGAAACCTGTCCAGAAAACAGTGCAACCACTACCAACACAAGCTGTCAGACTGGGCAAACTTACCCTGCCTAAATCAGATATACCGCCCTAATAAGAGTGAATCCAATATCAGGATCCTGCTTACAGACCCTGAGGAACCCTGCAATTGGATAAGGAGAACTAACTTTGTCTTGAACTGTCTATGAGATCAACATATAGATGATAGATAGTTATAAGAAAGATAGATGGATAAAATGATAGATAATCAATAGATATAGCCAGATAAAAGATAGATAAAATCTAAAAGTAATCAATAAAAAGGTAGACTAGATAGATATATAGACAAATAAATAAATACATATGGCCACATTTATCACTTTTGTGCGCCTAAGTGTAGTAGTTGCGACTAAATTCTGGCGCACTGTTTTGCCAGTATTATCATAAGCTACAACCATCTGTGATAAGGTAGTTTTCTGCCTCTTATTAATCACTTTACTTTAACTCAGTTTAGGCACAATTTAGCGCAGTTTTGGCGTAATGTTAGATACGGTCACTTACATGAGATCCTGCTACAAGCTCCTCTCTGCTTCTCCCACATCCCAGAAAGAAGATAACACTCACAGCAGCACCCAGGTGTGTGACACCCTGCACCCTGTGATCTCCTCAGCATTGGATTCTCCTGGAGGGGATCCCCCAGTGCTGATCCCCCTGCTGCACCCTTGTAATTCTGCACAGTATCCCCCTCAGACACCAGTGTGATCATCCTGCTACACAGGGGACACATGTCTGTACTATTTGCAAAATTCTGCAAACTTCTCTCTGAGCTGAGTATTCTGCAGATTGTTTTGTAAATAGAAGGTGATGAACTGTAAATAGAGTCTGCAGCTCCTGTCTGCAGTGTATCTAATGACTGTATTATCTGTTCTAGTGTCTGGCTAAGCTCTGCTGCTAGAAATGAGCTGTTCTGTAAAGGGGCTCAGTGCCTACTTCTCAGTTTATGCCACCTTCGGGCTGGAGTGTTTTTGCCCCCGTTTTTGCGCCTAAATGAACAACTTGCTAATGATGAAAATATCATTAGACGCAGCAAAACATCTGGATTGCTAGGATAAATGAGGGAAAGCTTGTTATTTTTGCTGTGCGGCTAGTTTGGCGTTTAAACGCAAAAATGGCGCAAAAACAGTGTGCCAGTACGAAAAGGCGCAAAAATAACAGAAAAAAACTAGTGATACATGTGGCCCATAGATATAAGACCATAAGATAAATAAACAGATAGATGATTAGACAAAATGATAAACTGATTGATAGATAGATAAATAGATACAAAAAGAAAGTCCAAGCAGCACAAACCTTCAGAGAAAAAGAAAATTGGGTGCAGGCAACCTAGGACCGGGCCTCAGGTCCTCCAGTAATAGTATAAAGAAAGCGGGCAGCACTCCGTTGTAGATAAAAGTAAAAAAGTGTCTTTATTCCATAGTGAGCAACTGTGACAGCGACGTTTCGGCTCTGCAAGAGCCTTTCTCAAGCCATTCAAACAGTGAAATGGTGGCCATATTTAAATACAACAGGTGATCACATGACAAATTGGGATACTCCCACCATTTTTGTATAACTGTGATATAATGCATATTACATAGTCAAATTACATATCGTGAACATTAAACATAGTGCACAATGTAAAATACATGTATATGTATGTGATAGACATTAAAATTGTGTTATATATAACAAACAGCTTTATTAGTGACACAGATTAGTCCAGCCATTGGTCTTGTCTGTGTAAAGGTGCTCAAGTGCTTCTGTGTTGACAGCAATGCTTCCCAGTTGTTTCCACGTGTCGACCTTCCCTGATCAGCAACAATGTACTCCGATACATTTGTATAGTCCATCATCAGAGTAGCAATGAGTAACTTTCTGTGATATAATAATTTTGACATTATATGTCTTTTTTTTCTTTTAGAATATGAGCCTATCCCAGATGTCTCCTCGTGGAAGCCTCCCTACACAACTCCCAAAATATTCTTTTGTCATTTGGTGCTTCAAGAGCGCAAATTGATGCGCCGTTCATGCAATTGTCAAGTGCTATGGTAAACGTATTTCCATCCATTCCCTTATATTTTGTATATTGTTGTTCTTTCATAGGTTACGGTTGGTGTGTCTAGCCAGGGACCACACTGTCTTTTATACAAGTACAGTCAAAAACTTAGGGGATTGATGATGCCGTCTGCCCCGTTTATTATTAGGGGTATATTCAGCAAGGTCGTCCCTTATATTTGCGAGTTATACAATCGTTGGTGAATCAATATCAACGTGCATCCAACATGGTTGTTATCACAGCCAATTGGTCCTGATTTATGGCTGACACATCGTGGACTTTTCCTTTATGTAAATTGCATGAATATTGCATTCAGAATTATCTATGCTTTATCTGATAAATTTTCATTTTTGGTTTCCATAGCACCAGACGCTCTTGCTGGGGCATAATACACATGCGCAGAACCAGGCGCATAGTGTGTGTCCCACCGTGCGACATATTTTTTATGCGCACATTTTGGCGCTCAGCTTGCGTTCCATGTAGCATTTTTCTTCCTTTTTTCCTTTTTTCAAAAAAAATTTTTTTTCAAAAAAATTTTTTCAAAGAAATTTTTTTTACATGTATCGGAGTACATTGTTGCTGATCAGGGAAGGTCGACACGTGGAAACAACTGGGAAGCATTGCTGTCAACACAGAAGCACTTGAGCACCTTTACACAGACAAGACCAATGGCTGGACTAATCTGTGTCACTAATAAAGCTGTTTGTTATATATAACACAATTTTAATGTCTATCACATACATATACATGTATTTTACATTGTGCACTATGTTTAATGTTCACGATATGTAATTTGACTATGTAATATGCATTATATCACAGTTATACAAAAATGGTGGGAGTATCCCAATTTGTCATGTGATCACCTGTTGTATTTAAATATGGCCACCATTTCACTGTTTGAATGGCTTGAGAAAGGCTCTTGCAGAGCCGAAACGTCGCTGTCACAGTTGCTCACTATGGAATAAAGACACTTTTTTACTTTTATCTACAACGGAGTGCTGCCCGCTTGCTTTATACTATAGATAAATAGATAGATACATAGATGATAGATATGAGATAACTAGATAGATTATAAAATATGGGATTGTGAGAGAGATGATCGGGAGATAGATAAAGTCAAGTTTATTGCTCAAAGGAGCCCAGAATGTAGAAAGAAATTGAATTTGAAAATGAAATCCATGAGACACTGCAGAAGAGACATTTTGCCTATTCACAATATATAACATTTGTGCAACTTATAAGTGTTCCTTAGGTGCTTACTCTAAAGTGTCTCAGAATAAATAATACCAAGCCGGATATATCTTTATTGTTTGCCAATGTTCTTAAATGGAAATTCCTAATAAACCATCCTGGGAAATAGGAAGTTCAATCTGCATTGCTCCAGTGTGCGGTGTAATCCTTTAAACCATTCTGCCCGTGTGCTGCATAAAAACCATACAGTACATGGTGGAAATACAGAGGAGATATATTCATCTTCTTCATTTGTATTACTTTAATCAACTATATAATCCTGCTAGACGTTATCTGTTTTGTTAAAGAAAACTTTATGTTAATGTATCAGAGGGAAGACAGTCGTGCATCCGCCTGGTGACAGCATCAATCTTTGGCTGCATTGGGTCATACGGTGCTCATAATGGAAGATGCACACGCCTATATTTGCTTAACATAGCAAAGCGGCACGGTCTTCTCCGTCGTCTGCCGTGTAATTTTGCGCAGTCGCCCCAAGACTGGCTTTTCCATCTCTCCTTAACTAATTCACACTCACATCCTCCATCCAGTCCGTGGCTCTTGCCATGTCCACCGGGGGCTTCTGATTATCTAAGATAAAATATCAACATCTCTATCAATATGGAAAGTAATCCACAGGCGGGATCCTGAGTGACAGCTCCCCGTCCTATGCAGTAGCCAGAGTTCCTATTATCCACTACATCTGACGTTTATCACTTCGCTTGTCTCGTTCGTTTAAACCAGTGTCATGTCATAATCTGACAGGCGTGTGAATCCAGCCAACTCTCTTTTGCAGAGCTTTAAAAAATTCATTTTTCACTCATGAAAAGAAAAACAAAAATCTTTTATCATTTTTATGCCCTAATCTGAAGATATAAATTAACAATTAGAAAAAGTTCTACGTCGCAATCACTTAATGATTGATTTTAGCTTTGGATATTTTAATGATGTAGGAGTAACCCTTGACATACGGATGTAAAGCTGCTGAGTGTAGGAAAGCTGTTTTTGTCATTTATCATAACACTTAGGCCCTTTTCATGCTTGCGTTTTTCATGCGCATGATCTGCGCGTGCTTTTGATGTGCAGAACTTGCATTGCACTTAAATCGCGTGAAAAACAAACCATATAAGTATATGGAGATGCATCAAAAACGCATTGCACTCGCATTGGACTTGCATGTTTCTCAGAGTGCAAAGCGTTTTTGATGCATCTCCATAGATTTATATGGTTCATTTTTTTAACTGGTCGATTGTCGTAGAAAAGATAGAGCTCAGTCCTGAGTCCTTCTCACACGTGTTATCTGTGCATGAAAAACGCATTGAAAATGCATTGAAAACACCACGCATGTGAAAAACTAAGACACTGAACAAACGCTGACCGAAAACTGATTGAACTCTTATAAAAAATGTCAGTTTTTCACTGACCAAACCCTGATCGCACCCTGATCAGACTCTGATGTGATCTGCAAAGCAAGTGTGGAAGGGGCTTAAGAATATCATTGTATTCCAAAGTATTTACCATACACAGTCCTCTTATTTCCGCAATCTAGTCAAAAGCCTCTCACTTAGCTAAACCGGTTCCCTACACTGTACTGAAGAGTTGCAAAGGCATTGAAACAGTGTTTGCCTACAGTTGGTAATCTGTTCCTTCTGGAATAGATACACTGGTTTTGCCATCATGTCATTAGGCTTCCTGAAAGTCATGCTTCATGGGAGCTGCCTTACAAGGTAAAAGAGTCAATGTTTTCCTTATTCCTTATTTGGCTTTTCTCCTAAGCAGTACTTGCTGCCGCACAGCGGCTTATCATCATCCTCTTCCATACCTTGCAATCCGTGTATGAAGAAGACCGAAACATTACATGAATTTGGATTGTCATACTTTGTACACCAGTAAAATTCTGTGTTTTTGCATCATCAAATGGAGTGTCAAGTGTTTTTTATTATTATACTTAACGGACTGGTATCCTACATGAGCACCCTCTTTCACACCAAATGGAGTGACGTGCAGTCCATTAGTACTGCCTGCTGATGTTGACATCACTCTTGTCAGCTCCCACTCCTGCGCAGTCCATCTGACAGCTTCATCACAAACTGTAGTGCTGTACAGGTTGACTGTGTGGGAGCTAACGAGAGTGACATAAACATCACTGAAGTACCCCGGGGGTGTTGATTATACCCTGGAGCCATAGCCTGGAGGGGCTCTGCTAACGCCCTCCAAAGCACTCCAGACTGATTAGTATAACTTTTTTAATGGTTTTTCGGTAGTGCAGACGTCGGGTACACAGATAATAAATTCCTAACTGGTTTGCTCTGTAGAAGCTCTTCAAGAAGGTATTTTTACTTTGGAGGACTGATTTCCCATTATATATTTTCTTTAAACACAGTAGATATTGGTGCTGACACAGCCGCAGGTGTTATCCTTTAAATGAAACTGGCAAAGCCACCAATTTCCCTTTAAACGTCCCTCCCAGCGATGCCCACATAGACCTTGGTTATAACTGGAGGTGGGGGGGGGGACGAACTCCGAACCCAAAAATCTGAACCCCAACTTCTGGCTGTGGAACATTGATCGGACCGATCATCACTAGTTATTTTTTTCAAGATATAAAAATGTATCTCCATCAAATTCTCTGTTAGTTTTGTCACAGATTGAACTTGATAATAAGATTCTACCCCAAGTATCTGAGGAGCTAATGTAACATTGACAACTAATCTCTATATTTGCAAAAACACATTGAAAATATATTGTATGTGGAAGTGAATAAAACATAATTAATTAGAAATATGACATCTGCTCATCTTTATGACTAGTGGGTGGAAATAGTGTTTATGGAGTAATGTCTAGAAGTAGAAGCTGGCAGTAGATCATATCACTGATAAAGTGCCATCGCTACTCCGGGGGGATTTGCAGCAAGAAAATAAAATACTAGAAAGAAATACAAAAAAGAATTAGTTTGGAGATGTAATAAGCTGAACCAATAGGGAAATATTATTTAATGTAAAAGACAAACATTTAATAACACTTTGTCCATTTTCTTGTCAACATAAGTCAGAAGTAGCAGTATTTATAAGGAAATAACAAAATGGCTACCTCTTTGTACAGGTTTGTGGTTCTGTGAGTTAGAGAACTGGAGAAACATTCAGTTAAAGGCATAGAAAGTGTCATTTTATCTGTAGCTTCAATTCCCATCTATGTACATAATTGCCTGTAACTCGTCTTCTGTATTTTGAATGATGAGATTGTTACATTTGTTATGATAACAAAGTAGGTAATCCAGGTACCTAAGATATGGACATCTGAAGTGTCAATTCTCTTTCAGCCTCTAAAAGTGATTCATCTCAGACAAAAAGTTACTTTTCTCAGCTCATTATCATATTAAAGCTTGGAAGATTGGCGCATGGCAGTTTTCTGTTGGACTTTGCACGTTCTTTTTAGTGCAAAGTGCTTGCACAGGTATTGAAGAAGTGTCCGAATCACATATATGTCACAGGTGAAACTTTTGTGGTACAGCTGCACTAGGCATTATGAAACACAAATTAGGAAGCGTTCTGGAGCTCTATCGGACTAAAGTCTGACAGGAGTGTGTCGAACAACCCATGTTAAAGGTGCACCAAAAACAGTGGAGCAGTGCAGGGAAAGCAAGATTCATGAAGAACAGGCGCCAGAAATAATGAATCTGGCGCCCCCTATACTCTACACAGGCAAACTGCACATAGTACACACTGCAGTGTTCTTAGTAAATGTGATCTATTATGTCTATATTGCTGTGGCCTTCATGTAATACAAGACACTAATATAATGCAATTAGACATGGAAAAATACAGTAAAGTAGTTATATGAAGTGTCCGCCATCATTGATTTTTGTGCAACTTGTGACTGATCAGGAAGGCTCCGTGCCAAGTAACCAACTTGTTAAATCTTCTCATCCATCATAATAAAGCGGTGCCCGCCAATGTGTGGTCTGATTCACAGACTAGAGCGATTGTGGCATGCTTTTAGCCTCTAAACTAAAACTTAGAAGAGCAAGATGTATGGCCGTCCGGTCCCTGTAATTACAATGGGTCATTGTATCAGCCTCAGACAAATGTGCATAATTCAGGCATCTCCATTTGTCATTAGCAGCCATTTTCAGTCGGGGATAGAAGGCAAAATGCACTTTGAACGGTAGCAGTTTTAAGCTGCCTGTTAATTACTTTAGTGCCTTGATATCCTCAGTGGCTGCATTTCGATTTACCATTGTAAATGGATTACATTAATGAGGCACAAACAATTTTTTTTTCTGAGTCTATGATTAACACAGAATCAAACAGGACTTATCAACAGGTTTCTTGGAAGTGCGACCATTCATCTATAGCAATTGTTTGCATTCGCCCATTAGTGCCTGATATCTCAATCCATCAAACATTCACTTAGTAGACTTTCTGCTTCTAAATACAGAACGTAGGATCACTCTACTCTGCGGGGCGGTGGACACCATTTCCTTCCATGATATCACCTAGATTAAGCCGGATGCTCAGTCAGCACAGATTGACCACAGCATTCAATCAACAAAATGTTGGTTTTCATCCCAGGGGTCTCCGCAGCATTGACCCTGTTGTGTGCTCTACTTGATAATTGTCATGTATAAAATCAATAACCAGACATTACTTATTACTGCATTTATTTATTCCTCTAGTATATGAAAAATGTATTAAAGCAAGTTCATGTTTCTGACTGTAAATGTGACTTTCTGCAAACAGCACGCTCTGTCATTGATGCTCAAATCGCAAACATGTGCATAGGAAACACTGAAAAACTCAGGCACTTAAAGGGGTATTCCCACAAAGACAAGTTTCTTAAATATACTCAGAATAACAAAATAATACATTCTCTAATTCACTGTTATTTATAAAAATAAGGCAATTCACAGATATAAGTCAAGCTTGTCTCTATTAGTCTTGGTGTACAGTACATTTCAGTTGCCGACCCTGTGTCTTCTGACTTTAGGGCCCGCAGCCATCTTGCTTTTCTCTCTGACGCTGTCGAGCTGAGCTGCTCTCTGTAGCGGCCCCTCCCCTTGCATTCCAGGATGAAGCTGACATCTATACACAGACACTGACTTCCTGCCGGCAAACAACAGCAGTAGAGAAGAGCTACAAGCTACTGGGGAGGGAAGCACAATAGATCTGATAGTGTGTGTAGCTGAGATGTAGCAGACCCGGAGAGTGTCATTGTCTATAATAGGCATTAAATGGATCTCATCATCTCTTATCTCTGTCTCATCTCTCTTTTTATGTGTCAGATACTATAATACTGTTCAGAAGGTAAATTAAAGTGTATATAAACCTGTACCCTGATAATGTAGCTACATTGTCAGCACACAGCACTAGATGGATCATAATGGGGCTGATTTACATACCCGGTCTTGTCGCGATCCCATGGTACATTGTCCGACAAGGATTTTGGTCCGGTGCGATTCACTAAGGCTGTGTGTCCTATTTCCTGCAGGTGTTGCTTCCGCGCCAAGGTCTGCCGGAGTTCACTTTATTCTTCCGCGTTTTTTCCGAATCCGTCGGGTTGTCCAACGGCCACGCTCCCTGATTTCTGTCGAGAGCAAGCCGGCGCCAATGTGCCACAATCCGATTGCGTGCGCCAAGAACCCGGGGCAATTCGTCACAAAACGGAAATATTCGACAAAACCAGACGGAATCACGGTCCGTGGACCCTTAGTAAATGTGTCCCAATGTGTCTGGAAGGTGTCTGGAATTTTACACTCACCAGCCTAGGGAGTGATAGGAGCTAAACCAGCAATAAAACTGAGTAAAATTGTAAAGTAAAAGGTTAAAAATGATCTTAATGGTGTAAACATCACTAGGGGATTAAAATTTTAGAATTTTCTTTCATTGGCAAACCCTTTTAAAGAAAAATTATGAATTATGGGACACTAAATCAACAACAGCTTTCATCTGTAGTTGCTTTAAAAGAAACACATTTTAATGCTTACCTAGAGATAATGTACATTGGACTCATCTCTGAGTGTACAATGTTGGCATCACTTAATGACTGTGAAGGCCTTTAGGGCTCCAGACTCTTGAAAGTATGAGTGTTTGTTTTTTTTATTTGGGTCAATTTGGGACAATAATCCACTAGTTCCTTAGGACCCTTGAGTCTTTTAGTATCCCAAATAAATTGCAAACTTTTCTCTAATGAGATATAGTTTTTTTTTTAATTTGTACATGACATGACTAAACTAAAATGGAGGTGGTAGTAGACGCAAGTAGTAGAGGTTATTCCTGTTATACCCAGAGAAATGATGAGATTAGACGACGGAGGCTGTTTGCTTATTTATCAACTAGTCGATCCTCAGCTCCTTACCAATTGTTTACTAACTATGTATTTTATTGCCAAAGACATGCAAAATATAAGCAGGAAGCTGTTTCCTTCTATCCCGAAGAAATCGGAAAAATGTTTGCTGATGGTTAGTTCCTGTAATGAAGTTGACAAACCTTTTCTTCAGACTCCATGAGTTTTTCTACATTTACAAGGAAAGGTAAAAAAGGAGAATTAAAAAATTGCACAGAAGAATTTAGAACTCTTTATTGCTTGTTGAAATATTGTTTATATCTAATATAAGTCCCTCAATATATTTGTTTACTTGCAAAATCCAGTTATTAAAAAAGGCTGACAGACGCCTGTAATTCATCACCTTACCGAGGTTATGAAAACAAATGATAAAAACAAAGGGTAACATTCAATGTTTGTCTTCAATGGCTGACAGGGAAATATGAATTCTAAGACAAATAAATCTTCGAGTGCTGCTTCTTCTTACCCAAAAACATCAAATTTGCTTCCGGGTGAGGAGTAAAGTAACTTAAAAACTATGTCAAACTGCTCCGACTTCTCACCATTTGTGAATATGCCTGAGGCAATATCCACATGGCCATATGGGGGGCATATATATACGGCTGACTTATATACGCCGTATATATGTCCCCCATAGACGGCAATGGCCGCACAGTGCCGTACGGAGAACATGTCCTCTCTTACCCCAGAATACGGCGCTGTGCGCCATATATCACTATGGAGAGAGGTAAGAGTGAACAGCGCTTACCCCCTCCTCCTCTCCTGGGCACCGCCATGTGCCTGCCGTGCTGTGGCACGGTGGGCACACATCATGTGAATGTAGCCTAAGAGAGGTTGAGTTTTGTCAACAGATACATTTATACACTGGGTACCATATAGTGGCCCTTATGTATCCTCTAGATCAGTGGCGGTGAACCTATGGAACGGGTGCCATAGGTGGTAATCAGAGAAATCTCTGTGGGCACCCAGGCTGTCTCCCTAGCCCTACTGGACTACTGGAGGAGAGAGAAGGTGTGGACACAGCTGGGTGACCATTAGAGCTACGGATCCAGGCCCTGGAGGAAAGCTAATGATACAAAGAATTTATTTCTACTGTATCACTGTCATCAGGACACTGATACGATTTAAAGCTCTGACAGAGAAGGGAGCTATAAGTTACTACTGAAATTGCCATGTTGGTACTTTGCAATAAAGAAATGGGTACTCATTGTCGTTTGGGCACTTGGCCTCTAAAAGGTTCACCATCACTGCTCTAGATTAAGTCCTCTAGATGTTGTTATACCAGGGAATCCAGGAACCCAAGTTTAGGTTCATGTAAATATCCAAACTTTATATAATATTTATGAGCTTGATGAATGGTTTTTGTTATCTGAAACATTAAGACATGTCTATTTTTTCTCAGTGGTTCTTATAAAATGACCTCAAGTATCATCGGCATGAGTTTTCTTTGTTCTTCTTTGTTGTACAAATAGGAGGAACCAGGGAAATAACTTTTAGCTGCTGGACCCCAATGCAAAATGTGTAACAGGCCACTAACTGTAATGTCTCATTTATTAAACTGGTCTTCGCATATTGTGAAGGGACACTTTGGGGGCGCACTAAAGCTTCTGTGTCTGAGTAAGAGTCCACTCACTGTATCACTGCACGTCCTGGATGACGTGTGGTTAGTCCACCAGAAAAATTTTGCAATATATGGGTTCAATGATGTTTGTTATTCTGCAACATCCGATATGTTTTCCCATGAAAATAAGTTTACTGTTTTTTACAGTAGCGCACAGAGACATGTGGACATGTGACTACAATTAATCCCACCAATAGACATCTTCATAAACAAAGACCAACATCTATAACTGTAACAGCAGCTTTGGCCCTAATCCTTTAATTTTACCTTCAGAGTCGATTTAATGGATGCTTAAACGAGTACAATGTAAAACGCAGACGCTTAATCAATAAAAATGTAAAACTAATTGACTGCTTAAATGTAAGTCGAGCACAATAATGATAAAAGTGCTGGTGACAATTATGAATGATGTAAACACCACAAGAAATATTCATGTTTACAAGCTGAAAGGAGAGAAAAATATTTATTGATAGAGACATGTATGGAAATATTCTGGCCAGTGAGATGACAGTTCGATCAAATCTTGTAGCTGTTCGGCACCTTGCAAGTAAAAAAAAAAAATAATGAAATAAAAGAAAAAAGGAAACATTTGGCATATGGTTTATCACACTATTCAGGTTTTAATCCGCTTCCTTACTGGCTCATAATTTATCAAAAGAAGTCCAAGCACAAAGGAACACTGACATCTTTGAACTGCAGACTTGTATAAAGTTATTCCCACTATTTTGGGAAATCTCTCTGTGCTTTTCCCAAGCTATCAGATCCTCAAAGCCGCCACAACCCAATACTGAACTAAATTTTGAAAAGAAGCTCAAAAGTCTCCAGATTGAGTTTTACAAAAATTGGCAACTAAACACGCATGAATCGGGTTTCAAACTTCACATTTTATTTTTAATTCTAAGGAGCGGCTTGGTTTGTGGAACATTGCAGGAAAACCTAAACTCCTATTCTTCATAAGAATGTTGATAAGAAAAAAATCTATAATTTTTGCTGCATGAAGACGGAGATAAAGTTTCTGAGGATCTATTTTAATGAGAAGTGGTTTTGCAGACAAAGCAATAAATACTACCGCACATGCTTGTGTCTCTTCATATGTGTCATCGATGTGTGCGTGACATCAGGACAACAGATGAATCGGGTTTTTAAACTTCACATTTTATTTTTATTTGTAAGGAGTAGGCTGGTTCGTGGAACATTGTGGGATAATCTGGACTATTATTCTTCTTTGTTTATAAAATAAATCTAATATTTTTGCTGTATGAACACAGAGAAAAGTTTACAAGGATCTATTTGAAGGAACAACAAAAAAAAGGTAACTAGCCCTCCAAGGATTAGTTTCAAGAAAGGATCCCCTTTTTTTGTTGCACCTTCACCTGTGAAGCCTCAGGCCACTCCATGCACCGGACGGTTGCGGTGAACTGGAACTTTGTGTTTTAATGAACAGGGGTGTAGTGCATATGCTTCTTTCTATTCATATACAGTGTCGTTTTCAGTATTTTAAATCTTGGACACATGAAGTCACAGTACAAGTATAATATACACCATGATAACGTAAGCACAGGAATACACAAACATGTGCGAGGCTTTGAGGTCACAGTTTGAATTCGGTGGAAAGTCAAGCATATGTGTCGAGAACAAATTCACTTTCTACCTGCCATTCAGAGAAAGCCAAGCATTATGGCCTGTTCAAAAGAAACCATGTTTATCTTAGTGTTCCTATGACACCACTGACCAACAATCCTTAATTTTACCAGAATAACCCTCTAATAAACAATATTGCAGTTTCACTGATGGTTGTCTAGTCCTACTTAGAAGCTCCTGATAAATCATTCTTCTCAAAACCTCCTTTTTTTTATTACCGTGTACACTGCGATTTCTGCAATATAGTGTTATAAAAATGATGCTTGTCAGTCTTCGGGGCTTATGCCACCAGAGCTCCTCTGAGGCCTCATCTTATAATTTATTCACTGCCCCATTACTCATCCAGCCACACCTGGTTCCACCTGGTCTCCAACATCACCTGCTCTCTGCACGCTTAATGGGTATGTAAGGGCAGTAGGTAAGTAATAAATTATGAGGGATCGACAAGGGATCAGAGATGCTCTGGTGACATAAGTGGGAGAGCCTCAAACAAAATGGAATTACACTCACCGCCGTTTTATTAGGTACACCTGTCCAACTGCTCGTTAACACTTAATTTCTAATCAGCCAATCACATGGTGGCAACTCAGTGAATTTAGGCATGTAGACATGGTCAAGACAATCTCCTGCAGTTCAAACCGAGCATCAGTATGGGGAAGAAAGGTGATTTGGGGCCTTTGAACATGGCATGGTAGTTGGTGCCAGAAGGGCTGGTCTGAGTATTTCAGAAACTGCTGATCTACTGAGATTTTCACGCACAACCATTCTAGGGTTTACAGAGAATGGTCCGAAAAAGAAAAAAACATCCAGTGAGCGGCAGTTCTGTGGGCGGAAATGCCTTGTTGATGCCAGAGGTCAGAGGAGAATGGGCAGACTGGTTCCAGCTGATAGAAAGGCAACAGTGACTCAAATCACCACCTGTTACAACCAAGGTAGGCAGAAGAGCATCTCTGAACGCACAGTACTTTGAGGCAGATGGGCTACAGCAGCAGAAGACCACACCGGGTGCCACTCTTTTCAGCTAAAAACAGGAAACTGAGGCTGCAATTTGCACAAGCTCATCGAAATTGGACAGTAGAAGATTGGAAAAACGTTGCCTGGTCTGATGAGTTTCGATTTCTGCTGCGACATTCGGATGGTAGGGTCAGAATTTGGCGTCAACAACATGAAAGCATGGATCCATCCTGCCTTGTATCAACGGTTCAGGCAGGTGGTGGTGGTGTCATGGTGTGGGATATATTTTCTTGGCACTCTTTGGGCCCCTTGGTACCAATTGAGCATCGTTGCAACGCCACAGCCTACCTGAGTATTGTTGCTGACCATGTCCACCCCTTTATGACCACAATGTACCCAACACCTGAAGGCTACTTTCAGCAGGATAATGCGCCATGTCATAAAGCTGGAATCATCTCAGACTGGTTTCTTGAACATGACAATGAGTTCACTGTACTCAAATGGTCTCCACAGTCACCAGATCTCAATCCAATAGAGCATCTTTGGGATGTGGTGGAACGGGAGATTCGCATCATGGATGTGCAACCGACAAATCTGCAGCAACTGTGTGATGCCATCATGTCAATATGGACCAAAATCTCTGAGGAGTGCTTCCAGCGCCTTGTTGAATCTATGCCACGAAGAATTGAGGCAGTTCTGAAGGCAAAAGGGGGCCCAACCCGTTACTAGCATGGTGTACCTAATAAAGTGGCCGGTGAGTGTATATTGATAGCTTATTTGATAGAATACATCAACAAAAACATGGTGTACAGGGTTATAAAAAAAAGAAGTTTTGAGAAGAACGATTCATCAAGAGCTTGTAGGTAGAACTAGTCCACCGTTAGTGAGACTGGTGATTGATGTCCTTTAAATAGTAACCTCTATAAGTAATTTATATAGTTCACCTATAAATAACCAAGATAGTAACAGTCCCCCTAAAAATGATTGAGATAATAACCGTCCCTCTATAAATAACCAAGATAGTTACAGTCTACCTATAAGAGTCAGATTATTAGTTACATAAATAGTTCTTCTGTAAATACCTCCATACAGATCCAATAAATCTTGTTGCTTGCTTCCAATTATTTAATTAATAGGTAAAATCTATGACATTGCTTGAATTGAATGAGAAGCGGTTCTTACTTTAAATCTCCATTTCACAAGGGGAAAAACTAACCTGCTTTAATAAACATATTCAGTAAATCCGACAGCCACTGACACGTTGACTGACAACGTGTATTATCAATAGTACAAATAAGCTTGTATAATAATTCAATGATGCCTGCACTTCGCAGGAACAGAGGCTATGATTTCCTTCAATGAGCGGCTTAACATCAATTATATACAGCTCATTCTTCTAACAAGAGGTTTAAGAGTTTTAATAGCAGGTAATGAGAAGACATTGTTCTCCATGGCGCTAATCAAAATGTTTCATATGTATAAATATTTATTCCACCAATGTCCAGAGATTCTATGAACGCGCGTTTATCTCTGGAACGACAAAATACGCTTGAGCTCATAAGTTCAATTAACCTCCGAGGTCACATTTTTTAAAGACTGAACATATCAAGTGCTCTACATAAAGTACACAACAACAGCCATACTGCAGTATCCAGAACAGGGGGGGTCATTGAAGGTGGCAGTATGTCCGTCTGTAATTTGTGCACACAGCTATCGGCTGGATCGGTTATAACAATACTGTGCACTGGTTTTTCACAAAACTGCTGTCTACCTGAGTTTATTAACCTAGATACTTTTAAAAGTGCTCACAATATGACAAAACTAAAAATTGCAAGACTGGGATAAAAGGCGATAACCAAAGAAAAGCCTCAGTGTTTTAATGGGCGATCCATTGAAAACTGATATTTTTCTAGGGCAAAATGGTTGTCTGCACTACAGCCAACTACATTGTAAGGAAATTGGCTAGCCAATTGGTAACCTTTCGGAATGACTATATTTCAAACTATTTGAACCAAACTAGGTTTTACTACCCCACCTTCCCTCCATAGTAGTAAAATATCATCATGTGACCCAGAAAGGCTTGTGCATAAGCATATAGTAATGAAGAAAACTTTTCCAGCTCTAATAATTTGTTTCAGATTAGGTTGTGTGTGGGCGTAAAAATTCAAAGTCACTGGCACAAAGTGATGATTTCCATGTTCTGTAGGTTAATTGGCCCTTTACCTGCTGTAGCCTCTTATGTTGTAGTCACTCTAGATTTCAGCTTCAACGTAACAGCTCAAACTGTGTCCAGATCGCAGATAACACTTCATAATTAAACTCTGCCTAAATTATGTCTCTAATTCACAGCAGTCAGCACCCAATTATCTCAGTTTACATACTATATGACATAAATTATGATTCCTCATTTCAAATTCCCATTAATTTGTATGTTTTAACAAGGACTCTAATATCAAGACTTTGAGCAGTAAGAATTAAAGGAGCACAATCCAAAGTTTCTAAATATATTTGCTTAAGTATTAACCATGTTCTAAAATATTCATAATAGATTATGAAAGATAGGAAAAAAATGATGTTTAGTAGAGAAGTCTCAGTATCTGCCAGAAATGAAGGTAAGAGATGGAGCCTATGAAAGTGTGGCATGTCTACCGAGATAATCAAACATATCCACACCTCCGACAGTATTATATTAGGAGCCGTGCACCTGTGTGACCATGGTCAGATGGTCAGATTTATGTCCACTGGCAGTAAACATAGAAGCTTTCTATAGAAGGACAGCAAGCAGAGATCTAGAAAACTGTGAGGAATTGATACAGAAAGTATATTGGAAAATTTTATGACGTTTTCTTAAACAAACAATATCAATTATTTGTTGAAAGTGGACAACCCCTCTAAAGTTTCTCATGATAGCAATTCCATTCAATATCACACATATCACATGTATCTGGACATGTCCATCTAGGGGTGGCCATTGATTCTCATTGTTCATTTACAAAGTAATTAGTGTCAAAGGCTCCAGCTCAGTTGTAAACAAATTTATTAACAATTAAGACTGAGAATTGTGCCAATTGAGGTTAAAATCTACCTACCTTAGTCCTACCTCAGGGCAGTCCAAATTTATAGAATTAAAGAGGACCTGTCACCCCCAAAAATTACCCCCACCAAATATGTTGCCCCTAATCCTGTGCCTAGACCCTTTATATTTATTACATTTTTATTACAATTTGTGTGTGCAAACATAGTTTTAATCAATCCGACCTCTTACCAAATAAGAGGTCAGATCGTCCTATAGGTCCCCTAGCAGTCGGCCGAATTCATGAGGGGGCCGGTCAACACAGCCCCTCCACGCCCATCTCAGTCAGGGACCTGTAAGAATCTCCAGCAGCAGCGCATATATTGCACAATCGCTTCCGGCTCTATGCGATGTGGCGCACTGACAGCGGATGTACCACGCTTATTCACAGCGCCGCATCGCATGGAGCCGGCAGCGATTGCGCAATATATGCACTGCTGCTGGCTATTCTTACATGTCCCTGACTGACAGCGGCGTGGAGGTTGTGTGTCGGTTGGCCCCCTCATGAATACGGCCGACTGCTAGGGAACCTGTACGACGATCCGACCTCTTATATGGTAAGAGGTCGGATTAATTAAAACTCTCTTTGGACACACAAATTGCAATAAAAATTGAATAAATATAAAGGGGGTGTGGACAGGATTGGGGGGGGACATATTTGGTGGGGGTATTTTTGGGGGGTGACAGGTCCTTTTTAAGACTAGGACTATCTCCTCCATCTAATGATGTGAAAATATCCTTGCATTTCGAGGAAATTTTCATGAAACGTCATTGTAAAAGCTTTCTTTCTTTACTTATGTGTATTTCAGTTCTCAGAAAGTGGTGCAACATCTCTCCTGAAAACAATATCATGCTGTAAGTATTCTGTCTCCTAATTTGGAGCATTTTGCTTCATTTTAGTACTGGCGTAGAAACGGCTGTGTTCATAAATCTCCCTCCTTATATCTGCATCCTGTATTACAATAAATCCCTGTGATTGCCATATTTATCCGGCACATGTTTTAATCAGTGCACGGCCTGGTTCATAAATACATCTAATGACTATTTGGTAGATCTATTATATTTCTGTTAAAAAATAGCTTTCTGGTGGTTGCGCATTGTACCTCAGTTCATGAAAGTCTTAGATAAAAGCAATGACCTGGCATAAAGACAGCTAAAATAGAAGACATATTGAATTATAATGGTATCTGGAAGCCTTTCCAAATTCATCTCGGACTGCAGAAAGAGAATACATCTCTAAGAAGCAATAAAAAATGCAATCTATGACAAAACGCTACTAAACAGAAAATAACCACCACCCCGACTCATTGTTCAGGGATCTATACAATATACATGTCACTGGCAGTAGTCAATGCTTTTACATCTTTTATTATAGTCAATTGGGGAGTACATTATGGTCATAATATAATACATTTATCTTCTTTCCATGTAACCCTCTTATTTTTTTTCATATGCATCGTTGTCTCTGGAGTCCAATGTGTGTCTTTTGTTATTTGCTTTATAGACATTATTCTTCTTTTCTTCCCATTATTTCCTTCTTCTCTGGGGAGTTTACCTTCCGCTTATTATTTAGGGGATAACTACCATTGCTATTCAGTTTGCAGTGCAGCATGATTTCTTTATGTCTCATAGAACTTATTATTCAACCAAAAATATACTTTTACTACATATGTTACCGCGGAATATAAAGAGACCATCTCAATCTCTCGTAATCATATGCACTAAATGTGCTTGCATAAAACTTCAGAGCTGCATCAAATCCTAGAAGAACGAAAATCGGGCATTCTTAGTGTTTCCTTGCCACAAATCCAGGTCTTCTGAGTAATTTTTGGCTTTGAGGTCCCTTAGGGAATGTTACTCTTTGCCATGCATTGGATGACGGCAAAATCTTTACACCCCTTAGAAATTATTTATGTAATGGGTCTCATGATTCATTGGGTTTTTAATAATAACATGTAGTCAATAAATTAGAAAAATGTTCATATTCTATATTATTGATAAATTACTCCCGTAAACATGGTCAAAAGTATCCACTGATATTGCCTAAATAAATGTGTATCATAGAAATATTTTGAAATATCACTGATTTTCAAAATCAAAGGAGAAGGTGAATGTAAAGGGATTTTCTAGTTAAAAACTTGTAATTACTTGTAATTTAGGTCAGGTCATCAAAAGGTGATTTGATGAGCTAAGGACCAACCACAGCCCCATCGACCAACTCATAATAATTTTGACGGTTTTAACTTTATCCACTGTCCCTACCAGACCTAAAACAGTGACTATGTATCAGATGTAAAATTGTCTTTGGGTACATTTTTCAGAATTGCCATGCAGATGCAAGAAGGGCCCAGAACTGGTTAGTTCGATTGCTCTTGAACCGGATGGAAGAATCTTATAAAAATTTCCCTCCCCTGTGAAACTACATTGGTTCTATTCACATCATGTGTAGTATATTTGCTCAGCATGTAAGGCAGGAAATCTCCCAAAGTATATGCTGGGTTCTGGCAGTTGGAGACCTCCTTTTTTGCCTTTATACTTTACATGTTATATTGGGGAAAACAAATATTCCCATAGGAGGCAAATGCAGCTTCTGGGGGAAGGATGCAAAGTATTGCATCCCTTCCCGGCTGCCATCGAGCATGAGGGGGGTCTCCAGTGATATATGTCCATATAAGGACAGTGACATCACTGGGGAAAACAACCTGAACATTAGCCGCAGCCAGTGATTGGATGATCACTCCTCCTCCCGACTTTCATTGGGGGTGGGGATAAACAGGACGATGTATTCCACTGTATGAGCACACAGAGGGGTAAATCATTTGTTAAGGACACATTAGGAATCTGCCCAACATATCCTCATAACGGAGAGTGGAGTGAACCCAGCCTTATTTTAATTTTTGGAATGCTATCCCCCTTCTCTGTACCATACCTGCCTTGCTAGCTATGTGACTGATCACATTTGCGCTGTATAGGATGAGCCTACTAATGCTCTAAAGCACTTATTGAAAAACAAAAGATAACATCTGGAAATTATGTTTGAGTAATAAGTCAAGTGTAGAGTCCCATACAGCAGGATTTATAATAGAGAAAGAATCTAAGAAATGCCATTTTAAAGCATTAAGTTAATTACTGTTTGAGAGGAAATATTTCAAGGATATGTGTGCAATAAACAGTCATCCACATAGCAATGAATCCCTGACCCCCATAGAGCACGGCTAAACACTGCACGTGTATGAATCACAACAAAAAGTCTACATACCTCCAGAATTTTAATTGCAGCCATAACCGCTTAATACTGACCCATGTTTCAGAATCACAGAGAGAATAGTATAAAAAAAAAAAACAACATAAAGACAATTGTCTGAATCATTTAAACACAAACTGATAAGAAAGCAGCGGCAAGCGGCACCAGAAAACAAGGAAGATAGAAGAGGCACAAAAGATACTTCAAAAACTGTCAAAACAAATCTTTCCACTCGCTTTGTCGAGTAAAGAATTTGGGGTGAATAACCTGATCTGCTAAAATCCCTAACACATAGCAAAGATATTTATTATGACAGATTAAATGCTCAGCTTCTAAAATGACTTGAGTGGCTAATATTTAGAAAGCAATAAACTTGGGAATTATGGTAATTAGTACAACATCACCAATTAATTTATTTTCTTTCATTTAAAAACCATCGGAACAATGGAGAAGCATACTAAATAGTCCTGATCCCTTCCATTGTAATTCATTCTAATGCATTACTGCTGAGATGTATCGGGCTCTGGTTAGAAGGCGATGGTTATATAATGAAGTCTGTGCTTCATCAGATTTGGTATCTTGCAGGTTAATTTCTTATATACCAAAGAAAAAGCTTTAAATTAAAGGAAAACTACTATTAGTTGGTATGCATTGTGACATACATATTGCAGCTTATTTACTAAGGGTCCGTAGATTGCATTTCTGTCCGATTTTCCAACATTTTCGGGATTTGCGCCTCTGTGACAAGCTTTGTGACAGGATTTAGAAGGGGATTGTGTCACACGCGATCGGATTTTGGCGCAGCGGATTTAATATTTAATAATATTCAAATTGTGTCACATCCAATTCACTTACATACACCGGGAAGAAGATGGTGAACTCCGGTGGACCTGAGCGGGGAAGTGATACATGCAGGATATCGGGTGCACAATCTTGAATAGTGAATCGCAACACAGTGTATTGTCGTCGTACAATGCACTTTCAGGAACTCCGAGGGACCGGGTAAGTAAATGTGCCCCATTGTGCTATACATACCTTAAGAATGCTGTTGCTACACTGATGCAGGATCATATCTTGTTTAATCCCTGAATTGAGTGGTTTTGCTGAAAAAACTATTACAAAATTCTGAACTTTGGGAAAGCTAAATAAACACATTACTCGGAGCTCCCTGAACTGTCCAGACAGGATTACTCAACCTGATCTGGATGACTCACACACAGCAGCTAGGGGATAGTGTAGCCATTGATTGCCTCTGCCTGCCAGGGACAACACAGTGATTACATAATTCTCTGATGCAGTGCATAATTAGTGTAGTAGGAGAAGTGCCGGAGCAGCCACAGGAGAGACAGAACCTCATTATCATAAATTTATAATAATGATCAGTTCAGGTATTACACAAGATATGTTTCTGCATCAGTGTAGTTACTGCATTCTCAAGGTATGTTTGGTTCACAATGCATAAAAACTATTGGAGATTTCCTTTAAGTTAACTGTTGAGGACAACACACTTTAAATGATCCCCTCCCCACCAGAAATAACGTGGCTTGAACAGCAGGCCAGGAAATTGTGATTTTTTTAACTCCCTTTCGCATCCCTCACCATATTTTTTGAAATGGGGGTGTAGCAGGGCACAAGGCGGACCATGGTCTACCGAATTTATGACTGTGCTAAGATACGCCAGGCTTTAGCTTTTTCATTGTACCACTCTTGATATTCCCCACTCTGGCTGGTTCCAGACCCTTAAGCAAAGTAATCACACAGTGGAATGAAATCAACACCAGGTTCAGCCTGGCATAGATTTAGGTTGTATTCTGAACCATGATTCAGATGCAGGCTATAGTAAAGTGTGTGAGCCAGGGCATTACCAGCCTGCGCTCCACCCAAGAAAAAAAAAAGTTGAAATTACTTACTGTGTGCCTGGGATTGTAACTTTTTCATGTCTTGTATCCAAGACAACTGAATGCAAGGTATGAGTAATGCCCCCCATTATGCTGTGTTGTAGGTTTCTAGGACAACTTTCAAAGAGAATACTGTTGGAAGCTGCTACTACTACATCTACTACTATTATTATTTTTACGACTGGTTTTGGTATGAAATACAATTGTCGTCCTTTACTGTATGTTTAAGAGTACTTATTTTTTGTGCTGGTTCAATATAGCTGGAATTGATCTGCAATATTAAAAATTGATCTTTTTAACATGACCCTTCAACTCCAGGCTACTGCTGCTCATGTGCTCATACTTTCTCCATGAAAGAATGCTTGAGTTTAGCTCTAGAAGACCCAGGTTGCCTAAGCAGCTTATGGTTTGAGACTATGGAGCAACTTTTACTTACAAAGTCGCTGGAGTTCACTAAAAGTCCTATTTCTGTGTATATTGCTGCATGCGGCACTTCACAAAGATCGTGCGCCAGAAATTATGAGCGTGTCGCTTCCCTGATCAAAAAAATGAAGCTTATTTATTTCACCTCATGCCCCAGTGCCCCTCTGTGCTGCAGTCAAACAGGCTGTTATACTGTCTTACCTTCCCCTCTGCTCCCTCAGCACTCCCCCCCCCCTGTTTTGTTGGCTTGGTAGTCCTAAAAGGGCTATCTATGTTGTAAAAATGGATCTATGCCCCTTATTTTTCATGTTGGATTCTGATGGTAGATTTCCTTTCCGATAGAAAACAATTATTTTAGTTTTTAAGCTGATGGAAGCTCAATCACAGTACAGTAACAGCTATCGGTGGAGATGGGGAGTTGTTGATCAGTGCACACAGTTTGGAGAATATGATATTCCTCAGGGACAGTAAAGGATGAGAAAATAAGGGATCTGAAGAGCAACTTGACATTATAGATCTAATGATTAATCAGGTGAAACAATAGAACATTTCTTTCATCTATCTATCTGTATATGTTCTCCATTGCAGTCTTTCTGACTAATAATTTCTTTGTACCTTCCTTTGTTGTTGGTTCTGTATTGTCTCCCAAGTCTATTGTCTCCCAGGTCCTTGTTAGTTCATGACCATTAAATATATCTAATCATTCACTCTACAATTCATACAATAACTCAGCAGACTGTGTTGTATAATAATTGCATATAATTCTCAATTTTATACAAATATCAAGAATAAAAGTTTACAATAGAACAAGATAAAGATGTAAGTATACAGATATAATAAACACAGATGCAGTGCAGATTTGCAGTGCAGTGCATTGTGCTCCCTACTCTGTAGGTCCAGATATATCACTAGCTAGGGACCCTTCTGCCATGAGGCGAGGTGAAGTCCCTGTCTCAGGCGGTAGATTGCCACTAGAATGGACTTGCCAGACCCAAACAGTTTTTTAAAAACCAAATTCACCGATACCTGAATTTTAATAGGTCCACTCATCACTACTAATTAACCATGTCACTGTATGTAACTCAGCAATTCTATCTTTCCCAGGATTGGTGAGGGTCCAAGAGGCTGAGGGGATCATAAGATTAGGGAACATCCTACTTGGAATACTATACATTAATGTAATATGATGTGATGGTCAGCCACTGAGTTGGGAAGTTCAGTTCTAAAGATGGTGTACAATCACCATGTCTCCTCATTTTCAGAATCCAAGCTTTGTAGGAATATCCTTGGCATTGTATAGTCTCAGCAGTACCATCTAATTTACTAATGTACTAGTCATAATTTCTTCTACAAACTCCCCAAAAAATATGCAGAAACAAAAAAAATTATTTGATATTTTAAGACTGGTCCAAGCCTCAAAGAGTTTCCTCTACATTCCTTATTATAAACTGCAGTTCACTCAAATCCCCTGTTGCCCTGTTCTTATTCTTATGATTGAACTTGATATATGTCTTCTACGTTGGCTCCTCTACAGTATACAAAGATAATGGAGGAGCTATGGTTGTCTTAAAAGTAGGGAACCTAACCTGCAAGGAATGTTTGACCAAGCTTCTTACTTATTGAATATTTAGTAACTTTTTATGGATCACATATAAAAAATTTGATGTCCTCTATAAAATGGGTAATAATGAGGAATCATGTTTATTTGCTTTTACCTAACATTGTTACCCTCCATAGGGCAGTAAAGCACTTTGATCAAATATTTAGAAGCTACTGATTCTGACACATTAAAGGTGAATTGTGAATACCTTTTCAAAAAACGCAGAATCTGTATATTTCTGTAACGTGTTTTGTGATACCAAGACGCCACTTGTTGGATTTGTCTACTTTGTAAATGAAAGCTTATGTTGAGATATAAAACCAAATCTATAGCATAATATCACTGAGGAATGTGCCTTCTTCACGTCAGCGGTGGCCATTGCTAATTCTTATTGTTAGAGCTATGGACTGTGTAAATCCAGTGGTATTTCTGCATCATTGTGTTAATGCAGTTGAAACCTTGAGGACGTTAAACAATTGAGGAAATAAAGCAGTAATCTATCATATGCGATTTCTTAAAGGTTACAAAAGCAATATTAGCCACATATGTAATTGGCAATTTAGCCTGAACATGCATTGGATAACATTATTTTCATTTTCACTGTAGTGTAAATTCGGGATTTAAAGGCCAGTCATGTTGTGGTTGCTATAGTTCAGACACTGAGGATGCATAAAGAATATATAAACTGGCCTCCCTCGTAACCTGCTTAAAAAGTACAGTATACGAGCAGACACAGCTGTTACCTGGCCGCTCTTCTTGTTTCCACAACACTATTATTTAGTTTGTATGTATTATGTGTAAGTTGGCAAAACCTGAAAATGTATTTAACTCCTTCTCTCGCTCCAGAGTTCTCCTTAAAGGGGTTTTCCCACAAAACACAAGATAGGGCCTAAGTTGCTAATCAGTGGGGGTCCCAGTGATGAGACCCCCACATATCATGAGAACGGGGGTTCAGTGGTCTGATGGGGGTTACATCAGACCCCTCGCTGCTCCCCGTAATGAGTAGAGCAGGCGGTTGCCCATGGCCGGGCTGAGCCGTTTATCTCTGTGGAGCTGACAGAGATTACCTACTGTTCTGCTCATCTCAGGAAACGACAAGGGTTCTGGCGGGGTACATCGGCCACCCCATTCTCATGATTTGTGGGGGTCTCATCACTGAGACGCCCACTGATGAGTCAGTAAGGCCCTATCTTGTGGATGACATACCCCCTTTCGGAAAAGTTGGAAAACAACCTAAAAAAGGTTTTAAAACCTTCAATTAATGCGTCACGCAGCATTCCAGGTGCAAATTACTCTAGTTTTTTTGCGTATACAGATTGATACAACTCCCTCATAGTTGGGAATGTGAGCTGCAGATAAAAATCCAATTCCCATCTTTGACTGCTTGTATTTCTGTAGCACTTAGAGCCACATTTTCTGAAATTTAAAAGATGAGATTTTTAACTTAAATATGATAGCAAAAGCATGGTTCTGATACCAGATAACTCAAGATATATGCATTGATGTGAGACTTCTCTTCTAGCCTCTTACAGTGATTCATCTAAGGCAAAAAAGTGACTCTTTTAAGCTAATTTGCATATGATTTTGTAGGAAGTTTAGTACTTTTTTAGTACTTTTTGCACTAAAACTAAAATTTCAGCTGTGGATATTCCCGATTTTTCATGCATGCTCCATTACAAGAATTCACATGATTCATCTGCTTGCCAAGATTTTTTATCCTTTCCAAATTGTATTCTGGTGCACATAGTTGCGATATATATTCGATTAGAATTTATAAATGGGATCTGTATTTAAACCTTTATAAAATATTAAAAGTGTAAACATACCCTCTTACTTAACTTACAGTAAGAAACTTAGCACTTATCGGACTTCGAATGCAAATGATAACTGGAACAGAACTCCTTCAATAATCAGAAATCTAACAACTGGAACTGAAAAACCCTTTAAGTCACAGCAATTATCAGTTTTTTAGTGACAGTCACAATAAAATACTAATAGAATTCAAGTTTTCCTGTCTTCACAATCATTGCAGAAAAACTTTGGGGAGGTTTATTAAAGCTCGTATGGCAGTTTTCTGGCATATAAGCCTTGACATAGTGGCAATTACAGCCACACAGCAAGGTAATGTAATTATTTCTTCCTTTACGCCACCCCCATGCCAAGTGAGCATCCAGGGATGTGAAGGGAGCCGATCCCAGGCACGGAGTGGACAGGCACAAGGTAGTCCTACCTTGCATCTGCACACTAGCTAAGCCTGCTAAGCAGGAAGTGGTGCAGATTATAGCTCAATTTAGGCCTGGTAGGACCTGTCTGTACACCGGCCGCTGGAGACTCTAGATATATCCAGCATTGCGGGATAGGTGTGGTTTACATCAAGCGGTGTCACACCAAACTTCCCTTTTGTTCAAGAAAACATTCAGATCTGCTGTATAGATCAGCCAACACCAGCTTGATGATAGTTTCCAGAAATTATCAAGAATATTTTTGAAAATGTTAAAGAAATAATAGAACAGATAGGGTTAAAAATGCTTCAAATTATCTTAATCTGTAGTTAGCTGACTGATATGATGTCTAGATGATATTGTGTTCTGTAATCACAAGATATAAAATAATCTTAAATATTAGAAACCTCTTCTACACATTATGCTTTTCTAAAACATAATCAATGCTTTAATACGTTAAAGCGTCTGGCTCCTGACATAATTCTCTGGACGTCTCTTGTTACTCTCATTTTGGTTTCGCCTCGAGTGTATAACTAAGATAGCCATTAGTGTTTTACACAATTAGCAGAGCAATAAATGCTTGTAAAAGTAACATTTCACTTACCACGCACCACCTTACGTGTAATCCTGTTACTTTCTCTAGAGTCCCAATTACATAACAGAAATCACTTCATATGTTGCCTACGTGGCAGCTATGAGCAGTCAACCTCTAAAGCAATTATTACACGTCATTATTATTACTGCATTAATCACAAATGTAGCAATGGAAATGGTGCGTAAAATATTAGAATGTTGCAATCAAATGTGCAGCCTCCAACTGGTGTTACATACACAGATGCACTGAAGTTAGACATGTCCTAAAATTAGATTCATGAGTATTATTGCTATGTGCTGGTGGCATTTAATGGGGCCGTCAAGAACATCTCTTCACTAGGAAGATTGACCTCATTGACAGGGGCGTAACTTGAGGGGGTGTGAAGAGTGCAGTCGCAACTGGGTACTAGATGCATTGGGCGCCCATATGATGTACCTTTTTTATATGAGAAGACTAGTACTATAAACAATACATTATACTTGGGGGCCTGGCACATGTTTTGCACTGGAGTCCGACACCTTCAAGCTTCACTACTCTTTGAATATTATGAACCTTGATCCAAAAACCAAAAAGGTTCTTTACGTGACCCATGTTATATTGATGAAGCGGTCTCAAAAGTTAAAGGGAACTTGTCAGTAGCTTTGAGGGCACTAAAACCCACTTAGATCTTTATAGAATGGTGTTTAGTGTCCCTAATAGATCTATAGTAACCATACATGGCCATATTATATGTTCAATGACGTTCTGCACAGGCTTTGAGGGTTGTATGAGCAGGTTAATGTTAAAAAGCTATTTATTCCTTTATTTTTATTTATTTAAATACCATTCCACAAAGAGCTAGGTTAGGTTTTGAGTGCCCTAAAGTCACTGAAATGTTTTCTTTAAAGAAAATCTAACAGGAGAAATTGGCCCAACAAATTAAAACGAGCATCTTGTACAGCTTCTCTGAACTAAGCCAGTCAGGCTCTTGTCATCAATGACAAGAGCCTGTATCTTCATTCTTTTTGCATAAAAATGTTAAAGGCATATTCCAGGAATTTGAACATCTGATACAAAAACCCATGATGATATAAAGAAATGAATATAGCAAAACTCAATGTCATTAGTCAAAAAATGGAGCTTAAATAGTTTGATTTTATGATTCACCAAATTTTATGGCCCCTCTAAAGTAGGCAGAGTTAACACCAAGATTGCCGCCAATGGAAACTACAAGTCCCGTGATTCTTTAGTTCTCAGTAACTCCTCCTACCTCCTATTCTCTGCTCCCAGTGATGATGTAACAGACGGTCCTGCTCTGTTACCATATTACTGAGGTGTAACTGTCATCACTGCAAACTTAGTGGTGATCACATGACCTGCCCAGGCATGTGCGGGACATGTGATATGGACATGTGACCAGCAGCCATCTGATTAAAGGGCCAGTAGCATTCTGTAGTCTCCATTATAGTGTATGTCCCCTGCTAAGTGAAGCAAAAACACCCAATTACATATTAGCTTATAATTTAAGGACCCATTTATATATGAATTATGCTAATTCCTGGAATATCCCTTTAAGAATATTGAGACAATACAGTTCTTTATGTGAAAAGAATTTCTTTTTGCCTGGTAACTGTATGTTATCCTGTGTTGAGTTGTATGTTTCTAATGAAACTAATGTAACCCTTAATGGTGTGGCACACACAATAGCTCAATAGAAGTACTGTACATAGTTCTTAGTTATCACTCGCTGTCATTGTAATTCATTTACAAGTTCCTTCATGAAGATAACACATTGGCTTAGCAGACAATGGCATTATTCTCATTTTACTCTGAGATTGTAGATTTGGTCGGGGCATGTTCTGCTCTTTATTTGTACAGTACGCTTCTTGTTTCACTCAGGAATGTGACAAGAAAATCCAGACTTTTGTTGCTGAGCAGTTTCCCTGTCTCCTAGAAGATTACCATCTCATTACATCCAGTTTGACAAAAGAGGTTCTCTATTTTTATAGCTTCTTAATATTTGTCAGGTAGCTCCACCATTATCTGCTTCTTTTGTTTGTATGTTACATTGCAACAGAACTTAGTACATGTATCGACATCTTAAGAACTGACAGTCACATCTCTGAAACCTACAATTCAACACCCTTCTTTGCTCTCATATACTGATGCCAAGATCTCCAGGAATTTTGGAATAGGTCAAATATTTTTGCGTATCCTACATATAATATAAAATATGGGCTACTCTTTGGGAAATCCAAGTCTCTTTCTCTGAAATGATCAAAACACTATTTGAGATTACATAGAAGATCCTTGCCATAGGGAAGATTCTCAGTCAGTCAAAGCAGATAGGTCTTCAAGATTTTACAGAATGTCTTGACGTTGTTCAATATTTTATGACTTTAGGACATTTTAGCCTCACTATAAATTTTAACATTTATTCCCCCACTTCACTCCACTTTGATATTTGCCTTGATGACCTACAGGTCTGTGTATTTCATGGCATTGTCAAGTTGATGAAATAAACTAAAAAAAAAAAAGAAATTATGTAAGACATGGTCTTACTACAGCCAAGCATCCACATAACTGGCAGTTAGTGTTGAGCGGACCTTAACCGCAAAGTTCAGCTTTGTAAGGAACTTCCAGATTTAGGCCACCAGGACCCAAACCTGAACTTCACTAGAACTTCATTTGGGTTGAGCTCAACTCCCCCCCACATTTAACGCTGGCACCAACTGCATGTGTTAATGCCTGTGGAATTTAAATAGCTGCAGCAGCGCACCGGCACTAACATGGCTGTGGCGCTGCACTGTCATTTTGGTGAGGATTGTCGCTCTCCAATCATCAGGAGTGACAACCAACCCTAAAATAGTGTCCCCCAGCCCTGCCTCAACCACCTTCCTTCACAACTATATACTTGAACGTTTTGTAATCTTTAAAGGGAACCTGTCATCTGGTGCCCATTTTCTGTCTCCCACAGGTCTGCATAGGGAATAGTGAACACATTGCTACGCAGTTTTTAAAGGAAAACTGGCTTAAAAAAAAAAAGATAAGTTAGATGAAAGTTTACCTTTCTGTATGCAGATCTGTGTCTCTAGGGAGTGACAAGTGAGGAGTGGGGCAGACATGTATGACTTCCTTAGTGAGGGAAACAACGGGGGGGGGGGGGAATATGGGGGACATGGAAGGTTTTTTAAAATTTGAAATTGATGCATGATGGAACAGTTTCCCGAGGTTTGAGGGAAACCACTGCTCACTGGCCACTCCCATGGGACACGGCTCTGTATACAGAAAGGTAAACTTTCATCTAACTTATCTTTTTAAAAAAAAAAAAAAAAACTGTTTTACTATAAACCTCTTTGGCAATGTGCAGACTATTCTCTATGGGGATATGGGGGAGCCAGAATAAGGGCTCCTGATAACCGGTTCCCTTTAATGTCTGTTGCTTCACTGACATTAAAGGTTGTAAATGGATTGAGATTACAAGACAAACCCAATGTCAAAATTTGGCGTCTTGTTCTTTGAATAAAACCCACTTAACCGCCTTATTATAGACACCTTATTGTAAACACCAAACTTTCTCAGAGGTTCTACGAGCAACCAGTTCAAAGGTTCCTATGGGAGATGTGTCTCAATTTACACAACATATTTTGGTTAGTGTTTGTTTTGCCCTATAATCAATGTTGTCAGTTTACACACCCAATAAGGGCAAGGCATGGCAATTCTTTGGCACAATGGTGGCTAGAGAAGTAATTCCATGCATTCAGTTGAATGATATATTAATAAAAAAAAGTTGGAGCTGGTAGAAAAGTTTCCCTTAAAAATGATGCATCTAAAAAATGGTTTTCCTGTGAGAGAAGTTAATACTTGCTATGGCCTCGTTCCAGATCTGCTCATGCATCAGAAAATCTCAATTAATAAACAAAGCAGAAAGCAAATACCATCTGAGTTTATTGCTTATTTAAAGCATTAAAATATTTGCTAAATAAAAAAAAATTGGCAACAATTTAATAGAAACACCCAGATATTTTATGGATTAACCTTAGAAATCAGCAACAGCCACAAATGTACGAAAATGATTGAACCAGAAAGACTCAAGGTCACTTCACTAAAAGAAGTAAAACATCGGTATGGAGCCAAATATGCATTCTTCTTCTAGATACAAAGCGTGTGTTCGCTACATACTGGAGATTGCTTAGAGCGCACATTCATAGAGAAAAGATTGCTGAAAGCTGTTGTATACATTGTCACCACTTGTAATAACTTGTAAGTCCTTGATAAGCATTTAGTAGGTCTGGGGTCTTGTGAGAAATATTAACTTCTATTATGGAAAAATCACTTAACGAATGCATTAAAAAAAATGAATACATAAAAGTGACAGTAAATTTCTACCGATTTCTTCTTCTTTGCTAATGACGTTGACACGCATTCTAATGTGCAGCATATACAATAGAGTGACCTTGAGAAAATATGCATTTCTATGTGCTTGTGCTTGAGTTTTGGAAATGCCTTGATTTTCCATATCTGTGAGGTCCCCCAGACTCCCCAGAAGCCGATGTGGTAATCTGTGGTCTACATGGTAGTGGTGCTTCAACACAAACAGGAAACACTTAAAGGACACCTGTCATCAGGTCTGTGTCACTAGTCCTGTTACTACTACCTGTTGGAGCAGCTTACAAGGATCCCATCACAGCCTTTATCTAGTTATTTCATACATTAATCATTATAAAATCATCTATTCTTTAACATGTAAATGAGGCTGGTCACATGGTTAGAGGCAGTGATGTCACTCCTGTTACCCCTCCCCTCTCCTCCCCCTGCTCATGTCTGTGTGTAATGTATAGTAAAGCATGGCTAGTGTGTGTGCTGCATCTGCTGACATGCTGCATCCTCCTAATACAGAGGTGAGAGACACAGACATCAGCTACACATGAACCTGACATGTTCTGCTGTAACATGGCTGCCTGGAGCTGCTGTATCTCTCCTACACACACACATGCACACACAGGCTGCAGGGGGCGTGGCCACCAGCACCAGGAAGCACATCATTATACAGCCTCACATCATTATACAGGCTGTCAGTCATGCACTGGGGGTGTGGCTGTGCCTCCCACTCATGAATAGAGTGGACAGCTTGAATATGATAATGACTCATTGGACATTTCACAGGTCATTTGCATACAGCTTTAGGACCTCATTGCTTAGGTTTACAGGAATGTAGAGGGACAACGAAGGGATAGAGGCAATGCTCTCTAATGGCAGTTTATGAAAATATATTTAGTTTAGGGGGTTATTTTGCCTGACGGGTTCTCTTTAAAGGAAACCTACCACTTGTAGTGGCAGGTTTCCGATGGAAATACCGGGCACCAGCTCAGGGTGAGCTGGTGCCGGAGCTTATTTTAGTTAGTGTTTT
Organism: Engystomops pustulosus; assembly: GCF_040894005.1. NCBI lineage: Eukaryota > Metazoa > Chordata > Amphibia > Anura > Leptodactylidae > Engystomops > Engystomops pustulosus. Next base: position 245,146,783 of record NC_092411.1, read on the forward strand.
AAACCGCGGTATCGCGGTTTAAAACACTTTTTAAACGTTATAGCCGGCGCAGGCAGGTACGTGCTCGGTGCTTACCGTGCACGCGGCTCTCATTCACTTCCTATGTAGCCGCGCGCATGGTAAGCGCCGAGCGCGTACCTGCCTGCACTGGCTATAAAGTTTAAAAAGTGTTTTAAACCGCGATACCGCGGTTTAAAACACTAACTAAAATAAGCTCCGGCACCAGCTCACCCTGAGCTGGTGCCCGGTATTGCCATCGGAAACCTGCCACTACAAGGATTTTGGAGACTATATTGATAATTTATTAGTAGAATTATACTGTATTATACCGTATAGATTATACTGTATTGCCTGGCATAGGGAAGAACTGTACCATGGCACATGGCTCCTGCTGTAGTATATAAAGGAACCTATATTTGGCATTTTTCTTAGCTGTAAAAATAGACTTCCTGCACATGAAGGTACCGATTCTCAGTCATGGAAAATTAAGGTTTTCTTCCGTTTTTCCTCAGTCTGTCATCCATTTTTCATTAATTCTCATAAACTACAGTAGTGCATAAGTGTTCTGTGTAAAGCAGTCCAGACTAGTACTAGGACCTACTCTACAGATAAGTTTAATGGTCTGTTAATATAAAAGCTGTGTGCACTGCTCCATTATATATTGTCATTTAGTGCAGCCACATGTCATCCAATCTAAAAATGTGCATATAATCTTATATATCATTGCCTTGTACTCATACGTTGGCACATTTATCCTGATGCTGCCCCTGCACTCCCCCACAACATGCACCGGATATATCAGGAGTCTCCGGCCTCCTGATAAATCCCTTTAGCCAGGGCACTTCTACGCTAGGCCAAGCAGTTCAAAGGCACAGGGCAGCAATGCACCAGCCCGGTGCACAGAATGGCACCTCCCTCTCTCCACCCAACCAGCGCAATGAAAAGAAAAGCACAATTCCCAGATCTGTGCCAGGATTTGCGACTAAATCCCGGCTTGTATGCCTGTTTTCAGGCATACAAGCTTTGATAAATGTGGTCCATAGTGTCTTTACTATGAATATGTTGGAGACTGTCGCATAATAATACAGTGGGGGTATTCATCAGGGCTTCTGCACCATGTCAGTGGCATCGAAGCCCTAAAAAAATTGCAAATGCTACCTGATTGCTAGCCTTTTTTGATTATACTCCCTTTTCACCACCTCCACACAAGCGGGACAAGGAGGGACCTGAAGGAGTTGCACGGGTAGCCTGGGGGTGGGCACAGCTTGCGGGGAGTGGATCAGCGTTCCTGTCCCCACACCTGGAAAACATCAAGAAGCTGGAGCCTGTTAATTTATCTGGCTGCTCCAGTTGCTCAGCGTGGCCGACGCATTCATGTCGGTGTATGATAAATAACCCCCAGTGAATCTATTGGAGTTCATCTGTTGTATCTACACTAGCGCATTTATGTCTTGTGTTATACAGTGTATTTCTATTCTCAAAGTCAATAAATACACTATCGTTATGCAAATTTACTTTACAGTCTAGGGGGTGGGGGGACCGTTTTTATCATGTTTGCTGAAGTTTGTAAAACAACCGGAGCCTCTGCCCCTGCTGCAAGTCTCCACCTTCTCCTGACCGGAATTACATCCCGGCCGGTGACGGAAGAGCCAGGGGGAGGAGAGAGTGGGGTGTGTGCTCTCTCCTAGATCCCTTTTTTGTTGTTGGACTGACAAATAATTTTCCCTCTGGGGATTAATCTATCTATCTATCTATCTATCTATCTAAATCCAAAAAATTGAGGCAGCACTCCAGATAGTGAATGGAAAAACGGAAGGGTTTATTCCAAAACCGGCGACGTTTCGGTGTGTATCACCTTTTTCAAGCCGAAACGTCGCCGGTTTTGGAATAAACCCTTCCGTTTTTCCATTCACTATCTGGAGTGCTGCCTCAATTTTTTGGATTTATATACTTGTTAGTCTTCTACCAGGACTGCTGAGTCTTTGCACCCCCCCTTGCTAGGGGTTCTTTCTTGACACTGTGCTGCTGTGAATTTTTTCTTTTCTATCTATATATCTATCTATCTGTTTCCTGCATTTGCAATAAATGTGTGCAGTACCTACATATGCATGTACATATATGCTTACATACATACACAAAGAGGGTCATTTATGTTAGGTTTTTCTACTTTATTTTCTCTTATATTTACAATTTTTTGGCCAACATTTGCAACTTTCCAATTGCCTACCAAAGTTAGCCCAGCCTAGCTTTGCCTAGCAAAATTTTTCACTATTGCGCCTGATATATATTTAAAATCCAGATGTGGGTGTATAACAGGGACACAATTTGAAGCAAATTGTGGTAAAATGGTGCAATTTAGAGTTTAGAAGGGGTTGCAAAATAATTAGCAATTTTTTTGTGACTTTTTTTCAAAGGTGCAAAAAAACAACAGACACACATGGCTAATATATCAACCTCTGACATAAATGAAACAAATCCAAAACACAGAAAAAAACAAAAAAAGACACTCTCAAATGCCCAGTCTAAAGATACATGACCCCCGAAGGATATAAGCAGCATCTACCTACTTACTTTGTGCATAAATTGCATTGACACACAATTTTTCCTATACTCATATACACACATACATTTTCCATACACATACATCTTCCAAACACAGACATACTGTACAATACTTGCACCGAGCTGTAATATTTGGTACGCCAAGCTCATAAACATGCAGGAAGCTTCAATCTCACACTGACTTACATCTCTGCCTAAGAAAAATCTCCATTACGGCAGCACTAATTAAAGTGAATGTGCTTTATCAAGAAGATCTTCATCTCCCTTTCATTATACTTACTCATCACCACCCATTAGTTGGCAGTGATAAAGATTCTTTAGGTGTATAAGGACTATTTTCCCAGTGGTAATTTTTTTCTTTGCCTAAAGGAAGACACTACATTTAACAAGTATCAGCGAGCAGGTTTTTAAAATCCCATTATAAACCCCAAAATGTATTGTCTAGAAATCACTAAGCTTTACTCTAATTCTAACATTGTGAACTAATGAGATCATGATAATACGATACTTCTGAGAGCAAATGTAACAAAGAGAAGAATGAATGCACTGTTATCTGATGAACATTTATTAAAGTGAAGCTCCACCAGGGAAGCATGTTAGATATTCTACAAGGAATCACCTTACAAAGTAGGCAAGACATGGGCTTGGAAGAAAAGGTCCTACACCAACTTTTCACCATCCTAAAATACTTTGTGGGGATAAAGAATGGGAAAATAATACTGTTACCAAAATCCATTGCCATTATCAAACTTAGAGTCATGAGAAAACAGGACTAACTGTTGCTTTCAGAGGTAACGTGAAGATTGTCCAGTTGACCCTTGACATTGCACATGGTTATCATAGGCCCCTGAGCAGGTGCTCGACCATAGAAATCCATCCCAGAAACGTACGATTCTGCTGCAGATATCACTTTCAAAGGCAGCCGGTGACTCTGAAGTAAGGGAGGTCATATTTATGCGACACTCCCTTAAGCAACTGTGGGTTTTAGTGATATTCTGCTTCGAGGTTTAGAAAATTATTCTAAAAAATTGCAATGTTCAATGCTCTATTATGTGAGGGACATTTCCCAATTCTCCCTCTATTACTGTGGAGAAGAAGGAACATATTGAGAAGAAAAGAAGAAAAACATTCTTGGTGACAATGGGGCTCATTTACTAAGAGTCTAAATGCTACACTTTCGTCGGGTTTCCCGAATATTTCTGATTTGCGCCGAATTGTCCCGGGATTTTGGTGCACGCGATTGGATTTTGGCGCATCGGGGGGCCTGGCCGTTGGACAACCCGAGGGATTCGGGAAAAAATTTTAATTTAAAAATCGATTTGTGTCACAAGATCAAGCACTCACATGCACCGGGAAGAAGAAGGTGAACTCCGGCGGAACTCGCCGCAGCAGCGACACCTGCTGGATATTGGGTGCACGACCTTAGTGAGTCCCGGCAGACCGAATCCTTGTCGGACAATGCGTTGCGGGATCGCGACTGGACCGGGTAAGTAAATGTCCCCCAATATGTTATATGACTTGTTATAATTCATTTTAAAATATGCTGCCTATGGAAATTTTTGGGAAAACCTGAGTACATTTTTATTCAAACGAGTCAAGAGTAGATTATTGGATCATCATCCCAAGGGTCATGTTTCGTTGCAAAGACTAGAGATACCCATACACATAGGTCTATGATAGGAATTTAATCTTATGTGAGTAGGAACTTTCTGACCATACCCTGAGGGTAATGTAGAATGTTAACATGCTTAATCCCTTGTCCCCAAGGAATACAAAATGATAACAGAGGTGCCATATCTTGTCCCAGATGTGTCCCTCCCAATATGACAAGTCGTGTATTTAGTCTAAAGTAGTCTGCTATTATGTATTTAAAAAATTGTTTAAAAAAAAGTCTTCACTTTCAGAAAACACATATAGTAAACTTTCACAAATTCAGAAGTGCTGTAGCTGCAAGGTGTTATTCTATCCTCCTGAAACCTTGACATTATGGTGTTGATACAGTAATAATCTGTTACCACCTCTTGCCGATCTGTCCCCTTATGCTAAAAATAATGTGTGATTTCTGCTTAAATTGCCCATTAAATGATCAAAAAGTAAGTGAAATAAATCAGAAGTAATGTGTGCCGCATGTACATAAATAAATAGCACTTGGAGTTCCTACATTTCTGTTCCAGCGGTTGCCATGTGTAGTGGTGCAGCAACTGCATGTTTATTAAGGTAGTAATAAGCCAATTCATCACATAGGAGCCAGGACGCAGTAAGAACTTACTGGAACACACACATTCTGTATATACTGTTGGTTGTGTAAACTTTCGTTTACGGGACATGCCTGGGTGTGCTGAACCATAAGTGATGAATAAAAGGAACATGAAAGGTAAGATGGTGACCCTCTATCCCTCTTACCCATTGCCTAAGGTGTAGGCTTACCTGAGATGCTCTTTTTAAAGAGCCTCAAATTTTGTATCCTAAGTCTGGCCACCCAGCAGTCAAAACTGGAGCTGGGTTAGCACCTGATAACTACCAATGGGATACCAGAGGATGGACTGGACTGGCACCAGACTAGGAAATGTTAGAAGATTTTAGGTGATCTCCTTACCTTAAACACTGATGAACACATAAGACCTTAACCCATTCCCTACTTTGGCGCCAGTCCAGTCCATCCCCTGGTATGCCATTGTTGACAGACTCATTGTTCATCCCTGCTGAAGTCACCCAAGACACTCGGAGCATGCATGGATGATTGTGCCATTACAGAGATGGAATCATCAACGTTGCTAGCGCTAATGACACTTTATATTTAAGGGTTCTCTTCACTGTTTGGCACCACCCCTTTACAAAGATCCCTGGCATTGATATGCAGTTAAGTCGCTACTGGTCTCATGCACTTTGCTTCCTACCTAGCTATTGCTTACATTGGGTATGTGTAATTTAATATGTCACATTATGTAACTTTTTGTCCTTTGAACTGTGATTGTATAATCTCTTTACCTGACACAATGGGGCTTATTGACTAAGGGTCCCGGGGATCGCACTTTCTTTGGCTTTTAGGGATTTGCACTGCTGCGACAGCTATTTAGAAGGGGATTGTGCAACTGTCATGCGACAGAAATCGGGGGCCGGGCCGTCGGACTATCCGACGGATTCGGACTCAGCACGGGATTTAACTTTAAAATTGTGTCGCAAGCAATGCACTTACATACACCGGGTAGAAGAAGGTGAACTCCGGCGGACCTGAGCGGGGAAGCGACACATGCAGGAAATCGGACGCATGATCTTTGTGAATCGCTGAAAAATTCATTCTCATTGAACAACGGACAGCGGGGATGGAGCAGGATAAGTAAACGTGCCCCAATGTCTGGTCGTTCCCATATTTCTGCGGATATGTCTCTGGACTTTTGAATGGTTGCAATTTTATGAATTGTCTTTAATAAAGATTTAGATTTTATTGTACATTTCATTGGGTATGCTTTGTGATTGAATCCAACTCTCAATTCCTAGAGAGGTTCGTTTGCATATGAAAGAGGCTTAAGCCAATATACATAGATGTATTGTGGGTTATATGTTATAAGGCAGCCTTGTTGAAATAGTTCTATGGCTTCCTTTGAAGCTTTGCTGTGACTATGATGAGTAGTCATAAAAGTCATAAGCCTGGCTTTACATGGAGTTAACCTAGCAGTGGTTATATGTTTAATCCACTACTCCTGAGTGATGGGAAAAGGCCCCTAGCAATTTTAACAGCACAAAATAAAATAGCAAAACTCCCATTGCAATTTTTTTTGCCACGTTTTGATGCTCAGTAATACTTTTTGTAAGTTTTGTGTAGCTGTGTGTCATCCTATCTACTTTCCGTGGTGTAAGTACCAAATGCCAGAGGTTTTCCTTGAAGCAGATTATATACGATATTGCTGATATATAGTGATGAATAACGATGGTATGAATTGGTCACCGCTTCATAGCTAAAAAGCTATAACAAAAATATAAAGTTATACTGCATTTGTAGTCTGCTCACATCTGTCCAAATCCACTTTTTAGATTTTGGCCTTCACCCTTAAATATTTTCCATTCAGACCAATCTTCAGTCTTTAATCAATCAGCTTCTCTTTTTATGATTTTCATTACCCTTCCAAACCTCTGATTCAGCCACATTTTTATTTCATATTCCTGTAATTTCAAAACTTGACTGCTTCAGCTGTTATTCTCCAGGTTACACTTCTATCCTACTCGCGCTAGCTATGGACTGATATATACATTTTTATTTTATTTGAGCAATGGTTTGTTAACAAGTATGCAAAAAAGTTTAGTTTGCAACTGACAAACTATGGACTACCCTCAGATAGAACCATCACTAAAAGCTACAGTTCGGGACACACGGGGACGGGATGAGAAGGTACGTAATAGGTAATCTGATGGTAATGTCCTTAAATATCTCGCCGCTCCTGCACACCTTGTTCCTGGCCACACACACTTTGTAAAGTGAAACATGTTTTGCAAAAGGAAAATAAAGTCGCAATTTGAATGGTTTGTGCCAGAAATGTTAACTTTTTCATCTTTTTGTAATGTATGTGTGGGAGGCAGGATATAAGGTAATTTACCAAAATACAACGATTCATAGTTCTACACCAGTTTCTTGATATGTAAAGTGGAGCCTCATCAGTCAGAAATTCCTGATCATAAAATGGCCGCAGATGGAGGGTCATGTGATCTTATCTGTCCATGAACAGGGTGATTGTTTATGGACAGCTAGAGATCACATGACCCTCCATTTTATGACAGGAATCTCTGGCTGAAGAGGTAAAAGACAGGAGGCTTCACATATCAAGAAAGCAGAGCAGAAATATTAATAGATGTATATTGGTAAATTACCTCATATCCTGCCCCCCCCCAACTTACACACACATTACAAAAACATGAGGTAAATGGCCAATCCCTTTAATTTAATCGTATTCTGTGTGACTTGCATGGAAATACTGCACAACTCAGATAAAGACAATGAAATGTAAGGTCTGTTCACACGTGGCACATATTACAATAGCAGCAACGTTTCTGACATTATACTGCACATTGCTGAATAAAATCTGTGTGGTGTCTGCACAAGTGGCGCTGGCTCTAAATCCGCATCATCTTTATATATTTAGAATTTGTAGCTTATTTTGATGCAAATTCCATGGCAAAAGATATTTTGTTTTCATTGCCGTCTTAAAGGAAACCCACCACTTGAAGTGGCAGGTATAAGAGGGAACTACCGAGCACCAGCTCAGGGGGAGCTGGTGCCGGAGCTTATTTTTGTTAGTGTTTTAAACCGCAGTATCGCGGTTTAAAACACTTTTTAAACTTTATGGCCAAAGCTGCTTCGGCGCAGGGAGGAACTCGCTCGGCGCACCATGTGCGCGACCGTGCCCGCGGCTCTCATTCACTTCCTATGTAGCCGCGTGCACGGTCGCGCGCATGGTGCGCCGAGCGCGTACCTCCCTGCGCCAAAGCAGCTTCGGTCATACACAGTAAAAGTTTAAGTAGAAACGATCTGTCCCCAAAAACTAATAGTTAGCAGGGTTTTGTCGCTCATTTCTCGCACCTTCAAAAATCCATAACTTTTTCAATTTTACGTGTACAGACCTGTGTGAGGGCTTATTTTGTGCGTAACAAATTTTACTTTCCCGTAATGTTATTTATTTTAACATGCCGTGTAGTGCGAAGCTGAACAAAAATTCCAAATGTGGATTAATTGAAAAAAAAAACAGCACGTGCGTCACGTTCTTGTGGGCTCAGTTTTTACGACTTTGACTGTGCGCTCCAAATTACCAATTGGTTTGGTGCGATCGTGGTGATACCAAATTTATATAGGTTTTATTGTGTTTTAATACATTTTCAAAAATTAAACGAATGTGTACAAAAAAGAAAAAAAAAAAGTTTTGCCATCTTCTGAAGCTAATAACTTTTTCATACTTTGGCGCACAGAGCTTTGTGAGGTGTCATTTTTTGCGAAATGAGCCGACATTTGCATTGCTACCATTTGGAAGTCTGTGCAACATTTTTATCATTTTTTATTCCATTTTTTATGTAATGTAAAAAGGTGTAAAAGTCACATTTCGGACATTTGGGCGCCATTTCCCGTCTCGGAGGTCACCGCCGGCTGTAACCGTTTTTATATTTTGATAGATCGGGCATTTTGGGACGCGGCGATACCTAATGTGTCTGTGATTTTTACTGTTTATTATGTTTTATATCAGTTCTAGCGAAAGGGGGGTGATTTGAATTTTCAATATTTTATACATTTTTTTTTTTTTTTTACTTTTTCTAAACTTTTTTTTTCCACTATATCTTAGTCCATCTAGGGTACATTAACTCTAGATAGTCAGATCGCTCCTACCATATACTGCAATACTTCTGTATTGCAATATATGGCATTTTTGCAGCTCACTCATTACAATGGCAACCGATCGCAAACCCCCCCCCCCCAATGACGTTCGGGGGCGCGGCGATCGAAATAAAGATGGCGCCGCGCCGCCGTATTTTAAATGCCGCCGGCGACTTTGCCGGCAACGAAAGGGTTAATAGCCGCAATCGTTGCAAGCACCGACCGCGGTTATTAGCGGTGGGGGTTTGCTGCAATATGCAACAACCCCCACCTCTGTATGAAGAGGACTCAGCCCGTGAGCCCTCTTCATACATCCCCTATACCTCTGCGCCGTAGAGCTACGGCGCAGAGCGTTAAGGGGTTAATAATAATAATTCTTTATTTATATAGTGCACACAGTTTGTTGCAGTATCTATAATTAGAACTACTGTTCTGGTCAGTATTTGCTATCAATATGAAGTTTTACAGATGCTGAGAAGCTAATTCAAAGATGACATTGATATAAATGGGCTATAAGAGTAATGTATGGATATGTAGTTTTGAGTGGTCTCATGGGGATTTGGGTCATGTGGGTTTGGCTGGACCTGGACCGAAAGTCTGGGTTTGTGTACCGTATCCGAACACCTGGATTTTAACATGCATGTGTTACAGCCTTAAATGGGTCCGTTCATTAAGACCCACAATCAGTGGGTCCCTAATATCCCTAATATGCCGCAGGTAAATCCAAAAGCGGCATGCACACCTCCATTTTCTCTGGGATCTTATGGCGACAACACCTTTAGGGTTGCTTACCGATTTGGTCCACCGCCAAACTCTAGTACCTAAACCCGAAATGTTTGGCATGGACCCGAATATTGTGGTTTGCATTCATCATTACTCATGAGTAAAAGATCCTCTTTGTAGTGGCTCTCCAATTTGACCAATACAGGACAGTCTACAGTGTGTTCCTCTATTAACATTGAATATTATCAGAGGGTAATTATAAATGTAAAAGAAAATCTACCAAAATCAAGCATGATAAACCAGGGACCCTTATTCATAGATCTAGGCACTGTGACTGTGGTAATCTTCTTATATTTGTTATCCATAGCCTCTTTTCTTGTAAAATCAACTTTAAAAATTATGCAGAGACAAAAGCTTCATAGGCTGTTAGACTATCTCACTCTCCCTATCTGCCCCCTCAGCACTCCCACCTCCCTCTGCCTCATGTAATCTCTCGGCAGCAGAGAAAGTTTCAGCAGTGGGAGGGGAAATTGTGTGTTGGACACATCATTTTAAAAGTTTATTTTATAAGGAAGGAGACTATGGATAACAAATATAAGAAGATTACCACAGTCATGGTGCCTAAAGCTGTGAGTCAGTGCTCCTGGTTTTTCACACTTGATTTTAATGGTAGATTTCCTGTAAAGATCAAATGGGGGCAGCACGGTGACTTAGTGGTTAGCATTACAGCCTTGCAGCACTGGAGAAATGAGTTCAAGTCCCATGGTCAACATCTGCAAAGAGTTTGCATGTTCTCTCCATGTTTGCATGGGTTTCCTGCTTGTCCTCTGGTTTCCTCCAACACTCCAAAACAAACTGGTAGGTGGATTAGTATGAGCCCCATTGGGGACAGGGAACGATTTGGCAAAAACTCTGTGCAGGGCTGCGTAATCTGTGTGTGCTATATAAAGAAATTATTATTATTTAGAATTAATGCTTGTAAAATATGTATATGTTTAGAATAATGACTTCAGAGAAGATAAGTTTTAATCTATTCCATTTTTATATTTGCATATTTTTTGTCACACAGTATGTAATGTTATTTCATTGTAGAACATCTGATCTGGTGCCATCTGAAAAGTTTTAAACTTTCTTTTTGCAGACAAGCGGATGTATAAAAAAGCCAAATATATCTTATTTTGTGCAATGGTCAAGGTTGATCCTCAGGTTCTAAATTAATAAGAGTATAAATATACATGACAAATATAGGAACGTACCTTGTCTGGTATATTCATCTGCTTCTCTGTGAACCAGGTCTTTCACCCGGTTTCCATAGAGCAGCCGTGAAGAATCATGATCAAAAGCTTTCAGGGTTTCACTCGAGCTGTACGATTTTTGTGTAGGCACTCTACAGTCATCATTGTCCACCGAAGAATTTGTGTAACGTCTTTCTTTGTCTCGCCGGCTCTTTGTCAAGGAACAATAAGGCCTACGTTCTTTTACATCCATATTAGGTTCATTCTGTGCCCACAACAGTCCAACTTACTTGAAAATTGCTTCACACTCTTGATTTGTCTACACGGGAGACACAAAAGCAAATAGTTACTCAATAAAGTAACAAATCAAATGACCATGCCTGCCATATACAAACTGTTGTGATGTTTTGGGATCTGATAGAAAATGATTGTCCTCTATATTCAGCCTGACGTGGTACACAGCGCTTACAACTCGGACATGAATAGGAGATTCTGCCTTTGTGGGGCAATACAAAAGGGAAAAACACATTTTAAAAAATAAGGCCTCGATAAAGCGTTAAATCAGGTATGTGAGTATTCAGAATAGATAAAATGCTAATGTTCTACAGTTTATCTTTCTATATTTCCAGATATATTTCTTTGGAACATCCATTTTAAAAGTTTTGGCAGTAAGACAATAAAGGAGGCTATCCCATCAGAAGTAAAATTGTCCAAACCTGAGCGGGCAGTTAAAGTTAACTGTTTAAAGTCACCATTTAAATAACTGCATCTGGGCATGAGCCGGCACTAGAATGACATGGGGTTGCGAGCCGCCATTTTAGGAAAGTTTGTTGCACCCGATGACATCATCAGGGAACAACAATCCTCCCCTAAATGGCAGAATCCAGCGCTGCCGGCAGATTAGTGGGTGCTGTAGTCTAAGCTGCCCTGGAGACTTTTCCAGTGCATTTAAAGATTCTACATGTTAATCACGTGGTTGTTTAAGTGCCGTTCTGCGTTGTGTGACTCAGATCCAAAAAGTTCAGTAAGAACCCAAACTTCGCAGTTGGGGTCTGCTTAACACAAATTAAACTGATCCACTGAATGTCTTTGAGACTGGGCTGAGCCTTCGTCATACAAGCTGGGTATTTGCTGCATATTACACAAACATCCACCGGTTACAACCACGATCAGTGCTAGAACAATCAGTCCTGGTGTTAACCCTTTGAAAAGAGCTTGTGTCATTTAAGTTCTGTTACAATGTGCTCTTACCATGAGTAAGGTTTAAGTAATTGCCGAAACACGTAGGCCCTACTGTACAACATGTACAATTTTTAATGATGACAAAATAAAGGAAAGAATTATTATTTTATCTGGATGTGCCATGGAACTCTTCTTTTTTTGGATCCTATAAAAATTTGGTATGAAAACAAGCACTCACACAGCTCTGTATATGGTAAAACAAAAAAGTTATGCATTTTTGAAGGTGGGGAGTAAAAAATGGAACCATAAAAAAGGGCCAAGTCGTTAAGGGGTTAAAGGGATGTTCCTTTACAGTATCCATAGTTCTATAAATATTAATAATTTCATGAAGAATACAAGTATTTACCACAATAGGTATGTCAATGGAGGAGACCATTCTACTATAAACAATACATACTGATAAGTTAAAGTCTTCTAATTAAAAAGTGTCATAGATGTATGGATTGTGTGTTTTGGATTGTGTATGGATTGTGTGTGTGTTTACACAAAAATTGTGCAATGCTGTGTACAGATATATACAAAAACATAGCTGCTTTTTGTTCATTTTCCTTTTCTTTACACAATTATATACACCGCATTATCCAAGTTTACTGCTTTATAGCTTCAGAAATGCAATGTTACTTCTACATCTTTGTATACTGAGCTTTCTTTGTGTCATTTGCAATGTTCACATCAAAGAGAGAGTGAGGAGCTGAATTATCTTTATCAGTTACTGTTGTATGATGTTATCTGCCTTCAGATTTTTAATTAGTGTTTTTAAATAGTTCTGTGCTATGATAGAAAGTAGGATAACTATCCTATCTTATATAGAACTCCCAGAAAAAAGATCTATACAAAACAGCACAAGCCTATTGTGGGTGATGTTTGTGAAAACTGAAATAAGCTTTTTTGGGACTTACAGACGACCCCTAGTTAAAGACGGACCCCTCTGTTCACTGTGACCTCTGGTGAAGATCTCTGGATGCTTTACTATAGTCCCATTCTGCAATAATCAGCTTTAAAGTGTCTGCCATGAAGCTTTATTGATAATCCTTGATCCCATTGCAGAAAAAAATATTGAAACTCCGATTGTCACTGGGGCAAAAAGAATTTTGTCTGGAGCTACAATTATAAAATATACAGTTTCGACTTACATACAAATTCAACTTAAGAACAAACAGACGGACCCTATCTTGTATGCAACTTGGGGACTGCCTGTATATGAAGAAGATATATTTAAGATCCAACCTAAAAGACTCAGTCTTTTAGTCTGGCAGCTTCCCGTCTGCCAGAATAATGGAAAGAAACATTTGTTCAAATGCTTCAACTGCTAAATGTTACCCTAAAAAATGCAGGAATGACTCATGTCAGAAAATACCCCTTGTTGATTAGTATAATAATGGTGAATTTATGCATAAATATGCAAATAAAGTGTATCTATATGACCACATTAAGAAATAGCACTCCTATAAATATGCAAATAGTGATTCAACTGAAACTGATCCATGTGTTCTACATATTGGGAAAGATAAGACACACAAGTCGTGATGGAATGTGCTGTATAGCGAAGCTGTAGCAAAATACAAACTCAAAGAGTAGGACAAGCCAAGTGCTACATGTCTTGGTCCATAAAGCTGATGGTAATTTGACTAAAGCATACAAATATTATCCAAAGGAAATTAAACTTGATCTCAAAGTTTCGCTTACTATGAGTATTCATAAAATTCAGCAAGATTTTCTTGAGTTGTAAAGCCTAAAAGAAAGTCTACCATCTCCACCAAGCGGTATATTCTCCTGGCAGCATGTTGTAGAGAAGTGTTCCGTCATTTCCATTATACCTTTATTATTTTGACCATTTCCAAGATGTTTCTAGTTAAATCTGTATGCTAATGAAGTAGTTGTTGTACAAAGGACATGTCCTCAGTACTTACACCGCTGCTATTTTCATCGTAACCTTATCTCTCTTCCTTCTGTTTCATCCCGTAATTCTATCAAGCTTCATGCTCATATGAGGGAGAGGGTAGTGATCCAAGTGGGAATAGCTGGGATTGCTTAAGACACAACCATTTTAATCCAGATGCTGATGAGGCAGCAGGTGCACCAAGGTTGTTTACCCAAACTACACTACTCTTGTATGGACCACTAATGTCTCTGTTGGATATGCAGGGGATTTCTCTTGCATGAAAATGAAAGAAGAAGAAGAGAGTGGTTTAGATGTGTTCTGGCAGCTTGACTTGGGTACTAAAACTGCCTTATTAGCATTATTTTTTATAAATTTCCATTTTAACCCAGATGCTGATGAGGCAGCAGGTGCACCAAGGTTTTTTACCAAACCACGGCTACAAGGGAACCAAAGGAAACCACTACTGTTTCCATCAAATTTGCAGGAGATTTATCTTGAATGACTATGCAAGAAGAAGGAAGGGGTTTAGATGGAAATATCAATGCTCTGGGTTCTGTACTTGGGTGCACAAACAGCCTAATTTGCATAAAGATTAAACTGGGAATTTGTAAGACAGAATGTAAGTTTCCTTAAAGTCTTTTTGCCATGATCCTTCAGTAATGAATACTCACTTACAAAAGAAGGCTAGATATGGCCTTAACAAAAAAAATCCAATAATTTACAATTTAGAACAATTTTTGCTAAAATAATGTGGCTGGAAATATGTAATATGCGGAGACTACCTTGCTCCAGCGGGTTTATGAATATCATATAATATAAATGATGTGACCAGGTCAGCTGGATGCATATAAGATGAGCTTGCCTCAAAGCAATGATTTTATTTCTATACCTTTGCAATCATTATTGTGAAGAGTGAACTCTTACTTCAAGACCTCCTTGTAAGACTGAACCCATTAAATATACTGAGCCTTAACAGTCACATATGTCTACCCAAGGAAGCTTAAAGGCAACATATAATGTCATATTCATAGAAGTAGAACATGTATACATCTACTATTTTGCATTTCACTACTTTTACCATGAGCTGCTCTTTGTACACATCTAAACCCATTGGTCTATGCTTACCAACACAGCACCCACCACCTACCAACATATAATGCAAAATGCGGCACTTTTATACAGACACTGGGGGTAATGTATTAATGCCTTGCACCACATTTATCAAGGCTTTTAGACCTTTTCTTTGGCACTTTCCCAACTTGCAACTAAAAGTAAGTCTAAAGTAGGAACCAACAGTCTTATGCTGCATCAGAATTCATCAAGACAATGGTTTCCAAGACAATGGTTTCCAAAAAAAAATGGTTTCCAGCTAGAAACTGTTGGGACCTGAGACACGTTGTTAAATCCCCCACTGATCTAGCAGAGAATGATGAGTAAGGTGATCCCAGAGCTTAAATAATATTGCAGAAAGCCAACCCAATGAGTTTCCATGCCATTTAGATCTATCCTTAAACTAATGTTATCTGATAGGTGGGGAAGTTTAGTCAATCGTCTACATTTTGGGACCATAGCACTCTCAATGAACTCTTCCAAATGTAAGATGTGTCATGTAGATGCCCACTGTCTAGAGGCATAGAGGGGTGATGGATTGTATTGTATATTTGTTCTCTTGAACAGTGAACATAATCAGAAGCTGGTGCTTAGAAAAGAACATCAATTTTTTTCAACCCGGAACAACCCTTTTTTTGTAATAAAATTGAACATCAAAAAAAGATATACAGTATACTGGAAGTTTCCAAACTGTTTAAATAATAAGAAGATGGACCATATCTTAACTATGGCAGATGGGAAATGGAAGAATAAGCTTTGTGTAAAGATTCTAAATTCTTCCAATGGCTAAGACAGGGACATCGCATTTATTTCCCTCTATTGTAAGGATACATAGATTTCCAATGCATCCTTACAAGGAAGGGCGAGGACATATTCCACTGTATTCTTATATAGTTGGATATATCATTCTGTTGCTCCTCTCCCCCTGAAAGCAGTAAAAGAGTTAATAATAATAATGATGTAACAGTCCTTGTATAGAGAGTTACATCATTGGGGACCTCCCGGAGCATAAGCTCATTGGAAGTAGGAGATGGATGCTATACTTTGCATCCATACCCCATAAACTCCAATATTCACAGCTGAGGATAAATGAGCTTTCTTGGCCAATAGGCTGAGCATATGAAGAAAATGCAATGTGAATGGAGCCTAATATAGAAATAATTCCCCAAACTAGTTATGTATGCCATATGACACTCACTATACAGACTCCTAAACAACTACCCAGAATGAAAGTGCCAAATCAGTCATGCTTATAAGCAACATTCCTCAGCATCATAAATATCCCATGATTCTCCTGGTATTTGATTTCTTCACGTAAACTAAACATGAGTTATGGTCTGTAGTATTTATGGTACTCTCTGTGAGACTCTTTATGAGACACCTAAGTGGCGCAGCCGCAAGGTACAGAACAGTATTCAGCACCGTGTGTTGTTTTAAAAAAATGGCAGTGTGCATAGCATTATTCATTACAATAGGTCCACATGCCTACTCGAACAGGGACATGAAATACGCAAGTTTGAATTCTGGTATGGTTATTTAGAGCATCTCAATAGCACAGTAACACAATATTATAATATTAGTAGTATCATCAATTACCGTCCCTATATCCATATAAGTCTTTGAGTTGTATAGCAACAAATGGCGCGGTTTTATTTAGCGCAGTGAAAGTTAGAGGAAAACTGTTAAGGAACACTCACAGTGCCAAACATTGAGCAATCATTATTTATATCCACATAAAAGCGCCTTTCACTACCGAGTGCCGCTATATAACATACTACAGGCTTACGCTAATGATTTTAAACATTATTTTACTACCATGTCATTAATGTAGTGTTTACTTTCCCCATGTATCTTTTTTTTCTTTTT
Organism: Engystomops pustulosus; assembly: GCF_040894005.1. Lineage (NCBI taxonomy): Eukaryota > Metazoa > Chordata > Amphibia > Anura > Leptodactylidae > Engystomops > Engystomops pustulosus. Next base: position 245,163,758 of record NC_092411.1, read on the forward strand.
TAATATATCCACACTGTGCTAAATTTATGTTACACTATTTCACCAGTATTTATTTCATTTACGCAAAAAAATGTTGGACTGTTCTTTAGAAACCACTTAACACGTATTAAATCTTTTAATCGCTGGTTGTTATCCTCCTCCAGATTCAATTGAAAGGCTAATTGCTCAATTTATTGCACACAAATGCACACGTAGCCCCAGGTGTTCTTTACACAAATACCAATGCGGAATTAACCCCTTCGTGAGGGCTCGCAGCTGTCACGGGGCACGCTCGCTGACTTGACCCATTTAATTTAACATAACGTAATGGATGCTTCCTATATTTATTAATCATATTTCCCAAGGTAATTGTATAATGCAGACGAAAAGTCAGTTTTAAGGAAGAATATAGCCATAGGTTGTACATTTAGTGTTTGGATGATGGTATAATTCATGGCAAAGTATTAAATAGAGATACAAACAGCCCCTATTTCTAGATGGCAGGCTAAATTGCATATGACACATCCACCGTAAATTGACATCAAGGCTTTACTGTCCCACACAATATAGTCAATTACGCTTTTGATGGCGTGTGCCTGGATTACAAGAGTGTACAAGAAATAGACAGTAATCCCATAAAGATATAGAGCGAGGTCACATAAACCAAATGTAATGACAATAACTTCTGACTCAGTAGGAATTTGCTGTGCAATTCCCTTTAGATGCCAGAAAAAAAAAAAAATGAAAATGAAAAATAAATCGTATAGACTCATATTTGTAATGGATTGTGGTTTTTATCCAATCGTGCTAGTAGCAAATATGTCAGAGAGCACGACGTTGAAGAAAGACAATGACGGAAATTTTAATACTCTGATTGGTTTGTGGTTTATTTTTGTTTGGGTGGCAAGAATATAGAAGAGACAGATATTTTACATTGGAGAGTCTGTGGGGGACATATATCATTATTTCTGCTAGTCAAATTGTCTAATTTTTGTGACTTTTGTCATATTTGCAACTTTTTTGCGACTTTTCACCTGTCATTTTTCAAGTATACCATGGTCGGCACCTTGTGCAGTGTGTTTTATGTTTCCCAGATGTTCCGTGCGACTTTTCACTTATGTATCACTTTTTTTTGCTTATTTTTGCCACTTTTTAGGAGCAAATCTGCACCTGTTCCAGGGCAGGTGCAAAGGAAGTTTTTTTTTTCATGGACCCTATTTTAACATGTAAATTGGAATTATTTCACATGCAATAATGTTTAACATTTTGCACAGTAACCTCTTTTGTCAAAATTCTTACATTTTTGCGGGGTTTTTTTATTGGTTACTTCTAAGGGTGAGGTCACACGTAGCTGTTTAATTGCATTTTTGATGCATTTTGAAACTAATTACAACAGCGGAGGAGAGGTGATTTGCCTTATTTTATTACTGTTACTGATACAGTTTCCAAATGCATTAAAAATGAAACATGTTAAATCCCAAATTAACAGTAGTGTCCACTCCTGCATATAACCCCCTCACATGGCTTGTGTCCATGTGGATTTGAGACATTTGCAACAAAAAGTCTCAAAAAGAAGCCAGAATTTGCCCCTGCCAGGATAGGAGCAGGGGCAAGGTGAGCTGAGTGAGCTGAGTGAGTGTTTATAGGTGAGCTGAATGAGTGTGTGTATAGGTGAGCTGAGTGAGTGTGTATAGGTGAGCTGAGTGTGTATAGGTGAGCTGAGTGAGTGGGTATAGGTGAGCTGAGTGTTTATATGGATGGATGATGCAGAGCTGAGTGTGTATGTGGAAAGATGATGCAGAGCTCAGTGTGTAAATCTATGTCTGTGTGCGCTGTGCTTTAGTGCGACCAACAGGGATATTTTAATTGGTGTAAAATATATTTTTCCTTTTTTTGGAAGCCTAAATCTGGGGTGCGTCCTATAGTAAGAAGCGTCTTATAGTCCGAAAAATATGGTACTTAATATTTTCAGGTTTTATTGCTTCCTTCTAATGTCACTTTTTAACAGACATTTTAAAACAAAATTCTATATGAAGTCTGTATACATTCTCAAATCTTGTACAGGTTTCCAATGACAGTATCAGATGTTGTTAGTTTTTTCAAACTTCAAAAGATACGTACAGGAGGTAACAATTCCATAAAATGGAAAACCCATGTTTTAGGGCTCTATCGCATTGGCGTTGGTTTTCACATCCGTGTTTCAGTGATTTCCACAAATCCCTCACAAAGCCATTGATTTCTATGGGTGTTTTCACATTGGTGTCAAAAAAATTATAAAACATTTGCTATTTTTTTCATAGAGGCAGAGCACAGAAGGCAATAGAAGTCTATAAGTCCACCAAAAAAAAACTGATGAAACATCCATTTTTTTCGCTAATTAAGCTGAAAAAAAGCAAAATTTTTTTGCAGACACAGAGACAAAACAGAAGAAAAACAGAGACACAACAGAGGCAAAACACATTGGAGCTGAGCACCTACAGCAATGTGAAAGAGCCCATAAGAAGATAACTGGAATGTAGGAATGTAAGGCTGGAAGCAACTCCAAAAATTGCTTTTATTAGTCTGATATAACATATACAAAAATCATAAAATAACACTATTAATTAAATAATGGAACTTTGATAACTTTGATCGAGGAAGATGAAAAATGATACTTATCTAAATGCAAACATATTCTATCCTACACCCTGTCTTCGGCAATGCTGTACGCATCTAAATATTATAATATTTCTTGTCTTCTGCTATAGAGTGACTAATGCCACAACTAAGGACACGAATCTCCCAAAACACATCATCCCAAGTACTCTAGTGGCGCCACCATGTTTTTAATCTAAACTTAATAAATTAGGATGTTTTAGCAGAAACTTTTATTCCACTGCCCTGATGCTGGATCACCATTTCTGAAATCTAAGATATGGGACCCTGTCACATGAAAGGGAACCTGATTTCTACAGTATTGGCCCCTACTCACAGATCCATGCATCATACCAGAGTGGACAGGAGGGGAGCTGAACGCAAAAAAAAACAAAAACATTTTTTTCTAAAGTGAAAGAGTTCAATGTGATCTAAAAAATCCTAAAAGTATATATTTATTAATATCCTACGGCAAGTCGAAGACATTAGATGGCTTCTCCTATAAACTTCTTGGTTGTTAATTCATGTATTCTGAATAGAGAGTGTGGAAAAGTGTTTAGCAGACTTCTCTAATGGTTAAAGTTTATATTTAGGTGTCAAAAGATGATTTTCTTGTGTTGGAAAAGTTAAGAGACCTAAATAAAAATTAGGTGTTTGGTTGGTTCCTACACTGGTTCCAAATACTGTTGTGAAGCAAAGCCGGTAGGCTTTTACTACTAACCGAAATCTATTAAACTAGAAATTTGTTAGAATAATTGTAGAATTTGTACCCAAATCAAAACAGGACCAAAGAGATGTTTAGTAAATTTGCACCAGTGTTTTCTTTTTTTCTTAAATGATTTTGTTTGTTTGGCAAAACTAGAAATTGAAATGCATAACAAAAATATGACTCTGTTCTACAAGAGCCTTAGCTCAGAAATGCCCTCAACAACTGTAGAAGCGCTTTTAAAAAAAGTGCATGTGCGCCATCCTAAAAATCCACAGCTGTGAATATTTGGAAGAAAATAGAGGAGAAGTTTCCTTTTACCCAAAAATTCACATTTTTATTTTTGCTAGTTTCCTATTTAAAACACCAAATACATTCCCATGCCTTTACTCATGACTATAGACTCTTTAGTGAAGTTTCCTTTACATCCTGAACCTATAATATTTCTACTTTTGGCTTTGATAAATTTATCTGTGCAAAATTACATCAAAATGTTGGTGGTTATTAATTATTATGCAGCTCCTTGGGACAGTTCTATGTCTATTTTTGGATCTCCACTGCCCATCATATTAATGTGGCTTTGGCTTTTTAATGAATGGTTTTATGGTCTATATTCTGTCTGGGATTTTTTTTAAAGTCCCAAAAAAGTCTCAAAATGCATAAAAAGTCCCAGCACATAGATCAGCAGGGGACTGGAGTAACTATGAGACTTTTAATTAGCCATTTTACAAAAGTCTCCAAGTCATGCATCTGGCTTCACACGGTGATGCACTAGCAGTTATTGAAGAGGCTTCAGCAGTGAAACGTGAAGCAGTGAGACTTTTTAGCAGTGAAACTTCTCAAAAAACCTCAATGCGACTACTTTGAGACTTTTTTACCCCCAAAAGCCTAGAAAAACCAATGATAAAAAACCCATGATGTCTTCATATCTTACAGAAGGGTAATAATAGTCACATTTGTACTTGCATTAAGTAAAGAAAAATGGGCATGTTTTAAAAAATGTTCAGGTGGAGCAGGGCTGAACTTGTGCCCAAGTTTTCATATTATACCATTTCCAGTGGATGGGGGGGGGGGGATCACAACCTTATCAGTTAAGTTTTTCACTCCTGGAACTTTAAACAATAACGAGATTGGGACCCCCAGCAATCCAGAAAACAGGGGGTTCCATTCTTGTCAATGATTGGAGCTAGGGGAGAAGCATGTGTTCTGACGCTCTATTAAACAGTAAGGTAGTGTGGACACAATGCTCAGCAATCTCTGGCTCTCCATTCACTGTTCATGGTAGTACCGGAGATAGCTGTGTGATGTGCTTGGCACTCCACCCATTAGTGGTCCCGTGATTATGAGATAAATTTCACTTGGTACATCTTTTTTAACACTTTTTGACATCATGGTCAGATAAGTTATTTATTACATTAGTTTCTGAACGCTGTATGTCTATAAGATTGTGAATGCTATATGTCTATAAGATTCTGGATGCTTTAGATCCACAAGATTCTGAACGCTATTCGTCTACAAGATTCTGAACACTACACTTCTACAAGATTCTGAATGCTATACGCCTACAAGATTCTGAACATTCAAGATTCTGAATGCTATACGCCTACAAGATTCTGAACATTCAAGATTCTGAATGCTATACGTCTACAAGATTCTGAACATACAAGATTCTGAACGTTATACTTCTACAAGATTCTGAAAGCTATACGTCTACAAGATTCTGAATGCTATACATCTACAAGTTTCTGAACGCTGTATGTCTATAAGATTGTGAATGCTATATGTCTATAAGATTCTGGATGCTTTAGATCCACAAGATTCTGAACGCTATTCGTCTACAAGATTCTGAACACTATACTTCTACAAGATTCTGAATGCTTTACGCCTACAAGATTCTGAACGTTATAGTTCTATAAGATTCCGAACGCTACACGTCTATAAGATTCTGCACATACAAGATTCTGAACGGTATACGTCTATAAGATTCTGAATACTATGCGCCTACAAGATTCTGAACATACAAGATTCTGAATGCTATACGTCTAAAATATTCTGAACATACAAGATTCTGAACACTATACGTCTACAAGATTCTGAACATACAAGATTCTGAACGTTATACTTCTACAACATTCTGAACGTTATACTTCTACAAGATTCTTAACTTTATACTTCTACAACATTCTGAATGCTATATGCCTACAAGATTCTCAACATACAAGATTCTGAACATACAAGATTCTGAACGCTATACGTCTACAAGATTCTGAACGTTATAAGTCTACAATATCCTGACTGCTATACGCCTACAAGATTCTAACGTTATACGCCTACAAGATTCTGAACATTTTACGTCTACAAGATTCTGAATGCTATATGTCTATAAGATTGTGATTGCTATACGTCTACAAGATTCTGAATGCTATACATCTACAAGATTCTGAATGCTATACATCTACAAGATTCTGAATGCTATACATCTACAAGATTCTGAACACTATATGTCTATAAGATTGTGAATGCTATATGTCTATAAGATTCTGCACATACAAGATTCTGAACGGTATACGTCTATAAGATTCTGCACATACAAGATTCTGAACGGTATACGTCTATAAGATTCTGAAATGTATACTCCTACAAGATTCTGAATGCTATGCGCCTACAAGATTCTGAACATACAAGATTCTGAATACTATGCGCCTACAAGATTCTGAACATACAAGATTCTGAATGCTATACGTCTAAAATATTCTGAACATACAAGATTCTGAATGCTATACGTCTAAAATATTCTGAACATACAAGATTCTGAACACTATATGTCTACAAGATTCTGAACATACAAGATTCTGAACGTTATACTTCTACAAGATTCTGAAAGCTATACGTCTATAAGATTTTGAACGCTATACGTCTACAAGATTCTGAACATACAAGATTTTGAACGCTTTACGTCTATAAGATTCTTAACTTTATACTTCTACAACATTCTGAATGCTATACGCCTACAAGATCCTGAACATACAACATTCTGAACATACAAGATTCTGAACGCTATACGTCTACAAGATTCTGAACATACAAGATTCTGAACGCTATACGTCTACAAGATTCTGAACGTTATACTTCTACAATATCCTGACTGCTATACGCCTACAAGATTCTGAACGTTATACGCCTACAAGATTCTGAACATACAAGATTCTGGACGCTATACATCTACAAGATTCTGAACATTATAAGCCTACAAGATTCTGAACATACAAGATTCTGAACGCTATACGTCTACAAGATTCTGAACATACAAGATTCTGAACATTATACGCCTACAAGATTCTGAACATATAAGATTCTGAACGCTATACGTCTATAAGATTCTGAACATTATACGTCTACAAGATTCTGAACATACAAGATTCTGAATGCTATACGTCTACGAGATTCTGAACGCTATACAGTTTCTGAACACCATACAGTTTATGATATTATAGTTACCATTATTGCTGTAGGAAAGACGCATTAAACTAATTGGTTTCATACACATACCATATCTCTGCAGAGACAAATTCCATTCATATAGTAAAATTATAGCACAATTATACATCTCATTTTATTTTCTCTGATTCATCACTGCTGCTTTGCTAAATAATGCAGAGGTTCTTCAAATTAGTTTATTTATTTTAATCCCTGGCATTTTACCTCATTTATTCACAAAAGAGCTGCGTAGTAAAGAACAGAGTATTAAGCTAATTGGTTGCTCTCATATTTACTTAGGGATATGCAGTGCTCAATGTGATGGAGGCTCGACGCTAATAATTAGGTGGTTAAAGGGGCTTTATATTTCAATAGATAAACATTCCATGAAGCATATATGCTGGTCTGGAGGCCACAGCTGCTGGAGGAGACTGTTTATGTGCATATTCATGTTCAGTAATAGAAGACATATGTATGTATCCTGCTAATATGAATAAACATGTATTGACTTACAGTATATTGATCATATCTATTCAACATCAGGCTGAATTTATGCAGTAACTTTTTATGTGAAATCTTGCATATAAATCTTCTTAACAGAGGATCAGAATAGACTTTGGGTCATTTTAAACACAAATCCTTCTTTTTTACTTTGTTTTTCTAAGTATAAAATTTGCTAAATGCATGTATAAAATTGTTATTATAAAATTGCTTTCTGTTTACCAACCAACCAGGTAACTGATTGATCAGTTCATTAAGTACCTAAAATATATATTATACTCTACATAGGTATAGAGGCCGGACTGCTTGCTTTGCAGCCCATCAAGCAACCTGTCCGGATTGGGAAGAGCTGCCAAACGGAGGTTGCCAAACCTAAAGTTCAAGTCCGCTCATCTCTACCTACCTGAACTAATTGATATGTTAGGTAGTGCTATGCCCGCATATGCCCTCGATAAATATGTTTTTATTGTACTACCTTTATTAGCCTTCTGTGCAAAAAGTTTACTTTAGAAATATGCAAATGAGGCTGAAATGGTTTGGGGGACATTAGCAGGACCTCAGGGCTCCGGATGCACACCAATAACAACACCCACTGCTACACTTCCACCTCCCGGTGGCTTTTCTCATCCTTCCCTCGTCAGCTACATCACTCCTTGATGCAGTGAGATGTGGAGCCAGAGCCATACGTTGCTTTCCTAATGGCACTAAAAGCACTTCAGTCTCATTTGCATATTTCTAAAGTAAAGTCTTGGTATAGAAGGAGTAGCTTGACTATAATAACAAAGATATAGGTGGAATGTGTGGACATAGCTCTACATAGCATAGTAGTAAGTTCAAGTAAGTAAATTATAGTGATGGATTCCCTTTTAGTTCAGGTAGGCAAATCACGGTGACAGATTCCCTTTAAATTCTCCAAAAACAAACAAACTCCAAGAAGTATGCATTTTGATATTGCATAGATGAATGAACACGCATCCCAAGAATAATCCACACCCTACACATAAAGTGGATGTAAAGATTTTTTTAACCCAGTGATATCACACATTTGGACAACATTTCAAACCAGAGGGACTCTTTATCAAGGCAGGGATGTAGGAGAAGCATGACTTGCATTACTGTATGATTTCTATTATGTTCAATGGCTTATCAGATTAAATTTGGAACTGTGTTTTTAACCATTCTATGTACAATAATACATAATCCCCCAAGTCTAAATAAAAAATGACAAATTTTCATTTGGCAGAAAGTCTTTGAGTGATTACACATTTTTCCAGCAGTGTGTAGTATAATATAGAATGATGGCTGTGGATTAAACCATCTGTTTGCTTACCATTGTTTGCTTTCTAAGAAAGATGTAGCGGAAAAATGAATAGCTTATGTTGAGGGCTGAGTGCTGCTTCCCTCCACCCTGCTGCTTAAAGCAATGGGTTAAACACTGCTGTGACCTTAGCGTCTTGTGATTCCTTGTCTTTGTTCCCCCAGCGCGCTTTGGCTCGATGATTAGTTGGAGCAGGTGTGCACAAGCAATACGGAGTCAGCACAAACCTATCTGTTTGGAGAATACAGTAAATGGCAACAGTGGCTGAGTTTCAATAAACACATTGCCATAGAGCTCCAGGGACAGGGATTTGCACATGGACTAGAAGACAATATACCCCCTTTCTCCCCAAAGTGGGTCCGTTCATATGCATCAAGGAGAACTATCTTTGTGAATAATAATAAAATTAGTGGTTTGCCCTGATTTTCATGCCAGCTGCTACCTGACAGTAACAACCTAGGGAAAGCACTGATTAACTTGCACTCTATTACTAAGTTAGTCATGGCCCATAAAGAATTAATTAAGACATGATTACAAAGAGGCTTCATTTCCATTAAATTTATTTAAAAAAAGCATGGTTATGAAATTCGGAGTTACACTTGGGGCAAAAACAGAACAATCTATTCACTTAGCCTTAATATATGTTGATGAGCTCAGGATAAGGTTAAGGGTAGTGATGAGTGGACCTAAACCTGCAATGTTTGGATCTCTGCCAAACCCAGCAGGTTCAGCCAAGTTTGAGTTTGGCATTCAGCCCACCCCCATCGTTAACACCTTAAATGTCATCGTCAAAGCTATTTAAATGGAGGCGGTACGTTTGTGACATCATTGGGTAGTGACTATCCTGTCACCAGCTTCTTTGCCTACACCAATTAATGTGTAGCCCCCGTGAATGGTGGCAGCAGTGATCACAGGTGTTACCAGTGGGGCTGAGACTTTGTCTTTGGTACCTGAACAGAGCCCTCAGGTTCTGGTTCTGCTGAACCCCAACCTCAATGGGTTCAGTCATCCCTAGTTAAGGGCCCATATATATTAACAGTTTATTACAAATTTTAACCACAACGAATGTTATTTGCTGAGATTTAACAACAAACAATTGTCAAGTTGAAATTTTTTGCCTAATACCAGTTGAATGGAAAATTTCTAATTCCTACAAAATGATCATTGAAATAATGATCAGAGATTGTTTCAAAACAATTGCCCATTGTCATTGAATATGTACAACAGGTGGAAAGGATACTAATGCAATCTACGGACTACAATGTGTATGACTATGTCTGTGAACCATTCACCAGATAATTGCTCATTCACACGTGTAAGGACGCTTTTAGGTGTTGACAAGGACCTGACTTGTGAACTATGTCACAACACTACAATATTTGGATATCTGATGTTAATAAAGGCTCTTTAGCTGATCTGTCTCCTGAAAATGCTGAACTTACACAAACCAAGGGCATGATCATAAGAAATATCCACTCTCCTGGGCCAAATGGCACAACAAAATGTAATCAGTGATCAAAGAACACTGTAAAGTCTACTGTACTCATGAAAGAAGCACTATCCTGGTCTCTCTGCCCTTCTCACAGTGATTGACAGTCTGCTGCCTATTTGCATACAAAGTACCCATCAATAACCTCTGCAATTCTTTGATCATCTCTAATAAGGAGACATCACAATATTTTATTTTATTTATGAGCTAATAGAAAAGCTGACCTGGTAACATATTTCGATGACAAACCTGCTTTAATTGCTTTATTATTTTCTGATTTTAGTCTTTTCTACTAAGATGACTCCTTTTTATTAAGTCTGTGAGGTCCTATGGAGGTCAGATAGAGCAGTACCCCTAAGGACACCCTGTTATGAGCACTTAACCACCCCACAGAGGTTTATTTACCCTTCAGGACACATCTGAAAACAAAAAAAGAGAAAAAAGGGAATTGAGTTTAGTAAATAATATAAATGATTAAAGCTGGGGTAGGTCCACAAAGATATAAAATGTTGTACCACAAAAAAAATTACCAGATTTCAGGTAACTTTTAATGCCTTGGATTTAACTTCTAAATTTTCCTTATGGAAATTCAGCAATGTGTTCCCTATGGGTCCCCCAAGCCTTAAGATGGATAGCACACATTTACTTTTTATGTCAATTTTTGGCACAATATTTCATACCAAATAAAAAATTCAAAAGGAATAGAAATATGAAAGATTAATTTAAAATTCTCATTCCTTCTAGATTTGCCTCCATACAAGCTTGGTGGACTTTACTCCAGCATTAAGTCCGTAGTGGTTACAAATATACTTTTTTCTAAAAAAAAATGTAAAAAACATATTATGTATCTAGCTAGTTATATGCTTGACGGCAAGTTTGATCTTACTTTTTTAAAAATAGTAAAGAATAAAAGTTGTAGAAAAATTCAAACATTGAATTAATGTTCACGTTTTCATTATACTCATGCTAATGTTTCTTTTTATAGCACCTATCTGTAGCCGCTGTGTGTCCTATTTGCTCTATAATCCTTCTCTGTCCTTTTTAGTTAGTTATATTCTTCTTGCTTTGTCCTTTATTAAGTGACTCCAAAGTGCAGTCCGTCCTTGGCCTGTTTGCAGGAGCAGTTGGTCCCTGGAATGTGCAGTGGGTATTGTACTCGTAACTATTATGCTGAGAATATATGTTGCAATTTATCATGTAATAAGTACTCGAACTGCTGAACTGGTCATTGTTCACTGGAAAGTTAGTATTAAAAAAGACATAAAACACCTTGAAAGTGAAAACAATCATTTTTGTTCAGAGAATAAAGGGATAGGGTCAAAAGGTGGATAAAAACATTTTGACCCTGGGTCACTATATCTTCTGAGGGAGGATTTAATAGCTGGTGCCTCATTATTATTGACAAGGAGCCAACTTCATTTTGCATGAGAATGCCCCCGTACAATCTCTTATATCTGTCACTCAACAAGGGAAAGAAGGTGTTCTGAAAGTAAAATTGTCCTGGATCTAAAGAGAAAGTGTCAAAAACAGAAGAATTGGAAGAATATCATTTTCAACATCACCTTGTTTTGAGGGTTTGTGTTCTAATACAGGTAATGGTTTTAGATTTAAATTATTTCTAATATTTATACAAAACCGTATCATAGAATTTTGTCACATAGTGCACATAGCTTATTACACATCCCTTCTGAGTTTCTCTGATTTTCTAAAGGAACACAAACCAGTTCTTAACTTGTAAAACTAATATTGAACTAATTTAGATTCATAGGGGATCATTTATCCTAATATTTTTTTTTTAATTTAGCAACTTTTTGAACTCTGTGCAAAAATTGTGACTTATTCACTAAGGGTACATTCACACGGAATCACCCGGCCAAATATATCGCCACATGCTTCTCCATATAGGACATATCCTATATTTCGCCATGCAAGATCACGGTGCAGTAAGACAACATGTGCTGCCAAAAATGATGTGGCCTCATATTGGTCCCAATTAGGTTCAGGGAAATGAGCCCTTATCCAGCAAAGTTCATCACAAAACAGTCCCTGATATAATTTTAGAGCCCAGATGTGGACATTTAAAAAAGTAGCAAATATGTGCCCAAATAAATACCACTCCCCCACAGGTGAAGGGTAAAGTTAAGAAGTGGTTACAGAAGAACTTTCAACTTTTATGTCACCTTAAAAAAAAATCATAAAAAGACAACAGATTCATATTCTGGATATATCACCCTCTGAGATGAATCAAACAAGCCCCATAAGACAAAAAGCCCTCAGAGTATCATAGTAGATAAGGTTAAATAATAAAGCCTGCAATTGGTCCAAAGTAGGGAAATATTATTTCCCAACATCTAATATGTGAGTCAGAATACCGGCGATCCCCTACTTAAGAACACTCAACTTACATACGACCCCTAGTTACAAACGGACCACTGTATATTGGTAATTTACTGTACTTTAGTCCTAGGGTACAATAAACAGCTGTAACAGTTATCACAGGTGTCTGCAATGAAGATTTATTGTTACTCCTGGTTCTTATGACAACCCAACATTTTTAAAATCCAATCGTCACAGAGACCAAAAAAGTTCTGTCTGGGATTACAATGATAAAATATACAGTTCCGACTTACATACAAACTCAACTTAAGAACAAACCTACAGACCCTATCTTGTATGTAACCCAGGGACTGCCTGTAACTCCCTGGATCAACATCAACAAAATATTTTTCCCCATAACCTGTGATATTTTTGCTCTTCAGTCCCCTCTTGAACATGTACAAAGTATTCACAATAACAGACTCCTGCAGAAAGTTCCTCGTCTCACCCAGTCTCAAAAAATCTCTGTCTATAATGAATGTAAGTTTACTTATAACTCTGTAATTTCTAATATTGTCTATATATTCAACCCATAATTTGTAGTGACTGCGGAACATGATGGCCCTATACAAATAAAGATTTATTTTAGAACATATTGCCCCATCACATGCTACTTTACAGTGGTATAATGTCCTTTATGGAGGTAGCATAAATTGCCATATACGGTTCCTAAGCTGTAGAGCCCCATGTGGTATTGACATTTTTGTACAGAATCAGTCACATTACATACCTTTTTCAAGGACATAGTGTTATATAGTCCTTAAATATAGTTTAAATAAAGAAGTCACAGAGTTAACTCATTTAAATGGATGATGATGAGTATGGTGAAGAACTGAAGGAAAATAAGTTGTCTACAACAAGTTATGACTCCTTTACATTGATCAAAAATAGTCCCAGATCAAAGTTGTTCCCTTTTTGGCGAATCCCTGTTTTTAATTCTGGACTCTTGCCATTTAGATTTACTTTAAAATATTTTAATTTCATTTTACTAAGTTAAACATTTCTTGAATTACCGGGAAAAAAGAACCTTTTATTGACTTTTGATTCAACCCATTGACTTTTTGACAACATTTCTAAAATCTAGAAGAAGCAGCTTTTGTTTTTCGTCACAGAATAGCTGTGAACTCTGCATATACTTATGCACCGAAGGGTTTTCTATGCTAAAAAAGGAAGCAATTTAGCAGATCTGTAAGTCTCAAAGCTGTAAGTGCAGTAGGTTACACTGGCAATGAATCCTTTCAACTTTTGAAATCCTCAGCACGTCCAAATGACCTGCCGGTCACCCAATCTCCAAAGTGTTTTACATTTCCCCAAATTTTCTTCCTTAACATGAGAGCAACGTCCCAGAGGGAGTTACTAGAGGGCACGATGAACACAGAGTGTCCTTTTCCCTCCACTACGCCTTGTAAAAGCTCACACGAAATAACAAGTACAACACAAAGGCCCAGAGGGAAAGTAGTGACTCATTTGACACATGAGTAGCTTCCCTGACAAATCACATAAAACATTTACACATAATAGAATTAGAACCTTTAATGCAATATTACATAAACATTTCTACTTCATAAAGCCCCGAGAAGTGCTGAAACTTTAAGCTGCATCTCGGAATATGTAAAACCACACGTGCAATAAAGTCTTTAGCCTTTTGTGGACGATACTGTCATCATTGCTGAGAAGGAGTCTGATTTAGAAAGGATTGGAGATCCTGAGTGTAACAATTGTGATGGATTGAGCAGTTTATAGGTAATGTGTCCTCAAGTAGGGATCTAAAATAAAATGTATTCACAGCTTTAGACAATAATTTTGCTACTGACCTTTTTACATTCTCGTAGAACTTGAAAGGTTTTGTCTGAGTACCTGAGACATCACATTTCATTTCACTCTGCAACACTGGTCATTTCTCTCTCCATATATCAAACCAAATTTTTTTTACACATGTTCTGCATTCCATTATCTCTGGGATACAAATTCAAATAGGTTTTATGGATGGACTGTTTTAGTAGTGAAAGACTGTTTTGCTTAAAAGTTGACTATACTTTGCGTTATTAGTCCTAGAACCTCATTCCTACTTTTCACATTTGTTTTTTTATAATTTGTCGATGGGAGTAGCAGATGTTTGTTAAATCTAAATCCATTTAAATTACTGTAATTTTACTTCCAAGGGATTTTAAGCAGAAAACCGAATCTTTTATATTATTAAATAATGCCACGTAACATTCAAGTACTTGACAGATTGCTTAGTATAGTATAGTACTAAAGTATAGTATGTAATTTAGGGAATTCATAGGCAGATTCACAAAAAAAAAAATTCACTGAATTGTCCAAATTTATTTCATCCTAGTAATGGAATGCTATAGACAGGGAAAAAGCTTTAACTATTTGCAAATACAATAATACAATACAATATTTATAAAAATCCGTAAGCAATTTTTGTTAGCCATACTGAAGAAAAACAATTTTGTTTTGCATTTTTCACCCTTTAACATCAATAATTTATATGTATTTTAAGGTGGTTGCAGTTAAAAATACAGACCACCCTACAAAAAAACAAGGCCTTGTAAATTTATGATTAGAATTTAAAAAAAACTTGATTGCAATGTGATTATGGACACTTTAGAATAATACTATTTAATAAATTATACTATTTAGGTTAGTTAAAAAAACATAAAGCCGTACCATAACATTTCTACACCCATCATTCTAGCCATGTCAGGCACAAATTCCACATTTTTGAAATTTTTGGACCTTTTTTACAAAACATAGCAGATTCAAATATATTATATGATTGGCATCAGTTTTTAAATATGTTTAAGTACTTTTTGGCCTAAGACCCTTCCCTTTAAAAACATGTCTAAAGATTTTCCAATTCATAATCTGTTTTGTACAATATGTTTTTCTACTTTTTTAAAGTTAGAAATAATAGGGAGTTGGGGGATGGGATAAAATGTCACTGTCAGTCTGTGAACGGCTCTCCTGATGGTTTTTAACATAATTACTTCTTAACAGGTACCTTATGTGGTCATTATAAAAGGCAAGATTGGCAGTGATTGTAATTCTGTATAATTTGTTGCTTCTTGATTTACCACACAAGCTGACTCCAGTCTACCCCCCATCAGATTCTTCTTAAGCCTTTCTTTTTTTAATTGCTCTCATTATTTATCTATACATCTTTCCCTTTTTATTTCCCAGTATAACACATGATGTGCAAAAACAATGATTGGCAATTTTATTAAAATGCAGATTGCGTACATGTACATGATATAATATTAGAATAACTCACGTAATTCCATAACAAAAGTAATTGGAAACATATTATATGTGTAGATTGAATCCTTAGAATTGGTCAATGGATTTTCTTATGGATTGGCCATATCCTGCCAATCAGAAATTGTGGCTTGAACATAGAACAGATGCTATTGTAAATAATTTTTAAAATAATTCTAAAAAATTGCACAGTCACTCCATTACCTGTTGGTGTATGCATTTGGTACTGTTTTACTTATCTTGCCATTATTTAAAAAAAAATTCCCATACACTGCTGAGAGATTTATTAAAGGGCCAACACCACTTTAATAAATCCGATTGGCAGCAAAGCTCCATGGGCAGTGAAAGAACAACCATAAGATGATCTATCATCAAAATCCATTATGATTAACCAAGGACACTTATTCATAGCTCCAGGCACCATGACTGCTGTAATATTCTTTTATTTGTTTATGATGGCTTCTTTTCTTCAAAAATCAACTTTAAAAATCATGCTAACATGTTCTTGCTTCATAGGCTCTTACACTGCCTCCCCCTGCTTCCTCAGCACTTCCCCCTCTCTCTGCTTAGTGTAATCTCACAGCATTAAAGAATTTTCAACACACATTGGGAGGGGGAAGTGCTCCTGCACACTGCCCTTCAAGCTCTTTTTTATTGCTTAAATGCTCAACATCATTATGTAATTTTAAATAAAGCCCCGGGGGTGGGATCTTACCTGCTAGTACATTATTCTTCTGCACTACATATCACTACCCACCCCACAACCCTATACACAATTATTGACATCGACTATAGAAAAAAGCAATAGAAAGAAGAGAACGGGTGCCCTAGTAGGTGCAGTAGACATGCCCCCTATGGTACTAGAACCACATTTCCATAAACATAATAATATAGATTGCTGGTAAACAGTAAAGTTGTATTTTGAAATCTTATAAAACGGCCATCACAGTAATAGTATAACTTGTGTGGCAATTTGGGAGCTGGTAGACCTACCTTCGGTAAATGAAACTAAGAAGCAATTCCGAACACAGCTGTTGTAGAATGCACCAAGCATGGTAAGGCGTAAAGAAGCCAAAGAATTCAGACATCTTTCCAAAAAGCTGAGGGGGCAACCAGTGTTAGACCCTAGAAATACCCTAAAATACCGTAATTACTGTTATTGTAATCAGCGTACTAATTTTTCCCTGGTCTCCTGCCACTGTGATAGCCCTATGCCAGTTATGACTCAATAATTATAGGTACCAGTTAGTCGTTACAGTGGTGCTATTTGCACCCTAATAAAATCAATCCTGTCGCTTTTTTATGGAAGGAAACCCGACAATAATTTGTAAGGGCTGCTGAATAACCTCCTTAATATTTCTGCCTCAGTATAAAGGCAGAAAAGAGGTATTGTTAGGAAAATATTTAGCATTTCTCACATACCCCCATGTAATAACAACTATAAACATTAAATCACAAATCATACAAAAAGACCCTAATTTGAGAGTTATCCAAAGATATATGTTACACACAATGAATCACTGGTGTGAACCTTTCCTCCTATAACTCCTTCTACACATTTCTAATAAATAGAAGCCTTTTTTATTGCTTTAGGTCTTTACACCATAAGACAGTAGTGTTGAACAATATCAATTCATAAGATCATCCAATCCTTTAAAGGCAGGGAAAAACTCATTTAATAATGTGTTGTAAGCACAAAAGCAAGGTTGTCGAGGCCACCTTTACAAGTACTTGTATGATGTCACTTTGTACTGGTACATTTTACTTCTTTGATGTTTGGAAAATAATAAGGGAAATAAATCTTTGTCTGAATTAAATAAAAAGAAAAAGGTGCAATTCTATCATATAAGTATACAGAGCCTTGCAAAAGTATTCAGCCCCCTTCTACTTTTCTATTTTTTGCCACATTTCAGGCTTCAAACATAAAGATATAGGGGCTCATTTACTAAGGGTCCGAATCGCGCACTTTCGTCGGATTTCCCGACGATTTCCAATTTGCGACGAATTGCCCCGGGATTTTGGTGCACGCGATCGGATTTTGGTACATTGTGCCGGCTTTCACGCAACAGAAATCGGGGGGCGTGGCCATTGTATGCGTTGGATTCGGAAAAAACGTGTAATTTAAAAAAGAATTTGTGTTGCAAGATCAGCACTTACATGCACCGGGATGAAGAAGGTGAACTCCGGCGGACTTCCTGGCATACCGAATCCTCGTGAACGCGCCGCGGGATCGTGATGGGACCCGGGTAAATAAATCTGCCTCATAAACTTGTACATTTTTGGTGAAGAATCAACAAGTGGGACACAATTGTGAAGAGGAACAAAATTTATTGCATATTTTAAACTTTAGTAAAAAGTAATAAACTCAAAATTGTGGCATGCAATATTATTCAGCCCCTTTACTTTCAGTGCAGCAAATTCACTCCAGAAGTTCACTGAGGATTTTTTGAATGATCCAATGTTGTCCTAAATGACTGATGATGATAAATATAATCCCCCTGTGTGTAATCAGGTCTCCGTATAAATACACCTGCTCTGTGATAGTCTCAGGGTTCTGCATCATGAAGACCAAGGAACACACTAGGCAGGTCCATGATACTGTTGTGGAATGATTAAGCTTGTGGGCCCTCTTCTTGCCTTCTTTAAGATGTTTCAATGCTTTCAAGGGGGTTCACTTGTGACTAATGATGAGCTGATGAAGTTTGGCAAAACTTAAACAAAGGTTTGTTTTGGGTACTCACAATCGGTGATGCCGCTAGTGTTTACACTTTAAAGCCACTTTGCCACCACATTTAAAGGTATGGGTCCATCATCCCTATTGAATACCCATGGGTGTTAACCCGTTAAAGGCATTTACTTGGAGATCGTCGCTCCCCATGATGCTGTCAGAAAGGATTTACACTCACGATCAGTTGAGGCTGAGCCTGAATTCCAAACCCAAAAGTTTGGATTTGCTCTTTTGTTCCTGTGACAAATCTAGTTAACTGATATGTTTTGGAAAGATACATCCCTCTATGTAAGTGTTCTCACAGCCTGAAATGTATTTTAGAATAAAAACCAAGTACTGTGGGAGAAAAAACTGTCTGTAGAACACAAAGGATTGTATGAACAGGGTTGTAGATCATGTGAAGAGAACACATTTTTTCTTAACTTGCACTTAAAGTGCAGAGATAGACTTAAAGAAACTTTGATTAGTCCGGACTTCAGACTGGGCAGAAGTTTTACCTTTGAACAAAACAATAACCCTAAGCACACAGCAAAACCATACAGGAGTGGCTTGGGGACAACTCTTCGAATGTTCTTCAGTATTTGATCCAAAGCCCTGGCATGAATCCAATGAAGTATTTTAGGAGAGACCTAAACATAGCTGGCCACCAACAGTCTTCATCACAACTGACAGAGCTCGAGAGAAACTGCTGATGGAGGTCATGATACCCAAGAAGACTGGAGGCTATAATTGCTGCCAGTGTTGCTCTAACTAAATACTAAATAATTAGTAAAGAGACTGGATACTTCTGCTAACTTTCCTTTTTAAGACATTTTCAGATTTCTACCATTCTAATCATAATGTGGAAATTTATTTGGAGAAATCTTGATTATTATTGATTTACCACAAGTCCGCAAAATAAAAAAAAGAAAAATTAAAGGATGTGAAGCCTTTCCAGCTCCAGTTTATGTAACTTTGGTTGTCCACATTAAGAAATATTCTTGTAAAAAGCGGATTCAGAGTGCCACGTCAATGAACTTTTACAGGTCAATGTTGAAAACATTCTTTATTATGTCTCAGGAAAACAAGAGAATAATAGAGAAATGTCTTACTCTTGGCCTTACATTAGGTGGTCAATGTTAACTAATGGGTGGTTGTAAATCAAAGCGTTCAACAGCTTTTATACTATGGCCTTGAGATACTGTTATGGGGAAGTTACATACTTAGAATGATTAAGAATAGAATCTAAACCTAATGTCAATCAATTGTGATATCAAATAATCCCCATGCACCACCACAAGGCAAGATATTGGCCTTAGAAATGGTTATGTTACCCATTCACAACGCAATCACTACAAGAAACTTGTAAAAAATGTTTAAATTCCTTCAAAAGTGCTCCTCAATGATTCCCTAAGAGCTCCTGCACAAGGCCATTTCATGGCTCAGTACCACATCTGTATTGTATAAAGCCATAATTGGACATCCAGGAACAGGCCCATTCTGAAGCTCTATATAGTATGACTACAAAAAAACATATGGGAACTTTTGTGAATTTATGCTATTTTTTGGCATAAATATCTTCTTGCTTAGAAGCAGTATCACGGAAATGCAGCATCATGCGTAGAAGCCTATGGTGGCTCATACATCTCCGTAGTACACTGCTTCAGTCACTGTCATACTGCTACACAGCCTCCTCTCTACTATGCGAATGAAGCTTTCGCAGTTTACAGCCTATTCCAAAATGCACAACAAAATAAGCCGGTTATCATGTGGATTTCAACAACAAGAAAAAAACTTTTAAAATGTTATTTTTGTAATTTTGTAGATGTCAATTACCCCGACACCCGCAAAGGCTACCCAACTGCCACTGAAATAAAAAGATATGGGTCGTATGGGTTTTCTTTATCAGAACGCAAAGCATTAACATGCCTGTATAGCAGTCACCGCTCGCTCCTGAAAATATTTTCATAGCAGGAATGTAAATGAGGACTTGGGGTCACGTTGCAGAGTGTTAAATGTAACATCTAGCAATGAGCATGCCTGCAGGCCCTTTAAATTGTGATGAAAATACTGTTGCTGCGTTCATTTCAGTAACTTTTACACTGAGCTTCCCTTAGGCTTATTGCAGCCGGGCAATCTGATGTCGAATTTTACTAATGCGGATAATGTTATGATGACTGTATTAAGAAAGAAAGTTTATATTTCCTAGTAGTTTGGTAAATTAAGGCAAAAATAGTTTGTGGCTCCAGCTCTGCACATCCCAGATAAGTTTGTACAGAAGAAAGTCACAAATATTTGTAGTGATTTCATGGAATATTTTCGGTATTCCTAAATTGCATCAATTTAGAGTTTACATAATTTATCCAAAATATATAGATATTTATGCTGTCACAATAGTTACTTTCGTCCATAACCGGAGGGGGTGAGCTGCCAGCTGAAACATACGGTTCAGCTTACTACAGGTGGACTCATTGTGGACATCAATTTTCACAATAAAAGAAATAAACTTTACTACCCCAACTTATTTGGGATGCCTACAAATAGGAAAGTTTTCTTATACATAAGTTTACGCATATTGAAGAGTTTTAAAAAACCTTAAAATACCTGTTCGTAATTGCTGCATAGTGACACTGGATCATGCTTTAAGGCATAATTGAGTAATATTAAATTCTTTGAAATAGGAATGATCTTCTCGAAGATCCCCTTAGTGACCCTTTGTATGAATGTCACCCCTGCACCTCCAGGAAATGGAAAGCAGAGGGGGAATGATTGCAGTATTTTATTAGCCTGAAATGATCCTTTAAAAGGAAATCTACCATCAAAATCAAGCATGATAAACCAAGGGATACTTAAGATCCAGCATTGTGATTGTGTTTATCTTGTCATTTGTAGATAGAATATGCTAATTAACTTCACAAGTTGTTACACTGTCTACCTTTGCCCCTGCTCCCTTAGCACTCCTCCCTCCCCACGTGATATAATCTCATGGCAGCAGCACAGTTGGTTGGGGGAAGTTCTCCTGCACAGTGTAACAGCCTGTGAAGCTGCAGCATGAAGTGTCTCTAGCAATGCCCTCATATCATATAAGGGCTAATTAGCATAACACTGATTTTTAGAAGGAAGGAGGCCATAGATAACAAGTATAAGAAGATAACCACCGTCATTGTGCCTGGATCTATGAGTAAGTGCCCCTGGTTTATCATGAGGGATTTAGATAATAGATTTCCTTTGATGGTGCCTCTACATGATAGCCATTTGCAAAAACATGTTAAAAACACAGTCATTTGCGATAGAGCCTTGTGAGCCATATGGCTGCCACTTCTGTTCCTGGATTTGCTGTAAGAAAGACCATGAGGGTGATAGCCTTGAGCTTCCAAACATTGGGGCAGATTTATCAGGCCTCGTACACCAGTTTTCTTTTTGAGGGTTTTCCTACCAGCATGGCACTTGGAACAGTGTTAGGGGAATGTTGGATGATGCGACTGGTTCATGATGTGCCCCATCCTAATTTTTTGGTAGACCTGTAACAGGTCTACTATCCTGCCATTAAGCAGTTCCTAATTCATAATAATTTGCAAAATTGTTTGAAGGGCATATAAAACATGAAAAATATATGTTAAGAAATAAAGGATGTGGGATTTTTAAACATTTTGTCTTTTTATTTCAGACCTTGAGACATGGCCAAGTTTATTTTTCTTTTTTTGACAAGAAATTGAAACACATCTACATCTAAGCCATAAATCTACATAGATAAGTAACGTAATACAAGTCTTTTCTTTGTATGGAGATATCCAGGCTTGCAGTGAGACATCCAGTATAATTGTTTTTGCTATGAAAGTTTACTGCTTCAATGTAAAATAGGAGTCAACATCCTGCCAGCCATGTAATTTATCAAGCTTTCCAGGTGCTAACTATGAGGGCAATGTGGCGCCCAACAAAAGCAGATAAGTGACAACCCAATTTATAACGCACTCTGCACTGTGCTACCTCGGCTTATTTCACTGTTAATTCACTGCTTGCATGAAAACTGAATGGAAGCAACAAACCTGGGCATAGACTATTCTAGTATCCAGCGAGGAAGGACAAGACCTGTTCATTACTCAATAAAGGGCACATTTATATGGGGCAAAAAATGTGCCATTAATTTTATTTTCCTTTTTTCCGTAAAAAGGTGATTGATCTATGGGAAAATAAAAATAGAAGATGGAATATTGTAATATGAAGATTTTACGAGACCGGATCTGCGTAAAACATGACAATGGGTTTATCCTTGCAAAGCTTTGATATGTTATGTGACTGTCAACTGAAGTGTGTTAGGATCATATGGTTTATACAATTATCCCGGCCTAAAATGTTTTTTTGTTTCTTGTCATAATATTTACAATTACGCCTCTAAAATTCATCTTTATTGCCCTTGTTACAGAAGAATGCTTCGTTAAATCTCCTTCAAATGATTCTGTGCCATAAAAGTGACCTTACAGACGGAGCAATCCTGTCGAGCTTTCAGACATTCTCCTATTGCTTCTAATTAAAAATTAATTAATGCAATAATTCAAAATGTAACTAATGCTAATTATGAATAATGTAGATTTATTGTCCAGCTGTTGAACCAGAAAGAAAAAGTAATTTGCGCTAGTGATTGTTAACTCCAGTGCTTCTCAATAGACTGGCAATGCCCTGCTTCCTCCAGATGTTAAAGAAGTGCGAATTAAGGACGTGTAATACCGTGTTTTTACATATTACGCTGCAACACTACACACCTTCCCACTTGTATTGTCCCAGGAGCGATCATTTCATCAAGATGGAAATTTTACAAAAACAAGTAATTATAGCATTTTACATGCAAAACACAGCTAATGATATTGAATCAATTCACAAAGGACTCCGCAAAAAACAATAATCACCCATAAAATCTGTTCTGCACACATATTAGAAAAATAAACATTCGAATAGAAGAAGAAATGAAGGAATTTTCAAGCCACTGACTGATGAAGTGAGACATATCAGAAGTCAACCCAAGTGGAAAAATGACACTTTGCGAAGAGGAGCTCGAAATGATCTGCAGTCCTGATTTATTAGGAATCAAAAGCAATAGCTGCAGATATACAATGATTCCAAGTCATGAAATACTGTTTTTTTTTTTTTTTGATGGACTGTGGCTTTTAGTCTAGAGGCTGTTCTCACGACGCAACCAAAAAAAAAACCTACCTGTTAAGTATTTAGAAGGTTAAGGAAGTAGAATGAACCAATTAAAACATCAATTTGTGTTCAGGGCTAACGGCTTGTTAATAGACTCCGCTCGGCAATGAAGTAGAAGGTTTTGAAAAGAGAACGGCGCTGGATGCTGAACATGCTTAATTATTGCAAGGAGGAAGTTGGCTTTAATACATAAACAGAACATTTCCAGACAGAAAATATTTAATATTTATAACGGGATAAATCATAGGAATGCTAAGTGTTGTAAATAGCTTTGTGGACTGATGGAATAAAGGCTGCATTTCAGGCTAAGGACTCTGCCACAATAAATTTGCTGTCATTAGTGTTCAGCTTCCATTATAAGACTATTCCACATCTCTTCCCATTTCCGACTGTAAGAAGTCCAACAATTAAACGTCAATGCTGTACGTGTCTTCATTTTATCTCAAATCCATTCAGCTCAAGTCATTGCTGTCAGAAAGTCATTTTGAGAATTAAAATGAAAATACAAAAAAAAGACTGGAGCTAAAAACTGGTTCAAATGAGTTCTTAATGTAAGTGGTACAGTCTATATAAAGATATATTAAAGATGGTATATTTGTATATTAAAATTAGTTTCTTCTAGAAACAAAGTCTTTTTACAAAAATGTTAACCAATATCATAAACATAAATTTGTCAGCTGGTTACCAAAAGGACTACAACCCTCTTTAATCTGATTGTGGTTAATGATAAATTTTACACATACAAGTTATGATTAATCTTTTCTGCCTTAGTGAGGCATAGTATATATCTGTCCAATATTCCTTGTCTGGTATATTTATTCCCATAATACTTACATGATGTTATATGGGTGAATAGTTTGCACCTGGAACTACAAGGGAAATATTCAGGCAATGGTAAGGACTTAGACCTTATAGTTATACTACTACTTTTCCGGTAACATGTGCATAAACTTTCTTTGTGTGGTTTCCAAAAGTTACTGATAGATGAATTTAAAATTTAAATTGTGATCCCCAAAAAAGGATCAGAACCAATGTAGGTTATGGCAATATGTGTACATCACTGACAAATAAGTAGACTCTAGAAAAATCAGTACAATAGATATGGTGCAACCTACTAAATAATGGTTGATCGCTCTGTATTGAAGTAGTTAACGGGGTTGAGAACAGAACTTTACCAGAGTAACAGAAAAAGATTCTCCCATACTGTACTTACCCATATTGTACCCATATTGTGGAGGAAGGGGGCTGGAGGGGACCCATATGAGTGTTTGGAGGGGTGGTTTTCATGAAAGGGGCTTGCATACAATAATGAGTGCACATGCCCCTCCATCCATTGGAAGCCATCACAGGAAGTCTTGAGTCCTGCTGCTGGCAGGTCAAGTGACCTGCTGCTCCTGGTGGGTAAGTATGATATGGGTGACTCTATTTGGGTCTTATACTTGCCATGGTAAAGTTTTGCCAAAATATTTTATCAAAATCACATGTGGTCTGCAAATACACTGAATCCATAAAATGAAAGATTAGAGAGACACAGTGGGGGGCATTTATTATGACATTTTAAACTGAAAACTGGCAGCATTTATTTTCCCCTCTGCATCTCTTGCACATGAATTTATTAAATGCCAGCCTCATAATATTGATGTTTTCAGTCAGTCTCAACTTTTTTTAGGCACAAAATTCTGGTGCCGCTTGTGAATTCACCAGTTTGATGATGCTTCTTTTTTCCGACATGGCACAAGTTGTGGCACAAAAATAGCCGAGCTAAAAGCCGGCCTAGGGAGTTCTAAACCTTTCAGTCCATGTGCCAATTCATTTATCCCTTGCACCACAAAATCATATCCTACTGTAAAATATAGAATGGTTCTAGCGCCATCGTGCGCCAAAAATAATAAATACCCCTCAGTGGCTCTTTGAGGTGTGTAAGAGCACTGGGCATACAAGTGTTCTCCTGGCCAATCATTCAACAGTTGATTCTGCCATGTGATACCAATGAAGAAATGGTTAAGCCAATGAGTGAATAAAATACACCGTCATGCTTGATGTAGTGTGATGGCTTGAACAGGCAATTCCAACCATTTTCTTTTCAGAGACACCAAGAAGTAGAGGGCAAAGAAATCTGGACAGTGCCCAAACAAGAATGGGAGTGAATCGGTAGGAGGTGAGTATGAATTTGTGATGTTTCCATCAACATTTTAAATATGTTATTATGTTTATTGAAAACCCCTTATCAAATCTAAACAAAAACGTGAATCATAGTTCTCTTTTCTAGATAGACAAATGTTATTTTCTCTAGATAAATATGTAGCATCATATATTTAATGTACATAAAGATAACAATACCACTAATACAAATATAACAACTGTAGTCTCATGTA
Source organism: Engystomops pustulosus (assembly GCF_040894005.1). Lineage (NCBI taxonomy): Eukaryota > Metazoa > Chordata > Amphibia > Anura > Leptodactylidae > Engystomops > Engystomops pustulosus. The sequence goes on from NC_092411.1 coordinate 245,189,783, forward strand.
GCACTCTATTAGATCACACCTACAAGATCACAAATCATTTCCTACATGAGTTGCTAGCTGAAGACCAACACATTGTTACCACCTGCATGATTGTACAATACATCCCAGGCCAGGATCGTTTTTAGATTCTCACCTTCTGCACTTGTGATCTCTGGCATAAACAAGCTCCAGGCAAGATGTTTTCTTATTTATTTTCATGGGCTTGTTAAAAAAATGATATAAGACTGCTTTACTGACAATGTATCTGATGGAAAACATGGAGCATGGACTTTTAGAGTCAGATGCTGCTATTTTATCCAAATAGATTTATTTATCGATTTCTTTAACCCCCTTAAACGACCAGGCTTTTTTTGTTGCATTTCCATTTGTAACTCCCCACCTTCAGAAATCTATAACTTTTTATTTTTCCATGTAAAGAGCTCTGTGATGGCTTGTTTTCTGTGGTACAAATTGCACTTCATAGTGATGGTATTTTATATTTCATGCCGTGTGCTGGGAAGCGGGAAAAAAATCCAAATGCAGCAAAATTGGTTAAAAAACGCATTTGCGCCGTTTTCTTGTGGGCTTGGATTTTACAGCTTTCACTGTGCGCCCCAAATGACATTTTTACTGTTTATTTATATTTATATCAGTTCTAGAGAAAGGGGGGTGATTAGATTTTTTAGGTTTATTTATTTATTTTTTAACTTTTATTTTTTACTGTTTTTCAGACTTCCTAGGGTACTTTATCTACGGGTTGATCCTACCATATACTGCAATACCACAGTATGGCTGAACATGCGGATTTTGCTCATCATTCATTACAATGTGCAAATTGTAATAAAATGGTTAAAACAAGACAGCCTCGGGTCTTCATGTGACCAGATTGACGCTTCCCAATGGTGTGATTGTCACCAAGATGGCAGCGCCAAAAAGCTGCAATATACAGCAAACACTTACTGACAATACACCTGCAGCCAATGCGTGATGTACTAGTATGTAATGCGTCGGTTAGGGGTTAAGTTGCATACTATCTTGCATAAAAATACACTTTTTTTACACAAAATTTTCTCATTTCACTCTCTCATGTTGTCTACTTCTGAGCTCTGTAAAACTCTTTGACAGCCCCATGAAGTTTAATAACTGGATGCAGCATGATATACTGAAGTTCCACGTTTGGAAATAGATGTAATTCCTGACATTATGGAGGAATTTATTAAAACTGGCATATTGAACGTTATTCTTAATAAGCACACTGCATGCCAAATTTACTAAGAGGTGAGTTACAACGTGCAGAAAGAAATATCTGCCAGTTCTAACCTTAGATTTTAGCTGTAGTCTCCACTATATTTCTGCTGGAAACTATTGTAAATAAGGCTGGCCAGGACCTGCGCCTATTCCCCTCTTCCATGCCCAAAGCAGCGTGTGGCAAAAAGCAGTCAAACTGTTGGAGAAGACATGTTAAATACTCCCTATAAGTAGCACAAAAACACAGTTGTTCGTGGTGCACAGTTTGCCCCTTAAGGAGCTACAATTAAAAGAGGAGAATGAGAGTGCGATGGTGCTAGTCTGAATGGTGACATACTTTCAGCAGGAGAAATTGAAGATTGGTGCTGTTCATCGAAGTTTTAAGATAAAATAAGAGGGAGAAAAAGAATCCTTGGAGCTCCGGTCATAGTGAAAATACTTTTCTCTATTTTGTGGACTCCCTATAAGTGTTGGGCGGATGTCATTAAAACCATACCCCATTCAATTAAAAAACAAGACCTTATCCTAAAACTTTATTGTAAAAACTTGTGAAACATGAAAAAACAAAAATGTAAAGATTTCATTGCAGTCAAAATTGTCTTTGTCTTTCAAGGGTTAATAATAACAAGTGAGTCTTGAAGCCTGCCCAAAGGGTTTACTTTTGATTTTCTTGCTGCTTTGAAGGTTCAGAAGGGTCAGAGGCTATGGGAGACATTTGCTGATTAGCAAAAACTTCATTATTTTGTTTACATATAATCAACGGGTTGGTATGGCTCTCATGAGAAATCTGAAAGCAAATTCCAATATAACATAGTTCCCTGACGTACACTGTTAAATAATAGAGTAGACACTTTAGTAACATATTTCATTGTCATGGTCTAATATACATAGAAAAAATATCTTATGCAAATCAAAAGAAAATATATTTTTATTACAAAGACTAATATTGGAATTATATAAGGAGAAACCTTGCTTAAAGGAAACCTGTCTCCATAATTTCACAAATACAGCTAGTGGCAGGTTGCCATAGAGCCCTTTTAACTAACTGATATCCTTTTAGCTAAAAATAGTTTTCTTCAGATCCCCATTTAATAATTTTTTATAATTTTGTTTGGTATCCAAGGATATCTATAGCGAGTCAGGGGACGTGGCCTCCTTTGTTTGAATCCAGCAAGCCATACCCATGTTTTCTCAGCATGCAGCAATAATGTCATGTCACCAGGGTGACATTATCTCAGGTCCTCCAGTCTCCTAACATAAGCATGCATATATCTAATCACATAAAAATCACAGCATGTCTGTATGGACTTTTACTACTGTCCATGCCTCCATGCAGGCTGCTGTAATTCCATGTGATCAGATATAGGCATGGTGTATAGTTTGCTCATGTTAGGAGGCTAAAGGATCTGAGATGTTGTCACCCTGGTCACATGACATTACTGCTGCATGCTGAGAAAGCATGGGGATGAATTGCTGGATTAAGCCAGAAGAGGCTACACACCCTTGATTTGCTATAGATATCTCTGGATACCTGGTAAAATTATAAAGATGATTTATGAGGATCTGAGGGAGACAATTTTTAACTAAAATAAGTGTCAGGTAGTTAATAGGACTTTATGGGGACCTGCAACTAGCTGTACTTGTGAAAATGTGGTGCCAGGTTCTCTTTAAAGGCCAGCTCTTTGGGCAGGCCAACCATTATCCTACCAGACAAGATGATGGAGATGATTTTGTGATGAATTTTAGTACCACCATGTATTATGTACAATGGCCACCATCTTTGAGAAGACCTACTTGCTTGTAGATCACGCTTAACGTAAATTTGGGGTGGTCCTTTCAAAGAGATTTCACTGTGGGGTAGACAGCTATAATACTAGCCACATATATAAATTACCTGTATGTGTAATGATTCATAATTCATTTTATCATAATTAACAATAATACACAATAATTTGGCAATTTCGCAAACAGCTAGAGAGACAAAATTTTAAGCTTAATGTTATGTGTTTTATATTCCATAAAAATAGTTTTATAATTTTGACTTTTTATTTTGTAATTTTTTTCTATGTGACCCCATTGTTAGCAAATTACAGTAAATGACGGGCCAGTTACAGGATGGTCCCTGTTCTTTATCTCTACATAAAAATCAATTTGACAAAATGTACACATGTACTGATATCAGATCAAATTCATTTCTTGAGTTTTCTCTTCCATGGAAATGAACTATGCCAGCTCCGCTACTGCCCCAAACAAGAAACCATTAAAACAACACGGAATTCTAAGAAGGAATTTACTGCAACCGAATCCTTAATCACAGCCGACTATATGATGGTCTAGTGCTTAACACAGATCTAATCAGAATCAGCATATGGGATACATTTAACGAAAAAACCTACATGCCGAAGGAGCGTTTATTAATCTAAACAAGAAAAAGCCTGAGAAATTACCACTGCTAAATTTAATTAACTTTAGTCACCAGCGCACGTCTCTGCAATGCTACTTGTCAGAACAATTTTTCTTGTTGCTGTCTAACATTGTGAATTTTACCATTCCAGACAGCCTGTGCACCCATTCTCAAATATATGTTTGACAACAGTCAGACCTCATCAAATCCAGAAGGCACTGCAAATAATAATGGAGCGGGGGTGGAAAAATACTGAGGGAAATCATTCGCACTAAGGTCCCGTTTCACTAAGACAACAGTTGGAACATAAATTTAAAGTCAGTGTAAAAAACTGTTTTTAAGAATTTTCAGGAAGTAGCGAAATATACGGATACATTTCTTCATATACATAACATAAAAGCTTTGAGCAAAACAAATACCAACTAAGATCACTCCATCAATCTAATAAATAAAAGATGCACCCCCAATAACGGATGATTAATGCTCCAGAACATTCCCTTCCCCCACATGTGCATGCAAGCTCAAGTTATGCCTTAAAGAGGTTGACCATTTTACCTCATGTTTTTTGGAATGTGTGTGTAAGTGTGTGTGTGTGGGGGGGGGGGGCAGAATATTAGGTAATTTACCAATATACATCTATTAAAAGTTCTGTACCACTTTATTTATATGTAACATGAAGCCTCCTAGTCTCTCTAGTCCTCCAAAACCAGATTTTTCATGAAAAGATCCTGTTTTGTTAATTTTTTTTTCACTTTACCTTACCTATCCCATTCCCTAGGAGTAAGTACTATAGCTGCCATTTTAAAAGACTTGTCTGAAGCAAAGCAGAAAATAGTCATATTCAATTTAGTGTATGAAAAATGTCAGATTTATACTGAATCCAATGAGAACATCTGATCATCTACAGCGGTAAAACATTCTCCCTGAGAACCTACAGATTGGTCAAAATAATCCAAAATCGTTGATTCTTCTTTTCCGTTATATTGTCTGTATTGAAAGTGTGTGACTATGAAATATCTCACAATTGCAGCTCACAAATTCCCTTTCACATCTGTCTTCAGGGTAGAAGCACACATTTGTACATGAGTCGCTCACAAAACTATACTTCAGGGTAATGTGAATAGGTTATGTACCCCTCAAGCTCAAATCAAGTTATATATTTAGATCAAAGCCATTCATGAATTTCAACAATTCAATGAAAAACCTCTCATATCTCAGGTGCCAACTCGTGATGAACGTACCCGAACCGCAACATTCAGGTCCGTGCTTTTATAAATATTACCCATTTAAAAATTTGTTGTTTAGTCTGGTGTCTCATCACTAGCGCTAACACAATGCAGAGAGCCAACCACACCGTAACATCAACTAATACAATATACCGGAAAATATCAAAATGTTCAGAAAATGTTATTAAAAAATACTGATGATTGCAGTTTCTTGGTTGCTGGATTTATGTACTACCAGTCACTATAAATATATAAATATGGCCTCCTCTTTAACAGGTAAATCAGTTTTCTGCATCAGGGTCAGTAGATATCTAACAAGTCTATATTGTGTAGATAGCTAAAAGACTGTTCATTTTGATGGTTACAAAGTGGCAGTCTTATGTATCAGTGCAATAAAGAGAGGTGCAATTAATCAATAATTAGATGTCAGACCATGATCCATTTTTTAGTGACTTCTTTCTGTCCACTAATAATATTGTTGAGTCTCGGATTTTTTCCTGTGATTGTTTGCAGTAATTGGATTTAGAAAACCACAATGAAAAATCACAGTCTTATTTTTTTTTTATTGAGATTCCTTTTTATGATGAACTCTATTTTATGATGACTTCCAGTTCTTGGATGACTAATGAGTATTTTGCAGCATCTCTTGAGTGTTATGATACTCCTCATATCAGCAACTTTTAAAAAAATCTTTCCTTTAATAGAGGTGAACATTTCCCTGACCCAAGTTCTTTACAAAGTGCAACTATTTTTTGCTGTAAGAAATCAAAAAAGGTTTTAATGTAGCAGCTAAGCCTGTTGCTCCCCAAAGCACAGTAGCACTTACAGAGTCCTATCAGTCATTCAAGTGAATAACTCCGTTCAAGTGCATATGGTAAGCACACATGCATTAGGTTAAGTGAATACGGTTGGTAAAGACAAGTCAGGACAATATCGTGACATGGATTATGTGTACGCAGATGAAATCTGGAATTGCTTGAAATACATTTAAATCACAGCTCAAATGTCTACAATGTCCAATGGTTCCAACCCAACTACAGTCCTACTCGTAGATTAATGGCTGATAGCCCCTAAATTAGTCTGACAAGTGCTCTCTATGCCCACTCGTAAAAAGTCTAACAACTTCCATGACCTGGAATGGCAGATATAGAAGGAAGCTCCTGGCGATCTATTCTGAAAGGCGATGCACTAGCCTTGAGCTGCGTTATGCAATTATCAAGGGCAGATACGGCTTAATAAAACATTTACATTTCGTTTTACTATTGCATGAAATGAGCTTATAAAAACAAAAGGGCTGTGAAAGTTCATTGCTATGTATTGTGCACGTCCACTGCTTAAAGCAAATGTGTCAAAGTTTGTGTTACAAAGAAAATGTCTACAGTATTTTTAATAAAAAATGTTCTGCTGGCCCCAAATCCTAGTAATAGACTATCATCCCCTATAGCATACATATGATAATTTATCTCCTTGTAACATTGTGATGATTTTAAAAAATAAAATGATATTTTTATATACAATAAAGAAAAAATGAGCAGACACGGATTTGCAAAAAGTGATAAAAGGTCGTAAACAAACATCTAAGTTTGTTAAAAATAAAATGCAAAAAGAAAGAAAACAATGCTCAGCATGAAGTCCCATATTTTTACATATTTATAACTTTTTTAGGCAAAAAAATGTTATTTAAATATCTGTGAAAAAAACTGTAAATATACATAGTTGCAATAAAGGCCATCTCTGCTCAGTGGGTGGACAGAAGCCTGAAAATCACAACCATTATAAAACTTTTTGCAAAACTACTTCTTGGTGTAAATCAGGGCCAATTATAGTGTAAATAACATAACAGTTGGATAAAACCTTTTCCAGTTTCCTAGTTAGTCATCATCACCAGAGTGTCTGGCAGTAATATGTCAGAATTGAAGTATTTGTAAATTATTTAATAGTTTAATTGATGTCTGACAACAATTTTAAATGTGCTAATGGCTACTTGAAGAAGACTCATTTTATTTTGCCTTAAGTGACCCTAATCTTGGCTGCAAATTCTACTTTAGCCTCTGAAACACTTTTTATTTTTTAGTAATAGCAACTTGAAGGGGTTGTCCACATTAAGAACACTCCAGCAAATAATTGATACTGTTTGTGCAATGAAAAGTTATAAAATTTTCCAATATACTTCCTGCATCAATTCTTCACATTTTCCAAGATCTGTGTTTGTTGTCTGCTTGCTATCATCCAACAGGAAGCTTCATCTTTTACTTCCTGTAGATCAAGATAGTCATGTGATTTCACACAGGTGAATGACTCATTATAACACACAGTGTAATCATAGCTATGTGATTATAAATAGCCAAACACATGTGTGACATCACATGACCATGGAGCGGTATTCTTCTACAGGAAGTAAACCTAGACACTAAATTTAAAAATATTGCAAGCAGAGATCTAGAAAACTGTAATTAATTGATACAGAAAGTATATTGGAATAAGTTCTCATTACACAAACAATATTAATTAGTTGCTGTAATGTTCTTTAAGTGGACAACCCCTTTAATATTTTATATAGAAAAATATTTTGTATAGAGAGGGGCTACCGATTCAAACAACAAACAAATATAACTTATCCCTACTACCAAAGAGGAGATCTAACCATCTTTAAAAAAAATTCAAAGTAAATATGCTTACTCAGCATTAGCGTTGCCAACCTTATTAAAATGACTTTTTGTTACTGACAGATTCATTAATTTTACTGACTGAATTATTAGGTTTTTCCTAACGAAAATGTAAAATGAAGCATTACAGTATGTAGAGATGGAAGAAACTATGAATGGAAAATGCAGATAGTAGCTCACTCATGTATAGGAATAAAGTAACGTCAATCCTATCATATCATCGGCTCCACTAATGTTGCAATGGCAGTAGAAAAGAATTGCCCAAGCCACAAACACAGGCAGGAATAGGACCTGCTCCAAACTTTTCAGCCTGAGTAGACGGCTCACGTCAAGGTCGTCCATAGAAATACATGCAAACATGTGTGCTCAAAATTCATGTTCGTGAGCATGCAGCCTGCACCTCCATCTAAAGAGCCAATGAAAGTAATGTAGGTACAAATGGATTGCTTAAAGAACAACTCCTAGTGTAATTGTAGTTTTAATACTAGTGTTAGAAATGACCATTGTCTATGTAAATTTTCTTACAGTATTAATGATATTGCAATATATTATAGATAGAATTTCATACATAAAGAAGTATTTAGACATCAAAATCCCCTACCCTAAAACTTCATTAAGCCCACCCATCCTAATAAAAAGATACAATAGTCACTACTAAGGTTGACAATAACATGCTATTGTATATTGTCATGTCAATACGTCTTCATGTAAGGCTAAGTGCATGCAACTATTTTCATTGGCCGTGTGCTCGTGGCACAAACTTCAGCCAGCTTCAGTCCCCATTGACTTCCATTACGCACGGTGTCCATCCACCGTGACTGAGCCAAACATTATAGAGCATGTATTATTATTCCTGGCAGGAATTTTGGTGCAGCCATTCAGCTCCTATGGAGATGCAAGGGGTTAAGAGCACTCACCACCACCCATCTCCACCAGGTCGAAACTGGCAGACTGTTTTAAGCACACAAACGTGTGCTCTTAATCTAAGCAAGAGGTTAACCTCTAGTTGGGGAAAAAAACAAGAAAAATGTAAAAAAACAAAGAAAAGGCGCAACATACAGCTTACAGTAAACTATTTTGTGCAAGCAATAAGACCTCATATACATATTACAACTCTCTCGGAATTGAATGTCAAGATACGGTATATGGCAACGCTCTTCCCCCACACGCGGGATGAGTCTGGAGAGCTAAGCAGATTTGTCTTTGAATGTCTTACAATGATTATAGCGCAGCAGCAGTACTTTGCAGGCCTTGCCTATAGCATGCGTTAGGCACAGGAGTCAATCCATAATGTGTTTGAGAGAGCGAAATACTTCAACTATTTCAAAATCTCTCAGTTAAAAGTAAATAGATGACAGCTCCTTATTGAATATTGCAGAGCTAGAGGGATAGACAGCCAAAGAAAGAACACGTCTTTTCATGAAATCTATCATTCACTTCTCTACTAAACAAACATTAATGGAAGAACTGAGCTGGGCCAAGACAATGCATTTGTGAGCACTTATAGCTAAAGCCCTGGCAGAGCGTGTAACGCACTAGTTTCCCGAGGTCTGTGTACAATGCACTTATCAGGACCTTTAGCGCATAAACGCTCTGTCTGCTTATAATACTAAAGTATCTTGCTCGAGAGTTCAAAGGTGGTTGCACAACGCACATATATAATTAAATACGACTGAATAATTAAACAGTGCAACATTCACTATGTCACTGGAAGTATTTAATATGTCTAGAGTATCCTCCGCTTTATGCCTTCCAAAATTAATTTTTTAAAAGGAGGTCTACAATAGCATGTCAGAGTATATCAATTGTGCTTCAGTGATTGCAAGCTATCCACTAGAACCAGGCTGTACATGTCTATAGGCAGATATGGCAAGCACTGCTTAGGCCTTGGGTAACAACACTCATTATTATTACAATTTAGCTTTATTATACTTTTAATATTGAATATTGAGTATTATTTTCTGAGTTATTCTCTACACACCAGATAGGACATTTCTTCTAGATAAGCTGGAAGCCGGCAACTGGGTCCCCCTTCATATGCTAGAAATAAAAGTAATTGGCTAGACAGTAGCAATGAAATGTATAGCATCTTTAGTTACAGCTACTGGAAGTTGCAGCCACTGGAAGCACTAATTTGAACTAGATACACAAGATGCTGCTGCTTCTAGTAAGTGTTTTACTATCTCACCAACGGATGAGACTTGTTGCTACATTTCCGACCACTGTTGCATATCCTCCATGTTAGTACAGCTAACTTAGAAAAGCTCTCTAGTGATGTATAGGAGACAACATAAAAGTTGGTCTCCACAGATTTTGGAGGTGTGTTAACCCCTTAATGACCTCTGTTTTTTTACAGCAGCTGGTGAGGGTGCTAACGCACCTGGACACATGGGGGATATGTATCAGGGCTTCTGCGCCACTCTAGCACTTGTGATTATTTTCCCCTATCTGCCAAATTTACACCCGGTGGGAGGCGATGGGCATTAAAGGGGGTCGCAGCTGGCTGGGTGGTGGTTGCACCTGGCATGAAGTGGGCTGGCGGGCGGCGTTCCTGTCCCTGCACCTGTACACTCACTGCAGCGAGTATGTATGTATTTATATGTAAAAATTTGCCGGCTGCGTATATTTCTACACCAGGAAGGGCCCGTGTTAGAGATAAACGCTGCACTGAACCCTGACAGATACATCAAAGGCTGGAGCACTGCAGGGGCTATCATACGCGGGCGCACAAGCAATGACACATGGGATCAGAAAACCTCACATTCGACATGTTTAACCCTTTATATATTGTGGTTAAACATGGATCATGGGCGTCTAAGTGGCTGTGAATATGGGGTGCTGATCACATCACTCGTCAGCCAGCATTCTGGGGCACTAGGGCTTGCTGTAGTATTGAGAGGCGAGAGCCTTGGTCTAGCAGTAAATGACAGCATACTACACTATAAAGTATATACATTTTTATATAATTGTGCTCCATATGAACATGATCTATGAAATCCCTTTTATTCTTACATGTAGCTATGTTGCGATGTTCTCATTGGTGGAAGCCATATTTTCCCAATTTCCCTTGGGTTCCACAGGGTACCCAAGGAAGCTTGGTACAGGGTGATTTCCTTATATAATCCAATATGAAATTTAATTATTGGGACCTAAGTTAATGGGGAGACATTCACCATTAAGTATAATATCGGCTCCAGCACAAATTAAATAATAATTTACAGAATAAAATGCGCATACAATTATACGTTGGTAGAACTATACATCAAATAAGGTGTGGAATCCACTAACACTTACGTAACATACAGAATAAAATTACAAGTCATCCTCTTGCAATACCAAGTTCTTTAGAAACATGCGGATTCAGTCATTGGCAATGAAAGAGTGAGGTTGACATTACCCAGTAGACACTGTTGCCTATTGTTTTTTGACTATCCAGAAGTAAGCCAGTGGCTGGTCAAGACCGGAAGAAGACGGAAGTTAAACCTATATATTCGAAACCCTACTGTACTTCAAGAATCCTCAGAATCCTTGCGCATTTAGGGAAATTCCACTTCCACCGAAGGGAGAATTTACCGAGGATATTGCAACATAGCCAGATGTAACAATGAATTTGAAGATAGTTAGTGCATTTTCATATGGCGCGCAGCTATATAAACACATATAGGGGGGCATTTATCAGGGGTTGTAATCATCCTGCATTCTCAGTACAGTTAGTGAACTTTCATAAGTGAGCATAAGCGGCATAATTCTGCGCAGGGCCTGGCATAAAATTGTAGATGTTAGCAGCTGCCCCACCGAATGCATCAGGAGACTGGAGAGGCGGGGAATCCATCATTAGCTCAGTCCAGTTATATTTGTATAAATATGGTGATTACTACGTTAAATTTATTTTACGTTTATTTAGTGTCCAATGTGACAGTGAAGTGAAGTTAGTCCTGAGCTAATTACATATAATGATTTACCAAGGAAAGGGTCTTATTCTATTACTTTGTATTTTGCTGTAGAGTAAATGGTGAAGAGAACCTAATATTGGGAACATTAATATTGTTCTAAAACCAGTTCTCCGGTTTTAGCTAGTGACAAATATCTGACAGGCAATGAAGCTCCCTCTAGTGAATAATTCCTAAAGTGCATCATAACAAAACTATAATTAGGTGATCATTGTACCAGATACTACGAGAGCCAGCGGAATATATTAAAACTGAAATTCACAATGCTTCAGCTTCACTCCCATTAATCTCTGGCCCTCTCCATGCTGTTTAGCTGTGATGCTGAAGCCAGGAGCATGTGCTCTCTATAGAAAAGTGCCAATTGTTCTCTAGGTATTTGGCTTTATTCAACAATACAGGGAAATCCTAGTAATTTCCTTGGAGTCTTCATCTTTTTCTGTATACGCTCCCAGGATCAGACAGGGCTCTCTATATAGGAGTAATCTCTGAATGGTCATAGAGAATCATTGAAAAGCTGATGGAACATTATTTCTCTATTTTGCACATTTGAACTGCATCTGACAGTGTGTAAGCACAAACTATACATAGCTTTTACTAAAATGTATTATCTGTGGTCCTGGGTTAGGATTTTTTGGCAGCTGCTGCTATACAACATACTACATGCTGCTGTTCTGCAGAAGGGTTTCTGACAATATTTTGAAGATTTCCTTTTATTTTTCCTTGTGGTGGTGATAAGATGACACACATAGTGTTTCACCATGATGGCTAGTTAATATTTGATCAGCCATGGCCACTGTATGTCTAGTTCTTCCAAGCAATGTTGAATAGCATGTCCTATTCTCACATGTGTGCAATGTATATCAGTACTAAAGTAGGTGTTCCTTGAAGGACACATACCCTATCCACAGGAAACTGGATAAGTTTCAGATAATAGGGGCTCTGACATGTAGAGTCATCCGATGAATAGGATGAGTCTCCCTAAGACCTCATGTGAATTAAGTTCCAATGTGCATATATGACCTCCCAGGGGTGAATGCAAACTTTCTGCTACCATTCTATAGCATGGTGTCCCAATTCACCCCATGCAGCAGAATTAGGTGGGTACTCCAAGCAATGCCTTACATCTGGCATTGGGGCACATTTACTAAGAATGTAGGAAACTGCACTTAAAGTGTTCTGCCTGTGCATAATGCTGGGTGTGACAGATTCGCTAAGATCGTGCGGCAGAAATCATGAGTCTGTCACTTCCCTGAACTGGCCCGACAGAGTTCACCAACTTTTTTGTGGTGCACCTTTAACATTTTCTGGCGTGACAGACTCAGCATGTCAAATCGGGTGCACAGTCTGACTAGGTGCCAGAAGGAGCCCTAACTTGTGTCGCATGGTGGCTCCACAAAAGGGTTACATGCGCCACAATGGTGGCGCAGACACTTCTAAATACCTGTGCAAGAAAATCCAAATTCTTACAGAAAACTTGTGCAAAGCCCTTAGTAAATGTGCCCCATTAATTTTAAATATCAGGACCTGCTGATGCTTCCCCCTACCTTGCTGTGCATCTCTGGGTCCCCTATTCACTTCTCTGCGGATGCCAAGGTCTCATGCAATGCCCTAGAAGTGCAAGGTGAGCTTGGTATAAACTCAAGATCTTCATTCAAACTGAAGACTGGGGGGGGACCTTTGGTTTTCTTGATCACAGAGGTTCTGACCACTGTTTTTAATGGGAAACCCCATTAAGAAGTAAAGTAAGTAGCACTCTAACAGAACCGTTAATGGGAACCAAATCCAATATATGACTCTAACTATGTCCTTTTAATAAAACCTTTATGTGACATTTTAAAGATTTAGAAAATGATCATTAGAAAATAAATGAGTAGCAGGACTTTGTTATGGTCACACTGAACGTCATTTTCTTATACTCTTGTGATATAAATGGTAAACATTTTTGTTAAACCTTTGGTTAATGGCTTTATGTGACCTAATGTATTCAACCTCAATTCAACCTCTATCGTAAGAAAAACTTACACTAATGAAGTAAATTTTTCAACTTCAATGGGATCAGTGGATTCCGTCATAGCTAACAGCTAATAAACAAATTTGACCCATCTTATTAAATGAAAAGTTGCTTTTTAGTGTAGTACTGCTAGTGAGAAAGATGTCTAATGAGGAAATCAAGGAATCCAGCATCATTCATAATTAATGGAAGACTGAAGTATCTACTGACCATTCGGTTATCTAAATATGATGATAGAGTCCAGGCCACCTGCAGTTTGGGGATTAATCATTCAGCCTTGTTATGTGTGTTATAGATGATACAAGGACTTCAATGTAATAGTCTAATGAGATACCCCATAATTATGTTCCTTCTATAGATAAACCCCATGCTGGTTCCATATAAATTATGTTGCCTCTTTACGACTCTAGCCCTGCGGAAGTATCTTCAGATGAAGACTTTTATTGGTGGTTTAGCCATGTAATCTTCATTCATAGCGCTACTGCTGAAGAATACGATCTACTGTTGTGTTTTCTGCTCCACATGATGCCACTTTACATGTTCAAGAACATATACTCTCCAATGATATGATTACAGCTTCCCTGAATATTTAATAATAAATCAATATGTTTCATTGCAAATCTTTCTAGTAGGAACTGAAACAGAATCTAAAATAAGGCACCAATCTTTTCAGAAACTTTGCTGTATAGTTGAAAAAGAAGTTATCTCTAGATTTGGGGTATTTTTTGGAGGAACTTATTGCTCCAGGAGATTTCTTTCACAGTGGGGGCTCCACTTAGATGATCTTCAAGGCCTTGTAGGATGCAATATGTTATGCATATTTTCAGATTTATACAAATGGTTTTTGAAGAAGTGTTACTAGAGTGAGTTTACAGAAATACATTCTAAGCAAGAACATCAAAGCTTGCTTCCTTGAAAATTTTTATGCAAAAATTAGCCATACACATCATGGGGTTATTTCTCATTACAGGGCTCCTTGGGACAGTACTTTCCCTGTCTTTGGGGCTCTGCTTCAGATTCATTAAAGTAGCTTTGGTCCTTTAATAAATATTCCCATACTCTATTTTTTTTTTTAAAAGTCGCAAGAAAGTTGCAAAATACATAAAAAGACCTGGCACATGTGCAAGTCCAGGACTAGACTGACTATGCAACTTTTTTAAAAAGTTGCAAGTCGTGAATCTGGGTTTGCACACTGTTACACTAGAAGTAGTTTTCTGTTTATACCTAAATAACGGTGGAAGTTGTCCTGTGTGACTTTTTAGCAGTAAAAAGTTGCTAAAACCTCTATGTGACTCCATGTGATCTAATGTCTATAGCTTGTGCAACATTTTTCATTATATCCCTAACTACAACATAAACAACTTATAATGTAATTGTAAGAAGTGTCCTTGAAAAGTACTTTCCACCAGCCATTTTATTCTGAGACTGAGACCACATGAAGATGGCTATGTGCAATCTCTGTTTTGCAAGCAATGGTCCAAATGATGTTACAGGACATAGACAAATGAGCTCGACTCTACCATACCATTGTCCATTGACAATGACCGGCCACCGCAATTTCTGGCTAGCCGTTTGTGCAGCTAGCTATAGGCAAACATTTATGGTCATGTGCATGAGGTCTACCAGGCAGTACAACGATTCCTCCTTACCTTTCTTCCAGGTTCGAAATCCAATACTATATACCAGTGATGGCTAACCTATGGCACTGGTGCCAGAGGTGGCACGCGGAGCCCTTTCTGTGGGTAACAGACAGCCCAGGACTTGCTGTGCACAGAGCTATTTTAAAGTCCTCTACCTGGGACTATTTTCTGCTTTATTGGTGTCCTCAGGTGCTGGTATCAATGAAAACTGTGACAGAGAAGGGAGTATAAATCACAAATTAAATTTCTGTATTGGCACTTTGTGATAAATAAGCGGGTCTTTGTTGAAGTTTGGGCACTCGGCCTCTAAAAGGTTTGCCATCACTGCTATATACCATAACGCAATGACTAGCTTTAAAATAAAACAATTTTATAATACAGTGAAATGTGATGTGTGGCCTGCAAAGGATTTTGCTAACCTGTCATGACGTTGTAGGTATCTGAATCCTAAGAATTGGAGAGAAAAGCAGAATTCATATTAAAGGATGGAAAAGATAGATTAGATTTCTCCAACCAAATATCTCCTGTAAAGTACAGTTTTTATACGGTGAAGAATGAAAGAACAAGTTGTTCAACATGTATATTAAGTTTTTGGTACATATTAATCATTTTGATAAATTAGGACAAAATTGCAGCATTTCTCATCATCTCCAAAAATGATTAAAGTTTTTGACACGACTGATATATCTCCCCCATTGTGTGTTCTCCCCGAGGCACACATAACACAAGTTGTGACTCTAACATCTGAATAACCTATGAGGGTTTCTTGACAATATGAGTGCCATAAATCTGGAAAAATCCCAACATAAACATAATTTATTCAATCATATACTAAATAACTCACATTTTTTTTGTAATTCTCTTTCTAAAATAATGGCTTGCTACGTTGAAAAGAAGAGATTTTTTTCTACTTGTCGGGTGTTTTCTATCTTCCATTTGTCCATGTATAATTCAAAGGGAAAGATTAAATCACGAAGAAGCAGAAAAAGATTACAGCCCATTTATATGATGGATTAAAAGGGGAAAGGTCGGGTTATTTTTATTGTAGTCTGATTTTTTTTAAAAAAAATTTTTGATTAAGAGATGCACTTTTTCTTGAAGGGAACATACTTTCTGATAATATACTTAATCACTTTTAACTAGAAAATAAGAGCTACTATTTGACATGTGTCACCTGTCACCACATTATCTTTCACAGATGAAAAGAAAAGAGGCTTTTATGTATCACTCAGACAGGAGCTGCGAGCTTTGTGGAAGGTTAGGTGTACGAACATTTGAAGTAGGGCAGGGCTCGTTTTGCGGGATTGACAACGTGGCACATTTTAAAAGTGTAATAAAAAGACTTAATATGTAAGATGAATTTGCCTTGAAAATTACTATTACATTCATGGCTATCAAATACCTTTTGAAAAAAATGTAAAAAAAGGTAGGGTTATCAATCGTACAGATATACTGTACAGGCGGTCCCCTACTTAAGGACACCCGACTTACAGACAACCCATAGTTACAGACAGACCCCTCTGCCCACTGTGACCTCTGGTGAAGCTCTCTGGATGCTTTACTATAGTCCCAGACTGCAATGATCAGCTGTAAGGTGTCTGTAATGAAGCTTTATTGATAATTCTTGGTCCAATTACACCAAAAATTTTGAAACTCCAATTGTCACTGGGGTAAAAGAAAAAAAATTGTCTAGAACTTCCATTATAAAATATACAGTTTCGACTTACATACAAATTCAACTTAAGAACAAACCTCCAGACCCTATCTTGTATGTAACCCGGGGACTGCCTGTATAAGAACGGTAATAAAAAAAATCAAGATATAGATGTGTCCACAATAAATTCCTCTCTCGATCTTATTACTTTGTGACAAGCTATTTGCCTCTATAATGACTCTTTAGAGGTTTCTTGTGGGGCTCAGTAATTTCATACATTTCAGACAGTGACACCTATAGAAATCTCTAAACTACTGTGTCTAGTGCAATGGTGTTGGACTTTGGAATTTAAAATGTAATGAGAAATACAATTAATTCTTTAGACACAGCAGAATATTGAGCCTTTTTCTCAATTCTTTGGGGCAGATTTATCAAGTGTCTGAAAGTCAGAATATTTCTAGTTGCCCATGGCAACCAATCACAGCTCAGCTTTCATTTTATTAGTGCTCATGAATATTTTAAAGGGGAGCTGTGATTGGTTGCCATGGGCAACTAGAAATATTCTGACTTTCAGACACCTAATAAATCTGCCCCTTTGTCTTTAAATAAACAGGTCGTTCCCGACTTAAAAACACCCGACTTACAGACGACTTCTAGTTACAAACAGACCTTTGGATGTTTGGAATTTACTGTACTTTAGTCTCAGGCTTCAATTATCAGCTGTAACAGTTATCAAAGGTGTCTGCAATTATTATTTATAGTTAATCTTGGTCTTTAGGGCAACCAAATTTTTTTTTAATTCAATTGTCACAGAGACCTAAAAAAATTTTGGCTGGGGTTACAATTATAAAATATACAGTTTTGACTTGCATACAAATTCAACTTAAGAACAAACCTACAGAACCTATCCTGTACGTAACCCGGGACTGCCTGTATATTGCAAACCTATTTTAGACCTATGCACTGGGTTAGTATATGAAAACACAAGAGTAAATGAACATCATGGTATTTCTATCTGGATTATAATATAGGTGGTTTTGGTGGTAGCCTGGGGCCCAAGCCTTCTAGGGGGGCCAAAGGCAGAAGAAAGACTGCAGAAAACTAGACAATTGTGAACTTTGAAGTGAGACTGTCTTAGGTGCAAAAAAACATTGTAAATGTACCCATGCACCACAAAAATTCTCCAAAAAAAATTGAACCGTGTGTCTCATTGAATATTGTGCACAATTTTTGGCATTAGTGTATAAGAGGGACACAGTTGAATAAGAATAGGTTCAGGGCATAGGGATTTATTCAGACTGCCATATTTAGGGTCAGGAAGGATCTTTTTCCCTATTATGGACCAATAGAAATCACCCATTCTTCTCTTGCAATACTGTAGACGTATAGGTTGGAAAGGACAAATTGCAACTTTTTTCGTTCTTACTTACTATTAAGGTTTTAACTTTGATATGCATCTGGTAACTTTCATTTCATTAACAAAATCCATCAGCATAAACACAGTTTACACCGCAGTGTTTTTCCCATGAGTATGATTACCATGCCATACTGCTGGAAGCCCCAGGTGTAAAATGGACTGATTTTAACATTCTTCCCATGTTACAATGTTGCTATAAAGCAATGTTTTTACACAAAATAAAACTACTGGGAATGAAAAAGCACTTTACAACATAACAGACATAGTAAGTAATTTTAAAAGTTGCAGCGCTAAGCAGAAGACTGCTCCAAAAATGACCGCAAATCATGTATTTTACAGCAGAGGCATTATTAGTGCTTTGATGGCATAATTATCTTAAAGATAATCTTGCTGTTCACCAACCAGAACAATTTAACAATTTCTCGACTTCCTGAATTCACTATGTGAATGAACCCTAAGCCGAAGTCCCATTAACCTTGTCAGCATCACACTGGTCTGCATATTATGAATGTGTGGCGGGGTGTGGGGTGGACAAAGCACCCGCAGCAGAAGGCTTTTACATTGTACTTCTATGCACAATTTGTTATGTTGGTCAGTAGTCATATTTGCAATATGTAATATAATTATCCAGCTATAAAGAAGGATAATCCTATATACAGTGCCCTGCTGTATTCGGCCACCTTGAACTTTTCTAACTTTTGCCACATTTCAGGCTTGAAACATAAAGATCTAAAATTAAAATTTTTTGGTGAACAATCAACAACCAGTGGGACACAATTGTGAGGTAGAATGAAATTTATTGGATATTTTGAACTTTTGTAAAAAATGATGAACTGAAATGTGGGGCGTGCAATATTATTTGGCCCCCTTAAAGGAAACCTAGCACTTGAAGTGGCAGGTTTAAGAAGAAAACACAGAGCACCAGCTCAGGGTGAGTTGGTGCCGGAGCTTATTTTTGTTAGTGTTTTAAACCGCTGTATCGCGGTTTAAAACACTTTTTAAACTTTATAGCCGGCGCAGGGAGGTACGCGCTCGGCGCTTACCATGCGCGCGGCTCTCCTTCACTTCCTATGTAGCCACGCGCACGGCCGCGCGCATGGTAAGCGCCGAGCGCGTACCTCCCTGCACCGGCTATAAAGTTTAAAAAGTGTTTTAAACCGCGATACAGCGGTTTAAAACACTAACAAAAATAAGCTCCGGCACCAGCTCACCCTGAGCTGGTGCTCGGTGTTTTCTTCTTAAACCTAACAAATGGAGGGGTAGGACAGCAATCCGTCTCTAATGAGAAGCAGTTTATGGTCTAATGAGAAGCAGTTTATGCTTGATAAAGATTCATTGTGAATCGAAACGTCGCGCTGAACATGTTTGGTTGCACATGTAAATAAATCTTCTTGAACTTCATCTTTGGTGCTGTGGCTCCCTCCTTCAAGTATTCTTCTTAAACCTGCCACTTCAAGTGGTAGGTTTCCTTTAAGTCAATCCGGCAGAGAAAATAACACCCACACATCCGAAATGCTACTTTTTCACCATTTATCAACACTCAAAATAAATTATAAAAAAGTATCAAATGGTCATAAGTTCCTGAAAATTGTAGCAATGAAAACATCCTCACGTCCCATAAAAAATTACACCTTATACATATCTGTACACTGAAGTATGGAAAAGCTAGAAGCTTCAGAATAGGGCAAAATTAAGAGAATTTATTTTACAAAAGGTTTGAATTTTTTTTCAATCTATTTACCTGTATAAACCTGTATAAATGTGGTATTCCCACAATTATACAGACCCAAGGATTAATGTACAAGTGTCATTTGGAGGATCTATGAAAGAGGTAAAATCTGTGTCCGCAAAATATGTCACATGTCCTTTTTTTCACAATTTCCACAATTACAATTTATTTCGATCTTCCCAGTAACAGAGATGAAATATGATATGCTGTCCCTAGTAAGTATCATTTGTTACACATTAAACAAGCATTCTCACAGGCTTCTAAATGGAAAAATAAAAAAAAAAGTTATGGATTGAGAAATTAAAATAGACTTTTCCTTAAAGGGTTAAACAACTAAACCATCCCTGCAGGTCTCATCCACTGAATATCACACTGCCGATCATTGCTGGTCATTTTTTCTTGTCTGTCTATCCCTTTTTTTGTTTTGTTCATTTATCCCTAATATTATAGTCATTATTTGTGCTGTATTCTCTGTATTCTCTCTGCTGCTGTAACGCTGTGAATTTCCCCATTGTGGGACTAATAAATGGATTATTTTATTTTATCTTAATATTAATGGCCTATCCTCCGTAAGGTCAAAAAAAAGTTTATCGATGAGGAGCAGATACCAAGTCCCCACACACCAATCAGATCTCCAGGTCAATCAGATGGAACCAAATCTTTTGTCTTTTATACTGTGTTGGACTTTTGGCAATGTGGAAGTGGTATAGAGTCCTTTTAATTACAGCAAAAACTTGTCTTAGATTAAATTAATAAAAAACAGCATTAAAACTTTCTTTTTCACGGTGATAACACCATTTTACTTTTTATTTCTAATTTTCAGTTCCAACCATTTAATTTTTACTAAATACTAAAATATAATTACACTAAAATAAATTACAAACTAAAAAGTAACGTAGGTAGCCATTAAATTGAAAGAAGGAAATGAAATGTAAATATTCTAAATATAAAAATGCTATAAACAAAATAGACAACAAAAGAGAGAACAAACGAAAAATAGATATTGTGGAAAGATTTCAGGAAAGAAACATGCTATTGAAATAGGCAAATAGGTTCTATAGTTATAGCATGACAATATTCCCATCAGTAAAAGCCATACAGTGTACAAATAGATAGAAGTCCATTGTGCTTGTTTTGTAGTAATGACTATGTCTACATGTTCAGTACATTACTGGGTCTAGCACTTCCGAATGGGTTTACATTTTCCACAGAACACAATTATAACTACCTGTGAAAAAGCTTCAGCAACCCGAATCTTTTTTTTTCCATGATGTTGATTTAAACTTTTGACCTGATCCACTAGGAAATGAAGACGCTACAGTGTCGCATTAAATATGTAATGTAAATCTGGACAGAGTTCATGAACTCAGAGTTGGCATACAAAATAATAATAGAAAACCAGCTTCTCTAGTTTTTTAAGTTGAGGAATCACATACTCCTTATTAACCTGGATAACCTACATAACAAATTCAGGAGGGGTTACCGAATTATCAATCTAGAGATGTGGTGTACCTTACAGCAATATACTGCAAGTGCCCTTCTTTTATTAAGGTTTACCCTAGATCTCAGACAAATATAGTACCAGTAAAAAATCCACACAGCTCACCTGGCCCTCTCTCTCACAAATGGTGCACGGATCTCCGCCCCGAAGCAGGTGCCAAACATAGAGAAAAGGAAATAGCGCTCCAGCACTAAAGTATCCTCTTTATTGTAATCAATAAAAGTCCATAATGCACATACTATACATCCTTTACACCGACAGGTTTTGACTATACGTAGTCTTGATCATAGTAATGATTATACCATGATTATACGCATAATCGAAACGCAACGGTGTAAAGGATGTATAGTATGTCCACTTTGGACTTTTATTGATTACAATTTAGAAGATACTTTTTATCCGACTGAGTGCTGGAGCGCTATTTCCTTTTCTCTATGTTTGGCACCTGCTTCGGGGCGGAGATCCGTGCACCATTTGTGAGAGAGAGGGCCAGGTGAGCTGTGTGGATTTTTTACTGGTACTATATTTGTCTGAGATCTAGGGTAAACCTAGTGCTGGAACGCTATTTCCTTTTCTCTAAATATGGTATCAGTGGTATAACCTATTGTATATAGCTAGGATTTAATGCAAAACGCCACATAATATTTGAAGGACTACCACCAGGATGAAGGAATGTAAACCAAGCACTCTGACATGCTGGCGTGTGCCCCCTCTGGCAGGATCTGCTCTTCTTTTCGCTTTTTATACGCTTGTTTTTTGGGGGAAAAAAACTGTGGAAATTATGCAAATGGAGTCCATAGGTGATAAGGTGTTTGCAACATTTTTAAAGCCTTTTTTTTCTTAAAAACAAGAGCATGAGAAGCTTAAATAAGAGCAGATCCTGCCAGAGGGGCACGCACCAGAAAGTCAGTGTGTATGTCATCCCGGTGGTAGATGCCTTTTAACAATCAATCACATGAAACAATCTTGACCCATTCACAAAAACATTGAATAATTACTGATAACACCCCTAATCACAGAACAATATCTACAATAAGGATTGCACTGTTTCGGGAGTTCCAATACTCTCATACCTTATTTAAACACAAAAAGAGAAAGATGTGGATCAGGGTGAAAGGTATCAGACCTTTCACCCTTATCCACATCTTTCTCTTTTTGTGCCTTTTATACTGGGCTAGTTTAAGCTCCTCAGAAAAAGTAAGGCAGAACATTACCAAATATTAACTATGGATGTATTAAAACAAATAATTGGTGGGACTGACTGGTGTTCCAGTTCCTGGCTTTGGAGGATCTGTGGAGGGCCCATGTTTTTTTAAACATGAAAGCTTCAGAGACAGATGTCTGGCATGAAACGTCTCCTGTATTTCCATACCAATTTAGGTTTGCTCTGGACACTATAGTTACCTTTATTATTTCTCGTTATAATTTTTTTTTCATACAAATTCATTTTTTTCTTGTTTTATTACTATTGCAATGTTTATTCATCCATTCTTTATATCCCCAGGACTGGAGTACAACTATAAACTCATATTTTCCCCATCCCCTGAACATTGACCATATGTTCCCATGTGGTAGTACTGATGTTCAACACATCTGATAACTGTGTGTTTATTGTGGATAGTAATCATATCAGGAAACTATTGTAAGCTTGGTTTTCTTAAAGGTTTTGTCTTGTTTTTGGTTGAAAAGCCATAAAAAAAATATTACAGTTCCTAACATTACATTTTTTAGAGGTTCTAAGTTTGTCTGAACCTCAAACTAGATAGTAGCAAAGAACCCAAAACCAGGAATGTCTTCATATCTTGTAAAGGAAATTCATGACTTGCTTATTGGACACCTGAAATCAAGGGAACACTTCGCCATGTGCGAGATATAGCACATCAGTGTCCTCAGGGAGCTTTGGTGGCTTGTCAGGGTCAGTAGAGCGCAGCATATGAAATGCCAGCTGTCTTGCCTTAAACGCTGGAGGCAAGGGACTTGCATCATACAGATGAGATGTGTTCTGTTTGCGAGAGGGGCAGAAAGGTCTTGCCAGAAGACAGGATAAGAGAGAAAGAAACATGCCACAAGCAGCTCAGGACATCAGCAAGGAAATCAACAAATGGATTCCATACACTTTTTGAAGATGTCCTCTGAATGTAGTCATGTGAGACATAATGCTGTGTTTTATTGTACTATTTGTTAAAAGTTCAGAACATGACAAGAAAACACATGTGAAAATGTCATACAATGTACTCAAATGATTTCATAATGTGACATGTAAAATATGGCCAGCTATTGTTGGCATCACACACTTTGGTTTGCCTTCATTTCATTTTGTTAGCCAATTTTTTTATGTTCACAGACAAGTAAAATCTTCATTACCAAGCTATAAAATGGACATGTTGCAAAGTTAAAACAAGGGACACACTACAATCGAAACACTCAAGGGACAATGGCTCAAATATACTGCAAAAATTCCATTATATGATTCCAATTATATGATAACCAATGGAAATTTCATTTTATATAGGTATACTTACTTACAAGGTATCGGCACAAAGAATGTCAGAAATTAAATCCTTAAAGGAAATCTACCATTTGTTTTTATGCATTGTGAACCAAATACGAATGCTGTAGCTAAACTGATGCAGAAACATATCTTGTTTAATCCCTGAACTAAGTGGTTTTGCTCAAAAACAATTATAAAATTGAGGACCTTGGGAAAGCTCACTGCAGTACATAGACAGGTCCTGTGAAGCATTGGTAATAGATAAACTGGAGTTATTTGACTTATTGTTAGTTATTGACTTATTTAATTATTTAACAGTACAGGCGGTCCCCTACTTAAGAACACCCAACTTACAGACGACCCCTAGTTACAAATGGACCTCTGCATTTTGCTGTACTTTAGTCCTAGGCTACAATAAACAGCTATAACAGTTATAAATGATGACTGTAATGAAGCTTTAGGGTTAATCCTGGTTCTTATGACAACCCAACATTTTAAAAATACAATTGTGACAGAGACCCAAAAATTTTTGGCTGGGTTTACAATTATAAAGTATACAGTTCCAACTTACATACAAATTAAACCTAAGAACAAACCTACAGACCCTATCTTGTATGTAACCCAGGGACTGCCTGTAATCACTAACCGCAGCAGTAACCCAACTCAGAAAATGTGAAAAGCTATTGGCTGAGCAGTCATTTCCTATAAAACAAGAGAAAACAGGAAATAGCACAGTTGGATGTGGCATCAGAGAAGGAGAAACTGGGGTCTGGCAAGGTTATTATGACTTATTTGATTGGTGGGCTGCAGCAGGGACATGAACTGTGATAGTCATTGGCTGAGGAATCATTTCATGTTTATCAGGAAGAAACAAGAAGGTTGAAGCTTCAGCCGAATCTCATTAATCTAAAGCCTTCTTCACATTTTTATTTTAATTTGGTTACAGAATTTCTGGTCACTGCATTGTAGTTTATGGTTGTGAGCGGAAAGGTGACCATGGTATTTCTGAAAATTCAATTGAAAGCCCGAAGAAGATTAGATTATAAAAATGTACCCCAAAGAAATATAGAACATGTCTCTCATCCAATGCATGGATATCACATTAACCAAAAAAATCAATCCATAAAAAAGTTTAAGGACGATAACATAACATTTCTGTGATGGTTACAAAACTGGAAAAGACCTACATGTTTGGCTTTATCCATGATATGCACAAGTTTTCCCTGCATTTTTATCTAATGGTATAAAGAGTTATATTTTATATTTTATTTTATGGTATCCTTCCCTAGAATGCAGGACTTTTGAGTGAGATTAATACTTGATCAGGCTGCATCTTCTTCTAACAGTCTTGGAAATTGGATAAGTGTCATAGAATTGATAAGATGACCCTAAAAACAACTGATACTAACATTGTTAGAACAGTTGACCTTCGCTTTTGGCCATAACGCAAGTTGTGGTGCGTGAGCATGATAACTTTAATAGCTATTCTGCAAAATGAGTCATTATATTTGATGGCCATCCAATTTTTTTCCCTTCAGTTTTGCAGCGTTTCTATAATGGTTAGACTCTTGGTATCTCCTCCTCATTCCTCCACATTTAATTAGTTTCTGTGCTGTCCTTTTGCTGATCTATTCCCATTTCTATATATATATATATATAGCTGAAAACATCTATGAACTAGGCTTAAGAAGACATCTTCATAAAGTGGTGCTCATTTGTT
This sequence comes from Engystomops pustulosus, assembly GCF_040894005.1. Taxonomy (NCBI): domain Eukaryota; kingdom Metazoa; phylum Chordata; class Amphibia; order Anura; family Leptodactylidae; genus Engystomops; species Engystomops pustulosus. The sequence continues at coordinate 245,215,419 of NC_092411.1, forward strand.
TGATTATCACATCGAGCTGATTCATGTAGACCAAAAGCCACTTAAAATAAACATGTCTAAAAGATCTAAATTTACTGGCAACTGAGCACTTGGATGGAATGCATAAGGTTTCTTAAATATAAATCTCCCTACTTTCATCAGTGCTCTCATTATGCAAACAGGGGAAAACAATGGTCTGGGAAGAGTAAACTGCTGGAAACAAAGTCTCAAGAAAGATACTTTAATTGATTTGTGATTGTTTGCTGAGAAACTTATTTATGTCTACACTGAAGAAATTGATGTATCTGTAAGTGGTCCTGACCGGAGGATATTCATTTCACAGCTTCTATACTTTTGATGGCTACAGCTAAATGTTCTTGTGATATAATTTGACTGATGATAGCTGTGATAACAATCACGTCCAATTAACAGAAAATAAATCACTCTAAAACTTGCTTAAAAAGCACTTATCTCAGCCTTGAGCCCTATTTCACTGCTAAATGCTTCTCAGCAGGAGAAACAGCTGCCTAAAGCTTGGCTTACATCAACAAACATTTTAAAATACAATTTAAAGGTGACCTCCTTAATTCATAGGCGACAGTGATGAATATTAATGTTAACTTATCGACAATACAGCTATTTACTGCTTAGTAAGTTGCTTGCACGATTTACACATATTACACAAATCCTCCATTGAAAAGTCTTTTAAGGACAGTAAACTGATATTAAGAGATTTCTCCCGCAAATTCTATTTGACTGATGACATTAGATCTGACCATTTAGACCTTTGCCAATCCAAACAAATAAAGTGTCCTAGTATATGAATGGAGTGATAATACTTATTCACTTCCATGGAAATTCTGATATTTGCAGTGAATGGAGCAGTGGTCACATGTGTACATAAGATTGTATGATTACTGTGGATCACATTGGTCGAATAACTTACGACATATTCTGTGAAAACATCTACAGAAGCATTTAAAGTATTCAGAGTTGTCCCACAAAACAAACCCAATATATCTATATATTCTCTTAGGGCATATTGTTAGTATTGGAGGTGCTCCCCTGCTATATTACCTTTTACTGGAGGAACTTTTCATATACAGTGAGTGAAATAAGTACTGAAGACATCATAAACTAAATAGGTTATTGAAAATTCCCCATCACCATCCAATCCATACTGGTGAACAAATCTAATGGGAAAAGACACTGAGAAAAAGTATTGAACACATAAAGAAAGAAATGAAACAAAAAAACTATGGAAAGTCATGACACTAGCCGGAATCTAACAGTAATCAGAAAGCAATTCTGACACTTTATGAAAAACATATCAGCTCAATTGGCCTATAAAAGGTCTCATTACTAAGGAGCCACACAAGAAACAGCTCATAACGGGTAAAAGTTATTTACATGGATGTCCTTTCATTTTAATGGCAACTGTTTACTTATACACATTTATTGAGAAGCTGAAGGGATTCATCACAAAATGATTTCTAATCATGATTTCTAAAATTAACCATATGAATATGACTATTTAAAAAAAAAAGTAAAATAATCAGTTGAAAAACTAAAATCTTGTTACACTGCTTATAGATGTGTTAAAAGGATATTCCCATTACAGAAAATGAATGTTATTGTTTGTATGATAGAAAAATTATACAATATTCTTTCAGCTTCAATTCCTCACAGTTGCTGTCCTTCTATAGAAAGCTTCTATGTTTACTTCCAGGGCACAGAAATCTGACCATGGTCACACAGGTGCACGGCTCAAAATTATATTGGAAAATTGTAGAACTTTTTATCATAAGATCAACAACATTAATTTGCTGAAATGGGAACACTATTTTAACATGACTAGAATAATTACAATCGCAGGCCTATATACTAATGAAATTCATTTTTGGAATATTTGGGAAGCGAGAATGATTGGACTGCATTAGAAAGAAAGTACCGTATATATACTCGTGTTTATCCCGAGTTTTTCAGCAAAAAAAATTTGCTGAAAAACCTCGCCTCGGCTTATACACGAGTCAATGATTAAAAAAAAATGTAATACTCACCCTCCAGTGTCCGCAATGTTCGTCGCGGCTCCCGATCCCTGTTGCAGCTCCCGGCGGCTCCCTGTGTCTCCTCTTCTGTCTTCTATCTTCTCTAGCCGGCAGAGTCGCGTCCATGCGATCTGCCGGCCGTCGCACACTGTGACGTCATCAGCGGCGACAGCGTCGCACTACAGTGTGCGACGGGCGGCGCGATCTCCCGGCCAGAGAAGATAGAAGAGCGAAGAAGCCGCCGGGAGCTGGTAGGTACATCGGGGACACCGAATGGTGCGTATTAAGTTTATTTTTTTATCTTTATGCTACACGGGGGCAGTCTGTATACTGATGGCGGCAGGCTGTATACCGCAAGGGGGCAGGCTGTATACTGATGGGGGACAGGCTGTTTACTGATGGGGGCAGGCTGTATACTGCAAGGGGGCAGGCTGTATACTGATGGGGGGCAGGCTGTATACTGATGGGGGCAGGCTGTATACTGCAAGGGGGCAGGCTGTATACTACTGGGGACAGGCTGTATACTACTGGGGGCAGGCTGTATGCTACATGGGGGCAGGCTGTATGCTACATGGGGGAAGGCTGTATGCTACATGGGGGAAGGCTGTATGCTACATGGGGGCAGGCTGTATACTACATGGGGGCAGGCTGTATACTACATGGGGGCAGGCTGTATACTACGTGGAGGCAGGCTGTATACTACATGGGGGCAGGCTGTATGCTACATGAGGGCTGGCTGTATACTACATGGGGGCTGGCTGGCTGTATACTACACCCTCGGCTTATACTCGAGTCAATATGTTTTCCCAGTTTTCTGTGGTAAAATTAGGGGTCTCGGCTTATACTCAGGTTGGCTTATACTCAAGTATATATGGTAAGTATCTTTATTCCTAGAAACAGTTCTCCTCTTAAAAATTGTTGGTATTATGTTTAAGCTACAAAACCCGTTAAGTCAATAAACAAGTGGCTTTGCTTTTTGCTGAGAAGATAATGTTAAGCTTCACGATACCTTCTACATCAGTGCAGCTTAGAATGATTGCACAGTAGGGGTAAAACAAAGTAAATCAAGCAATAATATTATTCTACAGTATCACTTTTTATGACATTGATGCCCATACTGTGTATTCCTTAAAGTGCTTCCATAGGTCTTCCAGTGAATGATAGATTTTGTGGGTGAGATGAGGCAAAGTATATTGGCCCACGTTTCCACCACTTTTCTGTCTGACTTTGCACTAAAAAGAATGTGCAAACTGTTTGCACATATATATTCTAAAGTGTCTGCGTCAGTTTTGTGTTTCGGCTGCTGTGTGTTCGACAAGACAGAAAAAGTGTGCACCTAAGGCCCCTTTCACACTTGCGTTTTTCACGCGTGTTTTCTGCGCATGCTTTTGACGCGCAGAACTTGCATTGCACTCTGACCCATTGTAATCAATGGGCCTTTTCAGACTTGCATTTTTTTTCACGCGCACACGCGGGTTTTTTTTTACCGCGCGTTTAAATCTCGACATGCTCTACTTTTGCAAGTCATGCGCGTGAAAAACGCACCATACAAGTCTATGGAGACGCATCAAAAACGCATTGCACTCTGAGACACTTGCAATTGCAAGTGCAATGCGTTTTTCACGCATCAATTGCCATAGAAAACATTTAACGCGCATTTTCTGCGCGTGAAAAACGCATTGAAATTGCATTGAAATTGTATCAAAAATGCCCGTGAAAAACTGAGACACTGAACAAACACTGACTGAAAACTGATTGCACTCTGATGCAAAATGTGCGTTTTTCACTGACCAAACCCTGATTGCACCCTGATCAAACTCTGACGTGAAATGCAACGCGAGTGTGGAAGGGGCCTAAAAGGACAAATTAGTACTTGCGCCACGTTTATTACTGATGTGCACCACAATTCTGTCCGCGCCAAAATTTTGCAGCATGAACAACGTGCACCAAAAAAAATGGTGCACACTTCCCGAGCAGTGCAGAGGACGCCAGATTCATGACCATGCCCCAGTTTTGATGAATCTGTCGCACCCTGCACACTCCACAGGCAAACTGCACATAGTACAGACTGAACTAGTTTCAATAAATGTGGCCCATGGTCTCTCTGGTGTGAGAAACTTGGTGTAATCAGTACGGGAAGGGTTACTTTCAAACAGATGTTGCATTGTGGTATTTTCAAACATGATAATAGTACACGGATTTATGTCACTCAGGCTTCTGTAAACAGACAACTTATCTGGAAATAGTTCATCACAAATGACTTGTAAGAAAGCTGGAAACAGCTCGATAGAGAGGATGCAATCACCATTTCCAAGGCTTTGGTCTGTTAGACAAATTGTAACTGACTCCACCAAAGATTATCCACTGAATCCTCTGCACAGAAGCTTCTTTGTTCTCGGAAAATCAGTATGTGAAATATTAACTTGATGTTCCAAAACTAAATTCAATGCATTAAGTTATTACCATTCGAAACAGAATTTAACATGACACATTTATCTTATTGTTTGGGGAAGTTGAGATAAAATGTAATCCTCTAACTATATGATGATTTTCATTTATATTTAGGGGACATATACAGTCAAAGTTAGACATTATGTAGTAATGATGTATTCATCAGCACAAAACTTTCAATTTGCTTAGACTTAGACAACCCCACTCAAAAACATATCATCTAAAATAATTAATAGAGATGAGTGAATTGTCCATGTTTCAGCCCATAAAAGCTTTGTTGAGTTTTTAAAAATGCTTGGTTTGGGTATGAAATGAATCTGTCAGAATCAATGTTGTTCCAATTGCCTTGGAAATTGGTAAATAACTCCCTCTAGTCCTCTAAAATTCAGATTTTTCATAAAAAGAACCTTTCACAAATTTTTTATGAATTTTCCCTTGCACTCTCTTCTTTATTTTTTGGATTATATTCACTAGTTTCCATTTTTAAAAAATTGTCAAAAGCAAATTTAAAAAAAAATTGGATTCTGTTATCTGTCAGTTATCCTCATCTGTAATAATTAATATAGGGTAATAAATGGTTATGCCCAAGCATGTTTTTAGGGATCTTTCAAAAATAATATAATACTAGGAAAATATAATAATATAAATAGTATGGTATAACAAATGTCCAATGACTATGGCACAAAAGACAATAAAAATATATAAAGTAAAGTCGAAATGAAAGACTAAAAATCACATGAAACCACAGAAAGATTTTTCCCAAATATGGAAAATCGAAAGGAGCATCTAGGATTAAAATAATATTTTTAATGATTAGTAATATAAATGTACTTTATAATTTTCTTTAGTATAGCACCTTATAGTCAGGACTTAGCTTCACACATAACAGCTCTCAAAGGTCTTTGCAATCCATATTTATTGATGCATTTTGTATGATTCAAGGTCCAACACAAAGGTAAGAGAGCTCTTAGCACTGGAAGCCTTGACTACAGCAAGATTACGAATAGAAATTACAACTGACAATCGATATAGCAACTCAATGGTCCATAATAGCGGGGGTCCGTCCACACATGTAAAAGATGGTGACGATCATCTGCTCTGTGATTACAATTAAAATATCACTGGTGTTAAAAGGGTTGCCCAAGATTCTTTAAAAAATGTACAGCATTCCATGTGGAAAAATAAAAAATAAATAAAGTTACCCACCTATAGAATCTGGCAACCACTTTGATGGCTCCTATGCTATTGGTTTGCAGTGATGTGCATGCTCTTAAGACTGCCATAGCTAGCCCCTATGCTAAATTGCACAGATGTCACATGCTTATTTTAAGCATGCCATCTCCATATGTAAAGACTGGTAGAGACACCTGAACAGTCACAAAAATTTACCAGGACTTTTATTTTCCCATACAAAGTCTGACAATTTTTGGTAGACACAGACAATCCCCAGGTTATGTACAAGATAGGTTCTTTCAGTTTGTTGAACTTGAAGTTGAATTTTTATATAAGTCGCAGCAGGTATATTTTATATTTGTAGCTCCAAACAAATGTTTTTTTTTGTCTCAGTGACAATTGGATTTTTAACATTTCTGGATGTTATGGGAACAAGGATTATCAATAAAGCTTCATTACAGACACCTCACAGCTGATTATTGCAGCCTGGGACAAAAGTAAAGTATCCAAAGTGGGCAGAGAGGTCCTTCTGTAACTAGGAGTCGTCTGTATTTCGGATGTCCTGAAGTTGGGGACCGCCTGTACCTATCATGACATGCCAAATCACAAGCGTAGAAGTATTTCAATTTACATTTCATAAGTGATTTAATAGAATTTTTTTTTGCAATTCAATTATAGAGATGAATGTGTGATTTTATCCTGAAGATAATAAAAATGTTCTAATTGAGATGATAATGAATAAATAAAAGACACATAAATAGTAAATCATACTGAGGCATAGTCATGGGGACTGACTATGACTATGTTGATGATTACAGAATCATAGGGAGTATAAAAATATGACAACGGGGCATCTAAATTTTGAAAGACAATCTAGAAAAGTGAACACTTTGATGATTTACGAGATCAGACATTTTCACGAAAAAAATCCCTGAACAACACTACCTCTATATGCTACTGCTGCCACCACTGTTAACAATTATAAGCTTTCAGAGTTGTAAATAATTCAGGAACTCATCTGTTCCTTTCAGTGTAAAGACAGAATGTTGAGAGAACAAGGTCACTGCACCCATCCCCCTAACCAGTGACTTTTCCACCCCAACACCAGTCTGAATGCATGATACACCTAGTGTTTGACATGCATCCCCAGACACCTTCTTAGGCAGCCATTAGTCTGTATGCTTAGGCAAGACAAATAATAACAGCGCACTCGATGTGACAAATACAATTCTGAACAACAGCCCCGTCCCGCCGCTGTTTGTTATGTGTACTTATCCTTGCCATAATTAAACAGTCAGTTATTATTTTCTGACACTCCCAGTGCATATATTTCATAGTGTTCAGAGTGGCTGCATAGTAATTGTGAAAGTTCCTAGTAAAACAAAATTAAAAATATACATCAAATGCCGATCTTCAAAAACAAATAGAAAAAGATTAAGTTGTGATTAATGAAAAACAAACTTTATTCTTCTGTCTCCCAATTTTCCAGTTTGTTCTATATGTAGGGCTTCAGAGTAGAAAGTGCACCAGGGAACCAACAATGTCTACCAAAGGTATGTTGTCATTATAAAAATTGTATTTTTTAATTTGTCTTACTTGGTCACTAACATGCACAATCTTTAATTTAAACCAATAGTACAAGAGGTTAAAACAACACAGAGTTTCTTTCTCCACTTACTTTGGCTTTTATCATCCTCCCACATTGCCTCATAATCTTCTTTTCAAGAGAAATTTCAATCTGCTAGCAAGACCGAACAAAGACCAAAAACAGAAGCTCCCCGAGACGTCACATAGACACGTTACATAGAAGCTCTATGCAGGATGGGAGGTGGTGGAGTGTGTCACAGCAGCTAGGTCTCCACCCAGCAGGATTGAGGAGATGCCAAAGTACAACCAAAGTAGAAAGTGCCATTTTGGTCATAATGTACACACACTGAACTGCAGTCATCCACTATACTTTACAATTTGCCTCCATTGTAAGGCCTCATGCAAATGACCTTGTGCAGAAACGGTCCGCAAATCAAGGAACATTTGTGACCCGTTTCAGATAGGTGAAGATGGGTGGGTGAGTGCAGAAAAGAGCTGTCACACCGCAAATACTGGCAGGAATAGGACCTGCTCTATGTTTTGAAGTACGGATTAAAAGTTCTTTAAATAAGCACCATTCAGTTAATGCAGAAGTCTAAATAAGATAAATACCCCCATTAAAACTATGAATGATGGCCATATGGATCTGCATAGGTCAGCAAGGGTCTGTTAGGTCAGATGATAAACTATCCTATGCATTATTTCCCTTTCAGATTTGCATACTGTATTTACATAATAGTTTCCTCACTGCTTTTCGGACATTGGAGTAGGAGAGAATAGAAGCTCTGACAACTAGAATCACTACAATATGTGACATTACTGCCCATAATGTATTGGGTGAAGCCTGCAGGAAATTATTGTGCAAAACTAACCGCTTGTAGATACATAATGTACAATGAGCAGCAATTGTATCTGAGTGAAGCAAATCTGCATGCAAAAAATTAACAAAACTGTCATTGTTATGGTACCAGTGGTATGGCAATAGAAATCTAAAACTATAAAAGTAACAATGTTTTCCTGTAATGCTTGAGCCGTACAAAGATACATCTCTGTGAAAACAAAATCTACTTCTGCAGATTGATAGTGACAAGGCAAATCTCAATGCAACATAAGCCAAGGCTATATAACTAAACAATGGCCCACTGTGGTCATTATGTGAGCGCGCAGAGCCCGGTGGATATGCTCCACACGCCAAGCTTCAAAAGCTGCAAACAAACAAGACAAAGGGGGTCATTTATCTTAGGCTTTTTTTTTTCTTATATTTGCAACTTTTTCCAATGCATTTGCATACTTGCACCAAAATGTAAAAAAAATAAATGCAACTTTGGCGCAAATAAACTCCAGTGCTGAGCAGGTATAGGAAATAGTTGCAGAAGTGTTTGTGACTTTTGTAAGACTTTTAATAGAAAGTTGCAAAAAACATACAGACTCAGCTGACTGATATATAACCCTCTAAGATAAATCAAACAAGTAGAAAACCTGGAGACAACAAAAAAAGACACACAAATGTCCTGACTAAAGATAAATGACCCGCAAAGACCGTCCACCTCATAGATGACTGCTCTACCTACAAAGAAATGTTCAGCTTTGTCCAAGGGCACAGAGCCCCAGAGCAGACATTTGAATGGGACCCCCTACTCCCTCAGAAAATATGTACATCCCCAATATTTTTGGTGTGTCAGGATGGATGCTAGTGCTCCCTAACACTCCGGTCCCCATAGCAACTGCAATGGCTATGTCATATCATAGAGTGAAATCCTAGAAATAGATGTAAAATGTCCAGAGGTATAAAAATCGACTGATTATCATTAGAAGACTTAGCAAAATGTGACTTTTTGAGTTAATTTAAAATTAAAATTTTCGGAAAGATTGCGGGGAATTTATTATTGTGTCATAAGCTGCGACAGTGCAGAGCTTGCCAACACTAGCCTTTTGTTGCAACAGATTCATGATTGTGAATCTTTCGACCTGTTTCTACCTTATTTTTTTGGCGCATGGACTAATTTCCATTTGACACCACTGCCTTTTCTGGAGACCACATCCCCTTTCTTGGGGCAACTCTGTCTTTGTTGGACGAGTTGGTAAGTGCCAAAATGGTCTAATAACCTTGATAAATGTATTGGAAGGCATTTATTTTGGCACAGAATCCCCCACCCCCCAGAAATATGGTGTAGGTGATTGATGGATTCCCCCATTGACTTTTTAAAACTAAAAGGCAATCAAAAGAAAATAAAGTGCTTGAAGACATTTCATGTCAGTCGAAGTTCACACACACACATATATATATATATATACATCTATATATATAGGCAAATTCTCTAGTACCCACTTGAAAGTCTACTAAATTCCTCTAAATATAATACCTTATGGGTACACTAAGTCTCTTGGGCCTAGTTGTGACCACACCCTCTGTACCTTAAGTTACACCCCTGGCATGTGGCACCTTTCTTGAAAATGAAGGCACAATGGTTGGGACTCACCTGTAGCAGCTAAAATAATTTATCTAACTAGAATTGAAAAGTTTACCACCACCACCCACCCCCCCTTACTGCAGATGACTGGTGCCTTCATTCTGCATTGCTTCTTCCATACTGTGTGCAGGGAGAGATGTTGCCCCTATGAATGAAGAGTATTGTTCCTCACTGTGCCATAGCTATAAACTGTACTGACATCCTAAGGAAATCAGTAAATGCAGAAAAAGATACAGGTTGGCAATCCACTTCTATCTGTTTCCTCAAATCTGAAGTTGGTCCAGAAGAACATGATTCCGCCATGGAGATGATTAAGGCCCCACACAGTACCATGGTATTTGTTATTGCCACATTTTAGATCTTTCAGATTGATAAGCCTTCTATTACTAACATCATTAAAATATTGAGTTTCTAGAGCAGTGATGGCGAACCTATGGCACTGGTGCCAGAGGTGGCACTCTGAGCCCTTTCTGTGGACACTCAGGCCATCACCAGAGATGACTCCAGGTATCTTCCTGCAGTCCCAGACAGCCCAGGACTTGCTGTGCACAGAGCTATTTTAAAGTGACAGCTGTACCTGGGACTATTTTCTGCTTTATTGGTGCCTCAGGTGCTGGTATCAATGAAAACTGTGACAGAGAAGGGAGTATAAATCACAAATTAAATTTCTATGTTGGCACATTGCGATAAATAAGTGTGTCTTTGTTGTAGTTTGGGCACTCGGTCTCTAAAAGGTTTGCCATCACTGTTCTAGAGCATATGCTTTGGGTTCCTTATACATATTCTGACAGGGCCAGTCTACTATTCAATGTTTATGAGGACCTCCTGATTCAGTCTACTATCCTATGTGTATGAGGACCTCCTGATTCAGTCTACTATCCAATGTTTATGAGGACCTCCTGACCCAGTCTACTATCCTATGTGTATGAGGACCTCCTGACTCAGTCTATTAACATATGTGTATGAGGACCTCCTGACTCAGTCTACCATCCAATGTTTATGAGGACCTCCTGACCCAGTCTATTATCCTATGTGTATGAGGACCTCCTGACTCAGTCTACTATCCTATGTGTATGAGGACCTTCTGACTCAGTCTACCATCAAATGTGTATGACAACCTTCTAACTCAGTCTACTATCCTATGTGTATGAGGACCTCCTGACTCAGTCTACTATCCTATGTGTATGAGGACCTCCTGACACAGTCTACCATCAAATGTGTATGAGAACCTTCTAACTCAGTCTACTATCCTATGTGTATGAGGACCTCCTGACTCAGTCTACTATCCTATGTGTATGAGGACCTCCTGACACAGTCTACCATCAAATGTGTATGAGAACCTTCTAACTCAGTCTACTATCCTATGTGTATGAGGACCTCCTGACCCAGTCTATTATCCTATGTGTATGAGGACCTCCTGACTCAGTCTACTATCCTATGTGTATGAGAACCTCCTGACTCAGTCTACCATCAAATGTGTATGAGAACCTCCTGACTCAGTCTACTATCCTATGTGTATGAGGACCTCCTGACCCAGTCTACTGTCCTATGTGTATGAGGACCTCCTGACTCAGTCTACTATCCTATGTGTATGAGGACCTCCTGACTCAGTCTATTAACCTATGTGTATGAGGACCTCCTGACTCAGTCTACCATCAAATGTGTATGAGGACCTCCTGACTCAGTCTACTATCCAATGTGTATGAGGACATCATGACGAAGAACAAATCATATGTTGGTGGCCAATACTTTTGACCTTTGAATGCATAAGGTTTAGGAAGTATGTAATAAGATTAGATTAATAAATGAATGACTAAGGGAAGAAAATAATATATACAGTATGTGAAAATTTGATTCGGGGAGATGATGTTTTGGTTAAAATCAACTGTGGGTATAAATACTTTAATAATCTCAAACATGTAACATTTGTAAATACTAAGATAATTCTCATAGGGAAAGACTGCTATATAAATGACACATATTATATACTAAGAAAGGTGATTCGCAGGTAGAGAGTTGGGTGAGAAATGACCTGCTTATAATTATAGTCATTGAACTGAGAATGATCTCCAGACTGTGCAGCAGAGAAATTAACCCATCCCCTACGTGTCACTTATAACATTATGATTTCGGGAAAGGAAATAACGTGTCCCTATCAGTCGCACACAATAATCTGCAATAACAGAACTTTAGGGTTGCAGGTCATAGCCGTAAAGTGTGATGACTACAATGAATTCATCCCTCCTGTATCTAGCAGTGAAATGGCTCAATATACTGTATGTGCATGAAAAATGGCAGGAAACTGTACCTAACTATTATGAGCTTCCTAGATATAACCACCAGATTATTAAAGTGCCCTTGCAAATATGAGGCTATAAAAATACTGTCTGCTTTTCAGCAACTTTGAATGTCACCGTGCAATTTAACATACTGGACTAACATTTAATTAGGAATAATGGACTACATACAAATGTCACAGCAGTATATCTACACTCACTAAACTCAGCTCCATCTCCGCCACTCAGATGTAACACGAAATCCGCCAACTGTTCTGTAACTTCTCGTACTACCGAATAAGGCGGTGAACATAAGCCTCTTGGGTCCAGTTGTGACTGCACCCTCTGCACCACCTTAAAGGGAACCTGTCACCAGGAGACCCATTTTTAGCACTCCCCAGTCCCCACAGAGCATAGTACATACACTGCCAAAGTGTTTTTGTATAAAAAATAGGTTTTACAGAAAAAAATATATGTTATATTGTACCTTTCATTAGCATCTGCTGTGTGACTAGGCACTCGTCCCCTGGGAGTGGCTGGAAAGGAGCAGTTTCCCCCCACCCTTGGAAAACTACTCCTCCATGTGTCCTTTTCAAATATATGAATAACTCCCTTCACTTGGGATTGGCTGTAGAGGAGCAGGGCGCGTCGCTAAGCCAAGTGATGGGTGTTTTCATATATTTGAAAAGGACACGTGGAGGAGCTGGTGGGGGGGGGGGGACCACTCCCAGTGGATGAGTGCCTAGTCACACAGCAGATGCTAATGTAAGGTAGAATATAACATATCTTTTTTCTGTAAAACCTATTTTTTTTATACAAAAACTGTTTGGCAGTGTATGTACTATGTTCTGTTGGGACTGGGGGTGTGCTAAAAATGGGTCTCCTGGTGACAGGTTCCCTTTAAGTTATACCCCTGGGCATGTGGCATCTTTCTTGAAAACGAGGGCACAATGGTTGGGACCTGTAGCACCCAAAATAATTTTGTAACTAGAATTGAAAAGGTTACCACCACTTACTTCAGATGATTGGTGCCTTCATTCTGCATTGCTTCTTCCATACTGTGTACCGGGAAAGATTTTGCCCCTATGAATGAAGTGTATTGTAGAACGAAAGCAGCCAACTATTCTCGTACTACCGAATAAGTTAGTAACAGAATTTAATGACTTCACTTCCCCTATAGAAGTTTGTTATTTTTATTTATATTAAAGTCTATAATTTTATCATCCAAGGTTGAGCACTGAGTGGTGTTTTATGAGTGTTTTACACACTCAGAAATCAATGCCAAACAAGTGAACAGGACTCATCATGCTAATATGTAACTTCATAAACAGCTAGGGCTAAGTTCACACCTGTGTTAGTCAGTTTATATTCCCCCTTATATCATTAAATACAGTCTACAGAATCTGCAATATTTTTTTTGTGTGTGTAGTCCAGGGGATCGGGCCAACATATGATTCGTGAGCAGCCTGTCTTAGTGAGAGGACACTTTTCTATCACAGCTAGCATCAACATTTTAATCAATTTGATTTATAGCAGATTTTGGACTCACGTGCATCAAGGCTACTTTAGAACTCTATACTGGCTATCTACCTACCTCTTACCAGATGTTATTGTAATACATGTTTCACCCATGTAAAACAGAGGCACCATAGGTAAGGTTTTCTAAACTCTAGTTATGAAGAACTAGGTAATCAATGCTAGTATTAACCGCAAAATGAAACAAAAACCCCAAAAAGGTCAGTTCTAACCCCATTACTTTAATTAGAACATTTCATAACTTTGGAAGATTTTCTGTCACAAAGTCAATTGATAACTGCACATCTAATTCCTTAATAATAGAAATTTTAATCTATATGCCAATCCATGGCCTCCCCAAACCACAGCACGTCATTTGTGAGGTCAAAAAGGTTACATGCCATGGTCCGAAGAGAGCAAGTTCTCCGACCCCAAACACCTTCGGCTGAAAAATGGAAGCCCCCGTAATGCGTTTGCTGTTACCGGATCAGGGTAAGTATGCTTTTTTTATTTAATGCCCACTAATATTTTGGATAGCTTTTAAATTGAGCCATACTTGTCACATCTTCGTATTGTACATTTACTTTCTTCTGTATAGGCAATACATGACTTGACTTTGTGAAACCTACAGCAGATTTGGTTTTTTATGAAATAAATGTAAGGATGCTGGAAATCATAGACAAATCAATCTTTGTATGGATTAATACATCAAAAGTCTACTCCTAAATGAAATTCTATCCCTTGCTTTTATCAAGAGTGTTTACCTTTAGGCTGTCACATTAATTTCTACCATGCAATCTTTGATTTTTTTTTCTTCTCCAACTATGCAAACTCTTGAATCAAGCTACGAATGAGCTGCTGGAGATAGAAGTTTGGTAATGTACTTGCCTTTTCTTTATTGTTTCCTAGTAGAATATAGGGGTTGAACCACAATGTATTATCAAAAGGTGCAGAACTCATGATCTATCTATCTACAAAGCAAAAAAAAAATGGTAGCACTCCAAACTTCGGTTGAAAACACTGTGTACTAGTTTATTCACAGTTGACTACCCCAATGTTTTGGCTTATGTGAGTCTTTCAATTACAAGCACTTGGTATTTGCTTGAGAAAGGATCCAGACCCACAGGAACTAAAATGTTGTGATGGCCCCTTGTGAATCAACCAGTACACATGGCCCCACATTTACTAAAAACAGTGCAAACTGTACTATGTGCAGTTTGCCTATGTAGTGTGCAAAGGCCGCCATACATGGGATTTCTGGCAGCCGTTCACATGGGGCGTGCAACTCAATTTTGTCAGACTTTTGCATGTTAAATTTGGCGCACGGTCTGACTAAGCACCAGAACGCCCATTTCAGTGCAAAAATTTGTGTCACATGAATAATAGTCCAGCCGTGACACAAAATAGTTGCGTGCAACACAAATGTGGTGCAGACACTTTATAAAAACATGTGCCAGCAGTTTGCACTGAAAGGAACTTGCAAAGTCCACCAGAAAACTGGTGGACTTAGTAAATGTGGGCCATTGCTTTATAATCAAGCTTGGAGTGCTACAACTTTCATCCACATTCTGGGCCTTGTACCTGTACCTGCTTAGCATTGTGTTGCTTTTTCTTTTTATTTAATCTATACATCTATGTAATTTCTATTCATTCCTTATGTATCTCATTTAGTATCTATCTCTTTAAGTGTTGCATCTATCTCAGCATCTTCCACAATTCATGCTAACAGATTAAGGAGAATTTATTTTCTGTGATTCCAGAGCAGTGTGAACTGGGCTCTCGTGGCATATGCCATGTGTTTGCCTTACCCTTCTCTCTGACTTGCAACAGTTAACACCGTGCGTCTGTGATTGCCTGCTCCTTCTACCCAGGGCAAGGCTTATCCTCTCTATAAGTATTCAGCACTTACTCCGCAGGCTGCTGGTCAAATTCCTGTGTAGGTCTGTTGACACCTGTGCTGATTATCTTCCAGTATCTGAACTTCTCTTGGACTGTGGTTCTGTCATTGTTTGCCCTCTTGTTGACCCGGATTGTTCACTATGCCTCATTGCATTTGTCTTGTTATGTGTCTGTTTTGAGACCTAGAAAGGGAATGCCCTTGTGGTTGTCCCATATCACTAGGATATGCAAAGGCAAGTAGGCAGGTGACAGTTTGATGGGTTCTGTTTAGGGCTCTCTGTCCAGTCTGTCTTCCCAGAGTTCTAGTTCCCATTACAATGAGATTCTAAAATTGAATAAAAGATTATGCATAATTTGTCTATCCATCAGATTGTATTACTGCATATCTGTTGTCTATCTACCTACCTAAATTATATCACAGACCTTCATTATGCAGATGATGGAGCAGTTAAATGTAAGATTTTGATAAATGGAGGGGGAAAAAAGATTTTCATACCCAAGGCTTGGGTTATACATCAATTTCTTAGTGTTCTAGGATAAACAAAAGGGTTAATATATTATTATTAATTCTTATATGTAGTATAGGGGTCGATGCTTATCTGTATAAGCAACAACCTGCCAAATCATTAAGAAGTGGTCAAGGGATCCGGGGCTGTTGGCTCATCATGGCAGCGGACTCTTTAAACAAGATTTTTACTTGCTAACAGAGAGTCTTCGAGTCTGGAAATACAATATATTTGTGTCTCTAGACAAAAGCTTTGAAAAGTAAGTAAGTATATAAGCTGACTGGATAGTTGCCATAATTTGCCATCTTGTCAATGATTCCACTTAACTCTAAACCACATCTAGCAAACCAAATGTTTAGCATGACTGGGCCACCCTGGGTGAATGCTAAGAAATGAGAAATCTTGATGTTGCTGCTGAAAACTCAACAGCAAAATGTCATAGAGCTTCGCAGAGTATATCAGACAGCTACTTAAGCTATCCTGTTTGATTTAGACTATTTTCAGATGAATGTATGCTATGCCCGGGCCAGGACACACACCTTAGCCATCCTCTCTCCAAAAGGAGCCTCGACCACAGATGCAGCAAATAATAGAGCATGCCCTATCTCATTTTTCAGTTGACGGCATTGTATGTTTGCCAATACGCCCATTCAAATGGATTGCCGTATTGACCATTAAAGTGAATGTGGCTATGTGCTACCTACACTAATTCTGCAGAATTTTGGCACATTTCTTTAGATACTTAGTGTGGTGCCCCTTGGCATTCTTTTGATTATCTAGAACATCCATCTACTGTGGTAGAACCTGTAGAGAAAGCACCAATTCTAGTGTGCTGCCTCTTATAGCTTCGGGATAGTTGTAACCACTCCGGTCCCTGTATTTAAAGGAATATAGTTGTAAATTAGCTACTTTAAGAGAAAATTGAAAGAGCTCCAAGTGGACACTGAAAAGTCTATATGATTGTAGAAGCATTTTTGCTGTGTCGAAGAGCAAATTTGATATGTTTTTGCATGATATGAAGAAATATTTTCATGATAAAACAAACATATTCAGGGTTAACCCTCTAGCTTTAACAGCATTAAACTATTTTTTTACAATTTGGGAAATCAAGTCATTGCTTGTATATGACTCATATGGAACCTTCAGTTTTACAGAGAACTTGGCAAACAAACAAGCTGTCAGTGTAACCAAGGAATTCATCTTAATGTGACACAGGACACAATGATTACCAGCATTCTCCCTGATGTTGGATGGGCTCATAGCATTCTGCTGCTCAAAGGATCTATGCCGGAAAAGCCTGGGGTCTCGTATTAATTATTTGCTATTGCACCTATGTTTTGCAAGGCCAGGTTCCAGAATGATATATGGCACAAGAGTTGTTTTGTAGGTTGGAAGGTTATTCTAGAAGGTATGTAAAGCCAAAGTCATTATGAGGGGAACATCTATTATTTTGTGCACCTGGCATCGGCAGGTGATTAATTTCTCCTGAGATGTTCCATATTGATGTCCTCAAGTCTGAGCTATGAAAGCTCCAATTGAGTATTACATTATAAGGTACTTTATGTGAAAACATGTTCTAAAGTGTTAAAAAGTTTAACACTAGTGCTAAATGAGGACTTGACATGTGACTCTTGATACTTCCACAACAGTCCCATTCTATGTTATATTTTAGCGTATGAGTAACAATTTTAACTAAATAGATACTTCTTAGAAGTATGTATTAGTTTTTTCTGGGCCCAAGTGAAGAAAATATGGACTTCTTGCTAAAGGTGGTCAAAGAAATTTGAATTTTATACGTGAAACATACCATTCTCCTGGACAGACTTGCTATCAAATTATTATAAGGATATCCCAACTTTTTGGAGCAGGCCTGGTCCCAGCACCCAGCCAACCCGGGCAAGTGCCGGGGCCCACTCTCTATAAGACACTGGTACAAATGATCACCATCCGGGTGAATTGCTTTTCTGCCTCTATGCTGCGCACCTCTGGAGCACTGCATAGAGGCAGAATCTAAAACTCACCTGTCCTGTTTCCATGAAACTGCGCTCTGCATGGCCGGCATGTATGGGAGGCCCAGGCTGAAGACAGAAGGCAGCTGCAGGCGCTGCTCCGGGGGAACCAGGAAAGGTGAGTTCTTTTTTCTTTCACGGAGGGGGGGGTCAGTGTGTCCACTGGGAGAGGGAGGGGGTCAGTGTGTCCGCTGGGAGGTCAGTATGTCCGCAGGGGGACGGAGGGGATCAGTGTGTCCATAGGGGGAGAGGGAGGGGGTCAGTGTGTCCGCAGGGGGAGGGGGTGGATCAGTGTGTTCTCAAGGGGGGTCAGTGTGTCCGCAGGGGGGTCAGTGTGTCCGCAGGGGGAGGGAGGGGGTCAGTGTGGCCGCAGGGGAGGGGGGGGCAGTGTGGCCACTGGTAGGCAGCCCACGAAGGGGCCCACTAAGGCTCTGTCGCCCAGGGGCCCACTAAAACCTGGAGCCGGTCCTGTTTTGGAGAAAGGAGTGGAAAAGATGGATTGGGCTGCTGACTGTTAACATGCCCAACCAGTTTACATGATGTATTACAATGACCCCTAAATCTTCCTTATTTGCTTTCAGAATGAATATTGCAAATTATTGTTGGAGTAAGAAATCAGGTATCTGGACTTAGAGTTGACTGTTGGTTGTGTTCTTTACAGCCTTACAACTGGGAACAAGGCACCAGTATATAATGTTACTCCAATGCATACAGTGACAGAATAGCCTTGCATCTGCCCATGAAGTGAGCTGACAGTAAATTAAAATATATAAATCAGCCAGTGAAACGGACGATCAATGAATCATACGTTTAAAATCAATTTTCCATGTTACAAATTCATAAATTCTTTATGGATTTTTAAAGTCACTTTACTTAGACATGACATATGTTGTGACTGCCATTTTTCAAACTGTACTTAGTGGAAAACATGAACAGTGCTTCATTGTGCCTGAGATATAAGGACAAATAATCTAAATTATAACAGAAATCAGTAAATTAAGCTGCAAAATAAACTGTAATGTAAGGCTGGAAAATGGCACCGTCTTTCAGAAGAGGCTTGGCTCTATGAGCTGTGACCCATTGGTTATGACTTGCTCTGCTTGACATAACTCTACAGTGACGGCATGTGCTGGCTAGTTTTGTTGAAAACAATTTTACCTATTTCTTATTATTATAAGGCAGTGCAAATTTAGACTTTCTTTAAATGTTGCATAGATATTACTGTGACTAAACTAAAAATGAATACACCCCTTTCCACATGGATGTGCTCCTTTTTGTCATATTTCTGCTATTTCCAGTAGGTGGGGCAGATTTAACAAAAGTGTCTAAAATAATATAGTTGTGAAGGCATGGCGCCTTTTATAAGTCCAAGTAATTTTGACTGGTCATAACAATGTCCAGAAAACCTTGATACATGTGGTGTAAGAATCATGGCATGTTTAAATTTTGTTATAAATTAGATCAATATGTTAATGGATTTGTCTAGGTGTCAGGATAGGGAAGAAGTGCAAGCTCTGTTCTTCTCACAGCCTCTTTCCCTGCCTACTTACCATCCCTGCACTACAAACAGGTGACAAATGGGTGGCTGACCCTACCTTGGATACTTGCAGTGTACAGTAGACCAACAAACAAGGGAGACAAGATAGAAAAAGAAGAGAAATCAGGCAAAACAATTCAAAACCAAGATGGCTGTGAGGTACAAAAAGCAGAAGACTAATCACAGGTACCAGCAAAAGGTCAATATCACAGCAAAGCACAGTAGAGTATATGGTATAACAAAGACAATATGTTGCGACTGGACACAGCCTCAGAAGCTGATTTGTGAAACACCTAGCACTCTTATAGGACCATGTACACACACATTTCCAGCTGAGAAAGGCTACTTTCACTGAAGCATCCCACTAGAGAGCATACACCTGGGTGCTGTGCACTTTATCCCAGAGGACTGCTGACACTTGGTGTGCTTCATTTTTTAGGTTTACGGTGGCAGATAAACAGAAGTTACATTGTCCTGCTTCCCTGTGCTGCTAAAAGAGTTATACCTAGGCAGGACATTTAAGGGATATCAAGAGGATATGCCATAAATGTCTGATAGATGCATGACTCATACTTGGCTTCCAATGGCTTTGTATCCTTGCTGACTGTCCAATGGAGACATATCATAATTTTTGGAAACAGCGTAGAAATGAGCTGTTTTTATAACACCAATAGAAGTGAATGGGAGATATGAAGACAACAGTGGAATTCACCTTTTCTCTCAATTTCATTCTGTTCTATGAGTTTTACTCTATTATGGTAAACCGTCCCACCGGAAAGTCTGACTATCAGCCTGGAGGGAGGGTACAGCCTTAAAGTTTGAATAAAGTGTTTTTTCAATATATGACTGATGGGCTGTATAAATAATAACCCTCTTATATTCACTGTGGGTTGATTAGATTGTGAGCCCCATTGGGGACAGGAACCGATTTGGCAAGCTCTGTTCAGCGCTGCGTAATCTGTGTGTGCTATATAAATAAAGGCATTATTATAATATTATTATAAGTATAGTCCTGACCCCTGCCGGATGAAACTAAAGCTGTAGCAGGCACAAGACTGTGGTTGGGATGGGTATACAAACAGAGACCAGTAGTGACATGACTGGGCAAAATCACTTGACATATAATGCATCCACCCCAGATAACGACTAGCCAAGCAAGCGTTTCCTGACATGTCCTGTTTGAGAATTGAGTAGAATGTAGAGTTCAAGGTCATATTGTTATATTCTTCTTTTGGATTTGCTTATCTCTATATATTTACATAAATAAGCAGGCGATACAACGCTAAGCCCTCAATTCCAGCACTATCAGGGTCATTCAGTAATGCTCATTCTGTATAATTAAAGATAATAAAGTTGATAAACTTCTATTTGACTTACCATATTTTTTGGACTATAAGGCGCACTGGAGTATAAGGCACACCATCAATAAATGCCTGCTAAAACATCTACTTTCGTATATAAGGCGCACCGGATTATAAGGTGCACCAAATTATAAGGATGAATGACCAGCAGATGGCAGACCTGTGCACAGTTCAAGGCAGCTGTTGTCTGTAAGTATGGTTAATATATAAGGCGCACTGGAAAATCAAAGGATTTTTTGTGCGCCTAATAGTCCAAAAAATACGGTAGGTTTTAGCACTACATAATGAAATTAAATATGGGTGAATTATTTATGGTCTACACTGGCAATGATGACATCATAAAAAACTATTTTCTATTACAGCTTCAGCTATTTTTACTCTTTCTCTTCCCATTTATAATTCTGCCTAGAAATTTAAAGGTAAATTAAATAAAATATTAAATTTTTTCTAAGCATGTATGAATGTATGTAGATTGAAAACCTAAAGATATTTAATCATATTTTCCATGTTTGAGAAAACAGTATTATTCTAATGTATGTACATATCCTTCCCGTCATGTTAGGAATGTCGTCCCCGTAGAAAATTAAAATGTAGGATAGGTTTATATTATATATGTATGTATGCGTGCATGCGCGTGTATAGAAATAATAGGACGCCTTCACAGGAAAATAATCAGGATATGTAATAAAGCAAAACAATCAAGCAGGCAGATTCATTTATTACTTCCTCCTCCAAACATCCAGAGTATGTATAGATGACATAAATTACATCTCATAGAAGAATAAATCCTTTCACAGGTCAGCCTTATCCTTCAACTTCACGTTAGACTGCAATTAGAAAGACAACGCTGAGATTTATTAAAGAGAACCTGTCACATATAAGCGCATGGAATCACAATGTTCATTACCTGTATTTACTTGCTGTGGGGTTTTTTATCTTAAGCCTCATGAGATTCCTGTCTACACGGCACAAAATCACGGCACAAAATCACGGGGCGAGCCAACATTATAGCTTTTATCTATATGGGAGCACAAAGCTAACGGCATTTCTTTTCTGCATAGTAAATGATAATACAATACAACTATTGTTTATATGAATAACATACAACAAAAGCGGTTGATTGGTTTAAATGCTATACACAATATATGGCATCGTATATGCATTAGAGACCATATTAGTGGCAAAAGGTGCCAAAATTGCCTATTTGTTTGTAAATATGGCAACGTAAGACTTGTTTCTTTTCAGACATCATTGTTGTGGATCGGTGGATAACCCAGTGACCTTGTGACATGTTACATAATGACCAAGACAGAGGGGCAGATAAATCTTAGTCTTATGCACAGATTTTGGTTTTATTTTAGTTACTTTATGGGTGCTTTGGGGTATTTGTGCAATTGTTTGCCTTTTTCCAGCAGTTTGCCAGACTTCATCGTGTAGCAGTGATCCTGGTTTGCGTTTAATTTGTCTTTGTATTTCTTCTGCCTCCAGATGTTTGCGCCTTATTTAACGTTGATTTGCACCTAAAAGGGTGTAAATAATTGCACAATAACAAGCCAGTCCTGACCATGTATAGGAAAGGCAATGGTAGGAGTTGCGCAACAAAAGTGCAACTTTTTAAAATTAAAGAGCTCAGGGAATGGGGAAATATGATAAATGTATTGGGGGACATTTATCATATCATATATGATAACCCCGCCACTGCATATATCTGCAGCAGGATACATCAAGAGGTTTCCACCTCTTGATGTATCGGGGCAGGAGGGTGCGCCGCGTTTATTCTTCGCCAGGCAGGGCAGCGAGTGCGCCCTCCAGCTGATTCCCCCCTCACGCCCTTTCACGCCGCACTGGCATGGAGGTGGTGGATTGGGGCAAATAGTCGCTAATTTCCGATTATTTCAGGGCCTCTGCGCCACTGATAAATATGCCCCAATATATCCAGAATATGCAATGATTTGTTATTCTCATTCTATGCATTCTTGGAATTTGTATGTCTGCTGTCCTTTATGCTAAGCTTCAGGTTCAGGGGTCCAGAGACCAGGGCCTATTTAAATGCCTATATTTTAGGGGCAGGTGGTATAGGAAACCACTGTTAAATAGGTTGTCCAGGTAGCGAAAATTATTGCTGAATGGCAATTTCCCCTTTCCCCTATACTTACTAGAATAATGTATCTGAATTCACTGATTTCAGATACGTGAATTCACTGATTTTAGCACGTTCAGAAGACATATCTTAATGTATGTGGGGTCTTTCAAAAACCTCTGTTGAAGCAAATATCATGGTAGAGAAAGAAGTTAGAATCTGACTTCATTTCACATGCATGGGTCATACATTTCACATGCACTTTCAGCACAGTCAATATTGCAAGGGGGACAGAAGAGCTTTTGGAAAAACGAACATTGGCCAACATTTATCAAAACTAGTGCAATCTGTACTATGTGTAATTTGCCTGTGAAGTGTGCAGTGTGTGACAGATTAATCATTACTGGCGCAAGGTCTTCATGAATCTGGCGCCCCCTTCACTGCTAGGGAAGTTTGCGCCATTTTTTTGTGCACTTTATTCATGCTGCAGAATTGTGGCACACGTCAGCAATGAATGTGACACAAATTCCAGCTAAGCACTAACTTGTCCCTTTAGGTGCACATTTTTTATCTGTTTGGTTGGACACAATGCAGAACGCAACACAACTGGCGCAGACACTTTATAAGTACATGTGCATCGTCAGACCGAAAGCTGGTTCAAACACTTTAATAAATGTGGGCCATTGAGTTACAATCTTCTCAATGTCTATGGGAGCCTCTAGAGTGGTTAATTAGAAGAAAAGCAGCAATCCTATTACAGTACATATCACATTATACCATAATTAGGCTTCGTGGCAAGAGTGAAAATTGCAGGATATAGTATATTTTATTAATTATAAATAGTGGGATACACATAAGTAAATCACTGTGACATATTGAAACAGACTTAGGAGAGATCCCTTTATGTTTTTTGATCATTGCTGTGCGTTCCTTTATCCAATTCTATGGAAGAAGATGACCTCCCCCACAACAGCCCTGTAACCACGAAAGTGAATGTCAACATGCATATGGAGGACCATATCTTGTCCATCCATGGTACACATGGTAACTGTGGATCCTCTTCAGCAATCTGCGAATTATAGATGTCTACTATGAGACCCTGGTTGCAGCTGTACCCCCCCCCCCTCCCTTTAATTTTTCCCTTTTTATGTATCCATTCTTTTTTCTCGCTCCCTTCTTCTTTTTACAATTTGTTACTTCTGCTTGCATTGAGGACCCTTCAGTAGACCCTGCGGGGTCATTGGGCTCTTCTTGTATCCCACTTTATAGAACATAAAACAGGCCGGGAGGCAGGTGGTGTTTATCCACATATCCTTTATTTTCATGCAAAAATGTTTATATTGCATATGGTTCATATCCTGTACATGTTCTTTTCATACTAATTGGTTTATTGAAGACTGTATTCCAGAATTCCACCTGTGTTCCTGCCTTTAATAATGCAAAAATATATGGCAATGGACTTTTGAAGGTTTTCAATATTGTGCATTTGCACCACGTCCATGAGGCTTCCCTAATTATCATTTTATTGAAAATAAATTAGAAAAATATTAGCAAACTAAGGTTCCACACCAATTTGCAGGACAATTAAAGCAACATCAGTTAGATGCAGAGCTCAAATGAATATTATGAAAAATGTGTCGAGGCTTTTGCTATGTGAATTTTGAATGATTTTCTTATGACGAATCGTGAATAAGAAACATATTTTTATGATATTTTGTTCTTTCAACATCAAAGCAAATGAGTTATGTCATTGTTTACCTAGAGAGTAGCGTATAACATAGCTTTACATTAGAGGTACACATATAGAAATCCTCACACTGTACATCTCTTTAGAATTAGGCAAACTTAGTCTTTAAATGACTTTGAATAGACTATAACTTCACTTCTTAAGTGCCAACAAATACTCAAGTAACAACACCTGAAGGTGATTTGGCAGAGTTCATGTAAAACAGTAGGTAATTATAATTAGTATATATTAAGCCATGTTCCAGAATGTATCAATTAGAAAGCAAAAAAACACACAAATATTTGGATGTCAGCGATCCATTATGTATAAATAGTAATTAGCATCAAACTTCAATCAAAAAGCGGCAAAGGAATCTTCATCACGATAAAACTAATTGTTACTTAAACAAATCATGGAAAGTTAATAATACATGTGACCTCTTAGACACTTCTATTCCGGGCTGATAAGAAATGCACTAATGAACCTTCTTAATTAAAGACTTCATAACACTGTCATTTAAGTGTTAACAATCACCATAGACTCATTATATTATCAGGTACACCACCTAATGGCTTCACAAAATTACAGCTCCCCATTATCCATCTTTTTTTGAGCGTTGACTGCCAGGAAGTATAGTATTTTACAAAGGATGTATTGATTTCAAGATAATAACAGGTGGTAGGCCGGCATACTTGGCAGTATTCCTTCAGAAAGTGGATCAAGTTATAATGCAATGTTGTGATTCTTAAAGGCCACAGCTTGGATTCTCAAATCAATCTGCCTGACATTTGTAAACTTCAAGGTTTACATATAAAAAGATAAGTTGTTCTTATGTGAACGTTGTAATGTCGGAAAACAAAAGGCCACGCTTAAACAAACCTGCTATTTCATGAGTGTAAAGGGCAGTTTAAGGCACAGAACGGAAGTGGTTAACATGGCAGATGTGATACATATACATCAATAAAATGTTGATGCAGTTATTTGGAAAATGTTTACGTTACTTGATAATTGAAAAATATATCAGATGCATAATAAAATACATAAAGTTTATGAAGAAGTAAGCATTTGCAGTCAATCTTACCACCATCGTACAAGCATTGAGTAGGCAATCTGCCAGTCATCATACAAGCATTGGGCAGGCAATCCGACAACCATTATACAAGCATCGTGGAGGCAATCTGCCAACCATCGTGCAAGCATTGTGCAGGCAATCTGACAACCAACAGACAAGCATTGTGCAGGCAATCCAACAACCACCCTACAAACATTGTGACAACAATCCAACAACCATACTATAAGCATTGTGCAGGCAATCCGACCACTATCGTACAATCATTGTGGAGGAAATCTGCCAACCATCATACAAGCATTGTGTAGACAATCTGACAACCACTGTTAAAGCATTGGGCAGGCAATCTGACAACCACTGTTAAAGCATTGGGCAGGCAATCCGACCACAATTGTACAAGCAATGTAGAGGAAATTTGCCAACCATCATTTAAGCATTGTGCAGACAACGTGACAACCACTGTAAAAGCATTGTGCATACAATCCGACCACCATTGTACAAGCATTGTCTAAGCAATCTGACCACCATTGTACAAGCATTGTCTAAGCAATCTGACCACCATCGAACAGGCATTGTCCACAAAATCAGATCAACATCATATAAGCATTGTCCATGAAATCCGGCCAGGATAGTACAAGCATTGACTTTGCAATCTGACCACCATAATACAAGCATTGTCTATACAATCCAACCACCATCATACAGGCAGTGTTCATGCAATCCGACCACCATCAAACAAGCATTGTATATGCAATCCAACCAACTACTCCATATGAGAATACATGATGTGTGTACTAAATATTTCAACAGTAGTACAGTGTGTGTACATGAGGAATAATATTGTTAATTCTGTCATGTGATCTTAATTTACTAACATTTTCCCCTATGCAATTTCCAGCTATACCTAGGCTCATGGGTGGAGACCTAGCTGCTGTGACCCACTGCTCCGCATCTCCCCTTCATGGAACTTATATGTAAACTTTCCTGTTCATTTAAGAAGTTCTTTGTAATTTTGTTAGCTATTGTACCTGGTTTTGACAATACTACCCAAGACGTTAGCTATTGGTGGCTACCCTTTGTGAACACCTGGGAATGTCCTCTACACACCACCCAACCTTACTGACGTAGATGTGAATATGATGATTGGCTGGGAATAGGGAACTGGACCCACAGCAATGAATCTTTATGAGGCTTTTTCTTTAGGTCTTAAAAATAAAAAAAATTAAAATAATTAGTTTGCTACATGTTTTTTCAGGTTATAGAGATTGCTGTAATAAATAAAATGAATATTCATATCTTAGATATTTATGTTATATTCATATCTTTGGGTGACTTGGATAGAAGTGAACAGAATAGAATAACATACTTCTCCATCTGCTGTCTGTTGAGATCCCACAAGGTGGGACAAGGTCAGTGTACCCTCATTCTGGAGATAGATGGCATCGACAGAGATGGAAATGGCATCCATATACTATTTCTCATAGACATCTAAGATATTAATACTACTGTACACATTAAGAAAATTAGAACTGGTTGATTATTATGATTATTTTAGACAGGAAAATTAATAGAGCTAATGAAATTATAGATACTAGAATTGATATTAAGAAGGGTGAGAAGATATTCACTTTATGGGGAGATTTTTCAGACGTGCCTGAGGTAAAACTGTTCTAGTTGCCCAAGGAAACCAGTGAGAGCTCAGCTTTCATTTTATTAACAGCTAAGGGAAAAAGAAAGCTGAGCTCTGATTGGTTGCCATGGGTAACTAGAACAGTTCTGCTCTCAGACACTTCTGAAAAATTATCCTTTGTATGGAGGTTTTTTATTGCCACAATGACGCATCACTTTGGTTGATAGAAGTCTTATCACATCACATATGAATATCTCTATTCTTAACTCACACCAATAATGAATAAAAGAGAACAATAATAACTAGAAGAAGAAGAAAAAATATAAACTGTAACACAGAACATAGAAAAAATGTAACTTGAAGAAAAATACAAAATCTGGCTCCAGGTAGGGATGAGCAAGAGTTCTGGTTCGGCTGTATTTGGCCCAAGCCAAAACTCAAAATTGTGTTTGGTTTTGAGTGCTGAACATGAACCGGAACCGCTACCGTGTGCTGCCACTTTGCAGAGAATAGTTGCTCTAGGATGATATTGTCCTGGTGATGGGGTGCTGTGGGGTGTCGAAACCAAACGTCTGACTGATATTTGGGTTTCGGATTGGGAACATGAACCTGCAATGCTCCTCATGGACTCAAACATTGGTTTAGGTCAACTCATCACTTGTCTCAAGCTTCATTTGATTGATGCAATCTTCATTTATACTTTCCCTTTTTTTTTTTTTACTCAAAAGTGTTCGTGAAAGCCCTCCATCTCTCCCAGGGCTTTATTTATCATGTACGCTGAAAGAGCAAATTTTCACTAGTCCAAATGCATAATTGTAATAGATACCAAGGGCTTTGTATATTTGTCAGGCTTTATACATGACTTGATATGTGGCAGAATAAACCGAGAAGTGGGATTGCCCCGGTATATATTACTCAGTTGTTACTGCCCTCATTATATATTGATAGACTATTTAAGGTAATATGACCCATGCTAATATATTTATGGAGAATAAATCAAAATATTTCCAAATGCAGGTCACATGTTCCACAACAGTCCAAAGGCTTATAGCAGAATGCACTAAATTATTTCTGACAGGGAGGCTGTCGACTGTATTTGAAGGTAATGTAAGGGAAATAGCTATGCAAATGATGGCATGCAATATCTCAGCAGTCACAAGTGTACTCAGTAATCCCGCTTTCCTGCAAACACCAAGTAATACATTTCCCTTCTGTGCAATAAAGGACAATTCCACACAACACTGAATTGTGGAAACTCAATTTCACTGAAATGATAGTTTCCTGGGGTGTACATTTTTGGAGTTCAGAGGTCTAGGGACCTTTTCCACTCAGGTCCTTCAACCAAACATCTCCCGCAGCTCTGAGGAGCACCTGGGCTGTCCGCTTACAACCGAGATACCTGTTGTTCGATGACAAAAATAAGAGTTTCTTGGAGCGATTAAAGACAGACAGACACCACCTGACTCTTCTGTACTCTTTTTTTTCTTTTCCTTTTCATTTTTCTATGAATCTGGGCAAATTCCATGGGAACAACCAAAATGCTTCAATATAGCTCATTACATCTATCTGTGTCGCTATCACCTATGAAAACTGCATATATAACAGCATATATACACACACACAAAGTTCTTCAGCCTTGATACTTATTGTCCCTCCATAGAATATGCTATGATTATTTGTATGTCTCCATATGAAGCCAAGATCATTTACCCCATTAAGGCTCCTAATAAAAATGAAGCACAATACAGCTGTATGCATGAGATAATAATTTAAAAAAGTGTGAAAACAGCCACTCATTCCCCAAATATAATCTAACTCTAACTAACAGGTACACCGAAATACTGTAATCCTCTTTTCTCTGAGTTGTCAGGCTCCGTATATAGTTAGTGCCGGGGTTAGCTTCCAGTTCACAGGATGTAATTATATAAATGAGCGGCAGAACACATTTGGTATTTAATAAAGTTCAAAATAAAATTCCTAAAAAAACACTAAATTCTAATTACAAGATGTCATTGTACTAATTTATTGAATGTTATAGCCATTTTAAATGCAAGGTCTGGTCAATGACATTAAAAGACTTTCTCAAAATAATGATTAAAATATGGCTGAAAAAAAGAGACTAAAAGGATGTTTTCTAATAAAAGCTTAGTCTAATTCACTACCAACAGTTGTATAAAAGCTGCAGGGTTAGAAAATGTGGGACAACCGTCACTGTATTGCTGCAAACACAAGCAGCGTAATCACTAAATTCTTATAATATGAGGAATACAATTGTCTACCAACAAACACAAAGGGGCTCATTTACTAAGGGTCCGAACGCCACACTTTCATCAGGTTTACCGAATATTTCCATTTTGCGTTGGATTGCACTGGGATTTTGGCGCACGCGATCAGATTTTGGCGCATCGGTGCCGGCTTTCATGCAACAGAAAACGGGGGGCGTGGCCGTCGGACAAGCCGATAGATTCAGACAAACCACAGAATTTAAAAAAGGAAGTGTGTCTCAAGATCAAGCACTCACATGCATCAGGAAGAAGCAGGTGAACTCCGGTGGACCTCGGCACAGCAGCGACACATGCAGGAAATTGGACGCACGATCTTAGTGAATCACGCCGGACTTGAATCCATGTCGGACAACGCACTGCAGGATTGCGAAGGGACGGATAAGTAAATCTGCCCCAAAGTGCTGGCAAAGTGCTCTACAACTTTATCCATCAGATGACAAGCCCATTTGGAGCAATCACTTGATAATATGGACTTTTAATAAGGGGGATTTACAAATACTGTATTAGGGATCATTAGATCATATTGAAGGAACATCTGACACAGGGATTTGATGGAAGGAGGGTCACCCCTCAAGATCACAATCTCCGGTAGGCCCATCATACCTCTGACTAGATAGATATACTCTGACTAGATCTATGGCCCAGACCTTATTTCCATTGTTGATTAAATCTCCTTTATGTTGTATTAAGTTATAATATATTCCTCCAAAGATGTTTTGTAGGAGGTGCGCTTACACTTCTCCGCATCACTGATTCCTCATTGTGCCAGTACTTCCGGTGTTGCATAAGGCCTAGTGCAGCTGCACCACAAAAGGGTCGCGGAGCGGACCCTTCTTAAATACCTGTGCAAGCAGTTTGTACTAGATAGACCGTGCAAAGTCTGACAGAAAACTGTCGCACAACCCTTAGTAAATTTGCCCCAGTGTTTGCTGTATGTTACAGCAGCCACCTCCCTGATAATTCTCAGTGCAAGCCTGCGGTTATGAAAGAGTTATATTAACTAGTTAGACATCGTCTTATTTTTATAAAGTCCCGAAACAATCCATCCCTCCACAATCTGCTTGGGTGGCTGGAGATGGACGGTGTTTATAAAGGCCACAATATTGCACTTAGAATGATTTCTCCGGGTGATGTGCTTGTGGGAAGATGAACAGAGGTTACTCTGCCTCGA
This sequence comes from Engystomops pustulosus, assembly GCF_040894005.1. Taxonomy (NCBI): domain Eukaryota; kingdom Metazoa; phylum Chordata; class Amphibia; order Anura; family Leptodactylidae; genus Engystomops; species Engystomops pustulosus. Next base: position 245,246,192 of record NC_092411.1, read on the forward strand.
CAAGCGCTGCCTGCTCCACGCATATGTTTCATTTACCCTGGAAGTACGGCAATCACTGTTATGCAACATTACAAGCCCAGTCTGGTGTGTCAGATTAAATTCTCAAACCCACACAAATGAGAAAGAACAAATGTCTGAGAAGACATGATACCAGCAGATAAAGTACAAGGCTTGCAGGGAATGGAAAAGGAGCTGCTGATCTCAGACCGACACCACTATAAGAAGTAAGGCTCGTGTGATTAACCCTCACATAACTGCTCATCTATCTACTATTCTATTAATCTATCTATATACCCCCCTCTTTCTATCCATCTATCTATCTTATCTATCTATCTATCTTATCTATCATATCTGTCTATCTTATCTATCTTATCTATCATATCTGTCTATCTTATCTATCTTATCTATCATATCTGTCTATCTTATCTATCTTATCTATCATATCTGTCTATCTTATCTATCTTATCTATCTTATCTATCATATCTGTCTATCTGTCTATCGGTCTATCTTTCTATCTATCTGTCTATCGGTCAATCTTTCTATCTATCGGTCTATCTTTCTATCTATCTATCTATCGGTCTATCTATCTATCTATCGATCATATCCGCCTATCCGTCTGTCTATATGTCTGTCTCTCATTCTGTCTCTCATTCTGTCTGTCTGCCTTTCTATCTATCTATCTATCTATCTATCTATCTATCTATCTATCTATCTCTATATCTATATCTATCTCCTCCCCCCCTCTCTCTCTCTCTATCTATCTATTAATCCATCCAAGGTTGTAAAAAGTGGGCAGCACTCCAATGGTCAAAATTCAAAAATAGGTGAACTTTATTATAATAGTGGCAACATCCGCTATTTCAATAAAGTTCACCTATTCTTGAATTTGGATCATTGGAGTTCTGTCCACTTTTTACAACCTTTGATTATTTGAACCTGTGTGGACTTGGATTTTACTGCTTTTTTATTTATTTATCCATCTATCTCTCTATCATAATATCATTCCCTGTTCTATCTACACTGTTTACTATTAACTTTTGGTCACTGTAATCTTCCTCTGGACAAGTCATTAAACAGTGTTAGAAGGTATCCTCAGTGCGTCTATGTACTGGAATCCCCACCCATTGCCTAGTTACCACAATAAAAGGCTCCTTATAGTCCCATAGATTTTGCATAAAAGTTCCATTAACATATTTATAAGATAATTTATACATTATAGCATGCTACCAGACATGGCAGGGAAATAGTACGTGCTATAATTCAGCATGAGGGCGCCAAATTACTCTAAATAGAGCTACCATGACAACCTAAGATCCAAATAACATGAATTATAGTATTATGTATATACCAATATTTTCCAATATGTTACTACAACTAGCAGCATGCCTTGGTAGTCACCTTTTTAATTCAGAGTGTGCATGTATGAAGAGTTGTTTAGAGGAATAGCTGTTCAGTTGAGCCATCCATCATGGCTGAGACATACCGGTAGGTCTTGATTCTCTGTCCCTTGTAATGAGTTTTTTACAATGTGCTAAAAAATTTCTGGGGAGACATTTCCCCTATGATGGCTGAAGTAGTACGCCAGTATAAATAAAAATGGCAAAAATATGTTTAGGTCTAGGATCTGAACCAAATAAGTCATGCTGGGCAGTGTTAGCATCTCATAGTGGCCACATATTACAAAGCCAGCAATCTAGTCAATGTTGTAATTATTGGGTGAAATGAAAGACTTTAAGAAGTGTTCGGTCTGACACATGGCTTGTTCCTGATCTATTTATTTTAAATTCCATCTAATCCACTGTTTTATCAGATTAGGACGCAATCTCATGGCAACGGGTAAATTCTGCAGCTTAGAAAGAATTCTACAGTTCACCTATTAACCAGTTATGTGCATCAGTATTTCTGTGCAGGATGAAAGCTACAGACATATATACTGTATACACTGAACTCTATACAGAGTATAAAGAATATACTGGCAGTACAGCCGAACAGGATTAGATTTTCCCATTTGACCCTATAGTTTATTGTATAAACATATTAATGGATACCAAAAGGTTATGACCTACATTATATGACATAAATCCGAGGAACTGATATAGGTCAGGGAGGTTTTTTTCACTTTAAAACTACTTTTTCATAAGGAGTGTTTTACTAAAAATAGAATAAAAATCATTTTTAACCATCACATAATATTACTCCCTTTAAGGCTCAGTTCACATGTGCCTTCAGCAGGTTCCTTCCATAAAATAGTGCAGTAGTCCACATCATTTTTTCCACTATTTTAACGAAAGTGTAATGGAAAGTAACCTTCCATACATTGAAGTCATTATGGAAGGACGGCTTTCTGTTCACCTTCCGTTTCTAGTTTCCATCATGCTACAGAGTTTTTAATGGAAACCCTCTGACGCAGGTGTGAATTCAGCCTAACATGTTCATTAGATGCCTGTAGACATGATCAAGTGCTACACATAACTGAAGTAAATGTCAGTTATCGATTACCACATAAAACTGCCATAAATTGTGACAAAATTCCTGTGCTCAATGATTGCCACCCACATTATGCTGCTCTGTGCTCTAGCTTCACAGCCCGTTATACTGTCTCTTCCTCCCCCTGCTCGCTCAGCACTTTCCCCCTTACCTGCCTGCTGTTGATTTCACAGCAGCAATGGAAGTTGCAGCACATGGTGAGAGGAGGCAGTGCTACTGCACAGTCTAACAGGTCTTGAAACCAGAGCATAGAGGGGCTCTGGTAACAACCCCATTATGGCTCTTTAGCATAGTTTTATAAGTAGAGTTTAGAAGGAAGGAAGCCATGGATAACAAATATATGTAGATTACCAAAGTCACAGTGCCTGGATCTATGAATAAGATGCCTTTCTTATTACGGGTTATGGGAACATTTTGTTAATTTGATGTTGATTTAGGGAGTTGTTCTGCCATATTGGGGTTGGGAAGGAATTTTCCCTACATTGCGCCAATTGGCATCAGTCACATAGGCTTTTTTCCCCTTTACTCTGGATCAACATTCTATCGGGGATCAACTGTAAAACCTTAGATTTACTTTTTGTGTTTTTTGGGGACTTTTAGGTGCAGTTTTATGACTATGCCAGGGTCGTAAGAAGTTAGCTGGTAAGTGTGTCTGTTGTTGTTGTGTGTATCTGTCCAAGACAGATATTTTCTTTTTGCAACTTTTTAGGTGGAAATAAGAGACTTTTTAGGTGCAAACGAAGTACAACTGACTCAATGCTTAGTTCCTTACAAGCACCTAAAAAGTAGCGAAAATAATCAAAAACCTGCAAATCAAAGACAAAGAAAAAAAAAATGTATCACAGCGACAAATTTAGAAAGATACATAGCACTGCTAAAGTATCCTGACTTTAGACAACTTTTAAAAGTCGTAAAGCAAAACAATTGATTTGTGTGCCCCATTGTCTGGTTTTTTGAACCACTGTTTGAGACTTTTTGCTCTTAGTTGGAACGTTTTGGGATCGACAAAGACCAAAAATTTTCAACTGGGAACAGAAAGTCTCATAGAGCAGTACAAGAAAGCATACAAAGTGGTGATAGATCCCCCCTATGCCATGTAGGTTGGACTGGATGCCTATATGTCTTTTACAAGCCTTAGGCCAGATGTTTAGTTGTTGTACCTTATTTCTGGTGCACTGTTGCACCAGAATTATAACAAGCTACAACTATCTGTGATGAGTTGAGCTCCTGCCTCTTATTAATCACTTTACTTTAGGCACAATGTTAGATTCGGACACTTACATGTGATCCTTCTACAAGCTCCTCTCTGCTTCTCTCCCGCACCCCAAAAAGAGAATGACCCTCACAGCAGAGCCCAGGAGAGTGACACCCTGCACCCAGTGATCTCCTCAGCAATGGCCTCTCCTGGAGGGGATCCCCCAGGGCTGATCTCCTGCTGTCCCCTTGTAATTCTGGCCAGTATCCTCCTCAGACACCAGTGCGGTCATCCTGCATGGGAGGACACTTCTCTGTAGTATCTGCAAAGTCCTACAAACTTCTCTTCTATCTTGCTCTGAGCTGAGGCTTTTGCAGATTGTTTGTAAATAGAAGGTCATGAACTGTAAACAGAAGCTGCACGTAGTGTCTGTAGTATCTGTAGTGTCTGTAGCTCTGCTGCTGGGGATAAGCTGCTCTGCAAAAGAGCTCAGTGCTTGCTTCTCAGTTTACACGACCTTCGGGCTGGAGTGCTTTTGCACTCCGTTTTGCGCCTGAATGGAAAGTCGCAAATGTTGAATATTATTATGAGCAGCAAAACATCTGGATTGGAAGGATAAATGAGGAAAACATGGTTATTTTTGCTGCATGACTAGTTTGGTGTTTAGTCGCAAAACTGGCGCAAAAACAGTGCAAAACTATGAAAAGGCGCAAAAACAACAGAAAAAACAAGTGATTCATCTGGCCCCTTATTTACTAAGGAGCTATGAAACCTACTCTATAGCATCTAATTGTTGGATGATCATCCACCTATGATTATTCAATGTGTAATGTTCGTTTTTAGTGAAAACATCAAAAAATGATAATATTTACCATAAACTTTGGTTAATTGGAAACAATTCTTAGCTAGTGAAGTCCATCTGAAATAGACATATATTATTACACTTGCTCAGTGGGTTCTTTTAGTGTTGGGGGAGGAAGTGGGTGCGATTTTATCCAGTAGCTTTCTGTAGCTCAATTCCAAATTCCTTTTCAAGCAGTTATTTCCCAGTAAGAATAGGATTGTTTGCACAGATCCATCCCGTCTCTGGAAGCCAGCTACATAAAGCTATGTTTTCTTCTCCTCCATTATTTAGGATATGGCATTTCTCTTATCTTATGATGAGTTCATTAGTGGAGACATAACATACGCTAATAACTTAAGAACATATTTGGCTGTATTTCTTTCCGACATTTTCTTTCTTTTAATATAAAATCCATATGATTTAGTTAATTGTGGAGCACATCCTCTGTCTGAGCTTTATTGCAGCATCAATCCTTCCAATTTCATCTTAAAATGCGCACTTTTGTGTTAATGAACTCTCCTTAACAAGTCTTCTTTATGTTTTGGGGAGTTGATTTACACCTTTGTTTTATATTATGTCACGTTTCAGATATATCTTTGCTTCTAATTTGGACTTTGGGGGATTATACAAAATATCTGCCTGTCACTTCCTTCATTATGTTATTAAACTTCATAGGAAACGCTGCACACTTATTTATGCTGCAGTAATGCAAGATGTCAAAGAATAGGAAGGCATACATTAGGACGGATTGCTATACGTAATGCGTAAATACCGAGGAAACAGCGATCCTGGCTACACTTTATGATCTCGGGGGCCTATGTATCAACAGAATTTGTCATTGCTCAGAAAGTGTTTTAGTTTTACCAGAATCAGTCGTTAGTTTTCATGAATAATATTAAATTGCTTCTTCTACAAAAGAAAATACATCTATATAGGGTGTAAGTAAGGAAGAGCTTCTCATTACACTATGCTAATATAATATGCTCAATGAAATATACGTATAGCCTCTCTGTCTTACAGCCTATTTGCCTGTACTGTACTGTAACCAGAAAGAATCGCTTTGAATGGCAGAGACAAGTTCTACTGACAAGACTTAAAGGAAATCTACCATCAAAACCAAGGCTGATAATCCAGGGACACTTACTCATAGATCCAGGCACCATGACTGTGGTAATCATCTTATATTTGGCATCCATGGCCTCTTAAGTACTAAAATCAACTTTTAAAATTATGCTAATAAGGCAGAAGGGCTCTGGGAGAGTTAAATGAGCCCTTCAATTGTTGCAGATTCACAGGCTGTTACAATGAGCAGAACATGTCTCAACCAACTCCCCTCAGCCTGTATAATATATCAAGAGAAGTATTTGCAGGGGAGGGAAAACCTGCTAAATTCAGCCTATGAATCTACATTGAAGGGCTCTGGAAACATACCCTCCAGAGCCCTTCATGCTCATTAACAACATTTTCAAATGGGATTTTAGAAAGATAGAAAGTCATGGATACAAATGTAAGAATATTATCACAGTCCCGTTGCTTGGATCTTTGAGTAAGTGTCCCTAGTTTATCATGATGGATTTTGATGGTAGATTTCCTTTAAACATAGACTTAAAGGGGTTGTCTGATTATTGAAGACTTTTATTTAACAAAAAGGACCAAAAGATAAATGACATGGTAATCAGATTTCTTACTGACCCTCCCAAAACAGAAAATGACACCACAGTTAATCACTGACTGGGGCGGAACTGACTGGCAATGATCTGATTTCCTGTGTTTCAATAGGGGACTAGAAGAATGGACCAGTCAAGGATGGGAAGCATCCAAATGGATACCTGATTCACCTACCATCCTTTATCTTCCCTCTTGAGCCCCCCCCCCCCCCAGTTAAATATTACATTGCATGTGGTTGATTACACCTGAAATGCCTTCTTTTTCACCTATTGTATACTTAGTGTTATACATATGGTCTTGATTATCCTAGGTAGAATCCGGCTAGATGTGGGTCCTGCACTATCTGGACTGTTTGCTCCATTACTGTACTGATGTTCTGGCCTTACTGCTTCATTATTCTGTGACGTGCATAATTCTGAACACATTCAAAAAGTTTGCACACATGGGAACAATAATAGCATTCTTTAAGGATTTTTCCAGTACTGAGAAAAAAACCCTTAAGGGGGTGAATTGGTTTAGAAGAACTAATTTGTGCTTATTTCTATGGAAGGCATTCTGTATTCTGCAGAACCTATCCGTTCCCTAGCGTCTCCAATACCGTCAGGCCAGAATTGATGATTATGTACAATGTGCACATGACCACTGGACAAATCTCTTGCCTTAAATGTGACTGGTGAAGATAGGGATTGGCCTAACAGCACTGGAGGCACTGAGAATGGGAAGTAAGAGACATCATCAGATGGGTTATGTGTTACTTATTATTCTATTTCCTCACAAATGAAATCTCCTCACATGCAGAACATACCAACTTCATGCAGATGATGCCCTTTTCAGGGCACAGAATGGCTAGGCAGCTTTTATGACCCACCATAATACCCTTTACTAGAACCCCCTAAATTGTTACTAGAACCCCTTTTAAGGTATTTATCAATAAATCAACATAGTTGGATTTCGGAAACCCTTACATTTATTACGTTCACACTGTACAGGTAGCAAGATGTCGAGATGGTGATGTCATCACTTCTCTGCTATCTTCTCTGAACATTAATAGCACTAGTGATGGTTTATATAGCAGAGATACTATTTAATTGTGAGATAAAGTCTAAGATATTTAGTGCTTTACTATCTCTTTGATATTTGAGTTTTCATGGGAATTTCATTCAGTACTTGTCTGGTCACTCTCATCCCTTTTAACGGGTCTTTTGACCAGTGGTGTAAATTGAAGCTGATGGGTCCCAGTGAAAAGTGTGATTCCCCTGACTATAATGAATGGTTTATAGTCCTAGGCTGATTATGAGAAGGAGACACATTATTGGCCCCCCTAAGCCTCTTGGGCTGGTTGCATATACACACTGTCAATAGCAGGGTATCTAGGACTTTTTCTCTCCATGAGTCCTGACATGATTAAGGCCATGTTATTTTGGATATTTTCAGTGCACACACAAGGAAAGTTCCCGGGGTATATGCTAAGCATCTCCATAGACATATTCTGGTAGGCAAAGGCATTAATTTTGCCTTGTCTGCCCAGCATATGTCGCATACTGCAGGAAACACAGGTTGGACAGAGGTAGAAAGCTGCATCTTCCGAACCTGCTTCCTCCTTCTGAATAAGATTATGGGAGACAGACGTAACTGTACTGAATTCATCCCGGGCCTCCACTGAGTATACACTAAGGAAGGTCCCCAGGGATGTATCTGGCCATAAATGGATAGTTACATCACTGGAGAAAAACTACAAACATTGGCATCTACTGATATTCACTTCTTCTCCATCTTTCAGGTGGAGGAGCCAAATGGAGAACATATCCCACTCTCTGAGTATGCAGTGGGGTATGTCCTAATCCTTTCTAAAAACACATTGGGAATCTGTCTTCATATATTGCAGGGCTAAAACTTGGTGACAGTGTAGCCTTAACTTTTATTTTTTCAGCTAGGGCAAAATAAATAATTAGCCAAATTTTCTTTAAAATTCTTGTGTTGTATATAATCATATTCAATTAAAGTATAACATGTAGAGCGTTTAAAGATAATGGAAAATAAGCATAAAAAGACAACACACATTTCTAAATGCATTCATTCCATTTGTTTTGGTTGCTACAAGTAAGACGCTTGTCAGGCAGATTCCTTACCTTTGATGCAGGGTGGTTCCAGGGACAGTTTACACAGTCATGGAAATTAAATCATCACTTTGATTCTAAGAAAGGAAAAGACAAAAAATATTTTAGTGCAATTTATTGCAGCACTGATATTCCTGTATTGACACATAAAACTAAATGCATTGTGATGTTAGGGCAATATTCTGTTTTTTAATGGATTATTCTCAGTAGGGAGCATTAAAGGGGTATTCCCACAAAGACGAGTTTCTTAAATGTACTCAGGATAACAAAATACATTTTCTAATTCACTCTTTTTAACAAAAAAAACAGCATTTCACAGATATAAGTCCAACCTGTCTCTATCCCAGTATACACAATTTCAGTTGCCCCTGACACCACCCTGTAACTTCTGACTTAGAGTCGGGGATGCCATCTTGGTTTATGTGTGACAACCCGGTGCTGAGTTTCTCTCTTAATGCTTCCTGCTCTCTAGCCCAAACCTCCCTGCAGTCCAGGACTGAGCTCACACTGATACACACTGACTTCCTGCCAAGAAACAGCGCCACATGTGGAGATAGAAGCTGCAAGCTACATGCAGATAAGTTATCCGGGGAAAGGGGAGGCAGGCACATGTATATGAGAACAGAAATGTAGCAGAGCTGGCCGCGTGTAATCATCTCTGATCTGTCTATTCTCTCTTTCTATGTGTCAGATACTAGTACAATGTTCAGAAGGTAAACAAAATTGTAAATAAACCTTCACCCTGATGATCTAACCATATTGTCAGCACACTGTATCTCACAGAACTAGAGGGATCATGTAGTGTCTGATTAGAGAGTCCCTGCACCAATTGTTTTTTCAGCAAAATCACTCAGCTCAGGGATTAAACAAGTTACGCTTCTGCATCAGTGTAGCTACAACATCCTCAAGGTATCTGTAATTCATAATGCGTAAAATCAAATGGCAGATTATCTTTAAATGAATATTTTCCATCTCTTTAATGTTACAAAGAGCAGTATGTAAACTTACATACAGCTCATATGATTTGAGTCATTCACACTAAGTGAGTCCTGTATATTAAATTTTAATTGCATGGCCCCTTGTTCCTGAATACCTGCATGGCCTCCTTGTTCGTGATTACCAGGTTTCAGTGCTATGATATGCTGCTGTGTGACTTTGAGAGAGAGAAACTGTTACATCATTGGACACTTAAAGTCATGTGATCAGCATGACATCATTTAAGGTCCTGCTACATGTGCAACATCTACCCCATGTATGTATCTGATCACATGAAATCACATCAGCCTCCACAGAGGATGGGGAAGAGTAGAAGTCCATGGAGGATGGGGAAGATTAGTAATCCATAGAGGAATGCTGTGAGTTCATGTGATGGGATATGTGCATGGTGTACAGTTTGCTAATGTTTAGGAGGCTAAAGGACCTGTGCCGATGTCACCTTGGTCACATGGGAAGAGGCATGGGATATGAGGATATGATGGGATGGGCTGGATAAGCAGGACAAGCCTTCTCTGTTGCTAGGGAATGTAACACAAAGTTGATTTATGTGGATGTAAGGGAAACTATTTTAGGTAAAAGAAGGGTATCAGTAAGTTAACAGGACTCTATGGTAATCTATCACTAGCTGTATATGTGAAAATGTGGTGACAGGTTCACTTTCAGAACTGCCTATACAACACAGTCGTCACAATCAATGAAAACTGAGAAAAAGACTCCCCCTCTTTGAGACACAACATAAATGAAGCTTGCTCACTGTTTAATTTTTTTATAGATACAATATAGTGAAAAGAATTTCCCAAAAAACCTGTGACAACGGATAAGCTATACATTCCTTACTGACACAGACATACTACACAACTACTAGGAGTAGACCCAAGCTATATGAATGCATTGGATCTCCCATAATGCACTTCTCTTAATCAGAATTCTGAGCTGTTCTGCTCTAATGAGCGTAAATGTAGAATAAAATATAATTTAGTAATAAATACAAAAATAGAAAGCTACGTCTTTGAGAATTTCACAAACAAACTTTTTATAATTAACAGCTTAAACTATTTCTCCAAATCTGAGATATCCTTAAGGCTAATACAGACTGAATAAATGTCTTATTAATTTTACAAAAAGAACAATAGAAAATATGAAATAGAATTCTTCAATATACTACTATTTTTCCAGGTTAAATCAGCTTCATGCAGTGTGCGTAATAAGGGCTGTACCTTTCCTATAGCTTGGCAGGAGCCTCCTCACTTTCCTCGTGTCACGGACTGCGCTATCTTTCTGCAACTTCAAAGTTAAATCCACTCGGGTAATTTGAGTGAGAAGTTAACACTGTGTCATTGCACAAATATGAGGAAGAAAAGACACTTTGTGCTAATAAATGGCGTTTGACAGAACAAAGATTACAAACAGCTTATGCATGTATAGTAAGCGGAGGACGGGTTGACTTAACCTTTCCCTGTAAGAACATTCACATCCAGCTACTGTGTGTATGAGGTTGCAGTTGAAATTTTATTGTAGATGAAGGAGATATTTTACAGTTTCTACCTGCAGAAATGTTTTCATCAGTAAAACAGTTTACACAAAGAGATAGCTCCATTTTCTGTGTTGTGGCCAGACCAAGTCACTGCAGCTTCAATATATTTGCATATGAGCTAAGGTGTAGTGATAAGATTTGGCCGCTATCTGCTTGTTGTTCTAAATCTTATGTAACATGTCACCACGGAGTGCTCTGTTAACCAAATTAAAGGGGTTGGTTAGAAGACATAAGAAAATTTACTTTGTTAAGTGCAATACCCTAAAAGGGGGACCTGTTAATTTCCCCTTCTGCCCCTAGGAGTGGCAGATCATTTGACCACAAAACTTCCTGTGACGTGTTGTATCCTACATATTTTACTGATGGTAGATGTGTCCTACAAAGAAGTTCCTGAGGAACGATGTTCCTCAAGACTTCTTTTATTATAACTGCATAAATATAGAGTTATAAATATTATGCTAATTACCGCAGAACCTTAGAGCGCCTCATATTTTAATGAAATATTTATTTATTTCATTGTGCTAGCAGTCCTGTCTGGTCCTCCCTACAGTGCATAGAAAAAGTGATGGCCAGGACCAGGCTGGAGTGCTAGCGCAATGGAGGTGAATGAAATAAAATATGACACCGGAGCACCCCAGGCTAATTGGCATAGTTTTTATGAATTTATATTGCCACAATCACGACAAATAGAGTTGGAATCAAAAAGGTCCTGAGGGGCATCATTCCTCTTAGAACCTCTTAGTAGGACGCGTCAGTAAAACTGATGGTAGAGGTCCTTTAAAGTTTGCTGTAAGTGGCCAACCCTTTTAAGAAGTCAAAAAGACCAAAACCCGTTTTTCAACGAATGGATGTGCATTTGGTTGTTTGAGAAATCTCTTGGATAACCCCACTGGAAAATTCATTGAGGAGTTTCCCCTTTCCACCAGGCAGATTTATTACGGCTATAAATGGTTCTGGTAGGTGCCTGCATTAGAAAGTGACTACTTGTACATACTGCAAATTTAGGCTTTTAATTCTGCAGATTTTTAACAATATTGGGGCTTAATAACTGTATGTTTTTGTTGCTGAATCAGAGCAAGAGGTGTTTTTCTAGTAAAAAAATAATAATCTCTGGCTCTTTAGTAAGAAAAACTTTGAGAAACCAAAGCCATGTCAAGCTAGAACTCTACAAACATCCTCCAAACACCCTAAGAAATAACATATCATTCATGAAGCCTTCTATTACAGGAATGTTTTATCTGCACAATTTCACATACTTCATGGTGTTTTTCTGATTGTATAGCTCTTGTATAGTAATAAACTATTTGGTCTGAACAGGTGACCATCTAACTATGGACACTCTTCAATTTCTCCTGCTATCGGATTCCTGGCCAGATCGACTCTCCTCCCAACACCAACACATTATACATTACAGAATTGGCTTCTGGCACCCGGGGTTGCAGTAAGTGTTTCTTTCTCTGTACTTTGTAGAAGGAAATAAGACTGACAGGGAGCTCTGTGGGTTAACAAAGGGCTTCTGCTATATTAGGAGGCAGCCCTACTGATGTGTAAAAAAGACTTCTAGCATCAATAAAATGGTGATTTTTATTACGCACTCATTTATTACGTTCATTACACATAAGCATGTAAAAACTTGAATTCCCTTTATTATAATTTCATTTGCATTTTTAGAATTTCATTTGCATTTTAACACAGAATTTCCACCTCCAGTCCCTTCCTTTACTGCCCTAGCTAACAATACCTGTGTTATGAAAAAAGATTTTACATATGAAAAAAAAAATTAAAATACTAATAAGAATCTAACCGGCTTATCATCTTAGCAAATAATCCTCTTTACTGCATAAAAGAGAAATCGAAATAAAGAAACGTGTGTAATGTGCATGTCCACATGAGCAGAGGACCGAGCTATCTACATAGGGACATACAGATGTTTGGAGCTACAAATACGATTCCAATTCTGAACTAATTTAATTATTTTCCTACTAAAGAAGAAACCATGTTAAAACAACGCTCTAGCAGTGATGTAATGGTAGGTACACAAACATCTGGCAAGTATAAAAGTATTGAGGTGTCAGCTGAGTGATTATTGTCAGCCATCGTGTCCTATCTGCAGACAGAATGTTATAGAGCAGGAGAGGGGCTTAAACATATTGTACTCAGTGTCCTACATGAAGTGATCATGATATACAAGAGGAGGAGCTGAACATAATGTACATAGTGTCCTACATGCAGGCAGCATGTTATATAACAGGGGGAGCTGAGCACATTGTACACAGTGTCCAGTCTTCAGCTAGCGTATTATAGAGCAGGATGACTTACATACTGTAGATTGTCCATGGTGTCCTATCTGCAGGCAGCATGTTATAGAACACGAGGAGATGAGCATATTCTGGAGAGTTTGATAATATAAACTTCTATACTTAATAGTCGCACACATTCTGCTAAGGCAAACAATAAGCGATTGACACCACTGTAGACCCAAGAATAGGGATTTTTATCAATAAGTTGTTCAAAGTCTTTTTATAGCACCACACCAGTAGATTGGGCTACATATTAATGGTGGCCAGTTCCGGTGTAGGAATCCTTACCATATAGGGACATATAATCTCTGTATGTAATGTTGAGATACAGATTTAATTCATAGTGATACTTTATTCTCTACTAATCAATGATCCATTTGTTATTATATGATTGAAAAATGGTTCTGATTTCAACTAAATGATCAATGAAAAGCCCAATGATAAAATGCCGACTTCTGAATCAATTTCTCGATAGACATCAGCATAGTTCACGAAGAGGACCATCATATGTGACGGATTAAAAATGGAAATGATATCTACTTGCTTCCTGCATCCATGGAACATAAACTAGTCCTATCAAGCCCATTCATTGAATATTTTGTGCTGACAAGTTCTGCATTCTTATTAGTTTGCATGTTTCTTCTGAATAACGCTACTGGTTTATGCCGGCCATGAACACAGACGGATCGGAAAGTCGGTATAATGGACTAAACAACATCATAAATATTATTTTATTTTTCTATCCCATTACATGGTCACTGTAAATCATGCATTATAAAAGCACAAACTCTGCTGTCATTGCTGTGTTTCTCAGGAACAATGAAAAACGAGTAAAAGATATCTGTTTCTCCCGAAATCGGTAGAGTACATCCTTAGTTTTGGCCATTACCAAATGCAAACCTACATTTTAATATGAAAAACATTTTTACAAAAAGACTCTTTCACATTGTCTAATATTTTATACACAATTGTAGGAGAATGTCTTGTGACACTTAGCAGGACATGTGTGAATAATAACCTTACCTACCATAACATTTATGATCGAAAACGTAAAGTATTAGGTGACTTTATCTATATAGAGAATATTGTCAAATGTAATGTGCTAATAATCGCATGACCACTTTGGCTATATGTTGAGATTGTCCACAGATGTGAAGGGACTTTAGACAAAAACATAAAATATACATTTGATTAAATTAATATTTCAGACTGTCAGCATATTTGTGACCACTTTTTACTGAATGGTACACAAATATGAAGTGGTAGGCATACTGAAAGAGGATCTGCTCTGAACACTATGAATGGACTGAGTGGTCGGAGCCTCAGGACAATAATGGCCATGGGTCTCTTTTCAATCTATTTTTAATTATTTGAAATTCAAGAAATGTTGCTATAATAACTTTAACCACTTTTTTAACATTTAAAGTATTATAGAAGCTAAGGTTGAAAAAAAAAAAATTAGTCCATAAAGTTCAACTTATTTGGGGAGATTTATTATTGCTACTATGTAAGTTGTCTGGCATAGAAGCATTGGAATTATAGCAAGTTCTTGCTCAGTGCAAGAATTTGCGATTAAAATAGTGAATACGGACTCAAAGGGGCACGGGGACTAGTGGAGGGGACGGCCATGCATTCTTTTGCGTTCTTTCTTTCACTGGTTTATACACAAAACTGCAGGTCGGACGTGCCACCTGTCAGATACATCAAATGGTCTAAGCTTCTTGATGTATCAGTAGCAACAAGGGGGTTGTAGTCACAATCATACGGCGAAATAGGAGCTCCGGCATATGATAAATCTTCCCCACTAATCCTATATTATAAAGGGTTGCAAAGATGATGCCAATTGGCCCAAGAAGCGAAAAATTCCTTCTTTATCCGAATAACTCCCTGGAACAACATCAACAATATCTTTTGATATTTTTTCTCTCCAAATAGGTATCCAGGCCCTTGAATATGAAAAAAAACCATCAGCCATTGCAACATGATTGTCCGGTTTAGACAAACATTTTTAAAACATTCAGGACCACCCAAAAATCAGCAATAGTACATAGAAGACCAACACAATATATGTTTTCCCCATGTGAGAAAACCAGTACTATAAATAATACGTTCAGGTTCGAGGGTTGGTTGGATTTGCGCCCAGTAGCTTAAAGTAACAATACTGATGGACGGCCATTTATTTTAATGGGAACACTGTTATTGCCCCAAAGTTTACAGCCCATTGCTGGAGGTCATAGACATTATATACTCTACTTTGACTATGACAATGGATATACTTTCAGCTACGAGTCGAAAGGGAGTGTGTTAATGTCCAAATGGTTAGGTTCCTTCAAGGTGATAACTCATACGGATATATGGGATGCACCCTGGAGAAGAGGAGGGGTGAGCACAATTCAGAACATGTTCTACCTATTCCCCGTATGAGCTGTGGTACGTGTGGCACTGTACCAGCCCCAGGAGCCTATTGCCATCTACGGGGATATATACACTCACCAGCCACTTTATTAGGTACACCTGTCCAACTGCTCGTTAACACTTAATTTCTAATCAGCCAATCACATGGCTGCAACTCAGTGCATTTAGGCATATAGACATGGTCAAGACAATCTCCTGCAATTCAAACTGAGCATCAGTATGGGGAAGAAAGGTGATTTGAGTGCCTTTGAACGTGGCATGGTTGTTGGTGCCAGAAGGGCTGGTCTGAGTATTTCAGAAACTGCTGATCTACTGGGATTTTCACGCACAACCATCTCTAGGGTTTACAGAGAATGGTCCGAAAAAGAAAAAACCTCCAGTGAGCGGCAGTTCTGTGGGCGGAAATGCCTTGTTGATGCGAGAGGTCAGAGGAGAATGGGCAGACTGGTTCGAGATGATAGAAAGGCAACAGTGACTCAAATCGCCACCCGTTACAACCAAGGTAGGCAGAAGAGCATCTCTGAACGCACAGTACGTCGAACTTTGAGGCAGATGGGCTACAGCAGCAGAAGACCACACCGGGTGCCACTCCTTTCATCTAAGAACAGGAAACTGAGGCTACAATTTGCACAAGCTCATCGAAATTGGACAGTAGAAGATTGGAAAAACGTTGCCTGGTCTGATGAGTCTCGATTTCTGCTGCGACATTCGGATAGCAGGATCAGTATTTGGCGTCAACAACATGAAAGCATGGATCCATCCTGCTTTGTATCAACGGTTCAGGCTGGTGGTTGTGGTGTCATGGTGTGGGGAATATTTTCTTGGCACTCTTTGGGCCCCTTGGTACCAATTGAGCATCGTTGCAACGCCACAGCCTACCTGACCATGTCCATCCCTTTATGACCACAATGTACCCAACATCTGATGGCTACTTTCAGCAGGATAATGTGCCATGTCATAAAGCTGGAATCATCTCAGACTGGTTTCTTGAACATGACAATGAGGTCACTGTACTCAAATGGCCTCCACAGTCACCAGATCTCAATCCAATAGAGCATCTTTGGGATGTGGTGGAACGGGAGATTCGCATCATGGATGTGCAGCCGACAAATCTGCGGCAACTGTGTGATGCCATCATGTCAATATGGACCAAAATCTCTGAGGAATGCTTCCAGCACCTTGTTGAATCTATGCCACGAAGAATTGAGGCAGTTCTGAAGGCAAAAGGGGGTCCAACCCGTTACTAGCATGGTGTACCTAATAAAGTGGCCAGTGAGTGTATGTGGCCGCAGTCTTGTGGCAGTATATATGTCCCCATGACAGTCATGAGAATGTAGCCTTAACTGGTAAGTCACAAGGATATGAGTATACATTTACAGTGCTGAACACATTGTAGGAGGAAGTGGGGTCAAATAAATATTCAGTGATGTACATTACATCGTTGGGCTATGACAATCTCACAGTCTTTTTGAAAAAAAGTGATAAAGGCCTTCTGTCCTTTGGCCATCTCACTTCTGTAGAATCTGTTACATTAGTCTGTTCTGCAATTCTTCATTTTTTTGCATGGTGGAAAAGTAAGACACTTCTTTCAGCAAACGCAGATGGTCATTTTAACCAGATACATTACAGTCTGTCATTTCTTATTAACAGATCTGAGTCAGTACTAATGAGAGTAAATATAGACATCCTTTATAGAGACAGCATGTATTAAAAGCTTGCACTGCATGCGGATGAAGCGGGATTAACCCTGCATTTGCCCGAGGACAGTACCAGCATTTGTACAATATTTTGTAAGAATAATCAATGGCAGCTCTCGGAATATGAAGCAAAGAGTGATATATTTGTAATCAGGGCTGAAATATTATTGCATGGGTTATACATACATAATAATTCATCCTTATTCCCTGCAGTAAATCTACTAATTTGTCCGTCTTTGTTACTGTATATCCAGAGGGAGTGGCACTATTTTCATAACAAAAATTACTTTGTAAATTAAAAAAAAAAAGACAGAACAATTGTGTGAATTATTAATCTGTATGTTTTGAGTTAAAAATGCACAATTGTCCATATTACATTCACTCTTACTATTTGTTCACCACTGAGATGCAAAGTTGCAGCAAAAAAGTGTTAAATAAAATTTTTAGTTAAAGAGAAATCATAAGACATAAGTCATAATAAGTCATCAATAGTTGTGCAATATCACAACTGTAAGCAACACTATAATTCCACACTACTTATTAGCGGACCCTTTAAGGGTCACTGCAGGTTCTGGTTCAGGTACTAAACCCAAACACTCAACCCCATTGGTAACACACACGATTGGTATCGGCAGTTAAATGCTTGCAACTCACCCTTTTCCAGAGGATTTCCATGGATGCCTGCCAACTTTTATCACACGAATAAGCACTAACCACAGGTGCGGGGGTGGGGGTTGTAAGCAGAATCCTGAACTTCTGTCTGAATTCTTTTTTCGGGTTTGAGGACCCAGACTAGGAATGTTCAGCATGGACCTTCATAATAGTGTTACTCCACACACATATATAGTCCTAGTACTCTGCACACCTATGTAATACTGTTACTCCACACACCTTCCTAGCACTGCTACACCACACATGTATAGTGGGCACAGACTAGTATTCAGACCTTGAAATTTTTCACTTTTGTTTCATTGCAGCCAATTGGTAAGAAAAAAAATGTTCTTTTTTTGAACATTATTTATGAAACAAGAAAAACTGAAATATCACATGGTCATATGTATTCAACCCCTTTGCTCAGTATTGAGTAGAGGGAACTTTTCAGTTAGTACAGCCACATGTCTTCTTGACAATGATGCATGATGCTCGATTTGGGGATCTTCTGCCATTCTTCCTTGCAGATCCTCTCCAGTTCTCTCAGGTTAGATGGTGAAGCCATTTTTAAATTTTATAAACCTTCTCTTCAGTCTGAGGTCGAGAACAGTCTTGAAGAGGTTTTAATTCAGGATGTAGCTGTACTTGGCCGCTTTCATCTTACATCTTCACATTCACCTTGGCAATCAGCCATCCTATCCCAGCAACTTAAAAACGCCCCCATAGCTTGATTCTGCCACCACCATGTGTCACTGTTGGGATTGTATTAGGCAGTTGATGAGAAGTGCCTGATTTCTACACACATACTGGTTAGAATTAACGCCAAAATTTTCAATCTGAATCTTATCAGACCCAAGAAAAATATTTCTCCTATTCTGGGAGTCCTTTATGTGTTTTTTTGATGTATGTGGGTTTCATATGTCTTGAGGAGAAGGTTCAGTTGGCACACAATGCCATAAAGCCTCGACTGGTTGAGGGCTACAGTTACTTTGCAGTTACTATGTAGTTGACTTTTCAGAACGTTATGCCATCTCCCAATAGCATCTCTGGAGCTCAGCCACAGTGATCTTAGGGTTTGTTTTTTACCTTTCTCACCAAGACTCTTCTCCAACAATTGCTTAGTTTGGCTGGACATCCAGGTAGAGGAGGAGTTGTGGTTATCCCAAACTGCTTCCATTTAAGGATTATGAAGGATACTGTACTCTTAGGAACTTTGCTGCTGAAATTCTTTTGTAACATTGGCCAGATCAGTGTCTTGCAACTAATCTGTTTTAGACCTCATGATTTTCAAGTGCTCTGACATGCACTGTGATTTGTGAGTTGTAGGTGTATACCTTTCCTAACAAAGTCCACTCAGTTTAATTAAACACAGCTGGACTCCAATGAAGGAGTAAAACCATCTCAAGGAGGATCAGAAGGAAATGGACAGTATGTAAGTTAAATATGAGTGTCACAGCAAAAGGTATGAATACTTATGAACTTGTGATATTTCAGTTTGTCATGTTTAATGAATTAGCAAAAATTGTCTACATTTCTGGTTGTTTTCTGCCAAGATGGGGTGCAGAGTGATAATTAATGAGCATAAGAAAGAACTTTTTTTATCTTACTAGTTGACTGCAATGAAACAAAGAGTGAAAAATATAAAACTATTATTTCACATACACATATCTATAGTGCTGGGATACCATCACTATTATAGTATTGCTATATAATACCTACTGAATACAAAGAACCTTTGAGGCATAATATACCTCTTCCCAATACAAAGAGACCAGTGCTATAAATAATACAGAATTTTAAAGCTTTTGGACTTGAGACCCGACACCTTCAAGTTGCGCATATGCCAGCCCAATAAACCTCCTCTTTAGTATTTTTCCTTTTTAAAATGGCAATGGGGGCCAATGGGGTCCCAGAAACAGGCATCTCGTAGAAAGATCTTGTTTCCATTCTATATAGTAATGTGCCCAAAGTCTGAAAAAATAACCATTTACTCCCATTATCAAAACACTCAATATAAAATGGTCCTATCTACAAAAACCAGTGTATATTTTCATAAAGCGGAAATAAGACTTTTTATGATTCTCAGCAGTTTTATCTCCTTAAAAGTCTCTTGAAGCTTCCTAATGACATTCTAATGAGAATTAAAGACTCCATTATTCTATTATTGCATTAAACATCTCTGGAAATGTTGATTTAATTGTTAGAAGCGAGGTGTATCACTCTGTTCTCATTCGGCTTCATTAAAATGTCCAGCTAAAAACGCTAAACCAACAGTAGCCTTGAGTCAAGCTGTTCCACTAACACACATTTATATGAACACGTAAAAAGACAGAGGATAGCAGAATTCTAGAAATAGAAACCATAGTTTGTGGAGACAGGGCTCAGAACATAATCACTGGCATTTAAGGTAGACTGATTCAAAGCAAGAGAGGCCTGTGGTTATTCCTGAGTCCCCCGCTGGCCAATAAGATTGTTTATAACAGGTATTTGGATAGCGGACTGCTCAGTGGAATGGACTCGGCTCCTAATGCAAACTATATTGCCAGGCATTACAACATTTAGATGCCAATTACGAGCAATCGGATAAATGTAGCAAATAAAATAGAATTTTTAATCGTCCAATCAGTGGCTTTGTCTCCTCAAATCGTGGTTTCTTTTCTTTTTTCTACTCTCCAACACAAAGTAAGAAAGGTCCAGTGATACAAAATGTATTTAGTGAGTAGCTGTGAATTCTGGAAACCGTTCAAGGATTTACAGCAGTGTGGCAGCTGAATTTGCTGACTCTATTCATGCTAGAAAACAAGCCGACAGATTGCTAGAGCTACATGGCAGGGATTCCCTTTCATGCAAAATAGAGTATTAGTTAGAGGTGATTGAAGCAAAAGAGACTGGCACAGGAAAGAAAAAGGGAAATGAGTGGGAAAAAGTTATGAGGGTTGGAAAATGAGTAAAGACAAATGAAGCAGTGGGAGTCCTGCCACTGCAGATTATAGGGTCTAGGAAAAGGAGAGAAAGCCCTGAAAACAGAGATTTTTTAGTCTTTATTGCACGTAGGGAAAGTACTGTAACAATAGGACTTATAAAACTCCCAGGCATGTCCTAAACCCCTCGAATCACATACCCATCTTGGCAATGCTTTACTCGCAGATGCATGTCTCTGGAGGATCTACCTGGGCTTGTTGAAGATAAGACAAAAATAAGCCAATCAAGGCTTATACCAAGGACTCAAGACTAAAATGTATATTGTACAGAACCAGTAAAAGCAAATTGAGCTTCAAAAAGGAGCAAAGAATAGTATTGAGATTTTGTATTTAATTTTAATATTGTTTGTCTACATTGTGAACTGTTTATTATACACTCGGGGGAGTGTCACTCAGTGCGAGCTATGAGAATGTACTGTACACAATATGAACTACTGGTTTAAGATGACCTTTTTTTAATGGTTGTCTAGGATTATAATAAAAAGGGTAGTCTTCTTTTTAGAAATAGTGCCATGCTTCTCCAAGGGTTGTGCCGGCTGTCGTAAGATCCAGCATAACCATAGCTTTACGGATGCTGTCAATGTTCAACTGGGTTTTCTTGGACTCAATACTATAGGCCCAATGTTCAGCAACACCTAGAAACTAAGCCCTGGTAGTCTTCAAAGAACTAACCCTTCTTGGGTCCCATATAGGGCTAGAGCCTGAGCCCACCAGAGGAACCTCTGTTACTCTGGTGGGCCAGTCCAACACTGGATGCTGAAAAGTATTGGTCTTTTTATTGCTTTAGAATATGTAATTAATATTAGGATGGATTAGCCATATATCACAACACTCCAGTTAGCTGCAGCGGCCTGTAATGTCACATCCATTGCTCACATGTGTTGTTTGTAGTTCAAATTGCAGTACCAAGGAGAACCACAGGGAAGAGGCCACAGCAGTAATCCAAATTCTTCAGCCTTCATGGCCTAGATGTCATGTACTGACTTCTAATTTCTAAAATCTCTAAGAAACTTTAAAATCCCCTGGTTTTGAAACAGGGTGGCATAAAATAATAAAACATCAATACCCAACTCCCAGTTGCAGTGTAGTGGAGCTGAAAGCTGTGCAGGGCTTGCTGAGGAACCAGATTGGCTGTAGTGGGTCACGTGACTATTGACATCTCTAGGCCCGATGTAAGTTGCTATGATTCAATGGTCTCATGCCCATAATGTATAACAAAGTTAAAGGGGTATTCCTATCAGGGCATTTACATTTAATTAAATTCATGTTCCATATGTAAACATTTCTTCAATTGGATGTTAATTAAAAAAAATGTTCCTGTGTGAAGATAATTTCTAATAAATGTAGCCAGGTTGTCCCTTAGAAACGAGAGAGCTTCCTCGGATACGACCACGTCACACTCTGGCAGCAGTGGCCAGACATGCGCTATAGAGTCCTGCAGGACCATTAGGATTCAGCGATCATTACCACAGGACGGCAGTGGGACCTGCAGCAACTCCCGAACACTTCATATACAAAAACAATTTATTTCTTTGTGCAATCTCTCAGGCAGAGGTGGCCGTATCCGAGGAAGCTATCTCGTTTCTAAGGGACAACATGGTTACATTTATGAGAAATTATCTTCACACAGGAACATTTTTTTTAATAACATCTAATTGAAGAATGTTTATATATGGCAGATTAATGAAACTGAATGTGAATGCCCAGACGAGAATACCCCTTTAAGTCCTGGCCCAAGAGCCTCAATGGTTAAATAAGGACACATCTGAAGTATCTAGTTCAGGGTGAAAATTCCAAATGTTTCCTATACCGTTTGAGCTTAAAGGAACAACAAATCATGTAACAACATGTAACAACATGCCTATTACTTGGTTTTAGGAGTTCTGTGTGTTGTGTTTATAGGAGCAACAGTTCTTCTACTAAGCTCATAGACTAGTGGGAGGAAGGCACGTAAGAAATAGATTAAAAACAGAATCCACAAATTGGATGTTTATGGCTACTCTCACTGATGTGGTGCCAAGCAACTGCCCACTGGTCCAGCCATGCAATTTTTGGACTAGAATCTCCAAGATCTCTGATCTTGTAAGATTTAGGCTTCCCTGGTATGCTGTTCCTATGCTATCCAGCAGAGATGTTGTGTCAGACATACACAGTTAATGGGCTATTAACAAATTTCCTAATGACCACAATATCCTACTAACAAACAAACCTATTAACCTTAAGGCAGTGGGCAGTATCACGTAAGAAAAAGTGTATGTAAGGACAGACTGTATTCTGTTCCACATTAGTTTCATCCAGATTTCCAATTAATCAGACAACTACTTAAACCCTATTATATCTCCATAGCAACAGTTTTATATTTACCTGATGAGTTTTCTCTTAGGACTTCTTGTAATGTGCTGTAGAGTATTTCACTTTTTTTTTATACTATACTTGTATTAAAACAAGTGCTGGAAAATTAGAAAATTGAAGACAAAGTAAACTGTTCCGCTGAAATGAATTCCCGAGTGAGAGTCTTCAATTCTATCATATGGTGTCTCAAAACTTACAATGCAAGCAGATAAAAACAGCTAAATATATTATATATATATATATATATATATATATATATATATATATATATATGTAATTGCAATTAGTTTCCATCACTTTGTCCTTGTACAATTATCTTTCAAGAGAATATGTTACCAGATTCCATACATCCCTAAGACTGGGATCGCATCTTTTGGACATGTTTATCATGTATCCCAAGAAGGCTGCGGCATACATGCTAAATGTGTTCATAGACCTATACTGAGTGACAGGGACATCCAGGCTGTGTTTATTTTAATCTTGATTCCTGGTGGAGAGTGTAGTCTATACTTCGCTGAAGGCATTACAGGCTATGGGGAATAAATGCAACTTTATGACATCCATCTCCAGCCTCTACTGAATGTTCTCACTGTGGGTGTTTTTCTGGTGTCCAAACACATACAGTTATGTCACTCATGAGATACCCTGAACATTGTGTGAATCTAGCCAAAATCAGTCTCATAAATCTGATAAGATCAATGTACTTTAAAAATCTACACCAGAATAATGGCGTAATAATAAAAATGAATCAGTGTCCAGTCAAGTCTATGAACTAGCTAAACTCAATCTCTGTTAAACTTAATATACTTTGCTATCTCAAAAGAGTGGTTTTACATGCATATAAGATACCCCATAATGCATTTTATCAGAAAAAATGGTGTTTTGTTCTATATGCTTATTCCTAAACTGACATCCATTCTAAGACCATTGTTGAATCCACCTCACTAGTACTACAGAAATGGGAATGGACATCTATGGTGGCAGGTGGCATGTTTCATGGGCATGGGATGAATAGAGAAACATAGGCACAGGAAGCTTCCGTCTTACCCCAAGTGTTTTATTTTAATGGGTGCAGATCAGTACATCTATTTAGTGTTTTTAAAATTGTAGCCCTGCTGCTTCTGACAGAGAGAAGAGGTCAGTACTAATACATGAAAAGTATACATGGTATTACTTCTCATATACATCATTCTATTTATAAACAAAAACTTCTTCTAAAGATAGGAATGGTTTCACTCTAAAGTCTTACTATAGCCTTGAATCTGGATTTGTTATGGTATGTGCATGGCCTAATGGAGTACAAGAGCCTGGTAGGCCCAAAATACATTCCTTCATATTCCGACATCACTTATTCATAAAGTGTTTTCTCATTACAGGACAGAGGAAAAATGTCTGATTATTGGAGTTCTGACCTCTGGAACCTCCACCGATTGCCTGAATTGAGGGGTTCTATGGCCTATGGTGAATTGGAACTGACCATAGAAATCGGTGGAGTACGTAATGAGTATAAAAACTTCACTATCTCGAACTCCAGCAGCATAAATTCTGTTACAACTGATGGAGCAATCATAAGCAACTTGATTGACTGCAGATGGTTAAAGCGAGAGCTTGAGTGTAAGAACAGGTGTACACTTGTAAACAGAAAGATACATTTTTAAGTATCACTGGAGGAAAATCCATAAGAGAATGAAGTTCACAAGCGAAGCAAGCACACAGTTCAAATAAAGACAACTCTGATTTATACCAAATCCTCTTTTCTGGGAATGCTAAAGATCTGAAATATTACTATAAATGTGTGTTTGGTCACTGGTAACAAGTACTACTGAGCGATGGTTCTTGTCTGCTCTACAGTAATACAAATTCAGTTTGCTTGGCTATTGCCAAAGGCAATTTAATTTTCTTGGAATAACATCAAAAGAAAGATAAGCTGTGTGAAGAACAAGAACTGTTTCATCGTAAGCTGAACAAACATATTTTAAACTTTTTGGAATAAAAACACAGATAGGTTCCTTAAAGAACAAAATACAGAAAGAAGAATACTTGTGGGGAAGGAAATGATGGACAATGCGGAGCTAAGAAGCAAAAAGCCGTCACGCTTCGTTTTCTAGGACAAATCCAAAATGGAAAACTATCATCTTCATTTAAGGCTCACACCGGTTCTTCTTTATAGAGCAGCATTACCTGATGTTTAGTATCCCCGGCATGTTTACCTGATAGGGATCACTATGTGGAATACAAACATTTGCTTGGACTCAATAAATTTACTGCTAAAGCGTGTACGTCTTTGTAGACAATACATGGTGAGTAAGGCTAGGTTCACCTCACTTTTATTTCCCTTCATTGTAAAATGAAACATTGTTTCCTTACAACAGAGGGCTAAGATGTATTTCCCTTTATGCTTATAATGCAAACTTGCGTTGAAACGAGTTAATCTTCAGGCACTACTGTATGTGGATTTGACAACTTTTTATACAGTAAAGAAGACTCGTTTAACACATCCTTGTGGGTTTTGAATGTGCCGGACAAGTTTGGAGTATATGCTGTTGGAGAGTCCGTGGGTTTTGGAGGTGTCACGAGCACTACTTACATTGAAGATCAGGTTAGGGAAAGGCCATTAGTGAGATGGCATATATGTGTTTTTTGCAATTTTTCACTATATGAAAATACAGTGCAATATGTCGTCCTGTTCCTCCTATCCCCCCTGAAAGTGAGAGAAGGATTGAACAATGGCAGTAGGCAATCACTGGCTGTTGATTATGTTCAGGATGTTTCCCCAGTGATGTAACTGTATCTATCACATGACTCCACTGGCGTCGCCAGGAGCGGGTCATCTACACTACAGACCCCTGGGCCCACCCCTTGGCTTTATATTAAGGCACATAGTTCCGGTGGGGCATGTTCTCAAAACACGTTGTCCCACCGGAAACTTGTTAATAAAGTTGTTATTCGCATCACTGCTGCCACGCCCATAGACTCCAATGGCCTCCACTGAGTGTATACAGCATATTGATAAGGAGGAAGGAGCAGGATGGAAAGATGCAGCTTCTTTCTATCCCATGTTTCTCATAGGATGTGACATATACTTTGTAGACGGAGGCAAAAAAGATATTGTTTTCCTCAATGTGAATGTAGCCTAACTGAAGTTTTATTCAACCTCTAGCTCTCTAACCAACTAGAAACACCAAGACGAAGCCAAAATATATTGCAATTTTTGAAATCAGTGCTCAAACTATTGGCCCTTCATCAATAGTGACAATGTAATAAACCAGACTAACAACCCTAGGGAAAGTATTAATAAGGTGCATTGCCGCATCATTTTTTGCTCCTTTATCCCATTGTCAGGGCTTCTGAGGCTCAGAGTTACTCAAACACTGGAATACCATTTAGCAAACATGTATTCATCTGTTTTGACTCCATGACCCACTGGGGTCAGAATGGTCTTTAGCTGGATAAGGAGTAAAGGTAGTAAAAGTATCAATACGCCTGAGACGAAAATGAGAGCTGACATAATTTTTTTTTACCTGTAGATTTTATGGTAGTTTTGAGGCAAATTTATCAAAAGGTAAGACGGGGCAGAGTTAGACTAGACAGTCTTATTCTGCACCAGATACATATAAGTGTCTGATTCTGGATGATAAATCTGTCCTAGTATAAGACTGTCTAGTCGTACTCTGCACCTCCTATTAGTTGACTCACTTTACACCAGAACCAGGACATCATTCTGTTGGGTCAGTAGTTTTTTTGGCGCACTGACCTTCTTGGCATGAGACCATGCACCTTTTCAGAGACCACGCCCCATTTGGGGGCATGGTCCTAGGTGTGCCAGAAAACTAAAACCCTTTATAAATGTGGTGCAGGCATTTTTAGTGCAAATTACAGATTAATAAATCTCCCCCTTTGTGTTTTTTTTTGTATAAACTAGCGTCAGGCTGCTTTATGCATTGAGTAACACAAAGTGTTACTGCCCCAATAATTTTAAATCACACTTGAATAATTGATTAGGTTTTTACTGAACGTTAAGAAAATAAATCTCCACATGGCGAAAACCGATTGCCTTTTTGATTTGTAAAACACAGTCACGCTAATGTGCAACTCAAGGGAATTTTATTGATTAACGTCTTAGTTTTACAGGGACCATCAAAGCTTTGCAGGATACAGAATTCTGTGCTCCTGTTCTTCTGAAGGTGCTATAATCAATCGATGGCTAGGAGGAAGGCAACTGATTGAATCCTAAGGAAATTCAGATATGAAGGAGCATAGAAGTTCTATGCAAGAGGCAGGAAAAGGATTGTTCTTTATATAGATAATACATTCTATTCTGTAATAAACCCATATGTATTGCAGTTAGCAACTCAAAAGAAAATAGCATAAATCACAGTTAAATAATATAATAAATTCAAAGCTGCACAGAAGAAAAGAAAAGTTAGAAAATAAAAAGTGGGACTGTACTTACTGCCTTTATAGAATGCGCATGCTTTATAAAATCACTGGTCTCATCAGTGTCATGTTGAGACCAGTGACTGAGTGCAAGTACCTCACAGTGGACACAGTGTTAATGAAATTGGACTACGTTTCTATTGTTTAACTAACTGATAGCTGAGGTCACCTTTAATTTACAAAAATAGAGAAATACTTAATAGGAGACTAGTGGACTATACACCATGGCCACTGAGACAGAAAGGATTGGCATTGAACTGAAGAATGTCTAAAGAAAATAAAAATATGAGGAACTTAAAGGGGATGTTTACTTTCACCAAATAATTGAATGAAAAGTTAAAGAGTTTTCCAATGTAGTTTCTGTATCAAGTGCTCACTGTTTTCTAGATCTCTCCTTGCTCTCATTCAGCAAGAAACTTCATTGTTTACTTCTTGCGGACAAAAACCGGTCCCTGGTCATGTGATGTCACACAGGTGCACGGCTCGTTATACCACAAAGCTTTGATTACTCTCTGTGATACAAATGAGCCTTGCACCTATGTGACATCACATGACCATGGACTGATTTCTATCCACAGGAAGTAAACAACAGAGCTTCCTATTAGATATCAGCAAGCAGAGATCTAGAAAACCATGAGGAATTGATACAGAAAGTATATTGCAAAATTGTTTATTACATTTTCATTACAGAAAAATATCACTTATTTGCTGAAAGTGCACAACCCCTTTACGGAACTATTGCCCTCAAATTTTGTATCTGTAACATATGTTTTATGCTCCTTGTCATTCAACTAAGAATCTGTAAGGTTTACAATACACAGCGCATTTTGGTGAATTTTTGATAAATTGTTTTTTAACCTAAACCTAAAGGGAAGGAAATACCATTAACTTGGCCACACAAAAAATATAATTGACTATGAAGGCCGTAAAGTCAAAGTGTTGACGTCTGAAAGAAGTTTGCCAGATGAAAAAATTCTGAAAGCCTTGTCCTGTTATCAAACCTTGTACAAATACACACAGGGTTAACTCTGAGTAGAAGTGTATTCTAAGGAAAGAGAGATACTGCACAGCTTAAACCTTGAGAACAGGGTTTCACATGAGCCTAGCCATGGGATCCATAAGAGGATTAAGTTCTCCTGTGATGAAGCATATTACAGCTCATTCCTCTGACACCTTGACCAGTCGAGGAGAGGGAAGCATATCTGGACTGTGTTTGTTCAAGCTCAGTAGTATAGCGGAATATTTTAGGCTGCCCTTGTGTTTAATATTACTCACTAGAAAGGTGCATTTTTTTCCTTTTATCTTGGTTGATGTCACATGAGAGTGATTGAATGCTAGGTTTGCCAACCAGAAAAATGCTAAAATTCTGAAGTTGTGCATTCAGCATTTCCAGAGTTGAGGCACTCTAATGTGTCAGGCAGAGACTGAGTGATTCCCCCTGACTATAATATGTCGCTAGAGGAGTCATTTGCAGTTTCAAAACACCATGTTTTTGTCTGGAAAAAGACACAGTTCAAATTTGACAATGTAATGCTTGATTGACACCCTTGGAAATATCAATACTAGACCCAACAACAACCTCAGCATGGTATAACAAGCCCTCTTTTAGGCAATAGGACATTTTTAAAAATCCTAAAACTAAGAGGTACTAAAACTGCACGTTTCTGTTAAGGATTAGGTCATTTTTAACTTTTTTCCTTATAATTTCTAACACCATGTTCAGTTGAACCTGATCAATACGAGCAAACATCTCAGCCTAGAAGAGCTTTTCAATCCCAGACAAGACTTTATGAAGTGAAAGAGGTCAACTTATGATTCAGCTGTCCTCTGAGGGTCAACCCTTTAGAGCCTCAAGACTGTCTGCGTGTAGCCGAAGAAGCTGAAAATCAAACACATATTTTATTTTATATTTTGCCACAAAATTGAGTCAATGAGAAATTGTTCATGTGCTGCATCATAAGTGGGCTTCTAGCCAAACTGTAGATCAATGAGCAACTATCAAAATAGAATACAAAATATAAATGGACCACAATAAAATCTTTTTTATGTTACTACAAGAGAGTCATTATTTTTTGTAATGGGAGAAGGAGGCACTCTCATTGAGTGGATGGGTTTCAGCTGCATGGACCTTATACCCCTGGGACTTAAAAATAAATGCTGGCAGGGAGCCGGGTATGTTTTATTCTCATCCATTTCATTAATCACAAAAGTTAGAGATTTAGTAAAAAATAGTTGTACAGTATGCTTTACTGTGTCTGTGGGAGCCCGAATACTACTAAAAATTTGTGTCTTCTTGTGACAAGTTCCCGTTGAAATAATAAAAGCATATTTATTAAAAATTTTGTGAAGTTTTATCACTGTGTCTGATGTTGGAGTTTAAGGGTGACTTTTATCTTAGGCTTTTCTCTTTTTTGTCTCTTATATTTGCAATTTTTCTTTAGTGCATTTGCATATTCTCAGCAAAATGTATTACTTTTCCAACTGCCTAGCAAAGTAACAAGAAAAAGAATTTTTCAGTGTTGCACCTAATGTATCTTTAAAATCCAGAAGTGGTCATAGAGTCACAATTTTGGTACAAATCATGATAAAATTGCACACTTGACTCCCTAAGTATTGTGCACCATCTATTAGCTTGTCTAGTGTACTACAAATTACTGTACCACTATTTTGGCAAATGTGCATAAATTTTGAGCACAGAATTTATCCAATAGTCAAAAAGACAATTTTTTGGAGAATTCTACTCCTTAACCAAAATAGAATAATTGTGATAAATTTTCAGTTCCATCATATGTACTATAAACAATTTTGTACGAGAAAAAGACAACATTTTATAGGACTGCTGATGATTTTTTATAGCGGTACGTTCAGCAGTAATAAAGTAGTTGGGAACCAGTTAAGACTCTGGAAATCACTGAACTCCAATGTGTGTCTTTCCATGATAAAATTCTGCATATTCTTTTATATTGGTGAACGTAGCTCTAGTAATGGACTGTGGTATCATTTTTCCTACTTGGCAAATTAAAAGTAATGAAGGAGGTAGAGATTAAATGTAACTATCAGAGGACCCTAATAATTCAGATTTTCCCTGCTTCATAAATACTTAAAATCCATTTCAGTGATGTATCGAATATGCATGGACAACCTGCTGGAGCAGCAGGAACAGAGTTGCGTAAGGGACTTGTCATTAAGTTTTGAGTGACAACCTGGTTCTCATTAAATTATCATTTTTGGATTTTCACTTATTTTTATATATCATATCCAAAAAACAAAACATAGTTTTACAGTTTATGTAATGAAAATACATAAAGGGAAATTGCAAATTACTTTATAATATTTTGGTAACATCTTCATATGGTAAAGATTTATATATTGCAACTAAGGACAGGACTTTCCCTATGCTTCACTGAGATGTATGGAGCAGCCAAGGTCATGCATGGCTGTCTGCTCCATTACTTTCATGGAGCGACGAGGGGTCAGACTGAAGTATGTTGGACCCCATCGGATCCCTTGTTTTACTACTACTACTACTGTATTAAAGTATACAGCAATTTTGATGTTGATATCTAATAGCCTGCCATCTTCAGGCTATTGGATATCATTACACATGGCAAGCCTACAAATCTCTGAGACTGTACGCTGCCATGGTAGCTGACCGATGCCCCCCGATGACGTCAGCGATCGGCTATCCAAGATGGCGGCACTCATTGGAAGGCAAGTTAGGTACCGTGGTCAGATTCAACCACAGCACTTGACAGGTTAACAGCTGTGATCGGTGCCAGCACGGACCGTGGCAGTAGCAGGAGGGTGTCAGTTATATTATACAGCTGACACCTGCCGTGTATGGAAAAAGCTCAGCCTGTGAGCTCTCTCTATACACCCCCTTCAGCACTAGGACATAATAGTACGTCCGGGTGTGCAAAGGGGTTAAGCCAACGTAAGAGAACTGGGAATGCAGCTTTTCCCTGATAAGCACCATCACTGATCCTTAATATAACACATTTCAAAGTCACTTTAACACTAAATTTAAATCAGTTTCCTCTCCACATAAAACTCTCACAGAATTGTCATCAAGAAACAGGAAGATAAAGTACGGAAAGAAATAAACAATCGTGCGACTTTAGTCAATCTCAAACCCTTTGTGTGTTTACCTTGGGAGAAGGCAGCCTCGCCAGACTACAAGCCTTACCACTGAATAGTGGATGAGTTTCAGCTCTTGTTGAAGTTGTTTTAGACATGAGTAATCCATTATTTGTAGTTAAACATTTGATAAAATGACTGCGGAGGTTATCAAAGTTCAGCCACAGACTGGCACAAGTATTTCACTTACATAATAATGGAATATTTCTTTCCTGAAATCATCCTGCATTCCAGTACAACAGACTCCCTATTCCGTCAGCTCTGAACACGAAGATTAATGATTTATTACAGTCTATGATCACTAATCATCGGTGTGGTGTGCCCTAGGATACTGCAAAAGGCTATCGGCTAAACTATTATAGGGCTATGTCTTAGGGGGCTTCAAGGGGGTTGTCCAATCCCAATGTAAGTTTTAATCAGCGAACACAAATTTGGACATCAGTATATGATTGGTGAAAATCTGCCGCTTTGACCTCACTCTGATAACTGGACACAGCGCCAATTTGTTATATAGTAGCTGAGCTGCTCTTTATTGGGGCCATGGCTAACATTATATGGAGCCCTCTGTTTTTCTGTACAGAGGAAACAGGTGATTATTGTGTGTGACCAGGTATCCGAACACAGAGTAGATACTGACAACTTATCTGTCAGTTTCAGACTACACACGATTCCAATAGTCAGCAATAGCAATACTATGCAAGAGTTACTGACTTTAGCTTCACCATAAAAAGGCTGTAAAAAGAAGTCATACTACCAATGCTACCGAATACAAAGAGCAGACAAGCACAATACAAAGGAGACGCATACAGTAAAATCTTTACATGTAAATTGTGAACACTACACTTGCAATATGAAAGTCTTAAAGGGTTTTCCCATTTCGGCGAGTAAATGTTATTGTTTGTATTATAAAAAATGATAAAAATTTTCCAATATATTTTCTGAATTAATTCCTTGCGTTTTTTTAGATCTCTGCTGACATTCCATGGAAAGCTTTAAGTGGACAGAAATCTTTCCATGGTCACACAGGTGCACAGCTCGTTAGTATCAGAGAATAAGCAGAGGTGTGTGATATAACGAGCTGTGCACCTGTGTGACATCACACGCCCATGGACAGATTATATCCACTGGAAATAAACAACAAAGCTTTCTATAGCAGGACAGCAAGCAGAGATCTAGAAAACTGTGAGGATATAGAAAGTATATTGGAAAACTGTATACTTTTCTTTATTTAAACAGTAACATTTATTTGATGAATTTGGAATAACCTTTTAGTTTTATTTACAAATCCTTTAATTTACTTCATTATTTCTGTACATTTAAAGGAAATCTTCCATCAAAATCCATCATGATAATTGGCGGACCCTTACATATAAATCCAGGCACTGTGACTTTAGTAATATTCTTATATTTGTAATTAATGGCCTCCTTCCTTTTAAAATATACATGGGGCAGATTTCCAACCAGATTTACAGGTGGTTACACTGTTTCCCCTTCCCCCCTCCTCCCTTGGCACTTCCTTTGCCTGCTTTAATTGCATACAGTGGTAGGGGGATGTGCTCTTGCACAGTGTAACAGCCTGTGAAGCCGGGGCCCATAATACCGGAGTGGCTGGCTTATGCGGCCTAGGGCACGCTATTGTCACGGTGCTTGGTATGGGGTCCGGTGGGCTGTCCTACAGCCTGGCAGGTCTCCAGCAGGTGGTGGGTGCAAGAAATAAGAGGGAGAGGCTGATGTACTGGTTTCTCCCTGGGGCAACCCCTGAGTTTCTGGATAATAGATGCGGAAGCCCGTGGTGGTTAGCAGCCATATCCAGGGATCAGACAGAGGCAATGTTGTGCAAATCAGCTTACAGTTCTTTATTGCAGGCAATGGACCCAAACAATCAAACAGCAGATTCTGATACCTGGAGTGGTCATGGAGAGTGGTCAGCAGGAATGGTGCACACAGCCTGATAGTAGATGCAGGCTGGGATAGTTGAGGTTGAGCTGAGTCCAAGTTGTGGAAGCTGCAGCTCTGGGCTAGAGTCTTCAGACTCGCCCTATGTGCCAGGAAGTAGGCTTTAGGCACTGGAAATGTGCTCCTCACTCCCACTGAAGAACAGACTTCTGTTGACTTTCCAGGCAGTATCTACAGCTGCAATTACACAACATTTTCTAGCATTATCCTCTGGAGGAGTTGATCAGGCTCACCAGATAGATCCTGACATGGAGGGGGCGCTATTTGCGACTAACTCCTTGCCAATGCGTTGGCAGGTGTGTCGTAGAAGCATTAGTATAAAATTAATAAGAGTAGTCACCATTAATTCTGAAATTGTTGATTTTAGCTTGCAATCTTATGTTAACAGGGGGCCTTTAGCACTAAAATCTTCAAGAATTTTCTTGATTGTTTAGTGGCAGAAGAGTTTGTTCTAGTGATCTGCTCATGGAAAGTCTATCCTCTACACGAGGTTCTTTTGTAGTCATTTGATATACAGTAAAATATTACTGTCCCAACCAGCAGGATTGTAAATACAGAACTGATATTCAATACAGCATCAAAGCAATAAGAAGCTTAGTTATAGGAGGTGTAGAAGTTGGAGTCACACCAGGGTCCTGATGCCTGAGGGGGCCCAAAGGCCTCTGACAGATGAGAAGTTATCAGTGTTATAAATGACACATGAAAAGTTGGGTGCCTCTACTAGTTTTGGCATTAAGGCCAAGAAGGTGCATATTTAGTGACATTCTCAATTTCCAGTTTACGGGTAAAAAAAAAAATTGGCTAAAAAATATATTCTTTAACTTAAATGTTAAACAAACATGTAGTTGTTGAAGTCAGCGACGAAGATTGCAGAATACATCTCCCTTTTCCTCTGACTTCTGTGGGAATTTTTTCCCGTACACTCATTAAATATACTTTAAATCTTTTCAAGACTGCTCAAGTGTTTGATGTAACCTGACCCTGGTTAACTTGGATTTTAAGTAGTTTGCTAAAACAGATTTGGCTTATTGGCCAGATACAAGTATCAGCAGCAAATGAATTTCAAGGCTATTTCTACAACAATACCGTACAACAGCTTTCAGTCTTGGTGTAAATGATTAAAGCGGAGGCTAAGCCTCTGCTCAAGGAAGAAATCTGCTGACAAATAACAGTAGTAGATGGCATTTGGCAATATGTGAACTTCTAAAATTATAATTAACACGACCTTGTCTCTCGTAGCTGTAAACCATCGACCTCACGTCTTGTGTTTTTGAATGGCTTAAGCGCCAGTTTGTTACTTCTCTGGGAATTTAACTTTGGTCATGACAAGATTTAATGAACCTGACCATTTATCTAAGATTGAACTTCACACACATTTAATCTGTAATTGATAATAAATTGACTTGTAAATTATCCGTACCTAATTTTCCGCTGCCTTGGAAAAATAACCGTTTCTTTTAGCTAATCCTCTTGTGTGCTCCATACTTTAAGCAGCAGGTATTAAATGAAAAAAAGATAGGAAGGTGATCTCTTAAGCTGGACATAATGCCTTTATGTGAAAAAAAATGTTGAATAAATAAAGTATGATAAAAATAATATCTCCTTTAAATTCTACTGAATATCTGATTGTTTTTTTCTTTTTTAATGACTGAGTTTCAATGGATTGTGAAACTCAGCATAGTTTACAAATAAGACTGTTGTGTTATACTCTAATATTTACACTTTACAATTTAAGGTCACATGATTTTTTTATATAACTTCCTAAACAAAACATTTCACCAAATGCCATTGAAACCCCCGACAGGTGAACAACGTGCCTAATATACTAAGGGTGCAATCACACGTTGCAGTTAGAACTGTATCACAATCCACTTTGAGGTGGTTTTAGCTGCAGTTTTGTTAATTCAACAGGTGAATGACATTTGGGGAACAGGTTTCCCCTTGAAAATCAAATTCATCCGTTCAGTTCATGTCTTTCACCTGTTAAATTAACAAAACTGCACCTAAAACCGCCTGAAAAATTATTGCGATGCAGTTGTAACTGCAACGTGTGACCGGACCCTAAGGGTGAAGTCACGCGTTGCAGTTAAAATTGCATAGCAATCAGCTTTGAGGTGGTTTTAGGTGCAGTTTTGTCAATTTAACAGGTGAAAGACATGAACTGAACGGGTGAATGACATTTGCGGAGCAGGTTTCCCCTTCAAAATCAAATTCACTTCTTTAGTTAATGTCTTTCATCTGTTAAATTGACAAAACTGCACCTAAAACCACCTCAAAGCTGATTGCAATGCAGTTGTAACTGCAACGTGTGACTGCACCCTAAAAGGCTCCAGCCAGGATCAATTGTACACCAGGTTAACCTGCTATAGCAATTAGCTCCATCTGGGCCAACTCCCCTCCACAGCACCTCCCCCCCATTTGGTTTGAGTGTGTAATAAATGTATAGGGGTGGCACGGAAAAAAACTGACATATGTACCGTATTTTCCGGGCCATTAGGCGCACCGGAATATAAGGCGCATTAGTCCGATGCGCCTTATATATGTAATAATTCCATATATAAGGCGCATCGGACTATAAGGCGCAGGGTCCGGGGGCGTGGCGGAGGTCCGGGGGCGGAGCGGAGAACCGACGAGAAGAGACGCGACGCGACCAGAAGACGAGACCCGACGAGACGCGGCGACGCGGGGAAGGTGAGTGGGGAAGGTGAGGGGGAGGTGGAGGGCAGCGGACCATACTTACATAGGTCCCCGCTACCGGAGACAGCAGATCTCCAGCGGGAACTGCAGACCACGCGGCAGAAGTTGTTCATGCCGCGTGGTCTGCAGTTCCCGCTCGAGATCTGCTGTCTCCGGTCTCCGGTAGCGGGGACCTATGTAAGTATGGTCCGCTGCCCTGTGCCATACATAGGGCGCACCGGACTATAAGGCGCACTTTGGATTTCCAAGGAAATCCAAGGCTTTTAAGTGCGCCTTATAGTCCGGAAAACACGGTATAGTGAGGACCAAATTTCATAAAATAAATGAAAATAAATAAATAAAATAACTACTAATAAATACTAATTCCTCAAAAAATCCCATTTCAATGCGTACCAGATCCTCCTGATCTATATTTTCTGGTCCTGTTAAAGAGAGGATCTAACTCTTCTCCATTACTGAATACAGGCAGTCCCCGGGTTATGTGCAAGATAGGGTCCGGAGGTTTGTTCTTAAGTTGAATTTGTATGTAAGTCGAATTTGTATATTTTATAATTGTAGATCCAGACAAAAAAAATTTTGGCCCCAGTGACAATTGGAATTTAAACATTTTTTGCTGTAATGGGGCCAAGGATTATCAATAAAGCTTCATTACAGACACCTTACAGCTGATCATTGCAATCTGGGACTATAGTAAATCATTCAGA
Source organism: Engystomops pustulosus (assembly GCF_040894005.1). Lineage (NCBI taxonomy): Eukaryota > Metazoa > Chordata > Amphibia > Anura > Leptodactylidae > Engystomops > Engystomops pustulosus. The sequence continues at coordinate 245,283,361 of NC_092411.1, forward strand.
AAGCTTCACTAGAGGTCAGAGGGTTCTGTATGTAACTATGAGTTGTCTGTAAGTCGGGTGTCCTTAAGTAGGGGACCGCCTGTATAGAGAGGGGATAGGAAATAGAGAATAGCAGGAATCATCAAAACATCAAGAAGGGAGATGCGGGAGATTATTGAGCTTAATTATTGAGTATAATTTATTTTTTTAATATATTTAAGAATACCTGCCAGAAAACTTCTAGAATCTGGCTGATTATATGAAATAACAATATTGTTATTTTCAAGTGTTCTTTTAAATGATCCTGATTTTTTTAAAGTTAAGAAAAGAAAAACTAGACTCTTAACAGCTAATAATTATCATTTTGAATGTATAGAAAAGTGAGAAAAGTACAAAAATATAACAATTTTAAATTCCTTAACCCATGGCAACATTTTGGGAAACCTTCTGCCCTCTGAAACTCATTTCTATGCCCAAAGTTATGCACCGCTCCGCAGTGGACTAATTACTGCACAATCCTGTATCTCCAGCCATCTGACATAGTTGTATCAACCAATTAATTAGTACAAAAAATGTCTACTGCTCCGATTTAGCTTTCAGATTGCCAAAGGCAAAATAAGGACCGACTGACACATTTTCCCAATATCAAAAATAATTACATTTGTATAATTTTTTCTTCTGATTGAAATACACATTGAATAACATTTCCAAAAATATAATTAAGCAGTAAAACACCAAATATCAAAAGTGCCACAAAAATCCTTTGTTTTGGAAAATGGACATTTTTTATTTAATTCTGTAAGAAAGCAAAATATAAATTTGTAGAAAGGATTAGGTTTGGTCAAATTTAAGGTGTATGATTGTGGTTTGATATAGTATTCTGTTTTTCCATTTAGTGAAGCTCATAGGGTGCAAAAAAAAAAGTACTTTCGTTTGTCCAGGCCAACCCAAATAGCCATCACTTGGCTCCTTCTAGTACCTGACTGCTCACACAAACAATTGAGAATGTTGAATGTTGTTCTCTTGGCCCTCCGGATGTATCTGGTAGGGTGACTTTGGCCATTGTACAGATCTACAACAGACCCCACCTGGCGCAGAATTGCACTTCAACCTGCACTTAGGCCTAAATGGGTGCAGGTTATAGCTTGTGCGCATGTACAGGAACTTCCCGTACCAGTCCACTTCACTGCTGGCACATCCCTCCACACCTGGGACATAGCAACTTCCACACAGTGAATGATATAATTTGTAGGAGCCAACAGATAAATGTCTGGACCTATCAATACTGTTCTTACTCTACTGCTTTCATAACAGTCATAGTGTGAGCACAGTAATATTCCATATTTTTAGTTCTCAGTTTTTTTAATTTTAAAGAAGAAATGTGACTTTCCGACTGGATTCTAAAAGTAACAATTCAGGTAAAGGCTCCTTCCACTGATATCACTGAGACTGTATGCAAAGTGAATAGTTGCCATAAAGCTATCCCCCATTAATTCCAACCATAATTCGCTGTGGAACAAAAATGGCCAATCAATTTTACAATCTCTACAGATGATCAAATTTATCAAACGTCCATTCTCCATTGATTCTCCCATATGCTATTCATTTTGATTTGTAGCAAATGTTGAACGTGGCAAATTGATTCTACTATCTCTAGTAAATGCTAGCTGTGACTCTTTGTGGAGGAAGCAGCTGCTGACATTTAGAACTTCCAATATTTGTAGATGACCATTTGTGCTCTGTCATTTTTCAAAAAGAAGAGGAAAGATGATGAATCTTTGGAGTATACATACAATTTCCTACTTTACTGTATATATCCTTGGAATCATGGGCTAAAGGAGACTAACACAATAGGAGGCTTCTTTACACATGCTGATGTAGCGGGTAACAAGTGTTGATTGATCATGTAACACATGGATTAGTGCTCGATTGAATCAGCCTTTTACATGCGTTTACAAAAAGTACAGTAAATGGGGAGGAACTATCATTACTATTCCTCCCTACTTAGTTGTATTGATTATCAGGAAAATGTGGCACCAATAATCTTGCTTTTTACATGTTACTGTAAAGATCCAATTAGGAAACAATCGCATGTATTTTGAATCTTAACACTAGGTTTACAATCAACTGGTGGTTTACTTTTAGTAGGTGTGCATGTAACAGTTCACTGATCACAGGACCGGTTGCCAGCACTGGGCATATCCCGGCAAGTGTCAGGGCCCAGAGCTGCTGGGGGGGGGGATATAAGGCAGTACATAAGGAATCCATGAATGTGAGGGGGGTTGTATCTAATGAATCAATTGGGGAGTATGGGGGGGCTTTATGTACCAACCCAGACTGATCATATATCCTAGGCATGTCTTATTGTATGCCTTAATAGTTGACTATGATTATTACAGGGTCACCAAAAATGAGAATTTTTGCAAAGATTTATTTGCAAGCCTTGTTAGATGTGTAGTTTAATACAGTGCATACATTCCATATTTGCATACATATACCAAAAAGGTGTTGTCTTAGCTTGGCTACTGGACATGTTTGACATAAAAACTTCCGCAAAAACACTACTTATTCAGAACACATTTTCTGGAAATTGACTTTCAGAAGCCAAACCTACTGAAAGACCACTTTTCAATATGAAGTTTACTCTTTTCAATATGTGTGAACTAAGAGAGGATTCATCACAACTCCGACAGGTCTGATGTGTATATTTGCGTCCGAAAAGTTGCATGTCTGCGATTATGAAATTGTTTACATCACAATTGTCACTTGTCCTTAATTGTATTGCCATGCACAATTGTACAATTATGGGCAGGCAACTTTTTGGCTGTAAAAACGGTCGCAGATCAGACCCATCCAAGTTGGGAAATTCCCCCTCCGTAGTATTTCTTTCTCACTCTTTATATAGTTCACTCATATACTTTTATACATGGTCAGCCAAGTCTGCATTCATTTTCAAAGGGGAGAGAGGAACAAGCTGCTGCAAGAAATGTAAAGTCTTATCTTCATGCAGCAACAAAGTTTGAGTGTTTTAAAATTTACCATCTCTGATACTTTCTTCTCTATCATCCGCCAACTGGGAAAAGTCAGGGCCAATTAGATAGTTGGCTGGCTCTGCCAAGCTGTGCCAACATGTAATGTGTGTGGGCAACTTAACTTTATCTTTTTATCTCCTACAGTGCAGGATAAAAAAGAGCTTTGGGAAAATGGTATTCAGATAAATAAAAGTATGTTTTTCCAAGTTCCAAAGGTTCTTAGGAGTATATATTAAATATATCAATACATTTTGTTTAGATTTTATGTAAAGAAAATAAACCTACTAACAAGACAGTAAACTTGTTAAAAAATTTAAATAATATTAAAATATATAAATATTTTTCTATTTTAGAACATTATTACATTTCACTTGTATTTTTTTAGCATTTCTTGTAGTACTTGCGGAATTTAATATTTTTATTGGTCTAATTGCAATACATTCCAGTTTATAGCAGATTTTCAAAGGTCTTTTCAAAAACCCAATACAAGGTATATCAATGAAAATAATTCATGGATGTCCGGGCAAGTGGACGGCAAGTGGATGATGTAGAGCCAGTATTCTTTGTACTTACTGCATGTGATCTTTTAGCAATGAGACTACAATACTGCACTTGCAGGCTTCCTAATAAACTTGAGAATTAATTACATTTTTATTGAATCTTATTTGAAGTGAATGAGGTTTTAGCACATTTATTGGAATTAAAATGGACGGTTGTTTAATTAAAGTAAATAAAAAATGACAGATTAAAAGGCGAGTTATTAGTAGCATGTCATACTCAAAGTGCAGCTGAAATCTAACAGGGCTCAAAACGGGTTTTCAAAGTGGAAAGCATAGACAATACATGCTTCGGGGCATTTATGGAAAGTGGGTGTTCTGGGAGACAGGTGCTGTATAATGTTTCATGAATTTTTTTGAAGCCTTCCTAACACATAACTCCCATGCCATAAATATCTGTTTAGAATTGTCATTCCTTTTTTTTTCAATTTATTTATTTTAATTAACAATTAGGAAAACCAGGAATATTGAGCGATTGAGCAAAATATCATTCTTGCAATTTGTGTTTCCAAATCTATTGATAAATCATTATGGAATGCTTCTATTCTCCGACATTCAACTGCGAATGGTCTAGTTGTTTACAACTTTTTGGAGAACAATGAGTGGATTGTTTTGTCAGTTGTTTAGTCCTCTAGAATGTATTATTACAAATACACATTGTACAGCATACTGTGGCAAGTAATACGAAGAATCAAGGCACATATGCATTGGGGTGATTTATGAATCAGTTTTCTGGCATACAAGCATAGAAATAATCACAATACAATCAGGTAGGGAGGGATGTGATGGGGGACCTTGCCAGATGGCAAGGAGAATTCCTGCCTCATGACTGTTCATGAGCTATATCTTTCGCCTAGGCATTCATGAGCAGGTTATGGTGCAATGCTAAGCCAGACCCAGATGGATACAGCAGGATATATCAGGTGCAACAGAGAGGTGGGCATATATCATACACTTGGGCACTATGCAAGCATATGTGTGTGAATACATGTCCCTTACAAAACTATTCTTATAATGTGGGACGATGTACTATTTGGCATAAAGAAGTTACTGCCATTCGGTAATACAGTTGCCTCGAAGGTATTTAATAAATCTCTAACATTTAGGTTGTTGCTCCAGATGTGTTCCTTTTAGCTTGAGGCCATGGGCTGGGTCGGAGACAACCCATGTCGACACATTAACTATAACCTGTGCCAGATCCTCACACAGGTAATAGTGAAAATCTACAGCAGATAGGAGACTCTTATTGTATTTGATGCATGTGTGTGTGGGGGAGGGGGGAGGGGCTAAAGAGCATAAGGCACCAACCCTGAATAAATTTCCCCATAATGCATATCATATTGCTGCATAGAATAGAATAGTGTCATATCATATCATAATGTGGCCAAATTATAGGCATAATCTTTTGTAAAATATAAAAAAAAAATGTTTACTTTTTGTGTTTTTATTACTTTTAAATATTTAAAATACGTTTTGTTATTTCAGTATTGTAAGACACCATAGTTTATTATTCCCGATGTGCCAATCCACATTTTTACATTTGATTTGTCCAGAGCATTTTATGTAGAACTTATATGGACTTTTGTATTACTCTACCTTTATGCCTTAAGCTTTATGAACAACCAATGTCCTTTAGTACACTTAATCTGACATGGAGTAAGATGCATTAAAACTATTTTTAAAAATCTTTCTTAAGCCCTCATATTTAACAAATTTTGTACTTTGTTAAATTCTGTTAACTCTTTTTATGTTATTATTAGCCATGAGCTGACTGTAAGTTTGGGGACGGTGCATCCCTCGTGACCCAGATATATTGCCGATTGGCAACCAATTGACGCTCCTGGCCAACAAGCCATGCTAATGATTTGCCATCTGGACACCTCTGGCCAATCATAGCCATGGCTAGTTGGCCAGAGGTGTCAATTTGCCGGATCCACTGATCTCTGGTCGTCATAGCCATTGATCACAATTTTACATCTGCAAGTTTAACTTTGCATAACCTTGTAAATCTTTCAATTGATATGGTTGATTTAAAAAAATAAAAACAAATCTAACATGCACAAATCCATAAAATAGAGAGATATTAGAAGAAATACATGAATTTTATGAAATATATATCCACCATTATATTAAAAACTGGATTGATAGGAGAAATACCCGCAGCTGCCTTATTGTCAGTGTTATAACCAAATGAAGTGTTTCCCCTAATTTGTTAGAAAAGTCAATTATATCACCGAACAGAAAGGAAAGATTTATAGATCCTAAAACCATTTTCTTAAATTACAATTTTTCTCCCTTCCCTGCTGGACAAAGTAATTGCATAGTAAGGTCCGACCCTCCTCCCCCTTCCTTTGAACCATTGAAAGGCCAGAAGTTTCTCCAATAAGGTGTAAATAATCATTTTATTAGAACCTGTCACTGTAGCTTTTTATTGGCTAACCCCAGCAAAGACATAGGATTAATTTCTCATCTGTCCTGGAGAAATAATACTGTGGATATCAGGAGATCTATAAAGCTAAAAATAGCTTGGTAAAGGCTAACAAAAAATCATTACTTTACACATAATGGAAGAGAAAAGGATGCTCACATTTTTATAGATTTGTACATCGAGCAAAAAGTGAATGTGCCCAAAAATAAGCAGCTTGTTTTGCATTCAATTTTTGGTTGAAATCTCAATCTCGATGATTTTATAGCTACGTATCCTAAAGTCGCATGCATATATTTTTTATTCAACCGTTACAAGATGAACAACACTGTCATTTCTAACAGCACCAATTACTGAGTTTATCGTCTAGGACTGGGACAGGTTGGAGAGCTTCGGGAACACAACAAGCACTTATAGAAATCTATGCAAAAATGTTCTTTTCAACAAGAATATGGCTAATTGGATCAGAATATTACCCCAGGTATTGTTAGAAAAGGAAGATTTCATAATGATGCATTAATCAATGTGGCAGTACAATAACATAGAACATTATGTCTTATGAGTACTCGCACTTCCAAAGCTACACCAAGTTTATTCTTGTTATTTTTCCCTTTCCACAGTTTGATTTCACAAGTCTGGCATAAATAGACAGATACGTGTACTTCTCACCACAGCGGCAACATAATATTATAATAAAATGCACAGCCACCTGTCCTCCGTCCTGTGGTTTCCATTGATTAAATTGAAGAAATTATTTGAGATCCGTTAGTCTAAAAATGTAATAATGCTCAAGGGAAACTGGATTTAATGTGATTTTGCTAGAGAAAGGAGCTGGGGATTTCAGTTCTTTCCACCCATTCTGAGAATCAGGGTGTTAACAGAAAGCTTAAGGGACCAGGTTTTACGATGCTGCAGGGCACCACAGAGAACATTGCATTATCATTCTCCAATATCTTTTAGATTGCAGGGGCACTAGATATAAGAGAATCTAGCAATTGGTGTATATTTCTGAATAACGCACTCACTGGGGAGCATTTATCGAGATACTTGCAACTTTTCCAGAATATTCTTCTTCTATGTTTTGCCTGGTACTTTATTAAGGTGCCACCAAAATTTTCAAAAAATCACTCCATGTAATGAGTGGCATAGAAAGTGGAGTAAGAGCACCACCATAAGATTAAACACTACGTCGGAAACATTACAAGGCTTTGGCAGGCTACGCTTTTCCTGGCATAGAGTTGTGCTATAACCTGCCTAGAGCAGGTGCAGGTTATAGCTAAAGTGCAGGCACAGGGCAAGAACACCCTGATTCGACCCACTTCATCTAGCACGGCCACCTTCATGCCCCTCAATGGTCACTTGCCGTGGTGACATTAAGGGGGAGATGATCATAATTCCTGGCTGTGAATTAGGAAACTGGCATACAAGCCTTGCTAAATCTCCCCCACTGTGTTTTTTCCACTATAGTCATAAATAACTAAGGCCCGAGTCAGACATTGCATCACAATCTACATTTTAGGAGAGCATAATGGAAATGAAAAGGTCTTGCATTCAACTTCCATATCCCTTAGATTTCAATGTGGGAAGATCTTCCATTATGCTTCCGTTATTCAGAAAAAAGACTGCTACCCTATGCTATTAATAACAGAACCTGCTAATGCAGAAATGAAAATAACCAGGTCAACGCTGTGATGTTTTAAAGGACAGCGTAGTCGTCAATGGATCATTAATGTGCCATTTTCTCATTCATGTGCATAACTATATATGTATCGCATCCATTGAAAACTTAATGGAAACAGAATAGGCCAAGGAGATTCATAAGCATTTATTGAAATATGTACAATCTATATATTGAAAACTAAAAGTTTATTGAAAGCCGTCATAGTTCTGCTGAAGGAGGAAACCATGAAAATAATGTATTGTCATCTCTTATATTTAAACCCTTTAAGTGAGCCAACCATTAAAACATCTTGTGAAAGAAAATTGCATCGTTTTACTGGTCTCCTTCAAGGATAATCGTTAGATTGATTGGATTGTTAATTATTAACATTTAGTCATTCCAATCCAATGAGACCAATAAAAAAGCACAATTAAATGAATGCCAAGTCAGAGGAGCGAGGAATGTATTTGGTTGCCTTTAAAAATATGCATAATCAAGGAAGATAGATAGATACATGTGGTCCAACTCATTCTAAGGCCTTGTGACCACGAACAATTACGGTCGTGCGGGAGGGAGTACTTCGACAGAACATCGTACTTCTGGACTGAAATGATATACTGGGTTCCACCCAACGATACGAGGATCAGGCCAGGAAATCCCCAAAGTCCTTTTCTCTGACCAAACTCATGGGCAAATGGCTTTAGGCTATTCATTTTAAATCATTTTTTTCAAAATTAAAAATTACACATAATAGTTTACCCAAGCATGGATGAAATGATAATTACTATGAGCATCCAAAACTTTGTTGAATTTGTGAAGTAATCTGCAGACGAATAAGTCTTCTTAATTACAATCATGGCCTTATTATCAGATGCTTTGACCCATGGTAATGGAGATCAGGTGGCTTCTGTACGACCACAATAGAGATTTCTGCATTTCAATGATAATTGTAGAATTCAGCAGGAGCAATTTTATCACAAAGAGCCAACAAGTAAAAAACAAGTAAAGGGAGTCATGTCTACGGAAACATTACTGAATATCATATTACTACTGGACTACAGCCAAAGAGACTGTATGAAGAAATGTGCCAACCTCCCAAAGACATTTAACAGAGGTGTCAACAGGCTTAAAGCCAACGTAGAATGAAGAATTAGTGTGGTCAAGTATTCTTTTTACATCAATTTAATCTAGAAGCATTGCTAATGCCATTTCACATGACTGAAAATTAGAATGACAGATCCAACAAATTAATCAAATGAGTCGGGTTTCGACTAAAGAAAAATATTTTAACTGTAGAATATTAAATTGCATTTTAATTTGTCCTTTGCTCTATCAACAAAGAGTTTGGAAAAGATTTCTCATTTATCATTAAATGGGTTTTACATGATAAATACAATGATGACCTTGTCAAAGGGTAGGTCCTTAATATCGAGATTGGTGGGATTCTTACAACCACCACCCCACAGATATAACATTTTTTTCCCATTTGATAAAAATGGATTGGAACAGGACAGATGGATCTGTTTTTGATTTGGTTGCCAAGATTATTTACTCCTATGCAAATAAATTAATAAAATGAATAAATCTGTAGTATCCTGATCTGACCACAACACAAAGGACTGAGCTGTCAGAATTAAGTCAAACTGTCTGTTTATTGGTTTCTCGGAACAGCAGAACTTTTGCTGGATTTTGGACTCCCACCAAAAGACCTTTTCTACGGATATGTTAACAATATTTATAATAATAGTACGGAAAAACTCTTTACAGTTTTTCCGTACTATTATTATAAATATTGTGGTCTATAGCCGAAAAAATGGGTGCCAGCCTCGGTTCACTGGACTCGAAGATGAAGCACAGGATATCCGAAATAAAGACGTTCGAGGCAGCACACCCATGAGAATAAAGGTGTTTATTCACCCAAGGTAAAGGTGCGACTTTTCAGCTCCTCAATGGAGCAATGCTTGAATGGGTAAATAAACACCTTTATTCTCACGGATGTGCTGCCTCAAACGTCTTTATTTCGGATATCTTGTGAAGATAATTTCTAATAAATATAGCCATATGATCCTTTAAAAATGGAGGACAGATGTCCTTGGATATGAACACCACTGTTGGAGAGATTGCACAAATAAACAAATTGTTTTTGCATTTGAAATGGTTGGTAGTTGCTGCATGTCTCACATCTGTGCTATGTTAATGAATGCTTAATCAAGGTGGTCGTGTCCTCAATATCAAATGTGTAACCACCACTGCCAGGGTGCTGAGGTGGTTGTATCCAAGGATAAGTATCTGGTGTCTAAGAAACCACATAACTACATTTATGGGAACTGATATTTGGTACACTCTTTTTAATAGCATCAAATTGAATAAAATATGTATATGGCAGATATTTTAAATTAAAAATGTATGGTAATACCCCTTACACCATTATCGATGTCCATTAAAGCAAAATAATTTGTAAACGCTTAATAAGGCAAGTGACATCCATAAAGAACATAAATAATGATATCACAATCAAGTAACCAGATTATTGCAGGTTTCCAATAATATGGAAAACCAGTTTTACAGTCTTTTAAGCAGTTCAGTAATGTGATAACATTTAGTTTACAAGCAGGTTGCATCTTCAAATTCCACCTACAAAATTACATGTAATTATTGGCTATTCACGATTTTACAGTTTTTACATCCTGATATTTGTAGGCCAGTTGTAAAAAATATAAATATGCTTAATAAAATGATCTTTAACCTGTCCTATCTTTGAGAAGATTACAAGGAAAAATGGAAACAATTACAAGCTAGATGATGTCCTGAAATGAGTATATAACTTATGTGGGGATGTGACTGGAAAATGACCATTAGACTAAATGTTTGAAAGAAAAATTGTCCCATATCTTCCTCAGTACAGAGGTTCATACATCCACTTAACACGGAGGCCCTGAGTATGATGGAGGCAAGCGGAGAAATTAAATCAAAGTTTCTCAGAGTAGCCTTGAAAGTCATTAACAATACTGAATGGATATAAATGTGTCTGTTTTTAGCTCCGAAGATCAGGAACAGCGAAACCATAAGACAAAGACTTAAAAAAGTCTTCTTACATAAAAAGTGGAGGTATCCTAGGTATACTAGCATAACACACACAGTAAAATGTAATAAAGCCTCAAATCTATCATTTTAAATCCAAAAAATTAACCCTATATGCCCAGATAATAGAAAGCCTACATATGATTATGAGAAAATAACCAAAACAAAGGGAGATTTTTTGTCTAACATTTACTAAAAACCAAAAGCAAAAGAAGTAGATCGCCAATCACAGGTTCCGTTAAAAATGTTTTGCAGCTTTATTCATCCAAAATTGTTACAAGACAGGTAAAAGGCAGATTCTAGTAACTTAAAATGTTGAACCGAGAAGGTTATTGGATCCTTGTGAAAGATTGTATCTACCCTAAAGGTCTCAATGTCAGAAATGATCTGATTTTAAATTACCAAATTTACTAAAAATCACTTTTTGTGTATTCTTGTACTTTGTTTGTAGGTAGCATAGGAACGGATTGATTGCCCAGAACCTGTGAGAAGGCTCTTACTTCCGGAGTGCTTGGTATATCAGCCCGCGTCCAGTTCAAAGCAATATCTATCACTAAGGATATGAAGGTCTGAAACGCGTCAGTTGTAGATGTGTATGGCATCCAATCCTTGCATCTGCTTTTTATCTGTATTGTAACTATTTTGGATGAATAAAACATTTTTAACAGAACCTGTGATTGCCGATCAACTTCTTTTGCCTTTGGTACTTATCTACGAGTGTGGAAGACCCTTCTCTGGATTGTGCACCTGGTGGTGAGGGCACCTGCCTTTTCTTCGTTTACTAGTAACATTTACTAAACCATTGTGATTTCTCTCGTGCATCCCCCATACTCTGTAACTCTGTTTCAAATCTGTTTCAAAATGTGTCAGACCGTCCCCCTCCTTCCAAACCTTCAAAAGTAGCCTGAAAACCCACCTTTTCAGGATTGCTTACAATACACAATAACTGCATTGCCCTGCTCTCTCACCTTGACATGGAGGGCCAGTTCCTGGTGCACAATATAGCGCAGCTCTACAGCAGGCATGGCTCGGAATAAAATTACCAGACCACACATTCGCAAGCTGGATATTCTAAGAGGCTAGAGCTTCTTAGTATATCCTTTGTGACTTGAGGGTGGGACGAACATCGAACGCAGGTGCACAATGCACCATCTCTTGATACATTTCCCCAATATTCTATAGACATAACAGTGCAAGCATGCTCCTCAAACTATGCACATTTTCCATCCAGTACTACAGGACCTTCCTTAAAAACCACCTTCCTTAAAAATGTCAAACTTCCTTAAAAAATACTATGGGCCGGGGTATTAATCACAAAAAAGATACTAGTCTGACTATTTTAGACTTAAAAATATTGCAAATACCGACATTTTTGGATGTGAAAAAACATTACCACATTTCTGAGTTTGTTTAGAAGGAAAAAAACCTCTAGAAGCATGTGGTTTATGGTGGCTGATAAGGTTAATGTGACATTAGCAGGACTACTAAACTCCTGTTCCGTAGACAAAGTAGGCCTCTCTAGGGTTGTAATGTGTAATATTGCTTCTTACCTTGCAAAAATTTGGCCTTGACTGCATTGGTTACTCAGCCTTGTGATGCTATTAGATAGAACAGAGATTGAATGGAGCTGCATTTACATAAAAGTAATAAAATATTATTCATGCATTTTTGATGGCACATCCTCTTTACATTCCCATATAAAAGTAGAATTTGTTTTACCTGACAAGGCTGCCAGGATATTGAAAGTAATACTTTTCATCATTTGCACTAAACCCTTCTATTTCATTGTGTAAAAGAGTTGTTTATTCATTGCTTGTGATGTTTTATAAATGCGAGTTTACAGGATCTTTAGTAGATCCATTAAAAATACATCTCGCAGCTTAGCTTCTTGCATTGCAAACTACAAAGCAAAAACGGGCGTCATAAATTAACAGTCATACAAAAAAATACGAACCCCCTCCATAAAAATGCGCTGTGTCAATATTAAATATTAGCTTCCTGATACAACTAAATATTTTATCATTCCTGCCTGTAATAAACATTACTCAGAGCCTACCATATTTTGTATTCCCCCTGCTACACACCATCACAAGCATTTACTAATGGCAGCCCCTAAGCTCCTCAGCATGCACCAGGCAGGTCATTTCGGTAGTTGCTTTAAAACACCCATTTCGAGGAAACTTAAACTTTACATAGTAGGAGTAAAAATTCAGTGCAGGCACAGAAGGGAACACTGTTCCTTATTGAGCTGAAAAACAGCCTTAAGCTCTATTGTAACAGTAGATTTACCAAATTCCACACAAATAGGGCTTAAGCTCAAAATTGCCAAATTTAGTATAAAATGGGAAATGACCTCAGAAAATTGTTTGACAAAAGCTGGTAATAAAGACAATTTACAGCTTGGGAACGCAATATTTACATGTGTATACTATGGAAGTACTTTGGTGATACAATCTAAGAAATGTTAGAAATTTTTTTAGACAATTTTGTAACCTCAGTAGGCAGAAGGATAAGATGACAAGAAAGGGATTTCATATATTTTTTAGAGAAATTATCAGTGCATCAACTGAATGGGCCATGTCAAGTGTATGGGATTAGCCTTCATGTACTAGATACTGGCTAATATCCTCTTGGTTTTATGTAATATTTATAATATAAACTTTTGGTTTGGGGCCTTGCTTAATTGATGAGGTTGATATATATTGCATTTGAGTTTTGCAAATTAATAAAGGATATATCCTCTAGAAAGGAAGCTGAATGACTTGCGCCATCAATGTAAATAACTTGTCTATGAAAACATGGCTTGAGTTACAGAAAAGTCCAACGTATCAAGCAATATGCGGCAAACTGATTATATCACTGTAATAAATTTGGTGCATCTTCTGTATGTCTTTTTTGTTCTGTCTTTCTACATGAAGTAGATCTTAGGAATCATGTTTTTGTTTGTACTTACATTTTGAAAGCTTCATGAAAAACAATTATTCTCCTTTATCCTCTATTCTTCAAAAAGTCAAGTAGGTTTTTGATGTTTGCTCTATAAAAGGTTCCAAGGACAACCATGATTTACTTTATTTATTGTGTGATTTAAAGCACTTGTATGTGTGAAGTAAGGTGAAGCAAACATGTCTGGCAATCTAGACAATTTAAGATTGCTCTATTCAGGTTATTCTGTGGAAAGTTTTAGAGTATTTGACTTATTGTATTAGAACTCTGGTCTGGTTATTTTTGGTCATATTCTAGACCAAATCGAGCCCTGGGTACTAATGAGATCCCAATTGACTCTTTGCCACATGTCTTTGACCTAGGAGCTTAAAGTTCATTTTTGGGCATTTCTATTATGCTCTTTCTAAGATTACATAGAAATGTAAATATTGTGAATTATTTTTGAACCAGATGAATTGAATGGTATAAGCTTGCTGTTTATGAGAACTGTTTTTATACAATGTTACATTTCAGTTTAGCCCAGCTTTTGAGTCTGCAGCCCAGTGTAGTATGGGTCACTTATTTTATAATATACTTTGCTATCAGGTCACGACAGTTAAGCACACAATGGGGCACATTTACTAAGGGTCCGCAGACCGCATTTCCGTCGGGTTTCCCGACTATTTCCGTTTTGTGGCGCATTTAACAGGGGATTTTGGCGCACACAATTGGATTTTGGTGCAATCGCGCTGGCCTTCATCAGGGGGCGTGGCCGTCAGACAACCCAACTGATTCTGACTAAGCGCAGGATTTAAAATTCAAATTGTGTCACAAGACATGCACTTACATACAGCAGGGAAGGGACACATGCAGGATCTTACATATTGAGTCGCATTCTACTGACACGACGCAACACTTTGCTCTTTGGTTGGTCAGGAGGGTGTCTACACATCTACCTACACAGGTGATCATATAAACTAATCAACTTGTACTAGGATAATTTCACTACTGTACACATTTTTTACTGATAATTGCCTATGTCTAATTACAATACCCTATACACGTCACGTGATATATGTAATGTATCAATTTATATTGTGCATTAGTGTCTTTTTTACAATTGTTAATTGATGATGTCACTATGCTGTGCCTTTATATACTTGGATGTAACACTATGTATGATGCTTGACAAAGGCTGGGATACAGCTGAAACGTTGCACAGGTTGGAATAAAAACACAGTTTTTTCACTGAATTGGAGTGCTGCCGTTTTCGATTTTATAGATAGATAGATACTGTAAAAATAATTTTCAAAAATTCAAGATCAAATGCCACTCGAGGCAAAATCTCTCCAAAAAGTCACTAGATAGAAAGTTACTTACGAATCACAAACCTTTCTGTTTATTTTCTTGTGGCTCTGTACATGGCCCAATGGAGTGTACTTCTGACTATTTTGGACCTCCTTAATCTAAGAATACTATGGGGCTTATTTACAAAGGGTCGCGGATCACACTTTCGTTGGACTGTTTGTCTTTTTTGGGGATTCCACGGCTTAGATGGGTATTTAACAGGTGTCTGCGCGGGTATTGTGTCGCACGCAATCGTTTTTTAGAGCAGCTGCACTGGCTTCCGTGTGACACAAATTGGGGGGCCTGGCCGTCGGACAATCCAACAGATTCGGACTGATTTAACTTTCAAATTGTGTCGCAAGCCCATGGAATTACATGCATCAGGAAAAAGGTGAACTCCGTTGGACCTGAGAGGGGAAGCGACACATGCAGGGTATCGGGCGCACGATCTTAGTGAATAGCGGCAGGGTGGATTATCGACGGACAAAGCACTCTCAGTGAACTCTGCACGGGTAAGTAAATGTGCCCCTATGTTCGCAGCACAGTATATATTGGGGGAAATTTACTTACCTGTCCAACTCAGTTCACCTAAAGGGCATTGTCCAACGAGAATGCACTCTGCCACGATTCACTGAGATCGTGCGCCCGATATCCTGCATTTGTCGCTTCCCCGCTCAGATCACCTTCTTCTTCCTGGTGCATGTAAGTGCAGTGTCTTGTGACACAATTTTAAAGTTACATACCACTCTCAGTCCGAATCAACTGGATCCACACAATCCCAACGCAAACCCCTGTTAAATACATGTCCAAGCTGCGCAAATCCTGATAATGGCGAGCAGTCCAACGTAAGTGCGATCCCCGACACTTAGTAAATAATCCCCATTGTTTTATATTATAGTTTATGGATAACATGCAAGTGCAAATAGTTATACACAGGTATACACACACACACATATATGCACATTAATATACTTAAATACATTGTTTATTATATGCTTTAATATTAAAAACACAGACAGATGCAACATGCCATCTTTTCGTATTCTTTTAGATTTATGTAGAAAAAAAAGTCTACATTGTATATAATGTGCATGCTAAAAGTTGACTCTGAAATTGATGTGAACAGGAGGGTACAAAGTAAATAAAAATAGAAATCCAGGGACTCTGGTAAAGGAACATCCAAAATTCGAATAAACAAAAACATCATCCAGATCCATTTACACTTCTGCGAGAAAAACGCCAACGTAAACATGTGAAGAAGCGATTGAAGCAGCCCCGCACTCACAATCAGCAGCATACCAATAAGAATAAATTAGCAGATGCTAATTTGTAGAGAAATTGACAAGTGTCCCCCTCAGGCATATATCAAGTACATCTGTAACATCATTTACATGTCCACAAGGATGAAGACCAATGTTTCAAACCACCTAGGAAAATGTCTAAATATCCTCAGTTCATCCATCCTTGACCTGCAGCTTCCACTGGCAGATCATCTGTCACCACAGTGCTCAGAATTACTGCATTGCTAACATGTACAGATGGTCCTGCACCACTTACCCGGCTTCCAGCTACATCCTGTCACTCAGCTGTGAACTCCCAATACTTCGAGGAAAAAAGACGGAAAACTATTTCATGTATATTTGATCACAAACCTTCTCTCCCTTTTAGTTTCGTCAACTGAATTGAAGGACAAGTAGCGTATATGTCATCTCCATACTGCTGCGTAAATGATGTCCTATCTGATCCTATATCTATATAGCTTGTATTTAGGAAGCGTTACATTGCTACAGATCTCTCAAAAATAAAAGGCTGCAGATCTATTGTCTTCTTTGTGCACAGGAGACGTAGAATGGAAATTATAGCCTACAGGAGAAGATAAAAGCATTTCCCTACCTACCTTTCTTTAAAGAGGCCCCCATGAGTCCTTACCAAGCAAACTTCATAGAATAACAATAGGATGACAGGAGAGCAGAACAATGTAATGATCTTGTTTTACACTTCTAAGTTTGCATTAAAAACAGCATTGTTATCATTGTTACATAACAATTTATATAGGAAACCATAATTATGGGTTATCTTGGGCTCACATTCAGGTTCAGAATAAAAAATTTTAAGACCCGAACAAAAAAGTTGATAGAGGTTCAAATAATTGTGAACAGAGCCTAAAAAAGAGATAATAGATGAAAAAAAGTTCTGCTAAGATCTGATGTAAGTTTTATGACCTACTGTACATCAACACCTCAACTTTTGTTTTTTGTTTTTTTTTGTGTAATACCATATAGTACTGGTCATAATAGCAAACATTGTAATAGGTTAATCAAGTTCACAGCTGCACCACTTTAGGAAGCTTACTTTGGGTGCTCGCCCTTCTCAGTCGTTTTACTCTCCACCTCTTCATACATAAAAGTAAAAAATAGGCTGCACACCACAATATAAAAAAGAGTGCTTGGGTGAATAAAGTACTTGGGTGAATAAAGTACCCACTCTTTTTTATATTGTGGTGTGCAGCCTATTTTTTACTTTTAAACATTGTAATAGGTTATTTTAACCCTTTCACAACAGCCATATAGCTATATGCATTCATACCCAGTACAGATAGCATGATCAATAATGTATGGATACACTTTAAATGTCTATATTTTCTGATCTGAAACAAAGACATTGTAAAGATGAGAATTCCCCCTATAACAAAACAAGAGCTGCAGGTCTATACTTTTTAAGTTTCAGTTAAAAGAACAATTTTTATAGACAGAGCCGTCTCCCGTCTGTTACTTTAACTATGGATATGTCTAGCTGTGGCACCTGTCCTCCTGCGATATTAAAGTGGGAGAACTAGAACTGTGTTTCTAGGTGCCATAGAACAGAGATTATAGATGTTTGAAATGTGCCTTCCTTTGAGCCTGTCAGATGAAGGCAGAATGTAAAGGGAGCTGAGGAGAGACAGAGCTGACAGTTCTAGAAGTACATGTAGTCTGCATCTGTAGCTTAATCTGGGGAAGGCTGATGGATTGACACTATACATATTTTTAACATTTTTTGGTAAAGTTTTAGAACACAAATGCCATAGTTGAACCTCATTATTCTCCATCCAGTGATCCCTGTGGCCACTAACACCTTCATCCACAAGATGCTAAAGCCCAGTGTCATAAATTATGGGTTATGAGTTCCCTTCTTATGATAGGAGAGTCACCTTTGCCCTATAAGATAACGTAATTAAGGACATGTACCATAGGGCAACAGATCCCACCCCCCTCTGTGATTCCCTTTGTTCTCTCCCCCCCCTTATCAAAAGAATTGGTAACTGGTTTCCTCTGTCCCTTAGAGGTGCTAATTGGTTTCCTGTGAAATGGTAGACTTGCTGTCTCCAAGGGCCTCATGGTTTTTCATGTGTCTTAAAATGACTCCTTAAGAACATGAAAAATTATACTTCAAAGAAAACTTAGTCATAAAGCAAATATTTTAATTTCTGGTCAACGGATCTGGATCAGTATCCCCTTATTGTCCTGGGGTGTCAAGCCCAAAGGATTTGAGAGATAGGAAGCCAAGAAAACGCCTATTAGACAATTGGGCCAACATTTAATAATGGTGTTTGGTACTGTTAGATTTGTTAATTCATGCTGGTAAATGTGGTGGGCATGTCTTCTTATCAGGGGACTCTTGGGAAAAGATATAACATATTTTGGAAAAATGTCCCTGATTTTCCATCTTGATTAAGGTGTAGCCACACCCCTCTCACATGACCGAGGGGGCGGATCAATTGTGTAGTTAAATGTAACATGCCAGCATTGAATCCTGGTTGTCCATGGGGAATGCCTTCAAGCTGGCAGGACTTCCAAAATTTTCATCGGTTTTCCCCACCGCGGATCTTTATGCCAATCCAATTAGTAAGAGGTCTGTCTTTTCTTTTATTTTATCCCTTTTTATTTCACTGTTTGCTGTTATGTATGTCTGTTATTTTACCCTTTTTGTAACCATTAAGCATTGTGCCTATTTTGCATATTAAATAGTCCTTTAATAAGTTTTTCCTTGTGCTCTATACGTTCCCATACCTCTGGAGAGGGGAATTACCGCTAAGCCGTGTTACCGTGTGAATGTCTGTACTAGCAGTAGCGATAGGCAGTGCGTGTCTGTAGGCGAGTAGTAGCTATAGACCGTGTGGGTCCAGGTGAACTGTACTGCATCTAGAAGAGTGTGTATCTGGGTGTATGTGTGCGGTCCTGGTGTGGGCTTCTCGTAAGCCATAATTACGAGTGGTGGCAGCCATTGTATGGAACGGGTGACTTTCGGGGTGCTGAGTGGCCCTGTGCAGTAGCGTTCCATAGGCACGTAAGTGGTAGGGGGGTACATAGTGTGGTTGTGCGCCCCCTGGGCTGTGCGTGTGTAGTGTCTGGGATCCGAATGCGTTTGGTTTCCATGACATGAGATTTAAGCTGAGTGGGTTTGCCGTGTGTTAGGAGAGTAGGAATTAGCGTAAGGACGCCATTTTGTGTGAGTGGGCGGAGCTTAGGGCTAATTTGCGTGGTCTCCTGGCGTACGTGAACCCCGTGTTTGGAACCCGGCGACTTGGGTTCGTGACACCCAGCAATGCAGGAACCGGAAACTGGAATGAGATACAGAGCCAGAGATTTTCCACTTTAAGTCTGTAACCCCTTTTCCTTAATAAAGTACATAAAAAGGCTTGTTACCTTAAAGGGGTATTCTCGTCTGGGCATTCACATTCAATTTCATTAATCTGCCATATATAAACATTTCTTCAATTAGATGTTATTAAAAAAAGTGTTCCTGTGTGAAGATAATTTCTCATAAATGTAGTGTTATGGTCCTTGGATACGGCCACCTCTGCTGGAGGGATTGCACAAAGACACAAAGGGTGTTTGTATATGAAATGTCCGGGAGTTACTGCATGTCCTACAGCCGTCCTGTGGTAATGATTGCTGAATCCTGGTGGTCAAGAAGGACTCAATAGCGCATGTCTGGCCACTGTTGCATGTGCGGGGTGGTCGTATCCGAGGAAGCTATCTCGTTTCTAAGGGACCACATGACTACATTTATGAGAAATTATCTTCACACAGGAACATTTTTTTTTATAACATCCAATTGAAGAAATGTTTACATATGGCAAATGCATTCAATTAAATGTAAATATCCAGATGGGAATACCCCTTTACGTCGCACTATTGTTTCATGAAATAAAAAAAAAAATTAGATATACTTTTATTTTGCAGAATGTCTATTCTATGAAAAGATGCTATAGATGCTTCCTAGGCCCCTATATTTCAGCCTAGTTCAAACTACAGGGAGCTCATCTCTAGCATAATACACAATTATAGTAATTTCCGTAGAACAATATAAGAAGTACATAAGACGTCCCCTTAAACCTATAGGCAGAAGAATCTGTGCTCTCCACAGCGATAGCAGTTTGGTTTGCCGTCCCACCGCAGGAAAGCTTTTACTACGTTATTACTTACTTAATGTGCCACAGGTCAGATGTGGTAAAGTTCACATTTTAACTGGTAATAGTTATTACAGATTGAATGAAACAGGTCTACAAAAGAATCAATACATGGAAAGACTGGAAAGAATTAGGAGCAAGAATTATTGTCTGGGGGAATTAGATGTCAGTTTGAGTATTATAACTCTGACAAAGGTTCTCTCGCGTTAATTTACTAGAACACATAATGGGTGACGGAGAAGCTGGGAAACACTACTTAATCTAAATACATTATTTAACAAACAATTTAATGAATGCTGCGTACATAGCCAAGACAAACTTTCAGACTGCCTCTAACAATGACTTATTTATACGCAGCGTTTCACAATCAGGCCTCATTTGTGCAGACACTTGAGCGGAGCAATCTAAACCGCAAATTATTAATGTTTTATTATGTGTGTCTGTATGTGTACTTATCAGTGTGTATGAGTGTGTAGCAGGATATCTGTGAATTGGTGACATGTGTGTGTGAGTGCATGTGTGTGCATGCTTTTTTTATCAAGAAAAAAACGCAACTCTAAAGTCGATCAGTGGCGGAAAAAATACACCACAGAGTGTGCAACACCACATTTACCAACTGAGAATTTTCAAAACAACGCAAATATAATCGCAAAACTACACCACATAGGAGGTCGCATATGTGGGTCCATTGCTCTTACAGGGGGAATGAATTTGCAGAATTTTTTGTTTGAGGTATTGGAGAATTTCCTGTGCAAGAACACAGCACAAAGGCAGAAATTAAGCAGTTGTTAAACATACGTGCAACTAATCCCACTTGTGGAAACCTGCCAGTCTAAGGCTATATTCACACTGCCGTTGCCCACCGTACCGTAGCACGGCGGGCAGATGGCAGCACGCGAAGAGGAGGAAGAGGTGAGAGATGCTCACCCCCGCCCCTCTCCACAGGAATATATGGCGCTTGGCGCCGTGATACAGGAAAAGATAGGACATGTCCTATTTTTTCCAGGATACGGAGCGGTACGTTGCCGCATGTGTTCGGCACCGTACCGCTCCCGTAGGGTGCCGTGCTCCCATTGCCGTCTATGGGGGGCGTATATCGGCCGTATATACGTCCCCCTTGCGGCAGGGTGAATATAACCTACCACATAGACAACTACTTTAAATCCTGCCTAATGATAAATCTCCCCCAAGGTGTCTATGTCTATATCAACAAGTGTCTGTGCATCTGAACTTATTGATAACAGCATTAGTTACCTTCCCAGCTGAAGAGCTATGAATGTGTGTATAGTGTGTGTGAATGTGTATATGTGTATGTAGGAGAGTGTGCATAGATTTTGTATATTTTACCTATGGTTCAATCCCGGTTTCCAAAAGATACATATTGGTTAATATGGAATGGGGATTGTAAACTCAATAGGTGAGAATGTCTATCCAATGCTGTATAAAAATAAAGGAATAATATAAATAATTATGACTAGTCCCAAAAGACTCCCGTTTTGGCTGGTTTTGCTTAACCTTAGAGGGTGTTAACCCTCTAAATGCCACCACCAAAGTCTCTGGCATTTAAAAGCAGCCAGCGGCTTTCCCAGTGGCATTTAAAGGGTTAAAGCCTATTTAAATGGGTTACCAGTGGGGGTGAGCCCAAACACTGAACAGTTCAGACTCAAGTCTGGGTTTAACAACCTGAACCCACACTGTTCAGCATGGACCTAAGCATTGTGGTTTGGGTCGACTCATACCTATTCATGACTGCATAATTGTGTGCATTTTTAGTAGTAGATTTGTTCTGGTGTAGTAACAATTATTCGGCAGACACACATATTATAGGTGCATGGATCATTAGGGCAATACTGGCATTACTTCCATGAGGGTCTCTTTCAATGTGCTAAGGAAAGGGGATGTAGTACTTCAACCTTTTGCTTTAGCACTTTTGACAGCCACAACTGGACATTTGAATACTAAAGAAGTATCAGCAAATAACCAATTGAAACACTGTCTTTAAGACACTGATACAATTGATGATAAGAGCAGTGTGTACAGTTTCTTCCCCATCTATCAGCTGCCATGAACTAACATATGAAGTAACTAGAGATGAGCGAGCACTAAAATGCTCGGGTGCTCGTTACTCGAGCCGAACATTTCCAGATGCTCGAGTGCTCGTTTCGAGTAACGAGCCCCATTGAAGTCAATGGGAGACCCGAGCATTTTTCAAAGGGACCATGGTTCGGGAATAAAATGTGTTATTTAATTGAAAAAGAATGTCTTCTGATAATTTGCAAACATCTGCGATCTATTCTTCACTGTTCCGCGCGTATATTATCTCCCGACAAGTTAGCAGATGTAAAGAACAGTGAAGAATAGAATAAAAACAGTGAACACAGTGAACACAGTGAACACAGGATCATTTAAGATAAAAACACAGTGCAGAACACGGTGCAGAATAGATTACAGATGTTCGGCACATCTGCTTACTTGTCGGGAGATACGCGCGGAACGGCGCGTACAAAATAGCATGTGAAGAACAATATATATGTGTGAAGAAGACATTGCAGATGTATGGAAACATCTGCAATGTGTTCTTTACACACATATATATTGTTCTTCACATGCTATTTTGTTCGCGCCGTTCCGCGCGTATCTCCCGACAAGTAAGCAGATGTGCCGAACATCTGTAATCTATTCTGCACCGTGTTCTGCACTGTGTTTTTATCTTAAATGATCCTGTGTTCACTGTTTTTATTCTATTCTTCATTGTTCTTCACTGTGTTTTTTTAATTAAATGCTCGATCTCGAGCAGGGGAAATACTCGTCCGAGCAACGAGCCGTCTCGAGTACCCTAATGCTCGACCGAGCATCAAGCTCGGACGAGCATGTTCGCTCATCTCTAGAAGTAACACATTGACATCACCGTGTCACCTGCATCATTACACCACAATATGGCCAATATTCCCAAGGCTTATTATTGTAGGCACATTGTTTTTGGGAGAGGGATCTTTTATGGGAGCGAAATAAATGATTAAAGGACATGTAACCCCAGGATGATGGATTGGAAACCAAGGACACTGACATGCTGGTGTGTGCCTCCTCTAGCATGGCCCACTCTTCTTGTAGCTTCTTATGCCCTTGTTTTTAAGAAATAAAGGTTTCAACTATAATGCAAATGAGCATGAGAGGCTCCAGGCTACATAGATGTCAATGGAGTCTGGAGCCCCTCAGGTTCTTTCCCACCATTTTTAAGAAGTTAAAATAAGAGCAGAACCTGCCAGAAGTGGCACACACTAGTATGTCAGTGTGCTTGGTTTACAATTCTTCATCCTGGTGGTAGATGTCCTTTAATTATAGGGTGTACATGTTTTTAATTTGCATTAGAGTATATACTGTGCATCTGTGTATTTCAATCTAAATTCTGAGCAACACTTTATTTGACTTCAGAACATGAAAATAGTAAGAAAAAACATTTTATTGGAGAATCTTAACTTATATATTTATATTTTCCTCAAGAATTTCCACCAGAAATGTAATTTTAAGCAGGTAATGAGGCCACATCAGTATTCTTTTATTTTCCACATGCAGATATTTTTTTCCTATTGCTCAATTCCTAAAGCAGTACAAACTCCCTCAGTACATGAGCGCGGCAGACGAAAAGAAAAGAAGAAAACACAAAACAAAGAAAAAGAAGCCGTCCTCACAAAACAGAAGGCCTGGAACAGCTGCAATGTTGATAACGGTGGCAAGGTTCATGTAAGTAAGGGCAGGAAACAAAACCAGAAGGAAAATCATTCTTACGCATCGCAAAAGTCTTTGCATTTTGCTTTTAGAGCCCTGAAACCTCGACAAATTGTGTTAAATGTGTCTTGCGTCCTAAGCACTTTTCGAATCTTATCGTACTCAACAACTGATTTATCAGCGGTCAGGCATAAATGGACAAAACCCAGAATGACTGATTTACCACTGAGTTAATACGCCAACAGCACAAAGCCAGTAAAATGCACTCCAACTATTTCCTATGCCATAAAAAGAATGAAGATATCTCCGAGCTGAAACACTTGTTACAAAGTCTGATGTAGAAGTGAAAGCCTCGAGACGAGACATTAAGAATAGTTTTCAGTCGAAAAAAGACAGCAGATGTTCTTCTACATTCAACGCTTTACAGCAGATACAAGGGGCTGCTCTAGCAGATGCTGCTTTGCATTTGACACTAGGTCAAGTAAGGTTTGTAGCAGGGGTGTATGTCTGGAGGACAGCAATGGCTTTATGACATCTATAATTGAACCAAATGGCACATTCATAAATATATTTTTGGGAAGATATATAGTTTATGTATAAAGAAGACAGCAATGTACTGTCTATGGTTCCTCACCACATGACCAATATCATGAAAAAGTTTTATTGTAATTTGATAAATGTAGAATGAAGCAAAAACCAATCTGGGTCCCTAGTTATTGTACATTCCATATATGGAAAGCAGTGTTGTACAGATTCAATTAAACCAATATTATTACAGATCAAACACAACATGAGAACCTTCTGCATAAAAATAGCTCTGACGCATTGAAGCTTGGACTCCACAAGACCTCTAAAGGTGTCCTGTGGTTTTTGGCAACAGGTTTTAACTTGTTTTTGAGCACATTCTGCAGATGTTCCACTGGTTTGATATAGATTTTGGAGATTTTTGAAATTGCTTAAAGGGAACCTGTCATCAAGTTTTAAACCATAAAGCTAATAAATGAGCTGAGATTGACGTTGGCTGTTCTGACTCACTAAAGAGAAATCAGCTACCCCATTCCACCCTATCTCAGGAATTCTCTTAATCAAGTCACCCACAACCAAGTTCTCTTTCAACTCTCTCATGCCTCAATTCACTAATTCCCCCATCCCTCATTCCTGGGAGCTGAGCTGTGTCACACAGTGACTCGACTCAAGAGTATAGATGAGCGGACCTGACATTTGTGTTTAGGTTAGGGTTCGGACGCATGACCTGAACATATTGCTGTATTGGCAGCTGAACAGCCAATCCGGTAAATTGATGATCCTACCTAACACCCATGTTCAGACAAACTCGAACCCAGTTATCAAACACAAATGTCGGGTCTGCTCATCTCTACACAGGAGAAAACACACCCCAGTGAGTCTTCTGGCAAGTTGCCAGTATGAAGACTTCTGTGGGAATCTCTCATTAGGTTTAATGGTGAAAACCTGATGGCAGTTTCCCTTTAAGTTTGTTGCAATGTTCCTCAAATTATTCTTCACCAGTCTTTTTAGTATGAAAGAGAAGATTCTCTGTGGAAAGTGGTTTCCATTGCCATGACATGATCTGCAACAATTTCTAAGCATGGTATGTGTTACTTGTCAAGGATCCCAGCAGAATAAATAGTCTTATCAGCTCATCTGTTTTGTACAATATACTGTGATGTTTTCTATTTCATAGTCAATTTATGCACACACACACACCTTGCCATCCAGATTTAGGAAAAGATCAGACAATCAACACACAACACCATAAATATGTCCCACAAATCGTATTATTACTATTGGCAGCAGCAGTGTCAAGATAGCTCCACTTTCATAAAAAACACAGGGTCAGGTTTATTACCTATCTTGACAGAAATGTCAACAGATTCTAAACTGTTGCCCTGTAGCTTCACTTGCACCAAAATTTTAATCCACAACAGCCATGGTGCAGCTTATAACAAGTATGGCAGGTGAAGGCATCTGCCCTTCAGCTCATTTACCCTGCCCCGATGTATCTCATGTGCACCAGACCACCTACTCTTCGCTACATTAATGAGTCTTTGCTACCCTAAAATCTGTTGGTGACTCACTAGTCACTTTCTTTGCCAAGTTTGGTAGACGCTAACACTTTAACACCAGGACCTAATTGGATAAGTCCTTACATTTTGGTTTGTGTCATTGTTGCTCAGAACCTTATATATGGCTTTTGTATACTAGAGCTGTTAATTTGTTAATTTCAGATGGTGTACCCATTCATAGTCATGGATAATACTTAGTGAGTTAACAAACATTTACACATGTGTCCAAGACAAAGCCAACTCCTAAACGTTGATATAATTTTTGGTCACATTATTATACGCACATACATGAAACTGAGAAATTACTAAACACAATAGAAATAGTGTGTTACTAACTCTTGCTCTGCTCATAAAAAATATCCATAGCATCCAATGATAGGAGGGGTAAACATTTTTTGAGATAAATGTTTTTATGTGTTTTTTGTTCATATATTGCATTACATATATTTTAACTTTGGTTCCTCAAATTTTTTTTTATTAATTTCACTGTCCCGCTGTAACAGCGACAATTGGATGTGATAACTTCGGCAGCATCCTGAAGTACATGTCATAAAGATGTGCATATAAGCTGATGCTTTAGGGACCCACACAGCCTGCCTTCAAGGAAATCAACCACTAAAAAAAAAGACAAAAAAGGGCTGCAAATACTCGCCTCCGCTCCTCTTCACCTTGATCCTGGCGCTGTCCATCACTAGTCTTGACATGCCGGGATCACATAGCAAACAAGCTTATATTTAGGAGAGAGGGGACAAGATGTCTGGTGCTTCTGGTTGCTCCCACCTCCCTCTCTCATGATGCGAGAGGCATGGAGTCACCTTCAGCATGGGAGAGGGTGGTGTAGCGGCATGCATAATTAGCAGCCCGGTACGCAAGACATCTTGTCCCCTTGCTCGTTTGTATTCTAGGTGATCTTGGTGTGTCAAGACTAGGGATGGACAGTGCCAAGATTAAGGTGAAAAGGAGCGGAGGTTAATATTTGCAACATTTTTTTGTTTTGTTTTTTTTAGTGGTTGGTCCTTTAAACATACAGTAGTTGGCCCAAAATCGATTAAAGAATTTTATATGGAAATCATAGCTCCAACTGAACTCTTATGGCTTACTGGTCCACCACTTGACCATTCTAAATTTTACTTATTGATGTTAACCTCATTAGTATGTGGTGAAATTAGCTATCACAAGTAATCAAGAAGTACTTTTGAAAATGTTTCTTACAATTTTTACAAATTAAAATTTGTAAAAATTGTAAGAAACATTTTCAAAACAATGCTAAATGCTAAAACAATGCTAAAAAAAAATCACTTATCACATTTTACGTTGCTAAATATTAAACCATACATGCATGAAGTTTGCAGGTAAAATTAAATGGATTAACATAGTTTGCAGATACAAAGTTAAATTTTTAGAAACACCTAAACATAATACCAATATACGAAGTCAACTGAATGCACAAAAACAGCTTTGCAAATAATTAAACTGAAATGTTAATGCAACAATTTCGTTAGCCTTTGAACCACTTAGCTGTTTAACATTCCAAAATGCAGTATAATGTTTTATTCATACTCAGTCTCATAAAAGACAACATCTTTAATAGCGCTTGCATTGCTAAACTGGTGTTAATGGTCATTCCTCACCTTTTTGTATATGCACAGTTTCATAATTAATACCGAGACAGTACAGTCTTGTTATGTTTGGCTTTGCCGATTTCCTCGTAAAAGTTATAATAGAGACAAGAGAATCGGAAGAATAACTTCATTAGCATCATGCAAGCTGACAAGTGTGAAAGGTGTTGTTCTAATTCTGTAAAAGATCCTTAATGCAACTAATTTTCTATTAAGTGCGAGCAGTGAAACCTCTTATTAAGTGCAACAATTTCATTAACAATTCGTGCACAACAAACTTAAATAAATCATTTTCTTATTAATTAATCTGGTGAAACAAAAGCCGACTTTCTATATTGTGCGTGCCATGATTGCTGCTAATTTCTTCTTATTCACAAGTTCACTGCATCTCCGCCTCCTCTTTATGGTAGCCTTTTACTCCGATAATTATATCTATAGATATTCCCACCATATCAACTGAACATTTTTCACTCAACATGACTCATGTCAGATTACTTTTACACTGTGACACAGACCATTATTGCTGTTATATAATCACTTTGCTACAGGGCAGACTGCAGAACACTGGATTCTATTCATTACCTGTATCTTTAAGATGACCTGATTCGAATGTCTAGATGTCATCAGTGGGTCAGAATCAGAACCATGTATGGCCACTGTAAATAACTCGAGCTTATGATGAAAGAAAACAGTATGGTTGCTCCGTCTTTTGTTCAAACTGTTAAACTAATGAGAGTACCTTACTCATGGTTGGCTCATCAGTAGTGCGGATCGCCAGTCATTGACCCGCATTTATCAAAAACAGTGCAAACTGCACTAGGTGTAGTGTGCCTGTGTAGTGTGAAGGGTGCACCAAATCATGAATTATGCCTCACGTTCTTTCACTGCGCCGACAGAGCGCACCAACTTTTTTTTGGTGCACCTTTAACATAGAGTGTGCAACACATTTCTGTCGGACACTACATAATAAATTTGGCGCAGGGTCTGAATGTGCATTGGTACGCCCCATTCAGTGCAGAATTTTGTGTCGGGTATAGCGAAGCTGCGATACAAATGTGGTGCGAGCACCTTATAAATACATGAGCAAGCAGCTTGCACTGAAAAAAATGTGCAAATCAGACAAAAAACTGGTGCTGGGGCTTTAATAAATGAATACCATTAAAATAGACCTGGAGAGGTTGTATAGGGTAAGGGCAACATGGCAACTTTCTACCACAAACTTTGCTACACCTGTTCTTAGGTTGGATCTGATATTGCAGACTAGCAACAATTTGATATTAAAGTGAGCGTAACTGCAATATTGTACACAATTAATGTTACAAAATAATCCTATGGTAAAAGGGGCCCAGGGTGAGGTTAAGAAAAAAAAGAACACATACTTATCTCTCTTGAGCCCCTAGCGCATGTATAGCTCCAGTACTTCCGGTTTGGGGTCTGTGTCCAACAGGAAGTTCTGGGATAGGTGTTGGGTACTCAGGAGACCTATTTTATCCAATGTGTGGCCTTCATGGACCAGGGGACAACACAGGAAGTGACGTCCCCGGGAATGAAAGACCAACAACATGAGTCTACTCAGAATTCATTTGAAAAGGTACATAGAAAATATACTGTAGACCCAGAAGATTCTGCAGCAGGTGGAGGCGAGACACGTGGGGTCCCATTCTGCCTAACACTTCACTAGCTATATCGCATGTCACATTTGGGGGTATCTGGGATTGTTTATGAGACATATATTGGAATAGGTTGCTACTAAATGGTATGTCCATTAATTTTTATTTGCACTGCCTACAATTTTGTGTTATTTGTGGGGTATAATATTTAAGTTAAATTCATGAAGATGGGTAAATTTACATTGACATTTCATTTTTCTGCAATCATTCCCTAGTTCAGAATTTCAAAACTTTGGCCCTTTATTCCTTCATTGCAAACATACAGTATGTTGAATGGCATAGCAAAAGCATCTTATATAAACCTGGCTGCCCCGATTTGTATGTCTGGTCATGATATCTGATAGGGAGGAGTAAGGGGTTAAATTCTGTGATACTGGATATTGCTGAATGTTTTCAAAATTGTATTTGGATTAAAACATAATTATTAAAATCTAATTGTCAAACACATATATTTCATTCTCAGGTACATATTACAGGAGATATGCAAAATGGCATAAGAAATATGTTAATGTTCCTTTATGACTTAAATTGTAATAAGACCTTATTCTAATGAGATAATGCAATAAAAAGCAGCCGCTAGACGTCCTAGATCCCCATCATCTACCTGAACTGACGGTCACTCTCAGGTGAATGAAATCAACAAAACAATAACTTTTCCCCTATTCATTTTCAATGGAATAGGACAAATATCTATCACAGGGCAAAGATAATAAGACCGAATATATAGATTTTTAACGTCCTACCTACGGTGTCCTACATACCTTCTGAGCACATAATATGCATTTTCCGCCTCTTCAATAAGAGCAGAAAATGTGCTGGGACTTAAAAGGGTCAACTCACTCCCCCACTGCTCTGTTAGCCTGTTAATCGGCACAGGAACCGAGGTAGAAATTATTTGCTAATGCATTGGTAGAAGTTTTATACAAACCAGCCAATACAAAATTACAAAATTACTCATAGCAAATGTATTGTTAAGAGCCTGTATCCTCATTCTTAATTAACAGGGCAATTTTGCACCTCATTTTTCTGTGCATTAGCAGAACACTGGAGTGAGACTTAAAATGCCCTTGTTAGACTTGATATTGTTCTTTCCTACTGAAATGATCTAGACATACGACTGAAATGTGTTTGCCGTAATAATCGTGCTTCTGTTGACTAACAGTTTCCTGCACCCTGGGTCAGTTTAAGCAGAAAACACTCGGTGATTGTAGGCTTTTAGGCATCTTCGGTTTTCTAATAAATATGCAAGTGAAAAAAAAATCTCTAGATTAACCCCTATGATATAAAGACTGCCGTGCTCAGACGCACAAGAAGAACCTGCGGTAGCAATGGTTTGGAGATTCCATTTTACATCTTGCCAATTTGATTTATTTCAGTCATAAATGTAATTATTTGGGTGAGTGAAACATAGAGGAGTGTCCCGGAGGTACAAACTTTTCTTTACTTTTGTAAAAAAAAAAGTCAATATTTTTTGCTAAATCAAAACTATAGAAACAGCGGATATTATATTTCGGCAGGTTTGCTGTTATCAAACTTCTGCAATTTACTATATTTAAAACGAAATTTTTTTAAAATTGTTGATTAGTAACAGAGATCAGTGTGATATATCTGGTAGTATAAGCCTATTTTCTATTTTATGATGACCCCAATCATTTGGATTTCTACTCATCCTGTGCCACTTGTGTTGGGATATCTCAATCCAAAGGGAAAAGTGAATACATATTGGTGTAGGACAGCACAGCAAACAGTGTCATAACAACCCAGAATTCTCAGGTGGCACCACCCATCGACTTTGAGTTAGATCCTCCCACTGACCATTGTTAAACCAAGGTATTTGCCACAAAGTATCTCACATGTTCACTTCTAAATAAGTTCTCAGGTTTCTTTGTGTTTGCTATGCATGGAGTGGGAACCTTCCTAAATAACTCATCTGTATCTGTATTGCGTGATCGAGCTTTTCGCAGCTACTTATAAACACGCTCATGTTTTGTGTCTTTCGTTACTTCATTACTTTCAGAATTTTTTTCACTAGCTAACAAATACATATTTTCCATATCTTCTGGTTATGGCTTATTATAGATTTAGTTTTTGTTGCTGAATCGGGATTTTGTTGTTGTTTTTGTCCTTCTTAATATGATAACTATTTTTAGAAGTAGTAGTTGTAGTATTAATAGTATTCTGCAACAAATTTAGGAATTTTTTAAACTGTTTTGCACATCATAAAAGAACTAACAGACCTACCCATTTTTATGAACTAGATCTACACATACTTGGGGGAAATCTATCATTGTGTTTTTTGTCTATGTTTGGTGCAGTTGGGGGACAAATGCTGTTTTGCTATTTTCAAATGAATATAAGACAGTGCTAGTTTTCACAATACTAAACTAAATTTATAATTAGTGATTTGGCGCAAGTTTTTATTTAGGCACATGTTTTTTCGCAAAATGACTCCAGTCACCCCCTGGTGTAGAAATAGGACAAAAACCACTTCCAAATGTATCAAGACCAATTGCTCCTTAGAGTGACAATGCAAAAAAAAAAATATTTTGAGACAACAAAAAAACAAATGTAACAACATACATAGACTCACTTGATAAATTCGGAAAAAACGACAAGTCAAAGACAAATTGTAATAATAAATTCTCCCCACTGACTACACTACACAACTGTATAATGATAAAACCAAAACTAAAGTTTAGTAGTGGAGAAGTAATTTTTTTGTTTTCTTAGTAATAGTTCACTTAAGGTATTCAGCATGACATGTAAAGGCAGACCCCCCAGCAAGGCTTAATGTCATGGTGTCATTTGTTAGAAGGCTAAAGGGCTTCAATGAAGGGCAATGCTGAAATGATAACTGACAAGCACTCAGTCTTGTCAAAACTGCCTGAAAAGACGAACTCAGGAGCAATGACCAGAAAGCTTTTGTGAAGCTACAAACAGAAGATGTGTGTGTGTTTTGTGTGTAAATATCTTGTTGAAAAGTGTGACCTTGTCCCTTTTATGGTGTGAATGACTGTCACAGTTACTGATGAAATCGACCAACGTACAAATCCCATTATAAATGTTACATCTATATGGTTTTCAGATGTTTCAGACACTGGGTGTTACACGCGGTTGAAAAAAAACCCAAAACATTTGTCCATCATGTGTCTGGAACATATAATCAGAAATGGATAGGATAGCCATAAATCATACAATTAAAAATGTATAGTCTGTTGTCAGAACTGATGCTGTTTCTGCTACATAATATTAAATTAAATCAATCATGTAAGTTATTTCCTATTACTGGTCGTAAAATGTACAACATCAACATTCACTGTGTTACTTATGTTGCTGAAAATTTGCGTCATAGGCTTTTACAACCTTAGATTGGCATATGCAAATTTATCTCAACTAGTCACAGAGGTAAGTGTACCTTTATCTAGTCATGTGTTCACTAAATCCTGTCCCATGTGGTGTGATTGACACATCCCTTACTGCCTGATGCCAACCTGACATCAACCCTCATGAGCTGCCAGCCAAATCTTCTATAATTTAATGCAATGACTGCATTTTAAGACAAGGCTGCACCCCACCCTCATTACAGTCCCCTACTTAAGGACACCCGACTTACAGGCGATCCCTAGCTAAAGATGGACTCTTCTGCCCACTGTGACCTCTGGTGACACTCTCTGGATGTTACTTTAGTCCCATGCTGCAATGATCAGCTATAAGGTGTCTCCAATGAAGCTTTATTGATAATCCCTGGTCCCATTACAGCAAAAAATTTTGAAACTCCAATTTTTTGTCTGGATCTACAATTATAAAATATACAGTTGTGACTTACATACAAATTCAACTTAAGAACAAACCTAAGGACCCTATCTTTTATGTAACCCGGGGACTGCCTGTACTAGTTAAGGTCAATTTACATATAACATCTAAGTTCTAGTGAGGGGCACCATTGGAAAGATCAATATATGATGCTTCACTTGAGCCAGTATTGGTTGGGTCGGGTTCCCATTTATAGACCTTTTTGTGGTTCTGTAATCCATTGAAGTGTTTTTATTTATTTGCTAGTTTATAGAACTGGAATGCAGAAAATACTAACATAGTCCATGATTCTAACAGATTCATGCAATGTATTAGTAAGCGATTATTAGGATCGGGCCGGGTTCACTTCTTCGCCCTGAAGATCAGAAAAAACTAGTTCAACAAACAGCATTGGTCAATAGTAAGAGCTAATATAACACAGCTTGGAAGTGACTCCTTTCTTTTATCTTATCTTTTACCCCTCCTAAATTGGTGCAGAATTCTGTCACATTAGAGCTCGATAGGCTGAAGCTTATAGAGGAATGAGGTTACATAAAAGTCTATGGAGAAGAGAGGAATAAGCAGAGTGGGAGAGGAGGGACCCAGACATATAGAGAGACCTCAAGAGCTAAATGATAATCATTTTCTCTCACTACATTGATACACACTAGTTCTCCATAATATTCTACTACAGCTACTTAGTAAATGTTATGGGTCAGATTGGCCTTTGCGCTTTCTATGCAGTACATGGGAGACATAATAGTAGCTTCTTATTCTCAGATAGATATTCTGCCATTCAGGACTTCTAAAATATGACAGTATATGGAATGTGATGGTTTCTTATCAGCACAAAAAAGGGTTACTTGGTCGTCAATAGAAACACCAAATGAATAGATTTCCTTTTGTCGTTACAAATGTATCAAATTAAAGACTATATCTCAGTCCTGGTCCAGAGAGGCATCAATGATGAAAATCATTCACTGTAATGTGTAGCATAAATGACTAAGTCGTAATGTACCTGTTCATTACTAGCCGGCCTGTGTGCATATATAATGTATACCATTTACTGATTCACTACCTCTCTGCTCACTCATTCCTTTTATTCACTGGTTTTACATATAGTCGTTAACATACTTGGTTTATGGAGACAAATAGTGAGATATAGGGGAGATGGTTTCCTGACCCCAACCAAAAACTTTCAAGGATTTTTTCAGGTGTAAAGTAAATCCTGAGCTGTAGCTGGGGGAATGGAAAAATAAGAAATATAAAGTTGGGAGCTGAACCTTTTCTTGAGATGAACAATTCATTCAAGATTCACTTTGCTGAAGCTTTTTCACAGATTCGATTTAGGTCAAGGTCTATTTCGTTTGAACCATTGTTGCTTACTTTTCCTGTAAATTTGTATATCACATCCTCTAGCCTTTTTTACATTTATTTTTTTTTTACAAATTTTAACAAACAATAATAAAGGAAGCCTAACATTGCATAAAGAGTGCAAAAGACAAAAATCAATGGGTAAATTTCAAAGGTTTTATTAGACTTTCATTGTTATTGTATTTAGAAGAATCCACCAAAGTGAATCAGAAACTATTTGTATTCAATATGGTGCTTGAAAACCGCCAGATATGTACAACCATTTCACTCTACAGTATTTGTTATCTATTCATATCAAATTTTTGCTCATTCTTGGCTGAGTGGTAATGTATTTTATTACATCATTTAAAAAAAAAAATGTGCTTCAACAGAAAGCAATCAATCACTGGGTGCCCCGCCCACTTGACTAGATTGACTTATCTAAAATGGGAACAAATTAATGAGAAAATAGATAATAAATATAGGATATTCTGGTTCTTTTTCATTATAACAATACATATATATATACACCGTATTTTTCGGACTATAAGGCGCACAAAAAATCCTTTGATTTTCTCAGAAATCAAAGGTGCGCCTTATAGTAGAGTGCGCCTTATATATGAACCATACTTACAGACAACAGCTGCCTTGAACTGTGCATAGGTCTGCCACCTGCTGGTCATTCATCCTTATAATCAGGCGCACCTTATAGTTCAGTGTACCTTACACCTAAACATTTTAGCAGGCATTTATTGATGGTGCGCCTTATAGTCCCAAAAATACTGTATATATATATATATATATATATATATATATATATATATATATATATATATATATATATATGTTTATATAGTTCAATGTGTCAAGTTTCCTATTTTTATAACTTAAACTTTTTATTGTTTCATAACAAATAACAAACGTGCACAATTAATATGAGAAGATTGTGTTATGAATACAAATGTGTCAAGTTTGATTGTGTCAAGTGAGTGGAGACAAGCAGGGATACTCATATAGAAAAGGTACTCGAACATATTTCATTGCCCCCTGACCCCTATTGTGAGTCAATAGATGACACTGTTACCACACACATTTACTATCTATATCTTCTGTCAGCTTTACCTCGACGAACGTGCAATGTGAGCCGCAATAAAAAACAGGCAAAAGCACTGCACTTATTAGTATTCTGCTGAGCAAATACAAATAAATCCATACGACTTTCACATTATTAGAAATGCTGTACGGAACTGTAGAAATACATGTAGATTTTTGCACACAGATGAATTAGGTCAATTTAAAATCCCCCTCAGATAATTCTCCGGCTCCTGTTACCTTGCCGTTTCATAAAGCTCTCTTTAGCCATTAATATGATGTGAATAGTGTGCATGATTTAGCTGAGTAGGGTCAAGTTTGCCACAAGCACAAAGTATGCAAGAAAGCATGAAAATGAACGCTTCTAGGTTTCTCTGCTGGCAAATAAAAGATCAAACCCCCCCAAAAAACAAGAGATTAATTCATTGAGCCGCACTTCTATCAGTAAGATATCTGTTTGGCAAAACTCTTCTCTATAGAAGAGAGCATTTTATTTCCCATTATGGGAAACAGAATCCTACTGTGTGGACCTTAGATGATGGATATTTTTAGATAGAAGACTTTTTATCTGTGTTACATAGTTAAATTATTTGATCAAAAAAAGCAAAAGCCTAAGTTTCAAGCACCGACTTCTGTCCTGTTTGATTTAAAAATATTTGTGTATCCAATAACTAATAATCAGACACATATATGATTATCATTGATCTGAGATGTACCAGCTGCTTCGAAACTGTAAAAGATCTGAATGAGAACGAGAAATGGAAAATAAACCACAATGTGCCTCAATGATGGACAACAGAATTAATAACGCATTAGAAGACCATGAACACGGAATAGGACTCTTGGCTACCATATGAGAGTATTGGCCACTGTAAATTGCAATAACTTGAGCCCTATATGTCATCAGTCATTAAGAATCAGAGACCTTCTCTGCTAACACAATGCTTCTTCGTAAGCTAGAAGTTGACTAAACAAAATCAAAACCAAATAAAAAATAAACATCAATTAAATATAATATATACACACACACACACACACATATATACTGTATATATATATATATATATATATATATATATATATATATATATATATTACAGGCAGAACTCCAGTAATCCAGAAGTTCAAATGCTCAAATGAAGTGGTGATTTATTGAGATTGTGTCAACGTTTTGGTGGTAAATGAGGAAGGGGATAGGTATAGGTTGACTTGTTTACCAATGATAAACACATTTATCTTTTCACAAACCTATATGTGTAACTACAGCCGGTGTTGGCTATTTACAACACATATGGTAGCACAAGGTTCCAATTTTGAAAGTCTCCCCTTAAATTCAAGGTCTGCAAAAACAGACCAGCATAAAAAATTATGAGGGAGGGGTACTCAGAGAGGATTCAGTACTGGGTAGTATCCAACCAAAAGTTATCTCTGAATGCACTCCTAACACTAACTACAAACTATTCTTTCACTTCTAGTCCATAAACATATTTTAGAGACACAATTATACATTACAGGGAACAAGGAGAATTTTATTTACAGTAACGGTATGTATAACCACGCTTTAGTATGAATTTGCCACTGTGGGCCAAAACATACCAAGTGTTTGTTACCAAAGCCCCGTGTATTCAAGAATTTACCTGCTTAGTCTCTTTTTTGTAATGCTTTGGACAGTAGAAAGGTGACAAATGTCCAAATTGCCTATTGTGTCGCTGAAAGTGGAACTGTTTCATGTATGATATGTCCGCCCAGGCTCAGACCGGTCAATGAATACACCAGTAAGCCCGATACCTGAGCTACAGCAGGAACCATGGGAGGCTCCTAACCAGACACTCTAATACTATCACTGAAGCAAATTCAGCATGCAACGTAGACTAATACTTGACCACCAAAGCTTGAAAGATGCTCAACTCATTGTTGTTATTATTATTAATAATTATTATTGTTATTATTCTGAAACCTTAAAAATGGCTGTTATTGTACAAGTTCTAATACCCCATGTATCATCCCTTCCTCCACCCGATAGATGGTAAGTTCTTTTGAACAGGGCCCTCCTATTTTTTCATATGACTGTTTATATGATATTAGTTTGCATATGTACCCAGTGATTCGTAAAATTCTTCAGAATACAAGCTAAACGGCACACGGATTAGTGTTAATTCTCTGTTTCAGCTATACTTGGCCAAGGTTTCATGTTAGAAAGTACAGGCCCTCCCCAGGTTATATGCAAGATATGATTGTTCTTAAGTTGAATTTGTTTGTAAGTCAAAACTGGTGTATTTTACAATTGTAGCTCCAAACGAAATATTTTTTTGCCCCTGTGACTATTGGATTTTGTCATTGGAACAAGGATTATCAATAAAACTATATTACAGACACCTTACACCTGATTTTTATAGCCTGGGACTAAAGTAAAGCATCAGAGAGCTTCACCAGAGGTCATAGTGAGCAAAGAACTCCGTCTTTAGAAGTCGGGGACCACCTGTAGCAGCATTTGCTTCGTGGTTGCCATGGCTTGGCCCCGACAAGAATAAGTACCCCAAAACTGCTGCCTGAACAGGGCGCCAACTCATTGTCACATCATGTGCTACAACAATACCGTAGATAACAGGATCATTTCTGAATTTCTATCTCCTTTATAGATATTGTCAAGAAATAAAATGCATAAGTTTTCTTGTGAAAAGAATCTTTAATTAATATCCAATGATTCTCATCAGGTTAAAAATGCAAACACAGCAGCCAATGAATTATCTTGTAAGGGTCCAGCCGGAAGAATATTCCCAGAAACTCACTAGAACAAGTCACCTTCATTCAGTGCCTGGCAGAGAGGTCTTTCATGAGCAGATTTATTGTAAGGTAGAACTGGGCAAGGTAAAGTGCAGCACTTGCTCATTCATGTCCAATATGTAGAATGTATTGGAATCAAATGCATGCTGGAAATATTATACCGACCAAGACATAATTATATAGAAATATGGACATGTTACGAGAGTTTGGTTTTCCTCATGTCACTAGCTGTCCAATGGATGCGGCCATTCTCGAATGACCTACTGTATAACTTCTACAAGGTGGGTCCAGTAAAGGCAAATCACATCTCATATGGGCTACACTGATGTCCCCAATCAATCTTAAACTAAATCTTTCAGAGACAAGACATCTTGAGTGTGATAAAATCAATGTGAGATGGCATTTTAAATCCATTTTACTTTGTTTGCATAAACATCCGATTAGAAGATCGGTTTTTATCAAGGACTAAAAAGGACACGTTTTCTGAGTGAGATGAAAATTGTTCTTATTTGCCTGTTGTTCCTCTGCTCGCAGAATCAGAATAAAGTGAGGTGCGTGTCTGATTCTTAGCCATAAACCATTAAGGCATCTGCCCTAGAATAAATTCCTCATGTGGAAATGTAAGTGTAATTGTAATGGAAATACACAGTCTGGTTACTTGATGAAATAATTATAGAAACCTCTATGACTTACTAGAAGGTTTCATTGGGGGTAATGATGAAATAGAGTCTAATATTAAAGGCCCTCATTAATTGATGACCAATTCATGAAATAGGTCATCAATACCAGAATGGTAGTGGTCCAACACTGGAGACGCAGGGAGACAACCAGGCCAGGAGTATAGATCTATTTTCAGTATACAGGCAGTCCCCGGGTTACATACAAGATAGGGTCTGTAGGTTTGTTCTTAAGTTGAATTGAAAAGTCGGAACTGTATATTTTATCATTGTAATCCCAGACAGAACTTTTTTGGTCTCTGTGACAATTGGATTTTAAAAATGTTGGGTTGTCATAAGAATCAATATTAATAATAAAGCTTCATTACAGACACCATTGATAACTGTTACAGCTGCTTATTGTAGCCTAGGACTAAAGTACAATAAATTACCAATATCCCGAGGTCCGTTTGTAACTAGGGGTCGTATGTAAGTCGAGTGTTCTTATGTAGGGGACCGCCTGTAGTGGCTGCTGTTGGGTCCAGCAGCTGAACACATATCCACTTTTATTATTTCAGCAACTTTTCTAAGAACAGTGCTGGATTTTTGACATGATTATTTGTTTCCTGGAAGCACATGTATGAAGATGGTCCCAGTGTGAGACCCCATCCAATCTTATTAGAAGGTCATCAATATGTAAAAGGTGGAAAATCTTTTACAGCAATAATAATACTACGAACGAATAACATACTATTAACAAATAACATTAATTGGGTTGTCCAGGTTTAAAGAAGGGTGGGGAAGGGGGGTGTCAAAAATAATAAAGAACATATACACACCTCCTGCGGTGCTCCCGTTCAGCATCGGGACTTCCATCACTGACACAAACAGGGGCCAGTGTTGACGTCACAACTTCTGTTGCGCATATGCCACAGCCTGAAACTTATCTGTGGTAGGCGCATTTGGGTAATCATGATGATGACATCACCAGCTTCTGTATATAAACAGAGGCCGGCAGTGAAGGGTGGTACTACGGCTGCAAAGTAGTGCTGGAGGAGATGAGTGTGTA
The DNA here is from genome assembly GCF_040894005.1 of Engystomops pustulosus. NCBI lineage: Eukaryota > Metazoa > Chordata > Amphibia > Anura > Leptodactylidae > Engystomops > Engystomops pustulosus. The sequence goes on from NC_092411.1 coordinate 245,323,661, forward strand.
TTCTTCATTATTTTTAAAACCCCCTCAGCTATGTATAAAAAAATCTTCAAACCTGGACCAATCCTTTAATACTACAATAATTTGCTTTTCCTTCTGTGATTGTTATTATTGTTGTTACTAAAGCATTTTTTCTTCTAAAAAGTTCAGATCTCTCTTCCAAAAAAGAAATGGCTGAGAAAATAAAATAATGAAATCACAGCAGACTTTATTGATCCTCTTTAGCGAGTGTCCAGCAATAACTGTACCTTGTGGATACAGATGTATATCCTGGCAGCTGCAAATTTTTGTGAGACTTTTTGTTGCAAATGTCTCAAATCCACATGGACACAAGCCATGTGAGAGGGTTATATGCAAGAGTGGACACTACTGTAAATTATGGATTGAGGCTGTGCCCTGCATTTTTAAGCACTGTACTCACAACCCAGGGAGATGACGATATATGAGGCTGCGGTCACACATAATGTTAAGGGTGCGGTCACACGTTGCGTTTTGATTTAGTTGTAATGTGTTTCAAAACCCAATTAAAACAGCTGAGGGGAGGTGATTTGCCTTATTACATTACTGTTAACTTTTGCATTTACAAAACGCATTGTTAACATGATGTTAACATATGTTGTAATGCGTTTCAAAACGCAACCAAACGCCACGTGTGACCTCACCTTTAGAAGTAACCAATAAATTTAAAAAAAATGTAAATGCAAACATGGAACATCTGGAAAATAAAGATACATAAGACATGCGCAAGGTGCAGACCAAGGTGTACTTAAAAAATGTCAGCAAAAGTTGCAGTGAAAAGTTGCAAAAATGTAGCAAAAGTCACAAAAGTAGCAAAAATGAGACAATTTGACTAGAAATAAATATACATGTCCCCCTATGACTGCTATCAATCAGTACTACTATAGGAAGATGGTGTAGAAACTATCCCGATTACATGGATTTCTTCATAGCGATTCAAATAGTGTTAAACGCTAAAATAATTTAGTCTACTCAACAAAGTTTTATTGGCTTGAAGTTGAGCGCGCCGTCTGTGACAGTCGGAAACGATGGCAGTTTCACTTTTTAGAAGTTATATTTCTAAAAATTGTTTACTTTATTCCAGATGGTAAAATTAAATTACATAAACACAGTCAGCAAGTTGTATCCTCAGATGTATTCATTTCCAGCACAGAAGCTACAAATACCCGTCCATAATTTTGTTAGTGATGTTTGCAAACAGCTGTACCTGACATGACTGCATGTTGTATGTGTCAGCGATAAAGGATTAAATATTCTTAAACCCCAATGGAAAGGGGTAGTTAAAAATGGAGTTAAAACTAAAGTCAGATGATATAGGTATATCATATATATCACAACTGGGATGATCAAACTAGCAGCAAAATAACATCAACTCCCAAAGAAATCTGCTTCTAGCAATTATACCTAATAAATACAGTTTTTTAAACTTCTGCTATTGATTACCAACAATAACAGAAGGAAGACCAGTCCGACAAATGATGTAACAAAGATAAAATCAATATGAGTTCTGTAGTTGCTACTCGGGAATGGACTAGTTAGGCAGTTATATAACAATGAGAGAATCATACCTGTATTATAATATTGATCACACAGAAAAAAAATCAGCAAAAAAAAAAATAAATTTACTCCCACTGTTGTGCAGCTCTTGCTGATTTCTCAAACTGCAGGTCCATTTGAAGCGGAATGTTTAATTTTACTGGCAATATTTTATAAAAACAGTGTCAAAAACAAGCAAATAAAACAACTCTTAACACAAGCGCCCTGCAGGAGCGGTGGGAAGATTTGGGGGACCACAATTCTGGAGTAAGATTCAGGTTTCAGAGGTGGAACCTACATGTTTCTAGAAGATTGTGTGGATACGTCACAAATGTCTAAACATTACATAAAATTTTGAGAACATACACATACATTCTGTGTTGCACTACAGTTAATATTTCCGCTCTTAACTGGGACACAGCAGGCAAAATGATGAAATATCATTGAAGGCTAACTCCCTGCAATGTACAAACGTTATTAAGGATATGGTCAACATATTTCAACCTTTCATATATGAAGGATTTCCACTGCAAAAAATGGCCCATTTTTGGAGGTTAAGCTGTTTATGCATTGGAAACGGAGTGATAAGTTTGATAAACCAGGGCACCATGACTGTGGTAATCTAATTATATTATTATCTATTATTTTTGCCCTTTCTTCTAAAATCAACTTTTAAATTATGCTAATGACCCAGAAGGGCTATGGGGGCATTACCTGAGCCCCTCTATGATGTTTCTTCAAATGCTGAACGTCTCCCCTCCACCATTATCCTGGACATTTTCCTTATCTTTCTGTCTGCTGCAATCTCCCACAGTGGGAGGGGAAAGTGTGACAACCTGTGAAGCTGCAGCACGGAGAGGCTCTTGTAGTGTCAACCTCAGTCCCATGTCCTTCAGGCTCATTAGCATAATTTTAAAGGTTGATTTTAGAAAGAAGCAGGCCATGGATAAGAAATATAGGAATATTACCACAGTCACCTGCCTGGATCTATGAGTTAGTGTCCCTCGATTATCTTGATGGATTTTGATGGTAGATTTCTGTTAATATTCAGGATAAAAATATTGCTTTGTAATTCCCTGTGGTGTCATTGAGTTTAAGTTTCAATTCCTCCTGCTTATTCCCTGCACCCTGATGTAAATTTGGGGTACACAATCAGAGGTCATATAACTCAATTGCTCCACATTGCCCACAGAGAGCAGCTGCTTTAACAAAAAAAAAAATGTAAAAAGCTCTGATAAAAAAAAAATTTCAAGAAGACAGGGTTAATAAAAATGATTTTTCTGTAAGTCAGCTACCAATAATTCTAATGTTGCGAGACAGATACTACTGAAGCTGGGGTGCAAGAAATGTCTGTGTGTAGATTCAGCCTTACTGCTCAAGAGCAAAAATGTGCCGGAATAATTAATTTTTGTTATAAAATCATTCCTTTGTCTTATGTATTCATTGATTCAGTCAGGAAAGATTACTGCAGTTGGAAAATAAGTGGTTCCGCTGGGAAGAGATTGTTGTGGAGAAGTCAGTATAGTTTATGCTAGCAGGTATGCTGTAAAAGTTTATAATGTTCAGATACCCATACATCAATGCAGCGCGCAGACCACGCGGGGACGGCCATGTAGCTGATAAAACACTCCAAGATTTTATTATCTTCTATGTAAATAAAGTTGTTTTTTTGCTAAGTATAGAATCCAATAACACCCTAAAATAATGTCTAAAAATGCTTCGGCTAAGATGTAATACGCATGAGACCTCGTGCTACACAGAGGCACAGACTACAATACTGATCACATTATGAGCCCGTACCGCAGGCTGTATAGCTCCACGTGGTGCCGCCATGTTCCTCTGTGTCCTGCACAGATCGTGAGGCAGAATACGATGGGGTAATTTTTATCCTTATGAAGTAATCTATAAAAATATAGATATCGATGTGTCTCTTTATTTAAAATAATTATATTTACTGTACTGTAAACCGCGGTTCGATCTACAGTGGGCATTTCAGAGTTAAACATTTTTTAGCTGTAGAAAGGTTAACACAAAAGTTCCAAAGAATCCATCCAAAAAACAAAACTCAAAGTAATAACTGAAACTGAGTAAAGGGAGAAGCAGCAACAGCAGAAGAACATAGGGTGCTTTGTATTTACTATGGTATCTACATTGCCAAAAATCTTTGCATGAGTTAATTGTACAAGCGAATATAGATCTCTGCTGAATTCTGTCTTGCTAACAAAATAGCTTAATCATATGTTAGATTTTAAAAAAGCGGAGTCAGACGAGGTAGGTCTTCCTGATGAGTTGATGAGAGGATTTCAATTACCAGATTGACAAGAAACTTGTAAAACCTCAGGCACATATGTAACTACTGCTTACTGAAACAGTTGTTAACTCTTCATGCCTAATGTATATTCAAACTTAAAGGGGTATTCCGGGAATATGAACGTCCAACACAAAAACCCATGATGCTATAAATAAATGAATATAACAAAACTCAATGTCATTAATCACAAAATGGAGCTTAAATAGTTTGATTTTATGATTCACAAAATATTATGGCCTATCTGAAGTAGGGGGATTTATCACCAAGATGACCGCTAATGGAAACTACAAGTCCCATGATCCTTTAGTTTGCAGTAACTTCTCCTACCCCTTGTGCTCTGCCATCGTGATGATGTAACAGACTGTCCTGCTCTGTTACCATAGTAATGATGTGTAACTGCCATCACTGCTCATTGCTTCGCTGAGATGGGTCTCATCACAATAATGGCCATACTGGATGCACTGCAACCATCTGGCTACAGCCAAAGAAAGTGGTGATCACATGACCTGCCCAGGCATGTGCAGGACATGTGATGTGGACATGTGACCAGCCGCCATCTTCTGTCCTGTGTCTGCTCCACATGGAGGAAATCAATGGACTGATTAAAGGGTCAGTAGCATTTTAATTCTTCATTACACTGTATGTCAGCAGCATTTTCTGCTAAGGGGAGATAAATTTTAAATAACAACTAATCATATATCAGCTTATATTTTAAGGACCCATTTGTATATGAATTATGCTGATTCCTGGAATACCCCTTTAAATGGATTGTCTGGGCTTTAAACAATGCCTCAAAAAGGACACGTATTGTATGAACTAAATTTACAAACCAAGGAATACTAATTATTAAAGATATTTTTGTAGTGTGTGAAGTTATTGCAAAGTGGGACTAACTAAATGTCACTAATTAGGAAACAGTAACCAGTGATTTTCCTATGTTACCCTAATACTCAGTAGTGGTGCTTATGTAATTTCTGGGTGGACTGGCACTGTGCTCCTAGGTTTGTTAGCAGTAGGATTAATGCTCGGTTGTTTGGGGAATATGAAGTTAAGCAAGTCATTTTCATTTGGAATGGGCAAATGTCATGTAGAAATTAAAAAGGTAATTTTCCACTTACAGATTATACCAATACAGACACTTTTGGTTCAGTGGTTAAGTATGAAAGCGATCAGCCATGTTATTATCCTTTATGTGCCATCTATTTTTAGTTTGTTGCTCTATGGAAACATTTTAATGAATCTGGCAAGAGAATATTCATAATAATATCGAAAATGTAGATAAAATGTAAACTTCAGCAATAAAGAAGTCAATCTAATCAGTAAGAAGATGAGCTGGGAGTCGGCGGTGGAGAGAGGGCGTCTTTAAATCAAGCGTTTGATAGGAAGGAATGCGAATTAGAGAGAATTATTTATGGTAAATACTGTGTCTAATAAGAAGGAGATTCCGTGATTAACTATTTCATTAGCAGAAGAAAGAATAGAGAAAGGGATCCAGAAAAACACAGATATTTGTAGTCTTTATGAAAATAAATTGATATCCAAGCCCAAACCCATCATTATGAGGGACAGCAGTTCAGCATTAGTTTATTACAGGGCAGAATTAAAAATGTCCCTGGGTAAGTATTAAAATCAATTTTGTGCTATGCAGCAATCTGCAAAAAATTCTAATTCAACACCTCCTGTAATCCCAAACTTGCTTGTTACCTGCAGATAAGACACTATGTGCATCTGCTCAGCTCCTTCTGCCCAATAACATGGTGTCTACAGATAAGACTCCATATACATCAATTCAGCTCCTTCTGCTCTATAACACTGTCCCTGTGGTAAGACACTATGAACAGAATGCTCAGCTTCTTCTTCTCTATAACATGCTGCTCGTAGACAGAACAATATGTACAATCAGGTCAGTTTCTCCTGATTTACAGCATTTTACCTATAGATTAAACCTTATGTACATCTGTTCAGCTCCTTTTGCTCTATAATGTGCTGCCTACAGATAGGACACTATGTACATCAATTCAGCTCCATCAGCGCTATAACACTGTCCCTAGTGAGACACTATACACAGCATACTCAGCTTCTTCTGCTTTATAACAAGTTGATTGCAGATAGGAGAATATAATATGCCTAGACTAGTTCATCCTGCTTTACAGCTTACCTGTAGATTGGACACTATAGGGGCACATTTACTTACCCCTCCCTGGCACATTCCCCGATGTGCATTGTGCACTGTGCCACGATTCACTAAGATCGTGCGCCCGATATCCTGCATGTGACGCTTCCCCTCTCAGGTCCGCTGGAGTTCACCTTCTTCTTCCTGGTGCATGTAAGTGCTTGTTCTTGTGACACAATTTAAATGTCCTAGTGGCGCAAATCCCCAAAACTTCAGGAAGTCTGACGGAAATGCCATCCAAGGACCCTTAGTAAATAAGTCCCTATGTATATCTGTTCAGCTCCTTCTGCTCTATAACACAGTCTCTAACAGATATGACACAATGTACAATATATTTAACTTTTTCTGCTTTATAGGATGGTACCTGTTGATCTGGCTTTAATTTTTCTATATGACAGGTTCACTTTAAGTTTGAATACTCATAATAAAAACATTAAAACATGAGCTAAGGCATAAGGGAAAAAACATAAAGAAAAAGAAAAGAAGACAGATAAGTCATAGTCAGTGAGACCTCTATGTAGCTTTATTTGGTCATAATCTAAGCAAAGCAGATTGTGTGTACATATTACATGTGTTCATTTCAGAGCTATATACCGGCTGCTATGTTCTGAAGAGAAGCAAGTAGTAGTTTTTGGTATTAATGGATGTCAATTGAGATACAATTAATTTCAAAAAGGAAAGTCCTTTACTTCCACTGGATAAAAATCTGTCACACAGGTTCATGAGCCGTTAGTATCCGATTACTCTCAGTGATAATGACAACTTCTGCACCTGTGTGACATCACATGACCATGTACAGATTTCTATCCACTGGAAGAAAACATAGAAGCTTTCTATACAAGGACAGCAAGAAGAAAAACCATGATAAAATGATATAGAAAGTATATTGGAAAATTGTTTAACATTTCCTTACACAAATAATATCAATTATTTTCTGAAACCCCTTTAGTTATAGAAAAACCTAGAAGAAATATGTCTATACCATGCTGTGTGACATCTGTCCGAAAACGAGAAGAGATTCTGAAAATGGGCGCGGTAACTACACCCTCTACCGGCCAAATCTGTAATAATAACCACATAGTACTTGTCAGACCTCTGTGAGGGTTGTTATGGTACCCCTTCATTTCTATTTTTGCTTCTATCTCAATATATTATAATTTGAGAGCAAAAAATTTTACTGTCTGATGTCACTAAAAAAACTAAATGGAACCAGAATTCTAGCATTTTTTTTATGGTTATGGTAAATGTAGAACAGTCTTGAGTGTTGGATATGGTAGTTTTAATCCATATCCATTTCTTCTCCCTTGAAACGTAGCAAACTATTTTTGGGAAAGTCGATAAAGGTTGTCGTTACATAATGAGATAACAAAAATTAAGTTATAAATTATTGGTGAGTTTTCATTTATCCTTTTTCGAGGACTCTTTCAAAATCGTACCATCAATTTTCGGTCATTCACTGACATATTATGCAATTGCTTAATATATTTTCCATATTAATTAATTTTATTACCTTCATTTCTGTTTAGTTATTATCATATTCAAAATAGAGATTCATAGGTACCGTTTTAGTAAAAATCCATGGGCTTTATAGGAATAAAGACACTTCACACATAATGGGCAATCAGATATATGCCAATAAAAACTTCTCACCTTCAGGAAGTTTCCCAAAATGATAGGTACCCTATAAAGATTTCACAGATTAGATTACAGACGGCCCCTAACTTAAGAACACCCAATTTACAGACTACCCCTAGTTTCAGACGATCATATGCCACTGTGACCTCTGGTCACTTTAATCTCAAGCTGCAATGATCCTTGTTCTCATGACAGCACAAAATCCAATTGTCACAGGGATGTGAATGTTTGTCTGGAGTTACAAATATAAAATATACCAGATTATATAAAAATTCAACTTAAGTACAAAACTACAGATCCTGTCTTGGAGGCCATTTTGGAGTACCATCTAGTTGGAGTCTAAACAAATAGCTTTCGGCGAGCTGCTATTACATCTAATGTTTTCAAACAAGTTGTACAACTTTATCTGAGGTTAAATCCTCTGATGAGGAAGTAATAATACAAATAGAAATACTTACAAACCTTGTTTTCCATTTAATAGCTTGGTAAACATAACTAACCATTGTCAAATATTTATACCTTAAAACTGAGCAAGGGACTAGCACTACTAATGTAAACATACTAAGGATCAAAGCATACAGAAAACGACCGAAAATAAATACACAAAGAAAAAAAGGAAGTATGCTATGAGACCCAAAAGTAAAAAGTAAACAAATTTTATTTGTACCATAGTACACCACAACACAGAAATATTAAAAACATTTAAAAGTGTGGACTACACACAAATGTAAACCAACAAAGAGACCTGGCATATGATAAAGCCGGTCAACCTGACCAACACCAGCTCCCCCCAATGAGAAAAGCCTCTCCTGACCAGGTAAATGATGAAAAATGAAACAGGTGGAAATACTAGAATATGTTAGAAACCAAACAGAGGTTGATCCAAATTGTGGAGCAGTAAATCAAAGTAAGATCATATAACTCTCTGTAAAGCACTATAATGGATCAGAAAGGTATCTACCTGTGGTGATGAAAATACAGACCAAGGAGAGGTAGGGAGAGACTGGGGCACGAGACCCAACGCGTATCGCCACCCAACTGGCTTCCTGATTTGGATCAACCTCTGTTTGGTTTCTACCATATTCTAGTATTTCCACCTGTTTCACTTTTCATCATTTACCTGGTCAGGAGAGGCTTTGCTCATTGGGGGGAGCTGGTGTTGGTCAGGTTGACCGGCTTTATCATATGCCAGGTCTCTTTGTTGGTTTACATTTGTGTGTAGTCCATACTTTTAAATGTTTTTAATATTTCTGTGTTGTGGTGTACTATGGTACAAATAAAATTTGTTTACTTTTTACTTTTGGGTCTCATAGCATACTTCCTTTTTTTCTTTGTGTATAAATATTTATACCATAACCAGTCAATTTCATTCTCAGTATACAAGAACAATATAACCATCAGATACTGTAATTCCCACAATATTCTATATGTTTCAAAATGTAATATATAAAAAATATTAAGCCTGATTAGAGGCAATTCTAAAAACATTGCTTGGAAATTAAGAGCCAATTGTTTTTGCACTAAATGATATTATTATTGCATACACAATGGATCCATTTACATATTCACATTTCAAGTCATCATATACTAAAATGACTAGATGCCAATTTTTTTAAAAAAATATACTTATATTTTTAGTTCACCATTTTCCTTACTAAAGAAGAAGATGGCTGATCAAAGAAATGAATGTAAAATATATTTTTCTACATGAAACGTCATTCTGCAGAAGTACCGAATCACCATTGTTTTTGGCACAAAGGGTTAAGCAAGGCTACGTTGGCAAAGATGATCTTGTATGAATTCATCTTTGCTGTTGAGACATGAACCAAGCTCTTCACTGATTACGGGATGTGCCAAGACATATAATAAGATCATTTAACAAGGATTAACTAAGACAGTAACCGAAATGAAGATTTCTAGCTTATTTAGTTCCAAGCAAGTCACCTTTCTGCTCGTTTACGTGGAATAAAATTGAAAGGCCTGAGCCGCATGCGGAGAAATACACAATGCTGGTTAGTACAACTTCACCATTACCATTTGACACAGGGCCCTACAAGCTACACACAACCATTATTCACTCTACAGATTCGCTCTCACAGTCAAAGCGGAAAAACAAGACTACTGCCAAACGACCTTCCAAACTGTTCATTTTACATAATTAGGTCATATACAGCTTAACCCCAGCTGTGCCGCAGAGAAGACAAATAAAGCCAAAATTAGCCAAAAGGCGCTTGAAAACATCCATCAGTTTTACTTCATGTATAATACAAATAATCAATGACATAAATATTCCTTGCTAGATTTATGATATCCCCAACAGGGCCTTGGCAGTGACTACCATGCAGAGGGCCAGTGAAATACTATGTTTCCGTAAAAAAAGCAAAATTCACATACATTAGTTAGTATTGTTAATACTAATATCATACCATAATAATATAAAGTGAAAAATAAATCATAATACCTATTTATATTTGTGCTATAATAACCCTACAGATTTCAAACGTCAAACAATTAAACCCATCCGTCTTTTAGACCAGTTAAGGAGATTTAGAAAAATGATAATGTTGGCATTAAGCTCGATAAGGATCTCTCCTATCCATCTGATGCGCTTAAAATTACTTGATGGCGGTTCAGAGGAGAAATCACTCTGCCATCCCTTTCAGGCCTGTCATTTGTCACACTGTACATAACAGAGTTAATGTATTTTCCATCATAAAGTAGATATTTATGCAAAGCACAGAAATGATATTACAGTCTCTGCTCACAGTGGCCCAGGCAGAAAACAAGGATCGGGACACAGATACATTTACTGATCAACCCCTGCAAACTGCTAATAGCTGTGCTCCGGTGCTAGAAGTGTCTACACGATAAGACGCGGTCTATGCCAAACCTGGCAGCAGCTAAGTATACACTTTCCTCCGTCACTATAGACGTCTCTTCATCTACCAAGACCAGAAAAAACACAGATTTTGTTGGAGAACAAAATGATGTTTGGTGTCATTTTATTATACATCTGTCTATATAATACTTCCGTCTTCCCCCATTGCTACAGTCTAATCAAGAACATTCTTCACCCAAATGGCGCACAAACGGCCGAATTATACCGCACAGGAAAGTTTATATTCAGTTTTTATCTGCTGGTTATAGCGCAGACTATAATTTTTCCCATTACAGCAGAAACCAGCCCACACGCTGTATATTTGAAGCTGAGAAATCCCATTAGAATAAATGAATCACCTGTTCGGATGTAACCACGTGACTTCTACATATGTCTGCCCATAAGATCTAGATGTCAGTGACTAGAGTACAAAGGACAAGTGGTGTTAAGCAGTGACAGGACAGCTGTGCCGGGGAGGAATATGACAGCGCACTCTGACAACTCTCTATCAGCTTATGTCCAGCTAATAATGCATCGCTTACTACAGGAACATGAAAACCATTTGTGCAAATGTTAGAAGCACAATCGTTGTATTTTAGACATCCTGCCAGATAATAAGCCTTCTTTGGACACATCCGAATTCACTGAACATTGACAAACTGATCAACGCCTGCTACTGTGCCAACTCTAGACAAAATACAAGACCGCAGCTGTTCCTTCATGCCAGTAGAGTTTCAAGTTCTTGCTGCTACAATATTTCTTGAGTAGTTTGGCTCTGTGTACGACCACCTGGAGAAACAGCATGTGTATTCACATGCTCAGACAATTGTTCTCTCTATATGTAATATATATATATATATATATATATATATATATATATATATATATATATATATATATGTTCAAGAAAAAGAGCAGCACTCCAATTTCAGCTTAAGGCTTGACAAAGGCTTCAGTTTAAGCTGAAACGTTGAGGTGTGGTATGAATAAATCCACTTGATTTTTCACTTTTTGAAATTGGAGTGCTGCTCTTTTTCTTGAATATATTACATGGAGTCTTTTTTCAGGCTCTGTTAGCATTGCACCCGCATTTCCCTAGTGTAGTGCTGCCCCTGATTATATATATATCTGAAATATATTTTAGCCAAGAACTAGACATCAATTTTATGACAACTTGATTGGGACCCCCTTGCTATGACACATCTGTTATAGTACTCCTCCTTCACAGCCTAAGGTGCCACTTTATGCTCAGCATCACTATAGCTATGACTCTGAACATAGCTATGACTGATAATGAATATTGTATGATATCTGTGACCTTACTCATTTTCCTAATTCCCACTGTATTTTAAAATTATTGTAGCTGACTACTATATTTGAGTGGTACAGATCCTATACATGGTGCCCATACGGTGGATGTATCACAGTCTTTTTTCTTTTTGTTCACATCCTTTTGTGACATTTTTGTGCATTCCGGTCGATTTGTACTAATTTTTCGTTATTTTTCTCCCACCCAGTAAAGTTTGCTGACTTTTCCAGATTTGTGCTTGATTTATATCTGGAATCCAGATTCTGAAGTTTAAAAAAGTGGCACATTTTTGTGCAATGGTGGCAAAAAAATCGATTTTTTTTTCAGAAAAAAAAAACTCTCTTCTGCCGGAGTAGGAAAAATATTAAAGGGGGTTGCTCAAAAATGTGTCACTTTTGTGCAAACTAAAAAAAAAACAAAGAGGGAAGCAAGATTTAACACTAGCCCCCATCTCAAAAATTAAGGCACATATTTCCAGACTATAGATAAATGACCCCCAATGACTGCTATAAGTCGGAACTGATTTTTACGGAAGGAGTTTTCATCTCACAAAATGCATATGAAATACACCCTAGCATATTCAAGCAGTGTAAATGGACCTTGGTCATGCACATAGCCTCCTTGTATTAAATTAATAACATTAGACCAATAAGTATATACTATATGTCCAGTATATAGGTTTACTAGTGTCTCATGTAGGCCTTTACTAAAATCATAAGACTTAAGTGACTATGTTCAGCTTTCAATACGTCGAAGAGCGAACAAATGCTTACCTAATGGGTGGACAAAATAATGAAAAGCAGATAGGGAGAGAAGAACTGTGACTTCAGCTTCAGTGAAGCCCAGCATGGAGCACACAAGTCTATTTGTTTATTGCTAAGAGTATATCAGGAGGGTGCTGGAGCGATAGCTTTGAAGAAATCAGTGCTCAATGTATGTAGGACACATCAAAGGAAAGTTCTTGTGCATTAAGAACAAAGTATTAAACATGGGTTATTATTGAAGTACTTGCTTTAATAATTGGACAGATTTGTCCAGAGAAAACAAAATAACAAATATACACTCATGTCTACACCTCTGAGAAGCAAAGTCTACTTGATTTCTAGATCTCTTGATTATTAGATCTTATCTAAACTTGTCTTTCTACGTCTTTCTTTCTTCTGACTACAGAAGTTTAAAACATTGTTCTTCCTTCCATCCTTATTCAGTCTTAATTTTTCAAGTCTTTCTGTGACTCGAGAGTTTTCATTGTGGATATTGGACATGGTCTGGAGATTCTGAACTTATGCCTATTCTATTCTAATGAATGACAAGTTTTAGGCATCTTATATCTTAGTCTTCTTTTGCACCAGAGATCCTCGGCACATGCCTGAACACTTGTGCATTCAAGCACATGACCAGGATCTTATGAAAATAACACAGACAAAGGTCCTTTGTGTAAAGCCTTCAAAACAAAGTCCAAAAATCTTGCCCAAAGTGAAGATGTTCTAATTGACCTTACAATGTACAGAGGTTTGGCCAAGCAAGACCCAGTATGGTGCCATTTGTCATCTCCTGTATCTACAGCTCTTTGTTGGGCACCAAGGATATGTTCTAGAAGAAAAGCTATCAAAAAGCATATGAGCAAAATTAATTTCTAAATCTACTGCAAATTTAATATTCCTCAACCTAGTCATATTGACCTAAATGTGATTACCCTGCAACTTTTTGATGCATATAACAGAACCATCTATAACCCTTTAACACACAAGGACAAAATTTGTTTTGTTGTAATCCATACTCATTATGTGAAATGAGGAAACACACATTGAAAAAAATTGTTGCCATGAAGCATCTAAAGATCAAGGTATCAGGCCATGGAATCAAACCAAAATCAAAAAAATACATCTTGATTGTAATTTATTGGAAAAACGTAACAACAATTGCAAAGAAATGTTTTCAGTTCTGTTCATTTAGTGCATATTTCATATTCTTTGAACTTTTAATATTAATTTTTTGGTTTCACATATTTAAAGATCTACAATGTAATATATTTAGTTCTAGAGGATATTCAGGGTGTCAATAAGGAGAAGAAAGTTCCAGTCCCAATAAATATTCCACAAGATCTACATATATCCTATGTGTCAAATGTATTCATAAGAGAATATACGAAGAGGAAATGAGATGCAAAAGTCTACTGGGTTATTTGGCACTTAACTCATTCTGCCAAGGAAAATTACACTTTATAGTAATGTTATTGAGCTGCACATGTATTGACTGTTTTGCTTTCAAAGATAAACCAAGAGGTCTTGGAAAACACATCAATGCTTTTCAGCAACAGAAAATCTACATGCACAGGAGGCGAAATGAGGACAAAGACAAAATCAGGAATTATTGATGTGTCTTATATGGCATGTGTTACGTCCGTGTAACCGCAATAATAATTCATGGGTGTCAAGGGCCATCACTGGCATGGTCAATTATGACATCAATGCTATACTAGACAGTATTTCTCCATTCTGTGACTCTCTTATCTGCAAGTTGACATGAGGGAAATTGCTGACCATGAAGGCAAATACACAATATTAACAGAGTACTGGGTGTCGAGCTCTAATGCATATTATTTCTAAATCTTATTGTCTGTACATAACCATAAAATGGCCCATGATCATTTCTAACCGAAAACCCATTCCCTATATCACTTAATAGCAAACAACTTATATCTTAATATCAATGTAATATCATGTCTAATGAAAGGAATAGGCTATGGCAATTTTACCTCTGCAATGTAAACTAATAATTGTTTTCCTTGACCGTAATGAGATTGTTGATGAAGGGGCAGAGATGATAATATCGCTTCAGTATGGGATCAGGTGTATAATAGTCAGAGTTAACCTACTTCTGTGTTCAGTACCTCTAATGTGCGGCACAAGAGACTACCCAGTCAGGGGTGCAGTATCTCTATTGTGAATACCTATACACAGGGAACAGCAGAAAGTATAGCCAGTTGAATCAAACTGTTCAATAAATGCCTGTTCTTTTGAAATCTAGAACAGACTCTTATATCCAGCTGTGCAGAATACACGTTTGAAGTGGAGATAATTAAACACTCCTCTTTTTTTTAGTGTAGGTCGGGAAATGGAAGCTTCACTGAGTTTTTAAGAGGGAATTCAGATTTGTCTAATCCTACTGCTGCATGACCTGGCTTTATTAAATGAAGAGAGAAGCATGCAATTTTAGTAACTCGGTCTCATGGGAAATGTAATACATTGACTTCGTTAGACTTCTCGCAAAAATAAAAAAATCTTCAATTTTTTTGAAAATATGTAAATTAGCAAAGCTAAATTTGTCAATTAAGCAAGCCACACATGCAGTTAAAAATCTCTATAAGATACTTTCTTTAAGTGTCAATACAGTTTTTTACCCAAAGTCTTAAAAGGATCCGGCCCAAAGTCTTAGCCCTACAATAGTATTTATCATTAAAGAAAAATTAGACAAAATAGCGGCTTTTTTTTCTTTAAAAACTACACGCTACTAGCACCAGTGTGAAAAAAGACAAAGACAAACGCAACCCCTTTCTTATACAGTCATGCAAAAGGATATTCACAGGCCTTATCATGTAGAAACCCAACATAAAACATGAGAGAAAATGGTAAAAAGAACAACAAAAATGTTACCAATCTCCAGTCGCCTGTTGACTTGTAGGTCACATCTGTACAACAACAATGTAACCGAATAACGTAATACTTTACAAAACGACATGAACAGAGTTATTTATCATGAAAGATCTGCATCCAAAGAATGATGTCCAAGTGCCAATTCTTTAACTTTTTCACCTTCCTTGAAATCTGGGCCAGGAAAACTCACAAAAGGCCGGACAGATTTATGAGATTCGCATCCATTCAGGGCTTCGCGCCTCCAAGAATAATGTCTTGTTCACACTGGGCTCTATAAGCTTCCCTTTAAAGACAGTCAAAGTGTCTGTCTTTTCCATTTCCTTGTGTAAGAGGGGCAATCCTACTGCTGCACAGTTCTGCTTCACTACTTGCTGAATATGCAGTTACACAGTCTTTATTTAATAGGCATACATTTTGTAAGAGCCAAGAACTTCTGATACATTATGTATAGAACCCTGTATATGAAGCTTCACATTAACAGATGCAATATAACTATATAACTATATATATATATAGTTATATTAAATCTGTTAATATGAAGCTGCATATACAGGGTGCTACTTCGAACTCAACCTACTTAGAACTCCAACCACATCAACTACTCCAACTAGATATTAATAGATGTTATATATATATATATATAATTCATGTTTCAAACTACTTAAAACTTCCAATCTGTTTCAGTTTCCCTTAGCACTTAAAGGCTTAGGTTCCCAAGACATATCAAGAACTGTGTTAATAAAGCAATAACACTATGCATAGACATCATAGCAAGCATTTGATTAAAAAAAAAAAAAAAAAAAAAAGATACAAAAAAGACAAATGATAAAAACAGCAGAGGATTACGTGAAATATTCAGTCGGAGGACACAAGCAAAGTTAGAAATGTTCATACCACAGAAAAGTCGCAGAGCACCTGCCAGCCTCGTCTCTTCTGCTATTGCTGAGCTTTCATTGAGGAATAAAGGAAGACGAGGAGGTTGGTTCGGGCAAACTACAGAGATACTCAGGGGGTACTGAAACAAGATGCTCAGGAGGGAAAAAAGCATAGGTGATGTGCTGCCAAGCATATGTGAAAGGAAAGCACCACTTAACTCTTTCACAGTGGGAAAGGTAGCCTGGGCAAGACGGAGGGCTGCAACACAGGGCAGCGCATACTGAGCCCTGCATCTACAGATTTTTATTTCTTTTTTTTAATAGTTTAGATTCAGCAAAAACAATTATAGTTTTTTTGCTTTAAAGCCTTTAATTTTTAGGGAAAAATTTCAGTTACTATATTTTATACTTTTATATTTAGAAATATTGATTATATTTCTTATTATCCAGAATATACATTAAAAAAAAATAATTTATTTATTCATAGCTACCAGGTCATTATAAAAGTCATTGCCGGTTCTAGTACCATAACTGACTTTCGAACACAAATTCCGTAATAATCAACAAAATTCATTCATCCTTTTTCCAAAAAAAATAATAAAATAATACAGAAGTATAATTTAGTACATTTGTAAATAGAATAAACATGTTTATAATGATCATGTGTTTCCCGCCAATTAACATAATATCATATTGAATGCGCTATTACGTTTTGGATAAGGATACCAATATTTAAGGGTGAATTATGTAGGCAAGAGCGAAAAAAGGAATGAATTCATTGTAAAATGACTACTGTAATAGAGTGGTACATTGAATGGAAGACTGATAGAGATGTTATAATTGTCACTCCACTGTATCAGTGGGTCTGGAAATGGATAATATATTAACGCTGCCTCTTTAATGGCCTAAAAATGACATTATTACTCCTACATAATGGTCTGCACTAGCAGGATCACATAGAATATGTGGGAATCATACATTCGCCCTTCTTTATGAATACAATGGGACCTGATTTTCTCTATTTAGTTAAAGGATAGCACTTCTAGTGGTTGTGATTCTTAAGGTTTCTTTGCTGTGTGGTAACCCATAATATTTCATTTAGGAGAGTTAAATGGTAATGGTTTGCAAAGAAATATTATACACAATGTAACATAGCTAATGAGACAGATAGATAGAAAGTGAGTGGATGGATGAAAAGATAAAATGGAACTGGATGGATAGATATTACATATCTATCATATCTTTCCAGCTACATTTTATCTTTTTATAAATCTGCTCACCATCTTTGTATCTCTCTATAGCTTTGTGTAGATTGTGTATGATATATAGATATATATAGTAATATAATAGATAGAAATAGTAATAGAATAGAAAAAAGGTGATAGGTAGATTGATGGAATAGATAGATAGATAGATAGATAGATAGATAATCATTGGGTGACTTCATAGATCGATAGAATAAATAGATAGATGCAGATAGATAGATAGTTAGATAGATAATCATTGAGTCAATAGATAGATAGAATACATAGACAGATAATTATTGAGATGCTTGATAGAAAGATTGATAGAATAGGTAGACAAATAGATGAGAGATAGATAGATGATCATCAAGTCACTAGATAGAATACATAAAAAGATAGATCATTGAGTTGCTAGATAGATAGAATGGATAGATAATCATTGGGTTGCTACATAGATTAATTGAATAGATAGATAGATAGATAGATAGATAGATAGATAGATAGATAGATAGATAGATAGATAGATAGATAGATAGATAACCATTAGGTCGCTACATAAATAGAATAGATAGATGATCATTGGGTAGATGGATACAAAATCTTTGGGTTGCTAGATAGAATAGATAGATTGATAGAATACTTAGACATATACCTAGAATGGTAGATAAACATTGGGTTGCTACATAAATTAATATAATAGATAGATAGATAGATAGATAGATAGACAGATAGATAGATAGATAGATAAACATTGGGTTGTGACATAGATAGAATAGATAGATAATTATTGGATAGATAGATAAACATTGGGTTGTTACATAGATAGAATATATAGATTGGTAGAATAGATAGATACAATAGATAGATTGGTCTGAGTAACACGTTGGCATGTCGTAGCTTTATCTGTTTGTTTTCTATTAGAGACTTTAAGGGATTAATTCCAACCCTTTCCATTTCTCTTCAGTAGCAGAATGAAGACAAGTACTAAGAGGCTGCTGATAACCCTGTGTCTAGATAAAAAATATAGTAATATCATATTTCCTATAAATACTGCCTGTTGTCCACATGCTGATGATGGGCGTAGAAGGAGAACCATATAGAACCCAATAATGACTATGTATTAATGTTGAAGACTGAAATAGCCTTAATTTAATAGCAGAAATGAATGCCCGGGCAGCACACTGGCACTAGCTGCTCTCTTTTTTTTCTTTTTATTTAATTGAAATGTTGGTACTTTCCTGAATTGTGGTGTTAGATGTCATTCAACACTTATTAACAAAAGAACAGTCTCTGTGCTATTCACAGGCTACAATAGGACTGAGAGCCTACGTGGCCGCTCCTGCGCATACACACACATGTACAGTCACATACTGTAGTGGCCTCACTGATAATACCGCCATACCACAGACTCCTTTATTACAGGAGAAACATTACTGGGGAATGATATTGCTCCTCACACTAAAAAGCAAACTATATTTCATGTTGGACAGTGTGAGTTATTGAAATAAAAAATGAAAGAGCAAAATGGCATTTGATTGTTCTTATATAAAGGGCAGCCCATGTGGGAGATGGCATTCTGTTCCAGAACATGATGAGCCTATCTCTATTAGAAAACTCATGGAAAGCTGTAATAGGGGCTGTTTGCATTTGCAGGAAAGTGGAAAAAAACCCTATGATTAATGTTAACTAAATGTAGTGTCTGTGATTTGTCAAATAATTTTTTTAACCTATATTCTATTATAGAACACAAGTAGAACTAAATAGCGTAACTTTGTATGGCAGCCAAGGCTATCCACTGACCCTCGCTATGAATAATGCTTTCTCTGATTTGCATTAAAGATGTATTTTTTTTCAGAGAGTGGGAAAAAAACCTTTCATTCGAGGTAAAGTAAATGACCTAAAAAGCCTTTGGCATTAACCCATAGGCAATGTCTCAGATCAAAGATGTAGCAGAGCTGTGTTGGTCGTTTGGCACAACTTAAAGGGATGATGTAATGTGTCATCAATAGGCTTAAACAGGGATTCAGGGGTTATTAATCTTCTACTTCTGGGTTATTATAACCCAATAGTATGTAAAGACTATTCAATGATCATTTCTAGCTCTGCTACATCTATGTGAACAAGTACGAGTAGCTTCAGAGCTGCAAATCTAACTAGGACTATAGAGGGATAGATATAGCTAATGACAACCTCATCCCTATATATTTATAGTGTCAATGTAAATCCATCCAACAATGATTGGTACTCAGGTCTAGAGCACCTAAAGTACCATATACATGGGCGTCGTAGCAAAATAGTTATTAGCATTAGTATACATGAAAAATTTACATACTGTAATATATTTCTAAATGATAAAATTCCTTTAACGTCAAGTGAAAAACTAGATCAAAAAATACTCCCTTTACAAAAAAAAAATTGGGTCTCTGCTCCCACCTAATAAGATGAAATATAAGATTAGAGAAATGAATGACTTTCCTAACAATGTGAAATTGCCTATGCATACCGGATTTGGAGAATAGCAGCCCATTAATGCCTATTGCTAGGGGGTGGGAGGTTTTAGATATTCATACGGTTACCAGCTTTCTGACAGCGCTTTCTATTTAATATAACAGCCGCCTTACAAGAAAACACTTTCATGAGGCAGAGAAAGGGGACATCATATCAAGATAACATTACAATAGTTCTAGACTTGCTTTGAAGGTTGCACTGCCAAACAGCCAAGATCAGCTTCTCGATATCTAGGCTGAGAGGTTAGAGCTAAGTGTTATCAATAGAAGGGTCTACGTTCACTATTATTGAGCAATTTAGGTGTAAATACTTAGCATTTGCTTCTCGTACATACAGCCATTAGTAATGGTCTGCTCCAATTAGGAAGTGCAATTCCAAGGGTAACAAACAAGGAAGCCGGAGATGAAAGCTCCAGCTCGCTAGACCTTTTGGCTTCTGGTGGGTAACAGCGCCCATAGAAGTATCTTCTGCAACTTTCCACAAATTGCTTGAAATATCCCCATATCTTGGTGCGACTTGCAATGAATTTTAAATGAAGCTGGGTCACAGGGAGAGCTTTCTTACTAACACTTACGACTACATTTGGCTTCCCTTTTAGAAAGGTTCAGACTATAATCATCAATAATATATCTACAGACTTTTCCAATGAAAAAGAAAACAAATGAGGCATTGTGGTTCTCCGGATACCTCCGATGTGTGACAAATCAAGGCCTCCTATAAATGCAATTAGAGTCTGGAGTTTTTCGCACAAGAGGCTGGGAAGCCATAACACTTATTTGGAAACAAATGGTGTTTTCAAGAATGAGAAATATTGCTATCAATCACAAAGCGAGTTAATTCTCTATAATAAGGCAGGTTTGGATGCAGGCTGATCCATTGTGGAATGCTTGTATCTAAAATTGATTACAAAGGCACTGGAAATGTATGCAGCCCTCCAAACCACTTATATACTCAGATGCATTAATCTCAATTGGAAAGAGAGCTCCATAATGCCTGCTATGAAATAATACCAAATAAATCAGACTTTATAAGGAACGTCGATTAATCAATGTTTCCTCAGAACTAAACTGATACATAGGGGTGTCTTAAAGGGCCCTGTGCCTATTATCTAACTGTTCTGGTATTAAACAAGAGAGCTATATAACTTCTGGAACATGTTAACTCGCAGTGTAACAATTGCCCGTAATCTCCACCAAATAAAAAAAAAACAATACGACTCATCACCATCACCAGAAAATAGTAAAATAGCATGAATATTCATACATTTTAAAATGTTGTAACTATATAAATAGAAAATGTAAAACATATTTTAGACATAGACAAGTTCTACTCCTAGGCTTCAATATCAAGGCAATTCAAACATTGTATTACCGATGAGTATAATAATTGATAAAGTTCTTCAATGCGGTCATCAGTGTGTAATAGACGTCTTGTAATTTTGTGATAACAGAATTAAACTCTCTATGAACTCTCTACAAGAGGTATCTGTTCTAAAATCAGCACTGTACATACTGTATACCAGTCTATGGAAGGGAAAAAAAAAGAAGGCTGACTTCCCAGAGAATAATGTGTGGCAGAACTGTTCTATTTCCTTCCTTTTCAAATTAATATGTTTTATTATGACTTACAATGTGAGCTTGACTCTTGTTCTCGGTATGATGCCTCCTAAGTTATTACTATGAAATATAATTACTGGAGCTCAGTGGGGCTTAACAGAAGTACTAGCCTCAACTAGCTAAATGGATTATACATGTTAGGGAAAGTTTCTCTTTTCTGATAATGTAAGTAGAACATGACAAGAAAATGTAATTGCAGAGAGAGTGGAAATGTATAATCTTTCTTCAGTATCTACATATCTATCTATCTACTTATCTATCTAACCATCTACCAATTTTTCCATCCAATCTCTCTTTAGTATCTGTCATCTATCTATCTGTCTATCCATCCATCTGTCTACATATATATCTATCTACATATCCATCCATCTACATAGCTACATATCTACCTATCCATCTACCTATCTATTTACATATATCTACAGTATCTATCCGTCTATTTATATATATTCAGTATCTATCTATCTATCTATCTATCATCAACCATCTACCTATGTTTTCATCCATCTATCTTCAGTATCTATCATCTATCTATCCATCCATCCATCCATCTGTCTACATATCTATCTACATATCCATCCATCCAATCATCTACATATCTACCTTTCCATCGACCTGTCTATCTACATATACATATATATATTATATATCTACACTAGATATCCATCTACTTATATATATTCAGTATCTATCTATCTATCTATCTATTTATCCATCTATCCATCTACAGTATCATCAATCTATTCATCTATATATCTACTGATTACAAAATAACTATATAATCTATAAAGGGCAAACACATATTTATAAGATTGGGCATCTGTGAAAAAAAATGCCCCCCCAAACTGTCAATTAATTTTATTTCTAAAGTTCTAAAAGGCCTAGGAGCAACGTATGGTGCATGATGTAAAGTCCAGCACAACATACACACAAGAGGCTACAGCTGCTAGTAATACAGTCCTAGTAATAGAGATACTACTACATCGCAGCAGGGCATGCTGCATGATACGAGTACAGATGAATGATTCAGAAATGTATTTATGATGTAGAAATAAATGAGAGGATAAATAAATGGGTGTGGGCAAAGCTAAGGAGATGAGGTGTCATAGACAAATTGTGGAGTTTTATCATATAAGATTGCACTGTAACACTACATGTAACCCTTTCACATCCATCACAAACTTCTGCATGTCTATTGGTCCTATACACACATGAAGGATTTTAGGGGATAGAAAACTGCAAATCCTAAATATCCTGAATCTACAGTAATCCTTAAATTCTGCATAATAGAATGATGAGTCTCCAGACTGGTCTGAGTTGCAGTTAACCCTTTCTGTGATCCGCCTTTCTCATATATCTACCGTCTTCAACTCTGTCCCTGAAGCCTGACAACACTCAAAGTTATCTAGACTTTCAAACTTACAACCCAAGTACAACTAGAAGCTTATTCCCATGCCAAGAAGAAAAGACCACCCACTGAATTCCTTCACTGCCTCCACATCCCCAGCATATGCTCCATGAAGGAGTCAGAGAAGACACCCAGCTTTACAGAGATTACAATGGCCGGTCACTAATGCTGCTCCTGATGTAAGGAAGCCAAAGAAATGCTTTAAGGTCAAGTGCAAGAAGGAAGAAAAGCAGACAGCAGATTTAGATATATTATGTGTGAAAGGGCCTGGGGTGACCTTTCAGGGAGCTAGGAAAGCTAATGGAAGTTTTTATCGCAGGCTTTGCTTTTATGGTGGGTATCTGAGACCCTTTGAGAAGCTCAGTAGACCAGGGAGCATGGCTAACCCTAGATCAAGTGCTCCATGTGATAATACACCGAGGCGTGCGGATTGTTGTCATGCACATGTGACCTGCCTAATGGTATAGCGGTATACATCCCATTTGTAATACCGCTGCCAGGTTAAGTCTGGTTGTATTAACACCGCGTGTGCTCCCAACTGATTGATTTGTTCCCTTGTTCCGGAACAAAAACAAGTAAGACTTCCCTCTCCCACACCAATCATCCTACTAGTGCTGTGTTGACAAAATACACTAGTTCTTTCTAAATCTGCGCTGTTTTACTGCAATTAACAGAAATCAAGCAGCGATGTCAGGGCTGCGTTCACAATAAAATCCCCCTTTGTCCTACATAGAAGGAAATGAACTTTCTGGCAAGAAAGCAGCAGCTGTGGTGATATTGACACATCTCTTCCCAGCAGGGTTAAGGTCGGGATGATCACATGCTGACATCCACTCCTTGCCGGCTCTTATTGACTAGAAAGCCAGTTAACAGCTACGTTAACCTCTTCTTGCCCGCCTCATACACGTAACATAGATGTATGTCTATGAAATGAGGATTCGTAACATCAAAGACCTTTTTTTTTTTATTTTCTTTCATTTTGGGTAGAGATGATAGAATTGGTTCACTGGGTGGAAGGAAACAAATTGAGCTCATATGCAACTTGGAGAATCAGTGGTGAAAATAATGTGAAACCAATCCGTTAGATACAGTGTATAGGGTGATGGATGCGATACGCTGGAAATTGGATGCAAATTGACACCTTTGGAAGAAAATCTGTTCTTTCTAACTTGCAGCTCACTTGAGTTTTGATCCATGTGCTGTGCCGTGTGGACTGAGTTGGCACAGCAGGTTGTTGGGTGCCCTCTTAAGAGTTGTTGGAAGTCAACATGTAGAGGCTACAGGTTTCTACAGGGAGACAATAATATCCAAACATCCAGGTCCCTCCACTCTCCGGAGCCTTGGGTCATTGGGCATCATTCCTGCCCTTTGGTTTGGAAATGTCAGAAAGATCAATGTTGCCATCTGTCCCTACAATCCATCCCTGAACATAGGCTTCCCCTGAACTTACACATAGACGTAAGAAGTATTTGATAGCGGATGAGTAAATCACCCACTGTCCCTACTGTATCTCATCACAAGAGCAAACAGACAGTGACAGCCAGAATAACATCTAGGGATGAGTAGTCTCTGCATGTGTTACAATGTAACCGAGACGTAAACAATGTGCACTTGTAAAAGTAAATACGCCACTTACCTTGTTAGGTCCCAACATTTCTCTCTTTGGGGATCCAAACATCATACGAGTAATTCTTTTTTTGATGCTGATTGGAAGATCAATAGAAAAAGGGGGGGAATGAATAGAAGGGGTGCAACTTGTGCTCAGTTCCAGCAGACACCTATCCTGTAGCAGCTAGTCCACACTTGCTTTTTTTTTTTTGGTCCTGTATAGGAGTTGTTTCTTGAAGCCTGGGAATATACACACACCCCCTTTCTACAGAGCAATCTCCCCTAGGTCATATAGCGAGATGAGAGAGAGAATGATGGAGCGGTATAGCTGAGAGTAGTTGTCCAGGCTGGGAGCAGCTCCAGCAGCCACTGCCAGGCATACACGTGAAGCAGCTGCTGCTTCTGCTTCTACCCAGCAGCCTACCATGCTCCTCCCCAGCACCGAGCAAGGGGGGAGCCCTGCATCCTCTAAACACTGCAACCACCAGCCTGCATATTTATAATCTTCCTCCACCGCTCAGCAGGAATGCTACTTTTATACGTCCTTATCAAAAAAGGGAGGAAATATGTGTGCCTATATATATGCCTTAAGAAAAGCCAGTCTGATTGTATTTGTGCTGCCGCTTGCAGGATTTCCCCATGGTTTGCCTATCCCTTTCTCACTCCCCCTGTCTGCGTCTGCTAATGCAAAGTACCAGCGCTCCCATGCTGTGTCCAATCAGTGCATCTACTACTAGTGCAATGATTTAGGGGTCATCCATGAATAACACTTCATGCTGATGAATGGCTCTTTGCAGCCTCCTGCCCTGATGAGGGTGTCTGCTTGCTGCTGATTGCAAACACTAATGAACTTACAGCTTCATTAGCTGGGCTTTCTTGCCAGCAATATTGTGGTCTGAGCCGTGTGTGACTCCTGTAAATAATAAGAAAAAAAATGTACCAGAAAATAGAAAAGTGTCATTCTTCACTATACGGGTGGATGGGGGGCATAGGAGCCAATTTTACCCCCACAATGAAACGTCACCGTGAAGGAGAAAGCTGTGACAGCCAACTGAGGATCTTGGTCATTTTTCAACAAATCAAATGTAAAATTTCAAAGGAAACACCAGCGCACAGTGGAGGCAGGCAATTAGCTGCGGGTTTGTACTGTAAGCCTGCTCTCTACTGTACCAAAGAGGAAAGAGACATTTTCTCTCCAGGGGAGGCTGCAGACCCATGGAAACTACAGTAATAGCCTAAGCTGCTTGACAAATCTCAGATAAACTGATAGGCAAGACACTGGAAAAAGTGACATCTCCTGGAAATAGCTGCAATTAAAAATCTCCTGTATTCTTTACATTATATTCCATAAACATCAGGTCTAATACTTTCCATACAGTATAAAATAAGACCCACACCATCCGTAAGGCAGGTCAGCATCCCAAAATATCAGCACTTATTCACATTCACCCTTATAACACAGCCCCACAATATGGAACATATACAGAATATCATGCAACATTGCATCCGCCTTGTATTCTTGGACCATTGCACTTTAGCTCGGGATGATGACAGTACATATTAATAATAATTAATGCATATTGGGTTACTATCAGGCTCTGCTGCACAATACACACATTGTACAGGAAACATAACTCAGAAATCAAACTGCTTACAGCATCATGTTGTTATATTTATAACCATGTACGTAGTGTCATACTCTCCGGAAACACAGCACATTCAATGTCATTGTCTCCTTTCCTATAAAAGTAACTTTTAAAATGATGCTAATGAGCCTTAAGTGCTCTGAGAGGTGTTACCAGAGCCCCTCTGTGCTGCTGATTCACATGCTGATACACTGTGCAGGGAGCACTTTCTCCTCCCACTTTGTACAGTAATTTCCACTGCTGCAGTAAGAATACAGCAGGCAGAATGAGGGGTGACTGAGGAATCAGAGAGGGAGGGGAGACATACTGGGGGGTGGGTGATATTATATACTGGGGACGGGTGACATTTTATACTGGGGCTGGAGATAATGGGGCAGATTTACTTATCCTGTCCATTTGCGATCCCGCGGTGCGTTTTACGACTAGGAGTCAGGTCTGCCGCGATTCACTAAGCTGGTGCGCCCGAGTTCCTGCATCTGTCGCTTCTGCACCGAGGTCTGCCGGAGTTCACCTGCTTCTTCCCGGTGTATGTGAGTGTGTGTCTTGCGACACAATACTTTTTTTAAATTACTGATGCGTCACAATCCGATCGCGCGTGCCAGAAACCGGAAGGAATCGCGGTCCCGCGGACCCTTAGTAAATGATATAAATACTGGGGTCTGGTGATATTATATACTGGGGCTGGAGATAATTTATGCTGGGGGCTTCTATTATATACTGGGATCTGGAGATATTGGGGCTCATTTACTAAGGGTCCGTGGGATTGCAATTCCATCGGGTTTGGCGAATAATTCCGATGTGCGCCAAATTGCCCCGGGTTTTTGGCGCACACGATCGGATTGCGTGGGCATTGGACAACCCAACGGATTCGGACAAACCGTGGAATTTAAAAAAAGAATTCTGTCGCAAGACACGCACTCACATACACCAGGAAGAAGCAGGTAAACTCCAGCAGACCTCGGCGCAGAACCGACTGATGCAGGATCGGGCACACGGGCATAGTGAATCGTGGCAGACCCGACTCCTCGTCGGAAAACGCACAGTGGGACCGCGACTAGACCGGGTAAGTAAATCTGCCCCATTATATACTGGGGACTGCTGATATTGTATATTGGGGACTGGAGATATTATATACTGGGGTCTGGAGATATTATATACTGGGGGCTTCTATAATATACTGGGGACTGATGATATTATATACTGGGGTCTGGAAATATATACTGGGGGCTGGAGATATTATATACTGGGGCTGGATATATAATTTACTGGGACCTGGTGATATAATATACTGGTGGATGGTGATATTACATACTGGGCACTGGAGATATTATATAGTAGGGCTGAAGATATTATATATGAGGGCTGAAGATATTATATACTGGGGGCTGCTGATATTACATACTGGGGGCGGCAGATTTTATATACTGGGACTGGATCACTTCATACTATATTCATTTATTAAGTATTTTATTTATAAGTATGTGGTTAGGGGGCACTGTATATTATTCAATAAATTGAGGGGGTTATATATTATGTTACAGGGCACACTGTCTATATTATTTACAGTGTTACATATATATATATATATATATATATATATATATACATACATATATATATATATATATATATATATATATATATATATATATATATATATATATATATACACTCATCGGCCACTTTATTAGGTACACCATGCTAGTAACGGGTTGGACCCCCTTTTGCCTTCAGAACTGCCTCAATTCTTCGTGGCATAGATTCAACAAGGTGCTGGAAGCATTCCTCAGAGATTTTGGTCCATATTGACATGATGGCATCACACAGTTGCCGCAGATTTGTCGGCTGCACATCCATGATGCGAATCTCCCGTTCCACCACATCCCAAAGATGCTCTATTGGATTGAGATCTGGTGACTGTGGAGGCCATTTGAGTACAGTGATCTCATTGTCATGTTCAAGAAACCAGTCTGAGATGATTCCAGCTTTATGACATGGCGCATTATCCTGCTGAAAGTAGCCATCAGATGTTGGGTACATTGTGGTCATAAAGGGATGGACATGGTCAGCAACAATACTCAGGTAGGCTGTGGCGTTGCAACGATGCTCAATTGGTACCAAGGGGCCCAAAGAGTTCCAAGAAAATATTCCCCACACCATGACACCACCACCACCAGCCTGAATCGTTGATACAAGGCAGGATGTATCCATGCTTTCATGTTGTTGACGCTAAATTCTGACCCTACCATCCGAATGTCGCAGCAGAAATCGAGACTCATCAGATCAGGCAACGCTTTTTCAATCTTCTACTGTCCAAAACCGGTGTGGTTTTCTGCTGCTGTAGCCATCTGCCTCAAAGTTCGACGTACTGCTCTTCTGCCTACCTTGGTTGTAACGGGTGGTGATTTGAGTCACTCTTGCCTTTCTATCAGTTCGAACCAGTCTGCCCATTCTCCTCTGACCTCTGGCATCAACAAGGCATTTCCGCCCACAGAACTGCCGCTCACTGGATGTTTTTTCTTTTTCGGACCATTCTCTGTAAACCCTAGAGATGGTTGTGCGTGAAAATCCCAGTAGATCAGCAGTTTCTGAAATACTCAGACCAGCCCTTCTGGCACCAACAACCATGCCACATTCAAAGGCATCAAATCACCTTTCTTTCCCATACTGATGCTCGGTTTGAACTGCAGGAGATTGTCTTGACCATGTCTACATGCCTAAATGCACTGAGTTGCCGCCATGGGATTGGCTGATTAGAAATTAAGTGTTAACGAGCAGTTGGACTGGTGTACCTAATAAAGTGGCCGGTGAGTGTATATATATATATATATATTTATATATAAATATATATATATATATATATATATATATATATATATATATATATATATATATAGATACAAAGAGGTTAGGCAGCACTCGGGAAAAGTTACGAACTCGGGTGCAATTCCCAGGACCTGAACCAAGGTCCATCAAAACATAGAACAGCAAAAAAATGGCAGCTTTCTCAAGGCTCCAGATGCAAGGAGCCGAAACGTAGCCTTGACACATGTGTGAATAAATGAGTACGTTTTTCTGATTTCCACAAATCTCGGAGTGCTGCCATATTTTTGCTGTTATATATATATATATATATATATATATATATATGTAAATACGGTATATACTCGGGTATAAGCCGAGACCCCTAATTTTTTCACCAAAAACTGGGAAAACCCATTGACTCGAGTACAAGCCGTGGGTGGGAAATGCATTGGTCACAACAAACTTACATACTCACCTTTGGCCGGTCCCGATCCTCTGGTCCCCGTGGCTCCCGTTCTTTCTTCTCTTTGCTGTAACAGCCGATAGAGAAGCGTCCATGCAATCTACCGGCCGCCGCATCATAGTGTGTGCCGGCCAGCAGATGGCATGGACGCATCTCTGCTGGCTAATACAGCATAGAGAAGACAGAAGAGCAGCCGCACTGAGCATTGGGGTGCTGGTCCTTTTTATGGTTTTCCTGATAAAATTGGTGGACATCATGTAGCAGGTGTATCTATGTACTGAAGACTCGTATGGGGCCCACAATCTTTCTAAAGCCCAGGGCCCATGGTGGTCTTACTCATTGTGAGACATTGTACACCACAGAGGGGCTCTAGTAACAATTCCCAGAACTCTTCTGGCTCCTTAGCATAATTTTAAAAGTTGATTTTAGAAGGAAAGAGGCCAATAATAATAAATATAAAAAGATTACCACAGTCACAGTGCCGAAAAGTTAGTGCTCTTGGTTTATCATTCTTGATTTTGATGGTAGATCTCCTTTAAAGAACTCCCAATAGTTTGACCATAATAATCCCACATTCACTTATTAAAAGCTATGTCAGTCCATGTTGCTACCTTACTTGCATTATGCTTTTTTAAAAGAGACCAGGTAAAAGTATAAACAGGTTAGATATAATAATGTTAGAATACATTTGAGGGTGTAGTTAGTAGTAGCAGGACTGTAATTTATATTCCAGGATTGTAGCTGGACTTGGTGTATTGGTATATGAAATCTCTTTCCTTAACACAGCACAGCCCCTCCTCTGAGTAAATGCTATAGTATCCAAACAGAAGCCTTCCTCAGCAGTGACTAACAGGAGTGGGGAGGGATTGTACCGCATTCAATGAAGGGATCTCACACAGAGTGCCCAAAGTCCAGCTACAATCCTTAAATATTAATGCATTGTTTGCATTCCTCCTGCTACTAACACACACTGAAGTATGGTTATATTGATCTCCAGGCCTATTACCTAACACTGTAGCTTTTCATGGTCAAACATATTTTTTAAACTTCTTTTCAGCTCTTCCTGATCCCTGGCCTACTCACATGATCGTCAAATTGACTAGATGATTCACACCATTATTTTTGAACTGGAAACCAGTTTCCCCATTCATTCCTCATTCATTTCTCCATTCATCTCCCATAGAAATGAAATTTGCTTCACGTATTACAAGCTGTGTAAATTGGCAAGCAAGTGCGCCCATCATATATGGGGGGGGGGGGGGGGGCTGGACCAAGCTGAAAAGAAGCTATATAAAGTGTGAGGTAAGAATTGTAACACCACACAGTCAACAATCAGATAAATAAAAACCTTGAGAGTTTTTGTCTATCTTTTTTCATATACTATATATTCCCTTTATTTGGTTTGGATTTATTAAATTGTTAGCACAGAAGGAAGAAGGAATATTAAAGAAATATTCTTATCTGGACATTCACATTTAACTTAATTTATCTACCTACCATATTTATATATTTTTTCAACTACATGTTATTAAAAAAAATTACCATTGTGAACATAACTAGATAATTTCCATAGATGTAGCCATGTTGTCCCTTAGAAATATTATTGTTGTTCTTGGATACGACCATCTCTGCCGGAGTGATTGCATGCAGAATCAAATAGTTTTTGCCTATGAAATGGCTGCATATCTCACAGTTGTACAGGCAGGACTCAATAGTGCATGTGTGACCAAAGTTGCCAGGGTGGTTGTATCCAAGGACAACAATCTTGTTTCTAAGGGACCATATGACTACATTTATTGGAAATATTTCTAAAGATGCATTGGAAATTATATTTGAATATGAATTAAATTATATGTGAATGTCCGGATAAGAATACCCCTTTAAACACAGACAAAGAAATTTCTGTAGCTTTTAACCATGTACCCCATCATTGAATTTTTAGTTTATAGAAAAATCTGGAAGGTGTTTTGATATTTTTGCTCAGTTGCTTTATAGAACTGTATCATAACTTTTTTGAGCGACTTGTGTGCTTTAAAATAATGAGGGAAAGTTTTCAGGGTGGTCTGTGTACAGTACAATAACAACTATATTACATTCCCGTTGCTATCTGCCAGGTTGGTCATTTGTCTTTGATCATTCCACTGCAGGAATGGTTGGACTTGATAATTGGCTTCAAGTTGTGATATCAAGTGGGAAGGAGATTTAACCTCTTTTCAAAAAAAAAAAAAAACATTTCTAAAGAATTTTACCTAAAACTGCTTGTAAAAATTAGTGAAGAGCTTTAATCTGAGGGCAATAAAGATTATTGAGCTGTGGGGATCATTTTGTGTTTGCGCCAGCGACATAAGTAGAAGTTGTGGATCATGATGACAATTAACCACCAGAAACGGGGGCCCTATTGTGTACATGCCACATCCAGCATTGAGAACTCGATGAATAGTTTCGAGCTGTAGCAAATAAGAAAAACAAATCAGGAGAGCAAGCCTTGCTGTAAATTCTTGTACAGAAAGAAAAAAGTCTCCGAAAAAATTATAATTCTGTTGAAAACAGCATGGCAAGTGCAACCATGAATTTACAAGACAAATAACACTGCCTGCAATGGGAGCGGGCAGCAGCTGTTTAGCTGAAGGCTGCCTTAGCATTCCTCCCTATACATGGACAAAACCTTGAACTAACACTAAACTTAGCCATAGCTCCGAAAAATAAACACATATCAACAAAAGTTATTCTGTGGGCAATTTTATTCATCGTGATGTTCTCTTGTCATTATTTCTTTTATTTTGCAACAATTGCACTGCGGGGGTTGGCTGCATATTCTACAGATTTCCAAATGGTTCTCGAAAATCTACTGGACACTATATAAAATAGGAGTAGGTTACTTTGCCCGAGGATGCAGCTCTTTGATGAAGGGGAATGGCTAAAGATGGGGTAAATTGTGCAAAAATTAATCCAAAAACAAGTGTTTTAGAAAAAAAAGTAGGTTTCATCTTAGCCAAAAACAAAAATGCTAACACTGTATCGATGTATCTGCTTTATTGGAGCTTTTGTATAAAACCTGATGTCACTTGCACTGGCTTTAACTATTTGCCGAAGGGGCTTTAGATATGTAGGATAGTTAGCTCTAGCAGCTGGAAACTTTTAGGCACTCTTGGGAGATGCTGTGCATTAGTATAGCTGCAGGGGCTGGTGTAGATTTCAGTGCTAACTTGGGGCACCCTCCTACTATGAGTTTTAGTTAATCTGACCAAATGGGGTATTTCCATTCTGGCCGTCTCACTTCACCCACTTATTTCTAAAATGAAAGATGCCACAATTATTGGCCAAAAAGTGTCAAGTGCTTTGATAGCTAAATATGTCAGAGATGTCAGAGTACTCATCCAATCCCCTTATGGACCAGGACTATCGATTCTCATATAAGTGTGGATCAGTACTCTTTGCCTGCCATAGTCTTGCACTTAGTAAGCTAGCTGTGTTATTCTATCATTCTGTATTATGGTATTTTTGACCCTTTTCTTCTTTTCTTGGCTATCCAGTTACCTTGTGATTTTGTACAGGTTGTCCTCGTGGTTTGGACCCGTATTTGATGACTATTTATGTTTGCATTATCTAGTGTTGGTCTCTGTGTTCCCACTTTGGCACAGGTATGAAACGATGATTGGTTGTCTACCATCTACCTAAGCTGCGCTGGGCAAATAGGTAGGAACAGCTGAGAAAAGGTTTAGTCTCAGGGTTCACTGTCTCTGTCTGTGTCTCCTGTCCTTTCCCTACCCTGCAAAACTGTATTTTTAACAGATCCCACTTAAAAAAATATAGTAGTAATACAAGTATTGCATAAATAGATTTAGAACTGGTGAAACTGATCATTTAGGAGGGATAAAGACAAGGATCTAAAACATGCAAGCTATTATGCATCATGCTATGAAGGAAAAGCCAAATGCACTTTGAAATGTGTCTAAAAAATAGAGACTGAGAGAAATATTGCCAAGGAGAGCAAAAATAATCCCAAAATAATTTTCAAGTGCATAAAAGATAATAAATTTTATACGCAGAGTGTAGCCCCTCTGAGGAGTTACCTGGGGGTCATGGAGGAGGGAGATGAGGAAAGGGCCAGTCTACTGAATGTCGCCTTCTCGACTGTCTTTACCCAGGAAAATCCCCTGGTGGAAGTCATGTTGAGGAATGATTTAAATTCTTTTTGGAATGTCAACAGTTTTACCTAGGAAGAGGTACAGCGCCGCCTCAAAACCACTAAGATAGATAAATCACCGGGGCCAGATGACATACACCCCTGGGTTTTGCATGAACTATGTGTCGTGAAAGGCAAACCATTATTTTTAATATTTTTAGATTCCCTGAGGACTGGTTATGTTCCACAGGACTGGCGCATAGCAAATGTGGTAGCAATATACAAAAAAGGATCAAAAAGTGATCCTGGAAACTACAGACCTATATTTATATTTGAAGAGAAATAGAAATATTTGAAGAGTTTGATAGAGATGCTATTCTGGAGTACCTCACTGTGCACAACCTTATAACCCAGCATCAGCATGGGTTTATGAGGGATCGGTCCTGTCAGACTAATCTGATTGGCTTCTATTAGGAAGAAATCTGGGAGATGCTGTGTATATCTGGATTTTTCCAAAGCATTTGACACAGTGCTGCTTAAAAGGTTGGTACATACAATGTGACTGCTGGGACTAGGGGAAAATCTGTGTATTTGGGTAAGTAATTGGCTTAGTGATAGAAAACAGGGTCATCATTAAAGGCACATTCTCAGATTGGGTTGAGGTTACCAGTGGAGTGCCACAGAGGTCAGTATTGGGGCCACTTCTTTTTAATATTTTTATTAATGACCTTGTAGTGGGTTTACACAGTCAAGTTTCAATATTTGCAAATGATACTAAGCTGTGTAAAGTAATAAATACTGAGGTCGATAGTTTAGCATTACAGAGGTATTTATGGAAGCTGGAGGAGTGGGCAGAGAAATGGTTGATGAGGTTTAATGTAGATAAATGTAAATTTATACTCTTGGGCCATGGAAACAAAAAGTATAATTATGTTCTAAACAGTCAATTATTTGGTAAAATTGGATCTAAAAAGGACTTTGGCTATTGGTGGATGGTAAACTTAATTTTAGTGACCAAAGCCAGGCGGCTGCTGCTAAAGCAAATAAAATCATGGGATGTATCAAGAGAGGAATAGATTCTCATGATAAAGACATAGTTTTACCCTTATACAAATCCCTGGTCAGACCACACATGGAATATTGTGTACAGTGTTGGGCACCAGTGTATAAGGACGTAGTAGAACTGGAACGGGTGCAGAGGAGAGTAACCAAGATTATTAGGGGAATGGGGGGACTAGAATACAATGACAGATTACAAAATTTGGAATTTTTCAGTTTAGAAAAAAGATGACAAAAGATGAGGGAAGACCTGATTACAATGTAAAAATACCTGAACGGACAGTGCAAGGATCTCTACAAAGATCTTTTCATACCCAGGCCTGTGACTAGGACAAGGGGACATCCTCTACGCCTAGAGGAGAGGCTGTTCTACCATCACCATAGACAGTGGCATCCTCTGGACCTAGAGGAGAGGTGATTCTACCATCACCATAGACAGGGGGCATCGTCTACGCCTAGAGGAGAGGCGGTTCTACCATCACCATCGACAGGGGCATCCTCTGCACCTAGAGGAGAGGCGATCCTACCATCACCATAGACAGGGGGCATCCTCTACACCTAGAGGAGAGGTGATTCTACCATCGCCATAGACAGGGGGCATCCTCTGCGCCTAGAGGAGAGGCGATTTTACCATCACCATAGACAAAGGTTCTTTACTGTACGAGCAGTGAGACTGTGGAACTCTCTGCCGCAGGAGGTTTTTTGGAGGACTTTATGTACATGTTCAAGAGAGGCCTGGATGCCTTTCTGGAGAGCAAAAAGGAAAAAAGATTTGTTTAATCCTTAAAGGTTGGACTTGATGGACTTGTGTCTTTTTCCAGCC
Organism: Engystomops pustulosus; assembly: GCF_040894005.1. Taxonomy (NCBI): domain Eukaryota; kingdom Metazoa; phylum Chordata; class Amphibia; order Anura; family Leptodactylidae; genus Engystomops; species Engystomops pustulosus. The sequence goes on from NC_092411.1 coordinate 245,359,355, forward strand.
TTATATACAATGATACTATGATTAACAGTCAAGTCCTAGGTGCAGGTAGCCTTATACATCCAAAAAACACCACCTTGATCTAATATTAGGAACCTGACAGCAATATCTGACCCAGGTTGTTTCTGTAGGAATATGGCCATTGGTAGGTGTCCCTTTTTACCTTATGATCTTATTGTTACACTTTCAGTAACTACAGCTCATTGTAACAAATATGTATGGTGTTCAGTGGGAACCATTTTTAGCTGTAAGAACCTGGACACATTTTTCTGACATTATCCCTGAGAGGGTGTTATGAAGAAACTAAATAATCCTTCAGTAGCATTACTACTCAGGACAAATTTTTGACCTAATTTTTCAGCCTCACCCGGTCAATGTACAGTTGTTGCAGCTAATGCAATGTTTTGGCACCTGGCATACCTTGACAAATGACCCCCAAAGTATTTTAAAGATTGATTGTGGTTTCCAGTTACACTGAAGAATTTACAAGTAACTTCAAGGTTGCATTGATTTCGACTGAGTTAGAAACCCTTCCATAGAACAATTCACTATGGTGACAATACACGTAACACGGTGAAACATCAATATTTCCCAGATATCGATAGCTGCATAAAGGATTGCCATTCTGGTACGTAATGAGAATGAAAAAAAGGGAACAAGAGGAGGCTGAGTGTGAGAGAGAAATACAGTATCTCACATCCGTCTAAATAGGACTGTGACTTTGATGCCCCCTGGCTGCCCTCGTGTGATTCGTCTGAGAAGGTTGTTTCTATGATAAGCTCTTTGTCTGTTAAGATCGCCTTTTCCACTTCAACATTGGTCTTCAGAAGGAAGCAAAGATTGATGCTTGAAATAATCTGTAAGTAAGACTATACAAATCGTGCTGGATGACTATACTCTCCAGAAAGGTAGATAGATAGATAGATAGATAGATAGATAGATAGATAGATAGATAGATAGATAGATAATAGATATGAGATAGATGGATAGATAGATAGATAGATAGATAGATAGATAGGCAGATAGATAGATAGATAGATAGATATGAGATAGATAGGAGATAGATAGATAGATAGATAGATATAGATGGATATGACACTAATAGATAGGAGATAGATAGATAGATAGATAGATAGATGATAGCTAGCTAGCTAGCTAGATAGATAGATAGATAGATAGTAGATAGATAGATAGATATTATTACATGTTATTTGCTTCTTCCAATTACATCCAGTTCAGAGATATCTTATTGATTACCTTCGTTTCCTATATAATCCGGATGTCATATAGGTTCACTGCGGATTTTACTTTACATGACTGACATTGCATCATTAAGGCTCAAGTTCTGTAAAGGAAAAGCCGTCAGCATCTAGTCCCTGGGAACAGATATTGGTGACCACAGCTGAAGGAGAACAGCATTGGTTTACATTGTCATGTCAATATGCACAGACATAAGTCTGTGCATATTGACATGACAATGTAAACCAATGCATAGTAATAGTTTATAATAGTAATAGTTTATATTACTTTGTACTGTTGAAATAACGGAGGGGGGAGACTTTTATTTTATCCAATTTATTTATGAGCATACATTGGGCCACATGTATCACTCGTTTTTTCTGTTGTTTTTGCGCCTTTTCATACTGGTGCACCGTTTTTGCGCCAGTTTGGGACACGTCAAACTAGCCGCACAGCTAAAATAACCAGCTTTCCCTCATTTATCCTAGCAATCCAGATGTTTTGCTGCGCCTAATTATATTCATCACTTGCAACGTTTTCATTTAGGCGCAAAAACGGGCTCAAAAACACTCCAGCCCTGGCGTTAACTGAAAAGAAAGCACTGAGCCCCTTTGCAGAACAGCTAATTTCTAGAAGCAAAGCTCAGCCAGACCCTGCAGACACTAGAACAGATAATGCAGACATTAGATGCTCTGCAGACAGGAGCTGCACACTCTATTTACAGTTCATCACCTTCTATTTACAAAACATTCTGCAAAATCCTGAGCTCAAAGCAAGAGCTGAGAACTTTGCAGAATGTTGCAGATACTACAGACAAGTGTCCCCCATGTAATTCTGCACAGAATCCCCCTCAGACACCAGTGTGTATGAGGGGAATACTGTGCAGAATTACAGGGGTGCAGCAGGAGACCAGCACTGGGAGATCCCCTCCAGGAGAAGCCCTGCTGATTAGGTCTCTGGGTGCAGGGTGTCACACACCTGGGTTCTGCTGTGAGTGTTACCTTCATTCTGGGATGTGGGAGAAGCAGAGAGGAGCTTGTAGCAGGATCACATGTAACTGCCTGAATCTAACATTGCGCCGAAACTGCGCCAAAATTGTGCCTAAACTGAGTTAAAGTAAAGTGATTAATAAGATGCAGAAAATATACTTATCACAGATGGTTGTAGCTTGTGATAATTCTGGCAAAACAGTGCGCCAGAATTTAGACGCAAATACTACACTTACATGCAGAAAAGTGATAAATGTGGCCCATTATGTATAAAATGTGAATGCTGTAGTTGTTTTTCCCTTTAATATGACAGCTATCAACAAATTGTATTCAACTCTTAAAGCGGTTGTACACATGGCAAAGCTCTGTGCTCCGTACATCTAGCAAGTCCAGAAAATCTTAGTATGCAGAAGTACAGACCCTCTATAGTGTAGAAAGAATTCATGACTTTATCCTCACATCACATGCATAGGACAAGAGGAGAGATAGCAAAAACTAAACTTTACATCTCAGCCCCCATACTGAAACAAGTACATAGTGGAGTTAAGTTACATAGTTTATACGGTTAAAAAGGGAAAGGATGAGGAAGGGATTTAGGGGAAAAAGTTATATATACATAATATAACATAATATACATAATTGTCAATGTTATTTAGACCCTTCTTGAAGCTCTCTTCTGTCCCTACTGTGACCAGAGCCTGAGGAATGCTATTGCACAGATTGACAGTTCTCATAGTATAAAAAGCCCTGTCTCCTTTAGTGACTAAACCTCCTTTTCTCCAGACAGACACGTGGCCCCCAAGTGGGAAGCTAGTTAAGTGCCTACTGGAGAAATTGCATATGTATACTCCATATATACTCGAGTATAAGCCTAGTTTTCCAGCACAAAAAAATGGGCTGAAAACCCAAACTTGGCTTATACTCAAGTAAAAAAAAAATATATCAAAACTCACCTTTCCGGCTTCTCCCGCTGCTGGCTATTTACTGGGGCAGGGGACTGGATATATACTGGCGCAGGGTGCTCGCTATATACTATGGGGCAGGGCCCGGCAGGCTATATAATGGGGAGGCTGTGAACATTGCATTTCCCACCCTCGGCTTATACTCAAGTCAATAGGGGCCTTGGCTTATACTTGGGTCGGCTTATACTCAAGTATATACAGTATATATATATATATATATATATATATATATATATATATATATATATATTTGTATATCGTATCCACTAATTTTAGAGCCACAGATTCACACCCTTACAATGTAGGCAATTTAATACATATCTCACATTGGATACTTTCCAACACAAGGCTAGCCCGTAGTGCACCAACAGACTTAGCCTGAAATAATACACATAAACTTTAGAAGACAAACGCATGAGGGATGAACTGAAACCTTTAAAAGATTAAAATTTCTGATTCATTTTAGATAATACGGTTATGAAGTTTGAACCAACAGCCTGTAGGGAGACTCTATGTTTTTGATACCTGAGGATTTACAGCAAATAAGGTTATGAGGTGAAATATTCATGCTGATCAAAGCAAAGTCACTCCCACTGCTGAGGTGTATGTCACGTCTGTGATAAAACTGCTGTGCACATTTAAGTTCTATGCAGCATAATGACTATTACAGAGAGAAGTGGAAAGGTTTACGCAGCAGATAAAGTATTATACCAATCAAAAGCTAATGGTGAAAGTGCTAGTATTAATACCAAATATACATTCTGAAAAATCCACATTTTCCAAAGTAAAAAAACTCCTATGCACATAGGCATAAAGAAAGCTACAGTAAAGCTGTCATTAATATAAACATTAACTCCAGAACCTCAGAAACTCACAAAATGATTGCTATAGCAACTTATGTGTAAAGTGTACCCTCCAAAGGTAGAACTAGGTAATGTAGTGTCAAAGCATTGAAGCTCACACTGCACCAACTCTGCTCCGGAAATCCAATACTGAAGGATAAGGGATATCTATCTATCTATCTATCTATCTATCTATCTATCTATCTATCTATCTATCTATCTATCTATCTATCCTGTACTATAACTACTGACCGACATAATGGTGCATATTTTCAATGTACTGTAGATATATAATTCTCCCATTAGATTAAAGGAGACTTGTCACAGTAAACATGTATGCATCAGAATTAGTGCAGAAATTGGTGGACAGTTTAGATTGATCTATGAATTAGAAAATGGATTTCAAACACCAGGCCACCAGGTAAAGTCAGGGGTGCTGTGGTGGTGGTCAATTCTCTCTCCTGAAATTTTGTATGATGTCACACCCGGGTGGGTAATATGAATTTGTATCATTTTGGTCATGTCTATTTCGACATGATATTGGAGATGTATATACATTGGTTTATTTAGGACCACCACCACTTTTCTTCCTGCTTTTGTCGAATTTTTATTGTGGTTTTTAATAATTTGTCTTGATTGCTGTATTTTGTGTAAATAAAGATTGATATTATTATCTTATTTCAAGTTGTGTCATAGTTTCTAATCTATGACCTTTTGGTGACTTTTGTCCTATTTGTTCTATATTGGTAATGCACCAGGTAAAGTCAGTCCGGTCCAAGGTAATGGTACTTGCAATACTCAACTTTCCTCACTCCCCCCGAAGCAGCTGCAGTCGTCTTCTTTACTCCTTTGTGCACCTTCTGTTCACACCAGATGTAAATCTGGCTGATGTGATGACATCATCTTGTCTGCCGGCTTCAGAGCTGGCACGTACAGCTGGTGACATAGAAGTAAAGAACATGACTGCTATGGAGGAGCAGGGAAAGGTGAGTAAATGTTTGTGTGTTTTTTTCTACAGCAGGACATAAACATACATTGAGGTGGGGCAGAGGATTCTTAGGGGCAGTGTAACTTTTGTTATGGGTCACTGTGGGTGCTGGGGTAGGGCACAGTGGCTGCTATGGGGGCAGTATGATTATTGGCTGCTGTGGGGGCACTATGATTTACTTATAAGGTTTACGTATCAAATAAGCATACATACCCATTGACTGATTAACTCTACCAGTTACCACACAGAGAAGACTGTCAACTACTGTACTGGACTATCCGCTGGACTCAGGGGTGAATTGTATTTATAGTAACAGTATAGCACTATAAGAGACTACGTTCATTCCACACCTTTATGAGTTATGGAAGCAATGTTGCTCATTGTGATAAGCTGTTTTGGCAACTCTTATATACCTCCATTGTAGTTTTAGAAATATCATGTAACAAGTGGTTTCTGCAAAAAGTGGGCTACAGATCTAGACCCATATGAGGGGCTGACATGCGAATAACTCAAAAATGGGACTTCATGGACATTCTGTGACAATGTATTTCAAAGAAAACAACTTGTTCAATTCCATGCATGTTTAGTAATAGCTGACTGCATTTTAATTGTGTAGTACCAGGACCATTCTTGGTAGATGTATAATCTTTCGTAAAAAAAAAACATAATGCATCAGCATGTTCTGTTTTGTTTTTGTATTTTGCTTTTTCAAGGGTTATTCTCCTCTGGGCATTTAAATTTAATTTAATCCATTTGCCATATGTAAACATTTCTTCAATTAGATGTTATTAAAAAAAAATGTTCCTGTGTGTAGATATTTTCTCATAAATGTAGCAATGTTGTCCCTTAGAAACGTGATAGCTTCCTCGGATACGACCACCTCACATTTTGTCAGCGGTGGCCAGACATGCGCTATTGAGCTCTGCCTGACCATCTGGATTCAGCAATCATTATCACTGGACGGCTGCTAAACATGTAGTAACTCCCGGACATTTCATATACAAAAACTTTTTGTTTCCTTGTGCAATCGCTCTGGCAGAGTTGGCCGTATCCAAGGACACAGTCTTGTTTCTAAGGGACCATATCACTACATTTATGAGAAATTATTTTCACACAGGTACATTTTTAAATGAAATCAAATTGAAGAAATGTTTATGGCAGATTATTGAATCTGAATGTGAATACCCTGACGAGAATACCCCTTTAATGCCTTCCAGATACCCTTTTTTTCTGACAGAGCCGTATTATAGCTTGGTCTCTCCTAAGCATATTGGGAGAAAATTATAAACACTGGTGTTTTGCGCTTCAGTCTTAAAACAATTCCCTCTCCTTTCCCAGCCCATTTTATGCCCCAGAAGGCAGAAAAGCTTTCAAACTGGCGCAACAGAATTTGGTAACTGCCATGTTTGCCAGAAAACTGTGGAATAGGCATTATAAATCTCCTGCATTGTAGTTAAAAGATTTATTTAAAAGCTGGAAAAAATTCCAAATGTGGAGAAAATTGAAGTTGTGCCCTTCATTTTCAACTGGTATTGTTTTGTGACATTCTTAATACTCTAATAATTAAATATTGCCATTATTCCTTATCAACATCCAAATGCAAGACTTTTTCTCTTATCTATGATGAACATCACACATCAAATGGAGCTTTCCTCAACAACTCCATTTATAGAATCCGAATGAAAGGATAATGTACAAACAAGCATTCTTGCCAAAATGTATTTTTCTTAAATTATCTTTTATTTTTCATCAAATATCAAACCAGGGAGACATTACCTTAGGACAAAGAGTTTGTGTTAGGACACTAGTGACATTTTAGAAAATTCCCACTTTTGTATTACTTAATTCTCACGGCATTATGATTGCATATTTTGGTCCCCATAGCCCACATACGCCCAGTCCTCTTCTTTTGGACTGCCAGAGATGAAAGCCAAGGTCTGCTTGTCTGTAGAATGTCAGTAGAATGAAACATAATAAATGTATTCTGCTTTATTCATTGTAAACATTCACGATTCCTTTCAGGGATTTTCCTACCCACAAACTATTATTGTACACAAGAATTGGTGAATGGTGGGGGATCCACCATCTATGATGAGTGACTACTATTCACTATGGATGGAGCCCGAAACCGAAAGCTGACGCTGCTCACCAAGGGCATTTCCCACATTGAAGGGGTTTTCCGACATTAGTGAAAACTTTACTGGTGGGCTGGGGCTGTAAAAAAATAAACTAGGTGCTCCCAGTGTCCTGTGCCTCCATCTGTCGATGTAAACAAACAGGGGCATGGCAAGTGGCATTGTCGGAGCAGAGCTTCAGTGCTCCTGTAAACAAACAGGGGCATGGCAACAACGGAGAGCAGTGTTAGACACTGAGGACACAGCGGGAGGTATAAGGTTTTTTTTTTCACGACAGCAGTCCCCCAAGCCCACCTGTAAAGTTTTTATTAATGTTGGACAACCCCTTAACCTCAGCGATAAAAGGTCACTAAGGTTGGGGGCTGAAAAAAAACTTTTGTCTACAGTATATCAAATTACTGTTCAATATTCCTAAATTCTGTGGCTATGTCATAAAAACCTAAAGTAGGAATATTCCTTTAAGGAGAAAAATAAAATAATCTGTGCCGTCTTTAAAGACAATGAGAAATTTGTGCATTTTTTAACTAGGCCTTCGATAGGCCATTAACACTCTACAGAACTCATGATAAATGTACATGCAGAAATGATCTGTTATTATAGATGAATTATTCTGGAATGTTTATAGTCGCCATTGTATGGAGGAATCATGGTTGCATTAACCTGTCTACTGCTTGTAATTTACTGTACAGGCAATAATTGTTTTTTTTTTCCATGCGTGTTTATATGTATTAAAAATTAAAATTTAATTCACTTAATCTAAATATTCAAAGTGATATATCTATATTTCATGAAGAGACTTGAAAATTAGATTAAAGAATTCCTCAGCCTTTAAGCACTTTGTTTTTTCTACATTTTCTACATCTATTAGTCATAAAATATACGAATAAATATATTTTCTGTTGTCTTAAGAGAAGGGCATGTGTAAAGTGACTTTAAATAAATTTAGGTCATCTGCGCTGCCTGTAAGATATTTCTGTAAAACATTTGCCATAAACTTCTCATCAGTAGCCGAATATGAACTACTACATGGATTTTTAATACAAAGGGTCAGTTGTTTTTTACTGTACTAAAAATTTTAATCTAAACTGCTTAGTAAATAAATTTGGGGATGTGTTGAAACATATTTAAGCAGAAGTTTTCAATATTACTTTAAACTCTGGATTTAGTCCCCGGGTTATGTACAGGATAGGTTCTGTAGGTTTGTTCTTAAGTTGAATTTGTATGCAAGTCGAAACTGTATATTTTATAATTGTAACTCCAGACAATTTTTTTTTGGTCTTTGCGACAAATGGATGTTAAAAATGTTGGGCTGCCATAAGAACCAGGATTAACAATATGACTTAATTACAGACACATTTGAGAACTATTGTAGCTCTTTATTGTAAACTAAGGCTAAGGTACAGTAAATTACCAACATCCAGAGGTCCGTTTGTAACTATAGGTCGTCTGTAAGTCAGGTGTTCTGAAGTAGGGGACTGCCTGTACTTATGTATGTATTTATGTATGTATTTAAATAAGAGAAAAAAATCACTGTCAATGACAATATTTAAACAAAATAAGAATTTTTGTGAAATTTGAAGGATTATATTCAGCAGGAGACAAGAGGTATGAGGTAGCAATCAAAATGGTAAATGTCTTCCATATGGGTGCAATTGCAACTCCCAATACTATTATTATGTGCAAAGTAAAATAATTGAAAATATGTAATAATATATTAATTGAAATTTTTGTTTTCATTTATATTTAATGTTGTACTATATATATTATATAAACTACATTTTGTAGTTTCTTCTCATGTAAGATAACTGATGAAAAGTACAAAGATGTTAGAATAGAGCAACCCAGGAACCCTACAGCTTTCGCTATTCAACAAAAATATTCATCTCTTTACAATACTTAAATAACATTTGGCAGCCAAGAAGTTATCATGATGTCCAATGAGGCCTCTACCATTGTCAGTTGTGAAAAGATTCTGTTGAAAGTCTCAGCGGACTTTACACAATTTACCAGGACACCTTTAGAAAAATAATTTAGAACTCATGGTCTGTTACTGTGACATGGAGACATTGAGAAACAAGATTCTTCAAAATGCTCAGAATTACCACAAAAGGTAAGACTAATATAAAACAAACACCATAAAAATTGCAATAGCAGGCCAAAATAAAACTTCGGACAAGCAGTATTAGATCATTTCACAGAAGATTTCAAGACTTTTTCAAGACAAATTTGTCAAGATTCCCTAGAATAACATTGTTACAATGGCAGAAGTGTAAGAAGACATTTATACAGAGCAAATCTGTATATTAAAGCTGCAAGTTCTCCTAAAAGATACGTTTCTTGAATAAATCATAGACATCTCCAGAATTGCTCCACTTCTGCTGTGATACATAACCCCATAGCGATCTAATTTGGGAATTCACAGGGTGTTATCGCACGCCGCAATGATGTATTTGAAGAACCAGTTCTTAGATTTACAAATGAACACAGATTTTTGCATGACAGACAAAAGTAATAAATGTACTGGGAGCTCCCTGCTGAAAATGCATTTCCTGCGGTTGCCTCACATGATTGTATTAGCTTGTGTTATGCTGTGAACGTAAATATTCATAGTATATTCATACACAGGGTGACACAAAACTAAACTCACTTCTTCCATCTGTTTAACTTTATCAAAGCCCTGTCAAGCACCATATGTAATTAACTCATTTTTATCTATACTGAGCCGCTCGTTTATGTGGATATGAGCAGTGTGTTTGAAGAAAACAGGATCAAAAGTTTGGTGCGAAAAGATGGGAACAATCTTAAGGTGGCACAGCTGGGAACATGGTTTCTCAAGCAGAGATATTAAGTCGTGCTATCAGAAGACAAATTGTAGTCACAATGCTAAATCCTATCACATTCAGTAAAGTTTACTATATGTTGTGTGCCAAAGTAGATAAAATACACATGGGAACAATGATGTTCTCCAATTAATGTAGAAACTAATTATTGTAAAATATATTATTATGATATGTTGACTCTATACTGTAGAAATTGGGCCAAGAGTGAGCATTGAAGTGGTTGTAATGATGCCTGGAGGACTTGTAAATACAGGCAGTCCCCTACTTAAGAACACTCGACTTACATACGACCCCTTGTTACAAACGGGCCTCTGGATATTGGTAATTTATTGTACTTTAGTCCTAGGCTACAATGATCAGCTGTAACAGTTATCACAGGTGTCTGTAATGAAGCTTTAGTGTTAATATTGATTCTTAAGACAACCCAACATTTTTAAAATCCAATTGTCACAGAGACCAAAAAAGTTCTGGTTGGGATTACAATGATAAAATATACAATTCCGACTTACATACAAATTCAACTTAAGAACAAACCTACAGACCCTATCTTGTATGTAACCCGGGGACTGCCTGTACTATAGAATGCAATAAATGTAATTTTGTAAAAATTCATCGTTATCACTAGTTATCGTTATTACCCATTCTACCTAGATACTGAGCCCCCAAAGAATTTAGATTAATTGTTAAGTCCAACATAATGTTAAAATTATTTTACTGGTAATACCTCTAGTTCTATTGATAGACTAATATCAATTATACTCAGTGGTTGTGGTGGGGGTTATCTCCACTAAGTTGCACATCCGTATTTGCACAATTTTTTATTGCAAAATTGGCGTAAATCTAAAAGGCACCAATGTTTGCTGTGAACATTTTCGTAGTTATGGACATGCAACCTTTTTGGGGCGCAAAAACATGCACATTAGGCTTGACAGAGTTGTGTTAAATTTAATATTCTCAGTTTTTTTTTTCTGTAAGGCTCTGTTCATAGTTGCATCATGACCTTCATTCACTTCAAAGTCATAATTTCTTTATGGCAAGTTCTCCAATGGCCTATGGTATGTCAAATTTCAGCTAGTTTTCTGTAATTTAGAGAGACTGGCCATTGCAACGTCAATATCCTAAAACCTAAATACTTTACCATGAAAAGCCTCTAATTGTCACAACATTTCCCAAACAGTCCCAAAGCATCATGTGGTAATACTTTTTATTTGCACTATTAGTTTATTTTATTAAGCTAACGATCCCATACTTTTTGACTGCTCAATCAGTAGTTTGTCAACTCACAGTTCATTTTTCATCACATAGTTTAGATATATCATGTTTCCTTCTATCTCCTGGTCAAGCTGTACCACTCATCCTAACAAAAATGGAATGTTGATGACACCTTGGAAAATAATTAAAAGTATAAAAACAATCCAAAAATATACATCATTGTAATAATAAGATTTCACATCTCAGTTATACCCATCGCAATGGATATAAATAAGCTTGAACTACATACCTTAGATGTTCTCCTAATTGAATGTTACAAGTAATTTCTCTTTGATTGCTAATTGCCTCAAATGTGTTAAGAGAAAATAACAATGTTTTTATACCTTGGAATAATGCTACAAGTCTATGTTTGAGAGGGCTTTTAAGGTGAACTAAAGATTTAAATGAGAACAAAACAGTAAAGAAATGTCATCCTATTATTTACAAAATAATGAACATATATCTACATATAAAGTATCAGATCATAAATTCTAAAACAAAAACATAACATGCTGTTTTTGTAGAGATTTTGTTTCATTCAAAGCTCATTTATATACTTATTGGTGGACCAATGGATGAAGTACAATATGTCTGTTATGACAATGACAATGTGTGGTCGATGACACATTCTAGAGAATTCTCAAAGAGGTGTCAATCGGCGATCAGAAAGGTTGTATGAGCCAAATGGGCATGTAAGTTGACCAAACAGTAATGTTCTCTGTCTATGTGACCTTTGCTATTAGTGTAATACTTTCCCATGTTATTGTTCATTATGTACCGGTTAACTCTCCGCTAATGAATAATTCTAATCATCTGCATCGCTTTATGTTTTTTCAGTATTAACTAGGGATAGCATTAATTGGTTTTCACTGTGTCTTTGAAAAAAAAAAAGAGATGTTTAAACTTACTGAGGCGACTCCGCAGAACACAGCTTTCCAAATTATCATCTGGCTTACTCTGCATTTTAACTTCACATCAAAGTGTTCACCTGGATTTCTGTACTTTGAAGTTTTTTTTACTGTATGTATTAAATGGCTGCCATTTTCACTTTGTGTATTTTAAGGTTTTTAGTATAAGGTAATGCCCTGTAGTCAATGTCCTACTAATACAATACCAGGTAGGGCATCCAACTGGTTTTATTGACTTGGATTGAAGTTTGGTTGTACAGTATGGGCAAAAGAGGGTCACACAAAACTAACAGAAAACAGAAATAACAGAAAATAAGAAATAAAATGTTGATGAACGGGAATACAACTTATTAACTGTAATATAATACCAGATGTTTTCATATTTTTAATTTGGTGAAGTAGAATAATGGGCAAAAATGATCTATACATTTACAAAGCAACATATGAAACGGAGAAAGATCATTTAAGAAAAAGAACAATGATGGATGCAGATACTATGTATGTGATCAAAATGTGCAATAACAAAAATGAGTGCAGCTTTAAGAGCCGTACCATCAATTTTTAGAAGACTTTCTCCAAAAGACCATTGGTCAGAATTCCTTGTACAGGTTATAAGGAAAAAGAAAAGGCAAAAGAAAAACTGTAGATACGTATGTACACATAAGTGCTATGTGCCGATTCCATACCCAATTGTTCTATACAAGATAAAAAGAAAAATGGATATGAAATATGGATATGCCTTTGAACAATACAAGCACTTGTGCTTCTTATTTTCTTATAAATTGTAAGCGCTTGAAAATAGGAATCATCAATTCCATTGTTTGAATTGAAGATTAGTTTTGTACTTCAATTTTATCTACGACTGTGATGTAAGTGCGGTGAAGGTAGGGCAACGACTTATTATAAAATAATGATTATTATTATCATTATTAATATTAGTGGCTATAAGTTCAATTAAAACCTACTTTCTAAACATTGCATTTTATTATTTATTAAAAATATTGCAAGAAGTGTAATCGCTTCAATGATTGCCCTAAAGTCAATGCTGTGCAAAAGACAAAAAAGAAAACAAAATGTTATATAAATCTATAGGCAAACAAAAATCAATTATTTCCTACCAACCAAACGTTACCTACTTGGCAGTAATCAACTAATATGAAATAATGTTTCCACTGTAGAACATTAATAAATGCTAATATATGTATTCTTTCTATATTATTCACTTAAAATAGTAAAAGGAAAATCTTTAATAACTTATAATTCTAATTTCTTGAGATGAGTATCGAAAATCAGTTAGAAAAAAAATATTTGATTAAATCTATTTTTTTAAACTTAAAAATCCCGTTCCCTGCCTTCAATCATTAGCTACCCAATAGCTTATAGTGTACAGTGTTTACCTTTTACATAGACAGCCTATTTATTTAATACAGCTCTATGCAGTAAGCACTCACTCGTATTGATTGAGGTAGTCTGGCTCATTTAGCCATGGTTTTATGAGCTGCTAATAATGTGGTAGTTTAAATTCAACCTGATGTGAATATCTCTGATCAGACTATGCTCATGGTGTGGTTATGTGCTTACTTCATTGGTTCCCACTGATCAATTAACTGCTTAATGTCAGAGGTGATGTGCAGTGTCAAGGTCTTACAGAAGAAAATTAACTATCCAAAACTGTCACTCAATGATGGAAACAAAAGGCATAAACATGTCTAAAATAACGTTTAATATTACGCTAATATTTGTTTTTGCCTATTTTACATGGTAATATTTTTTCAAGCAAAAGAAAACTTAATAAAGAGTTATTACAATGGCAATAAATAGCATTCTATAAACAATGAAAAGATTTTATAATATAAATATAATAAACCCAAAGAAGGATTAATATAATGTTCACTAGATTTATATATTATTAAAAGCGGGCATATGTTTATCATATATGTTCCAATATAATCTACCTTATTAATATCTCCTCATTATATATGGTTAAAAGGTATGAAAAAATAGAGCAATAATTCTGGCATAGAAAAATTAATGTTGCTTATATTATTTTTAGTCAAATAATTTCAGAAAATTGTTACAAATAAAACAATGTAAATAAACTAAATATAAAAATATAATATAGTTCAAATACAGAAATTTTAAGAACACATTAAGATAATTTATTCACCCATATTAGGTCTTGTAATATTGAAAACATGTTTTTTTGTTCCGTGAACGTATGAAAAAAAGGTAATAACTGATTTATTAAACTAATACAACGCCATGCATAAGTTTAATATGACAAAATTAAAAAAATGACATAATTTGTTATGGATAATCTCAAACGACACAGGCTAATATGAAATCTTAAAAAAGGGAAACTTTGATTTCTTATAACAATTAAAATTTTGGCAAAATGTGAAATTTTCTATTTATGATGTAGTTACAGTATAAGTCTCCAATGAAAATTATTGATGTGACATAGCCAATCTATAACCAAAGGTGTATTTGCCTTAGAACAAAAACATGCCCCCCCCTTACTCTTTCAACACATGCAATATCATCATACTGGAGCATAATCAAGGAAAATTCAACGCAAGAGAGATTAAAATACACGTTAGATTAATTCATCTTGAAAATGGAATAATAATATATGACCTAAAATCTAATTTTCAAACTTAAATCTAAAATTGCTAAGATTGTTGCAAAATAATCCCAATACCAGAATAATTTATGACAATTTGGGATGTAAAGAAATGGTTGAAAAAACATATCTAGTCAAGTTGCTGTCATGGGAATTATGTAGAGTCTACCATGATTCCCCCAATTAAACAATTTACCAGTCACAAGCTACCTCAATAGAGGTCAAGCAGAATGGCTGCCCTTCTAATTCTGCTGTTAAATATCAGAAGACTGCAGCTGTGAACATGAAAAAGAGAGGAGGCAGGTGGAACTACACATGATTTATAGGTAATCAAGCTGAAAATAGTTTGGAAATTTTACATAAAACCAAAGCTTAACTTGAAAATCATACAGTAAAACTGCACTGACCATTGACAAAACAGAGATCCTAAAAGCTATTTCGTCTCCCATTAAATCTGGATAAAATGACTTGACCATTGGGAACAGGGCTATTTCTGAACTACATCTGGACCACCACAATAACCAAACTGTAACTGCAGATAATCTATACGTTTTTTATAAAACCTTTTGAAAAATATTCAACAGTTGGAGTTAAAGTATATGTTTTCCCTAAACCTGCAGTAGAAATGTTGCTACCTGTATAATCACGTCTTTTAATCACGTGATGGAAAATACCAAAAGTAATCCTTTCACGGTCTTCACTATGAACTAAGGCCGAGGTCAGGAAGCCACAATTGCAAGTTTAAGCCCTTAATCTTAGACACAGCATGGTTATTTCACACATTGCCTTACAAAATTAAGAGGGATATAGCTACACATACATCATCTTAGATCTACATTATCCATGGGTGCCTCGCGTTATAAAAATACTTTTTTTCAGAACCTGTCTATGTGATCAGGTTCTTTCCATGTATTAGAAAAATACACAGAAATTATACAGCTGCACCAATGTATTGTCCATTATTAGAATTTTTTGTTTTCAAATAATTTTTAGCACACTCTTTCCAAAATTTACTCCCACTACCAATATTTTATTTGGGTAAGATCCATCACATGGCAATCACATTCCTAAAGTAATAAAAGGTTATTTCAAATGGGGTTTCTAGTCTAATCATCAAAATTGATGGAGTCTAAGCCAAGTGGAGAATAAAAACTAAAGGTTAGGGTTTATTCAATTACTGGATCAAAAACAGAGTACATAGCGTCTTTAAAGCCAGCCTCTGCATAGGTGAGGCCCCATAATGGCCAACACTTGATCCAATAGACCCCTTATGGAGTCCATTCTGGTATCCCTGTGGCTTTTTTTCTCCATGCCTTGAAAGGAGGAATATGAACAAACTGTTACATAGCAATCTCACATGCTACATTCCATGTGCCACATATGCAATAGTAATAACACAGAAATAATTAAGTATTTACAGAAAAATCAAGGAATCACAACAGATTATAGAACGATATACCTGATCTAAACAAGGCGAATGTTTTTTTAATTAAATTTATTTTGCAACATCAGAACAATGATTCTACAGCAGACTAGAGTTTGTATAGCAACTGTCTAACCATCAACCTACTTCTGATGAGTATTTATAGATCATTCTTAATGAATAAACTAATCTTATGAAATCTATGGCTGTTGAAATTGTCCTCATACTTTTTTGCTTTTCTCCAGGTTTATAAGCATGAAGAATCTGGTAAGATGATCTCTCACCAGGACATAGGTTTCTTCATTTTCTGGGACAAAATAACATGCACACCATACAATGGACGTGGTCCTGTAACTTGCTCCATCTGGTTGTCATTCTGTATATTTAGTTAAATGCAGTTTTATAGGGCCAGTTTCCAATTAGACTGCTCACTTTCATCTTATATTTTTATTCATACTATTAAAATAAGTTTGAGCTTGACCAATTACAAGAGAATTTCCTGAAAACAGAATCCCAAACTGATAGTTAAGAACTGTTGCAGGGGACAATGTGGGAATTTATTAAGGCTGTTTTTTTAGTAAATACAGATGTCTGGTGGAGACTTTAGTAAATTTGGTGGACCGGGGAGTCAAGGGCCCCAGACAGACTCCTGTCGGCCCCTTCCAGTCCCTCTCCCCACCTCAACATGCTCAAAGTGGCCTGTCAGGTAAGGCTGGATTCACATTACATTGCCATACGTTGTAAGGACACATCAGGATATTATTCCAACGATTTCAACAACAAAGTCGTATCACGTTGTATTGTCATACAGTAGAATATGTCACCTAGGGACCCTTAAGCAAAGAGTGCACATTGGCAGCAGTCTGATTGGCTTGCTGCGTACTTCCCTCCTACCTTTTTCAATGCATAAGACATATAGTGGTCAGACGGAGGTAAAAACTATGCCTCCATCTATCACTACATGTCATGTATACACTCAGCTTATATTAGTCGATAGCTTTTCTGATGTATACACTGAAGGTACACCAAAAACGTGGTATGAACCTAATGGCATTAAAGTGTTAGGGATGAGGTTTTATAAATGCCTTGTCATACAGAAGACCTTTCTTGATATCCAGAAGACTCTTGTTTCATATGTTTCAATGTAGCAGAAAATTGGTCCAGTCTCCTTTAGATGTAATTTTACAGTGATATTTTCTATTAGATACATTGGTTTTAGTAGATAACCACTCTTTAAAACAATGTTATGAGCATTAAAAGACGCAGAAAGGACCTACATCTCTATCATAGGCTTTGGGATCCCAATGGGAATCTAAAAAGCTCTGTGCACACATAATATAATCTGCTTTTTGATTATAAGTTGACTTTACAATTAATAACTGAAACTTATTGGCAAGTTTATACTTTTTCTGTAGTAACACTTTTAATTACTTTTACCGATGCACTATTTTTATATGTCCTATAAAAAACTAACCATCATCTAACTTATTATGAGCTTTATTTTTTTACAAACTTACTTCAAATAACCCCTACTGTGAAAGCACCAATAATATTTCTTCAGTTACACTTTTAAGTCACAAGCTACTGCTATTGCACATGATATATTTCTGTCCACAATCTGACAATTTCAAATTTGAAGTATATAAGAGGGTCACAAGTTTACAATATGGAATGTAGGATTTCACTTTTACATGGCTTATATTTCTACACTGAAAAATGGTAAGTCTGGGAAATAGAGCATAAAATCAAGCAGGTAAGTCCTGCAAGCCATTGACACATAATAGAACTGAGCTTTGATTTGTCCTCCAACAGTGATGGGAATATTTAGGATCATCTGCTTTCCTGATCCCTTTAAAATAGAGTCACAGGGAAAATTTCAAATTGATGAAAAAAATATGTGTCACCGTCGGTTGAGTGGAAGTGTTTCTAATTGATCTGACATAGAACTGCACTGGTGATTTGTGTGCATTGCAACTGGACAGAATAAAAATTAGAAAAAGGAAAAATTCCATTCCCTGACCAAGATTGCTTTACAATGACAATAACTTGGCATACAGTAACACCCCACCTTCAACTTCATATACATGTTCCTACCGCTATGTTAAGTATTCTATATCCAAAACTTTCAAATAGCTGTTACTTGGAAACACAATATATATATATATATGTATACAGGTGGTCCCCTACTTAAGAACACCCGACTTACAGATGACCCCTAGTTACAAAAGGACCTCTGGTAATTTGTAATTTACTGTACTTTTGCCTTAGGCTACAATAAACAGCTATAACAGCTATAACAGGTGTCTGTAATTAAGCCTCATTGTTAATCCTGGTTCTTATGACAATTCATTCATACAATTATGAAGAATATGGTTTTGACTTACATACAAATTCAACTTAAGAACAAACCTACGAGGCCTATCTTGTATGTAACCCTGGGACTGCCTGTAGGAGATCAGAAATAGAGAAGAGAACAGCACAGAATTTCCTAAATGTCAAGTTTACTATGTAGTCCTATGTAAATATATAATTTAACATGGGTAAATAGCAGTATTTAGCTTATTTCATAAATTTCTAAAGTCCAAAATAAAAATGTAAATGACATAATTGTAAACACTGAAATTAGAGAACTGACTAAAATCAGAGAATACTTTCAGATACTGAATGCTTGATCGTGCGACACAAATCCTTTTTTAAATTCCGCGGTTTGTCGGAATTCGTCGGGTTGTCCGATGGCCCACCGCCACCCCCCCCCCATTTCTGTTGCGTGCAAGCCGGCCCCATCGCGTGCACCAAAATCCTGGGGCAATTCGGCGTAAAACGGAAATCGTTGGGAAACCCAACGAAAATGCGTCCAAATGCGACCCTTAGTAAATGAGCACCATTATGTTCCTTGACAAACTGGGAAAAGACTGAAGTGTGTAAAGAAGTCAGTGAAAGGTGTTGGAGGAAGTATCATGGTTTGGGGATTTTTTCTGAAGCAAGAGTTAGACCTCTGATACATGGCAGAGTGGATGCAAGTGTGTATCAGAACTTCTTCAATAAAACATTTTTCCTTTCTTGCATTCTTCACTTAATCAGCCAGCAATGTTCATGCAAGACATTGCAGCTTATACAGACCAAAACAAATAAAGCTGTTCCTTGAAACAGAAAATATGCTGAATCCTGATCTAAACACAATAGACAATCTCTGGAAAATCCTTGGTGTCAAAGTCATGGCAAAGAAACCTACAACAGTCACAGGACTATGGAAGAAGAGGCTGGACCAAAATTCCACCAGAGCAGACAAGTGATGTCCCATGGCCGCAGATGTGAAAAAGTAATTTAAAGAAAAGGTCTGTGCACTGCCTCCTGAACCTTCAGAAAGTGCAATTATAATCTTTCTCTGTGCTACTGTTATTGATGTTCTCTAATTATTATCATCACATTTTTTTGCAAAGTAAAGATTTTATGTTGTTATACCTTGGTAATATTGTAAAACCCTGTTCTAGTGGCATGGAGTACACCTTACAAAATTCCAACAAATGTTGATCAATGGAGATTACATTATTTCTGAAAAAAATCAAGTGATCATACATTGTTCTCTAATTTTCATACTTTAGCAGTGGCAGCTGCATTCCCTCTAAGCCCTACAAGCCCACTAAACGTGGGTACATAACACCTCTGAACATTAACTGGTCTGATGAACTGTGTCTTATGAAGGTCGTTGTCTGACTGAAACATCACTATTTGTTCTATGCAGCTCATATCAACAAAAATGTGCATCTTACTCTTGATATCATAGTGACTGGATTTGTCCTTAAACAGTAATTTGGAACTCTATCCAGAACACCTGAAGTAAGGCTCAGTTCACATCTCCGATAGCTCTTCAGTTATCGCTTTCAGTTTTTGTGAGCCAAAATCAGGAGGGGTTGAACACATGGAACAGATGCATATCTTCTCACTATAGTTAGAGGCACTGGAAAGACTTGCACTTGTTCAGTGAGTTTGAACACACCCGGCTTTGTCCCACAATAACTGAAAGAAATAACTGAAGACCTAACAGAGATGTAAACTAAGTCTAAATAGGAGTGTAGCAAGATTGTGTTAATTGTTTTGACAATTTTACATGGTGTGGAATGTTTTAGGTCACAAGTTAACAATTTATTTTTGAAGCTAATGTTGAACAATGGACAGGCATAGAAATAGAGCAACTTTAACACTAAACAAGTGGTAATGGTTGGGCATGAGGGTCAGAATATCATAAGTATGCATAGACTCATCACAATATCATCTAACATCAAAAAGCCTGCTTTTCTTCTGCTATCTGAAGAAGAAAAGGCAACAGAATGCACCAATGGACAACCATAAGTTGGCAGAGAAAGAGTAAGGTCCTTCTTGTGTTTTAGTAATGTTGGATTACCTACATAAAGATAGTAACAGCCCTAAACTTGTATGATAAACACTGCCACACTGAGAAATTTGTTGAGGAATGGTGTGAGACTCCAGAAACATGCCTATCTGACCAGAAATCACTAGAATATTCCAATAAAACTCTCTCTCCTACATGAGGAACATAAAAGCTTTCAACATATTGACTTGGCCTCGAAATTCCTGTAAATAAGATCCATTCAATGTCTGTGGGATGGGCTACAAAAACAAGTTCTATCCATGGAATTAACAATTACAGGACTTAAACAATCTGTTGCCAACATCTTTGTGCCAGGTGCCTTCAGAATATCGGGATCAATCTTTAGAAGATCAGAGCTATTTTGGCAGCACAAAGGGGAAGTCTACAAATTATTGGGCAGCTGGTTTCCTTATTATTCTTTTTAATAACTACAAATTTTGTAATGTGTTGAAGAATGTGTTCATTTTCGTAACATCTTATATCTATGTGTTTTTGTAAGAAGAGACTGCTGCTATTAACTCCTAACATGAATGATTCCATATTCAGCAGTTGTTTTAGATCTTCATTGAACCCCACACTTTATCTCACATAAGAAGCATTTGTGTCTGGCAACCTGTAGAACTGATGTCATGGCCGAGGAAATAAAAAACATGCTCACTGATTTCATTTTTTGTCGTTTTGAAGGAAAGGTCATAGTTTCTAGTAGTTAATAACAAGTTAGCTATATTGTTGGTCCTGTAATTCCGCCCTAAATTGCCTCGAAAAAAAAAAGAAAAGATACTGATTCTTTAATTAAAAAAGCTGCACTGAACTAATCCCTCTAGCCGAAAAAAAAAGAAAAGTTTCAAGCAATCTCTTTCTGCTCTGGGAGAGAAAAAGCAGACAATACCATAACAGATCAGAAACATAAGCTATAGTATGCAGCCAGGAGCACAGCAGGGAACTGAATACTGCTCCGACTGTGTCATTTTTTAATCCCCCATCCCAGTTTTCCCCGTCTGACCTCATGCTGAGATGAAGTTATCACAGAAGACAGCTTTACTCTCACCAATGAATCCAACCCTGGATCTGTATTATCCTTAGCAGATCAAAACACCGCTTTCATCAAACAGCATTATCTGCATAAAAGGCATGCAATTGCCCGATAATTTCACCCAAACTATGCTATTCATTTAAAGGACAAGAAAAGAAATGTAATTCATTCCGTTTTGCCTGTAACAGCTAACTATAACTTTACTCATGGGAACTTTGCTTAAATATTGGATCTCCTAAAAAATGGTTGGTTTTAATGCCACCCCCATTCTTTGGCTGTTGACATTGGACAGTAAAAGTGAGTGCGTATGTGCCGATATGATAGAAACTGTTCCCAATGCTTCCTGGGACGAGATTGCAAATACTGTTAGTTATGCTTCAATGAGCATGACACATCAAATTCCGCTTTACAGATTATATTGCATCCTGCTATTGGAATGGGAGAAGACACACACATATACATACATGTATACAGACACGTACACACATGCACATATTAAAATTTACAAAAACATTCTTATGTAGAGGAATATGACTTCCTTTGATACAGTAACTTTTGTATTCAACTGTCATCCAGTTTTATTTTCTTATAAACTAAATATCACTCTAAATCATTTATATTATATATCACTATATCATTTTTTTGCTAGGAAAAAAAAAAAGAAAAAAAAATAATTATTGTTTAAGGGATGCTGAAAACTGTAAATCTAAGGCCTCATGCACATTACTGTGTGCTTACCCAAACTAAGATTTAGTTGGGGTGCAGAGGAGGGAGGGGGGATGAGTGTTCGCTGCCGGCAAAGGATGACTGTCACGGTGTAATTAAACACCGTTTGCTCCCCCGTGATCAGGTGCGGTAGACCTCTATTGTGGCTGTGATCTGGTGCGTTTTGGATATGTGCTGGGGAACTGGGGAAAGATTTGGAAATGTAAGAAGCTGTAACTAATGTCTTATGCTGATTATTATGAGACATACTATTTTTCATGATAGTTTGGTGATGGCTCTGTTTAGATATCTTTTTGAAATACAAGGAGGTTGTTGCTGCAGCGCATTACTACCAGAATGCTATGGATCCTGACTTCCCCTGATGTTGTAATATAACTATAATAAGGGTTGCATTAACATTGTGGTTTTCGTTTACATTTAGTAAATATTTTGTGGACCAAACGTAAGTCTTTGGTCTATGCAACTAGTGTGTATGCAATGCTGAATAAACAAATCACATTCCCATGCTTTCTATAAAACTAGCAGGATAAAGTGACTTGCACAGGATAGGAGAAAAGTTAGAGAACACTGGACATGCTTGATCAGCTCTCCATTTTCTTCTCCTTGACTGTGATCTTGCACAGCTTATTAACGTGAATGGAATACCAGTCCCATACAACTTGCTCCTCAATTCTGGTGTCATTCATGGCAGAAAACTTCAAGCTCTACACTTCATTTATATGAACCTTTATATCATTTTTACCCTTTTCCTAATAGTATGACAAAGGGGGCATAGTCTATTAAAAAAGTCTTTACGCCCCTAAATTAAGCTGGTGTAAAAAAAAAATCTGCCACACTAAAGTAGGCCAACTGAAAGTTGGCACAAAGTACAGATAGTCTTAAACCACACCAGATTTATCATTTAGCAGCAGACACACAGATAACTCTGGCACTACAGAGGACTGCCTAGTATAACTTGGCACTGGTCTATTTTGTGACAATTTGAAAAATCTCCCTCAATGGTTCTCTATTAACAGAGGAATTTTTGTCCCTTATTCAAACAGCTTTTATCTGTTATCGGAACCTCTGCACTCTATTATTGACAGCCCAGCAAGTGGATTCAGGATAGAGGGGTTGTCAGGAGGTTGAGAACATGGCTGCTTTCTTCTTGCGCCCCATCTGACCATGGTTTGTGCTGGAGTTTCAACTTAGTTGCATTCATCTCTATCCAGCTGGCCTGCAATATGGCACAAACCATGGTCAGGTGTGACACAGTTTTGGAAGAAGTCAGCCACGTTATTCAACCTTTGCCAAAAGCTTTAAGTTAGTTTTAAAGAGAAACCCTTCAAAATCTACCACTTATCAATAATAGCCATGGACCTAGAGATTTCTGTGTTTCAGAGATTGAGAAATCGAATTCCCTAAGACAGTCAATTTCAGGTATTTTTTGCCAATAAAAACTGTTCGGTGATCAAAAGTCATCTGCAGATATTCAGTTGAAAAAAATCATGTGGCCTGGTGTAAGTGAAGCCAACTATTAGGAGGTCCAAGTTAGACTATGCTAGAGTTATCATTCAGAAACTGTAAAACATTTGATGCAGTTTAAGATTGTCTAGTTTAACTTTGTGGTGTCTATTTTATGTCACTTTTAATCCAGGTGACCTACTGTCTCTAGAGTGCACCACTTATACACAAAGTTTTTTCTTGGATTCATTGATCCCAGTTTAAGTTGTACAGCCCCCCCTCCTTGTGTACCTTAGCTGCTTACTTTCTCTCATAGACTTGTCACCCACATGTGTCCACCACCTTGTGTCTCAACCGAGTCCTGGAATAGGCACAAACAGTCACTAAAAAGACATGCTAGAATTCCTATTTTTTATTATGGGGCACTATCACATCACCCACAGTAAGGTCAGTTTAGGGATAATGCATCCAATGATTCTGGTCAACTTTCACAATCATCAATATTGTGTGCCAAGAAGTGCCAGTCCCCATGACACATCAGGTCTAGAGATGAGCGAGTATACTCGTCCGAGCTTGATGCTCGTTCGAGTATTAAGGTACTCGAAACGGCTCGTTGCTCGGACGAGTATTTCCCCTGCTCGAGATCGAGCATTTAATTAATAAAACACAGTGAAGAACAGTGAAGAATAGAATAAAAACAGTGAACACAGTGAACACAGGATCATTTAAGTGAAAAACACAGTGAAAAACACAGTGAAGAATATATTACAGATGTTCGGCACATCTGCTTACTTGTCGGCAGATACGCGCTGAACGGAGCGAACAAAATAGTATGTGAAGAACAATATATATGTGTGAAGAACACATTGAAGAACACGGGGAGTAGCACAGAGACACTGGGGAGCAGCACGGAGACACCGTGGAGCAGCACAGATACACCGGGGAGCAGCACAGAGACACCAGGGAGCAGCAGCACGGAGATACCGGGGAGCAGCAGCGCGGAGACACCAGGGAGCAGCATCATGGAGACATTGGGGCGGCAGCACGGAGAGACACCGGGGCGGCAGCAGGGAGAGACGCCGGGGCGGCAGCACGGAGAGACATCGGGGCGGCAGTATGGAGAGACATCGGGGAGCAGCAGCACAGAGACACCGGGGAGCAGCAGCATGGAGACACCGGGGAGCAGCAGCACGGAGACATCAGGGCGGCAGCACAGAGAGACACCGGGGCGGCAGCACGGAGAGACATCGGGGCGGCAGCGCAGAGAGATTGGGGACACTTCAGTGGAAGAAGAGGAGCTGATTTTTCACTGCATTTTTCACTTAAATGATCCTGTGGTCACTGTGTTCACTGTTTTTATTCTATTCTCCACTGTTCTTCACATCTGCTAACTTGTCGGGAGATAATATACGCGCGCGGAACAGTGAAGAATACATACATCTGCTAACTTATCACAAGACATTCTTTTTCAATTAAATAACACATTTTATTCCCGAACCATGGTCCCTTTGAAAAATGCTCGAGTCTCCCATTGACTTCAATGGGGCT
This sequence comes from Engystomops pustulosus, assembly GCF_040894005.1. Classification (NCBI taxonomy): domain Eukaryota; kingdom Metazoa; phylum Chordata; class Amphibia; order Anura; family Leptodactylidae; genus Engystomops; species Engystomops pustulosus. The sequence goes on from NC_092411.1 coordinate 245,384,692, forward strand.
CGTTATTCGAGACGAGCATTCGAGCATCAGGAAAAGTTTGTCTCGAATAACGAGCACTCGAGCATTTTAGTGCTCGCTCATCTCTAATCAGGTCCCATTGCAGCTGCTATGACTTCTAGAATAGTAGTAACCACATCTATAAAACACAAGGTATAGTGAATATTTTATCACAAAACTATATATCAATCTGCTCATTTTAACATATTATTGATAGAAATTGTTAAAACGTTGAACCACCATTCCCCCTGAGGGATGACCATATATACAGAATAAAAGTAGTAGTAACCTATAGTAAATAGTATAGTACAGTATATTCCCATATATACAGGAAAAGAGTAATAGTACTTAGCAGTGCCCATATATACAAGATATGTAATAAGAGTAGTAGAACTGTAATGTAATGTGTCCATTGATGAAGAATTAAAGTAGTAGAATTGTGATGTGCTCATTAATGAAGGATAAAGGTAGTAGAACTGTGATGTGCCCATTGGAGAGGAGAGGCTTAGCAGTACAGAGGAGCAGGAAGGTAGCGTAGTCAGGAGGAAGCAGGGGGTCACAGCACAGAAGATCAGTGTCAGTTTTGAGGAGGCAGGTAGGTATCATTGTCAGGAGGAAGCCGGTGGCACAATAATCTTGCAAGGAAGTATAAGCAAGGCTGGGTTAAAATAGGAAGTTCAATCAAGGAATGGATGGAGCAAAACCAGGGAAACAGGAACTAGGAACTAGAAGATCAAGAATTAGGCCAAGTATCAGCAATGGAGCTGACCAGAAAACGGCATAGCTCAGTTGCTGAAGCCTGGGACAGCGGAGTCCGCTGGTTCAAGTCCTGACAAGAACTGTGATATTCCTATTGATAAAGTATAAGGGTGGTAGAACTATGATGTTCCTATTGATAAAGGATAAGGGTGGTAGAACTGTGATGTGCCCATTGATGAAAGACTAGAGGAGTATAATTGTGATGTGCCCATTGATGAAAGACTAGAGGAGTATAACTGTGATGTGCCCATTGATGAAAGATTAGGGTAGTAAACTGTGATATGTCCATTGATGAAGAATAAGGGTAGTAGAACAGTGATGTACCCATTGATGAAGGATAAGTGTAGTAGATCTGTGATAAACCAATTGATGAATAACTAGAGAAGTAGAAGAGTGATCTGCCCATTGATTAAGTATAAAGGTAGTAGAACTGATGTGCCCATTTATGACGGATAAGAATAGTGGAGCTGTCATGTCCCCATCGATGTAGGATACGATTAGTAGAGCTGTCATGTCCCCATCGATGAAAGACTAGAAGAGTAGAACTGTTATGTACCCATTGATGAAGTATAAGGGTAGTAGAACTGTAATGTGCCCATTTATGAAGGATAAGAGTAGTAGAACTGTGATCTTTCCATTGATGATAGATAAGGGTAGCAGAACTGGGATGTACCCATTAATGAAATACTAGAGGAGTAGAACTTTGATCTAAATATTGATGAAGGATAAGTGAAGTAGATCTGTGATGTGAACATTGATGAATGATAAGGGTAGTAGAAATGTGATGTACCCATTTATGACAATAGTAGTATAACTGTGGAAGTTGTAATTACTTGTAAGGCCCCCTACTGCCCGTATACTCTGTGGGTTACATAAAATAGAGTTGAAGACAGTATACAAAACAGCAATAAACTATACTGTACTATGTAAGGGGGGGATGTGTGGGTTACCTGTAGCATGACCCCTTGCAAAGCGACAGCTATCCACATACAGTAACTTCATCTGCTACATCTGGAGAAGTAATTCTCAAGGGAGATATAAATATAAATCCAGTAGATAGAAATGCAGATAATTAGCGAGGAAACCAACAAGAATATCTGTAAAAGTCCTTATAAATAAATGTAAAGTTTGCAAAGAAAGGACAAAAGAAAAGAGTGTCATGTAAATGAAGAAGAAAACACAGCACATCACCAGGTAGAGATGCAAAATGTCTAAAACCGGAGCGTATGTAGACACTTGAAAGCCGATTATGACAAACCTGATCATAAAAGGATGTCAATGCCTCCTCTACATGCTATCCTGTGTAGTACTATGTAATCAGTCACTTCTCAACAACAACTCAGACTCCAAATCAATTGCCTTGCATGAGATGTCAGTCTTCACAGACTTTAAGCAGTCTCTTCTCTATCTCTGCAATTCTAATGGTGTTTATTGCCATGCCATCGCTGTCAATCAATTTCATCAGTCAATGGCTTCAAGTGACTAAGATAGGGAGGACTGCTTAGATTTCCTGAAATGCAAAACTCACTCTTCTGCAAAGCAGAAAAATAGCATACATTGACAATATCTTCTGATATGGTACTTTTTAGGTAAGACTTTTTGCAGGGTTTTTTTAAATAAATCCTTTAGTGACCACAGTACACACACACACATATATATATATATATATATATATATATATATATATACACTCACCGGCCACTTTATTAGGTACACCATGCTAGTAACGGGTTGGACCCACTTTTGCCTTCAGAACTTCGTGGCATAGATTCAACAAGGTGCTGGAAGCATTCTGGAAGATTTTGGTCCATATTGACATGATGGCATCACCCAGTTGCCGCAGATTTGTCGGCTGCACATCCATGATGTGAATCTCCCGTTCCACCACATCCCAAAGATGCTCTATTGGATTGAGATCTGGTGACTGTGGAGGCCATTTGAGTACAGTGACCTCATTGTCATGTTCAAGAAACCAGTCTGAGATGATTCCAGCTTTATGACATGGCGCATTATCCTGCTGAAAGTAGCCATCAGATGTTGGGTACATTGTGGTCATAAAGGGATGGACATGGTCAGCACCAAGAAAATATTCCCCACACCATGACACCACCACCACCAGCCTGAACCGTTGATACAAGGCAGGATGGATCCATGCTTTCATGTTCTTGACGCCAAATTCAGATCCTACCATCCGAATGTCGCAGCAGAAATTGAGACTCATTAGACCAGGCAACGTTTTTCCAATCTTCTACTGTCCAATTTCAATGAGCTTGTGCAAATTGTAGCCTCAGTTTCCTGTTCCTAGCTGAAAGGAGTGGCACCCGGTGTGGTCTTCTGCTGCTGTAGCCCATCTGCCTCAAAGTTCGACGTACTGTGCATTCAGAGATGCTCTTCTACCTACCTTGGTTGTAATGGGTGGTGATTTGAGTCACTGTTGCCTTTCTATCAGTTCGAACCAGTCTCATTCTCCTCTGACCTCTGGCATCAACAAGGCATTTCCACCCACGGATCTGCCGCTCACTGGATGTTTTTTCTTTTTCGAACCATTCTCTGTAAACCCTAGAGATGGTTGTGCGTGAAAATCCCAGTAGATCAGCAGTTTCTGAAATACTCAGACCAGCCCTTCTGGCACCATGCCACGTTCAAAGGCACTCAAATCACCTTTCTTCCCCATACTGATGCTCGGTTTGAACTGCAGGAGATTGTCTTGACCATGTCTACATTCCTAAATGCACTGAGTTGCCGCCATGTGATTGGCTCCTGGCAATTTTTTTTTATGTCCAAGTGACAATTAGATTTTCAACATTTTTTGCTGTAATGGGAACAAGGATTATGAATTAAATGTCATTACAGACGCCTTCCAGCTGACAATTGCGGCCTGGGACTAAAACAAAGCATCCAGAGATCTTCATATCGGGCAGAGAGCTCCGTCTATAACTAGGGGTCGTCTGTAAATCAGGTAAGTCCTTAAGCAAGAGACCGCCTGTACATCTATTTGATGTTCTGCACTACTTTCTTGATCTGTGAAGTGAAGCCTGCTATATTGTAAATCCTGCACTGCTTTCTTGATATGTAAAGTGAAGCCTCCTGTCTTTTAACTCACCAGGCAGACATTCCTGTCCATAAAATGACCGTAGATGGTCTTATCACCCTGATCTTATATTCATGAATCCTATCACAAGGTCCTGACAGAGCGATTGTTCCTGGATAGTTAGAGATCACATGACCCTCCATCTGCGGCCATTTTATGGGCAGGAATGTCTGGCTGATGAGATAGAAGACAGCAAGATGTATATTGGTAAAGAGGACCTGTCACCCTGTATAAACCCTCGAGGAGCTGCTTACAAAAGTAATCTGCTTCTTCGCCCTACCCAAGGTGTAGCAGTGCTAACCTATCCTATTGTAAAGGAACTAGTGGTCCTGTCTGTGATTAGAAAACAAATCACAGCAGGATGCAAAAAGCCTATTCTTTATGGATATTATGCTTATTTATAGGATTTCTACTCTGGAATTACAGTATTCATGGAAAAGTCTTCATCATATCATACAGTGTAGTCATTTATAGAAGCGGGTCACCCTTTAGCAGATCTGGAACAAATTGAAAACCTGTAATGTAGTTTGTGTAGTAAGATAGTTGAGCAAAGTACTAATCACTTTTGTGCCATCTGACTTGTCTCTGCAGGCAGCCGTTATTACTGGGGGTTGTTACAATTACATCTTGTTGAGTAGGTTACCTTAAATTGGTCAGTCTTGGATTTGATTCTAACAGTAATGAGAACAATGCATCTATATAAGGTTCATTGTCTTTCTCTAATGAACTCTTGGCTACCACAGTTCTAGCAGAGGTTTAGAAAACGAAATTCTGTAAAACACACAGAGAATTCATATATATATATATATATATATATATATATATATATATATATATATATATATATGTGCGTGTGTATATATGTATATATATATATATATATACATATTGCTTTAGAAACTCCTACAAATAAATTAGTGACAATAATTAAAATGCAAATAGTGTATTTATAGTATCAGTATTAGTAAATTTGACAAATAATCAATAATCAAAAATCAAAAAGTGAAGACCAGACATGTGGTGTTTGTGGCTAGCACCCCCCCTCCTGCTGGTGCCCTGTTGGTGCCTCGCTGCTATGTGTTATCAGCAGTCATATCCTCGCCCATATAGCCTATGTAGTGACCATGCTCATGGCTCCCTGCCTCCACACCCTACACTCTACCGCAGCTAATCCCCAGCTTATTATTCTTCTCCTTCTCATTCTCCTATGTCTGAGCAAATATCTTCCTACTCTCCTTTCATCCCTGCAAATGTGTATAGATTTAGTCCAAATTTCCAGGGCTTCTACATTTAGCCCTATCTGAACCTGTTTTGTCTGATATGACCTTTACCCTTTTCTACCTACCCCTTTGTCCCATCTTGTTTAGCCAGCACTTTACCAGTACTACTCCTGAGGTAGCAATATGATGGTTCCGTAGAACAAAACTAAATCCCTGTTGGGTGAATAGGTGAAAACCACGGCGCCCCTTACACAACGCAATAATACAACACAAGAATAACCAATCTGTGCCCAGCAAATTCTGCTTCTTCTTCTGCGCGTATCAGACAGATGAGGGAACGAGAGAACCTGCAGGTAAAGCTTATTCAGCAATGTGTCAGGAAGGTCCTAAAGTCCACAAAATATTCTACTGTACATTGTAAATCGCTGCTACAAGTTTTAGGATCCCTTTCTTACTCCCCTGCCTTGCTTATTCTTACAGTTTGATTAGATGTAACTGTATAAACGAGGGCAGCATCTAGTGTAATTGAAACTAAACAATCCCTACTCTGTGAGCGAATCCAATGCATGTTGCAGGGCAAGGACCATGAACAAGAATCAGTGTTCCCCACAGTGTCCCATATGAATGAATTGGTTGTGTTTTCTGGTACTGATGAACCTTCTGTTACTGGTGTAGATAAAGGTATAACATGGAGGGAAATAAATTATACCACACAAAGCCTTGAGACAACTGGCCATGCAATCTGCAGCTGTAGGGGTAGTAAAAATGTAAACCCATAAACAGTTAAATATATAGAAAGCTCTTAAATAATGCATTGGAACAATGTAAGCGAACTAAATAATATATGGGCAGGTTTTGATAGCTCCCTAGTGATTTATCTAGCAGCTAGACAGGCTGGGCAATGGCCGGATAGTTCATAGATATGAAGTATGCAGATTGTAGACAGCCTACTGTATTAGCGGTATAGATACATTTAAAGGGAAGCTACCACTATGAATCCACCTAATAAGGGAGATCCACTGGTAGGTTCATGCTAAAAGCCTCTTCCATATAGTATATTTTGCTAATCAATTAAAAAAAGTAAACTTTGATAAAAAGCTTATTTTAGTATTATGTAAATTAGTGGCAGAGGCTATTACACTGCACACGGAGCTCTTACCAGAACCCCACCACGGTGTAACTTCACATGCTGTTGCACGTGCTGGAGCGATTCCCCAGTCAACCTGCTCCCTTAGCACTTCTCCCTACCTTTGCATACAGAAATCTCACACAGTGGGAGGGGGAAATGTTCGAGCAAAGTGTAACAGCCTTTGAAGCTGCAGCACCATAACTTCCCCAAGAACCCTTCATGCTCACAATTTAAAAGTTGATTTTAGAAGGAATGAGACCATGGATAACAAATATAAGAAGATTACCACAGTCACGCTACTAGGGTGTGGAGTAGCCGTGTTGTGGAGCAGGAGTAAAGGCTTCTCCACTACGTAATAGCCTGAGTCGATTCCGCCTACTAGTTCAGTTCCCATGGATGGACACTTACTCATACAGTGGTGGCCAAAAATATTGGAACCCCTGCTATTCTGTCAGATAATACTCCAAATAATTTTCCAAAAAATGATTGTAATCAGAAATTCTTTGGTATTCATATCTTCATTTATTTTGTATTGAATGGAAAACCACAAAGAATTGTCAAAAAGCCAAATTGGATATAATTCCACACCAAACATAAAACAAGGGTGGACAAAAGTATTGGCACTGTTTGAAAAATCATGTGATGCTTCTCTAATTTGTGTAATTAACAGCCCCTGTAACTTACCTGTGGCACCTGACAGGCGATGGCAATAACTAAATCACATTTGCAGCCAGTAGAAATGGAATAAAGTTGACCCAATCTCTGTCCCTTGTTCTTGTGTGTACCACATTGAGCATAGAGAAAAGAAAAAAAGACAAAAAAACCGCTTGAGGACTTGAGACTCAAAATTGAGAGGAAGCATGAGCAGTCTCAAGACTACAAGTCCATCTCCAAAAACCTGAAGGGTTCCTGTGTCTACCGTGCGCAGTGTCATCAAGAAGTTTAAAGCCCAAAGCACTGTGGCACCTCCCTAGATGTGCACGGAAAGGAAAAATCGAGGAGCCAAGCCTTAAATGTTTTAGGAGAATGTTCTCTGGCCAGATGAGAAAAAAGTTGAGCTTTTTGAGAAAAGGCATCAACAGGGAGAAAGAGGCCTTCAAAAAAAGAAGATGGTCCCTACAGTCTAACATGGCGCCAGTTCCCTGATGTTTTGGGGTTTCTGACAGAATTGCAGGGGTGGCAATACTTTTGGCCCCCCACTTTAGATCAAGTGACTATTCAGATCTATTTAGATCTATTTAGATCAATTGACTATGTGACTATCTTCTTACATTTGTTCTCCATAGTCTTCATTCCTTCTAAAATCAACTATTCAGATCTATTTAGATCTATTTAGATCAAGTGACTATAATAATCTTCTTACATTTGTTCTCCATGGTCTTATTCCTTCTAAAATCAACTTTTAAATAATGTGAGGAGCTTGAAGGTTTCTTGGGGGAGTTACCAGATCCCCTCGGTACTGCTGGTTCAAAGGCTGTTACACTTTGCTGGAACACTTCCCCCTCCTACTGTGTGCAAAGGGAGGGGGAAGTGCTAAGGGAGCAGGGGGAATTGGGAATCGATCCAGCACAGTGCAACTGCCTGTGAAGTTACACCATGGTGGGGTTCTGGTAAGAGCCTCTAAAGTTACTACACAAAGGGGCTCTTGTAACACCCCCAAGAGCCCTTCAAGCTAATTAGCATAGTTGCATTTGAAAAGTTGATTTCAGAAGGAAGGAGGCCATGGATAACAACTTTAAAAAGATTAACACAGCTGTGGTTCCTGGATCTATGAGTAAGTGTCCCTTGTTTATCATGATGGATTTTAATGGTAGATATGTTTTACAGGATTGAACCAAATTCCTTTTTCCTGGATCGTGGGGGACACCAATCAGACCTACACTGCACACCTTGTTATACCCTATCCTGTGGACAACCCTTTTTAAGAAGAAAATGAATTAGATGCTATAATTGATCTTGCCAAAGAGGCGTATCCCTTTAAACTCTGATACTGGTGACCTGATTGTACTTCAATCACATGCACAAAACCTTGTGCCGAAACAGGTCGCAAACAGGGTAATGCTTGTTGCCCAATTCTTCCAGGTTGAGTCAGAAGGAGTGAGCGCTGTCACTACCATGTTGTTTCAGTTGTGAGACCTTCTGTGGGCAAAACCTAATATCAGTTAATACAGCACTGCTGTGTATGTTGCTATATGGAAAAGAAATAAAAACGTTTTTTAAAGCTATAAATCTTAATAAAACCTAATCTTCGTCTTCCGCTCAACAATAACCAGTTCAGTTTATGGAAATCAAGTGCACCACCCATTCACAACAAAATAACGGAAGGGCTGTTTGTGGATTTCATGTTTTTAATGCATTTTTGAAGTGTAATTTATATTGCATTATAGACTTCTCTTTCCTTTTAATTATTTTTCTGTTATATTTTGCAGCATTATTATTTGCTTATTGTGTGTTGACATTACTTGCCGAGAAAATGAATATGTATTTCTCTGGGTGATTTTGCTTTTTCAATAAAAGTGAAGTGACATTTGACATGTCACAGTGGCATTTTTACGGCACCGTTTGTCTGCATTTTAATTAGCCGCTCTCTTAAATTGTTGATAATTGTGTTTATAGTATTTGCCTAAAGACACAAAGACAAAACAATGTCTGTTATATTATTTAGAAATTACATATCATCGACAAGTAGCTGAGGAGGGCACCGCGGGGAGGGTTTCCAGCTTATCGCAGATCAGATGCGGTTACAAAGCAATAATGAACATTGCGAATCAATTCTTCTGAATGGCAATAAATCAAAGTGAATATGAAATTGCTCCTCGTCATTGACCTCTGGTGTAATGAGTGTGTCTATTATATCTATGAGAAGATAACCACCACACGCCTGCATTGTGTTGTATTACATACACCTACTACTCCACATTATGTTCTCTGAGACACAAACGTTCCAAGACTTCTGCTTGATACATGATGAAAATTTTAGAGAGGAAAATGTTAAGAAAAGGAGAAAGAATTGGGGGAGATTTACCAGTTCCTTGGAGTTCACAGAAAGTGCATTGTCCGATGATATTGCACTGTGCCGCTATTCACTAAGATCTTGCGCCCGATATCCTGCATGTGTCGCTCCCCGCTCAGGTCCAACGGAGTTCACCTTCTTCTTCCTGGTGTATGTAAGTGCTTTGTTTTGCGACACAATTTAAATCTTAAATCCCACGCTCAGAACGAATCAGTCCGATCGTCTGCCAACACGCCCCCCGATTTCTGTCGCATGAAAGCTGGCACCGCTGTGCCAAAAAACGATTGCGCGGGACACAATCCCAGCGCAGACACCTTTTAAATACCTGTCAAACCAGCGAACAGTACAAGAAAAGTGCAATCCACGACCCTTAGTAAATAAGCCCCATTATGTTAAACAAAATCTACCATCAAAATAAAATATGGATAAACCAAATGCACTAATTTATTGTTCCAGAAACTTTGACTGGGCTTATTTTCTTATCTTTTGTTACCCATGGCCTCCTTTCTTTCTAAAATCTATTTTTAAATGTATGCTAAAGAACCTGACGGGCTCTGGGGTGTTTCTAGAGCCCCTCATTGTTGCACATTAACAAGCTGTTACAATGAGCAGAAGATGTCTCACCCAAACCCCTGTCTTTCTTCCTCCTCCCTATGTCTGTGTAATCTAGCAGGAGTGCAGGGAACGGGAGACCTTCTCTGCACATTGTAACAGCCTGTGCATCTGCAGTACTGAGGAGCTCTGGAAACATTCATCGGAGCCCTTCAGTCTTATTAACATAATAATTTTAAGGCCATGGATAACAAATATAAGAAGATCACCACAGTTGCCTTTTTATGAAAAATCTTCTGTGTTTGGAAGGACTAATTGTTAATTCCAGGATACTTGGAATTGGTTTGGATTGGTTTGATTTTGGCATTAACTGAATCATGGATGATTTGCTGCAAACAAATCATGGATGATTCACTTACTTATATTTTCATGTTTTCAAAAGCACAGAAGTCTTCACATCAGGCTGTTTTTGGAATGTGTGGCACAATATTTAAAGGGAAATTATCACTAGATTTCACCCCTTTAAACTACTACACCCCTAAGGTAAGGTCTGCAATATTCTTTCTAGAATTCCCTCTTTCTTAAAAAATCATAGCCATTTATCTACAATAAATTTCCCTAAAATCATGTGATAATGACTTTATTTTGCCTGAGATGAGTCAAGTTTAGAGGCTTCAGGCGGAGTGTCACTTCAGGCACCTATATCTGCAGTTCTATAGTACCTAGAAACTTGCTTTTAGTGTTATAATGATGATGAGTGAGTTTTGTTCAAACCTGGTTCAGTCGCTAGCTGGGATAGCTCAGATAGAGTGCCACTTAGTATGTATTCCTCCCAGAAGTGGAGAGAACTTGGATCCCAATCATTCAATCATTTATGGCATCTCCCATAGAGCTGGAGACAACTGCAGCTGGAAATACTGTAGGTTTATATCATTATAACAACTATATTTATGTTAAAAAAGTTGAAAACTCATTTTGGGTAAATTTTTACTCCAGCGGTAAACTGCCTCATATTTAAGTGTACAAGTAGGAGAAGATCCACTCTGTGTTTGTGTGCGGGGCACAGTATGGGGCTCTATATGTTATTCACAGTTTTGTCAGTTTTCGGCGCTAAGTGCTGCTTCCCCACAGTTCTGCTCTTTGATGTATGTTTTGCATAATCTTTTGTACCACTTTGGTGTCTGACAGAAATGTTTGTGTTAGCAAAACTAAAGTCTGAAGCAATAAACCCAGAATCATTTGGTCTTGTATTAATAAATTTTAAGTTTACCTACTTATTCTTAATGTCTGCTCATTGGTGCAATGGAGGTTTGTTAAAAGAAATATATATGTTCCAGAGCCGTCCTTCCTTGAAAATATTATAACAATTACATATTTTATAATGTCTTCAGCTAGGTAGCACAAATATGTCACTACAAGCCTCATATCATTTGTCATGTAGCCTTTTTTGAATTACTGTACTAGATAGTTATACAAGCAGTCCCCGAGTTACGTACAAGAAAGGGTTCTGTAGGTTTGTTCTTAAAGGGGTACTCCAGGAATCAGCATGATTCATATACAAATGTCCCCCTAAAATATAAGCTAATATGTAATTAGTTGTTATTTACTGTAAAATGTTGCTCCCCTTAGCAGAAAATGCTGGTAACTATAATGTAGAATTAAAATGCTACTGGCCCTTTAATCAGTCCGTTAATTTCCTCCGCGCGGTCCGTTGTGGCGCGGACACAGGACAGAAGATGGCCGCTGGTCACATGTCCACATCCCATGTCCTGCACCTGCCTGGGCAGGTCATGTAATCACCACTTATTTTTGCTGTAGTGGGTTGGTTGCAGTGCATCCAGTATGACCAGTGTTGTGGTGAGGGCAGTTACACATCATTACTATGGTAACAGAGCAGGAAAACCTGTTAGATCATCATTGGGAGCAGAGCATAAGAAGTAGGAAGAGTTAATGAGAACTAAAGGATCTTGGGACTTGTAGTTTCCAGTGGCGACCATCTTGGTGATAACTTTAGAGAGGCCATAAAATTTTGTGAATCATAAGATCAAACTATTTAAGCTCCATTTTGTGAGTTTTGTTAATTTATTTATAGCATCAAGGGTTTTTGTATCAGACATTCACATTCCCAGAATACCCCTTTAGGTTGAATATGTATGTAAGTCGGAACTGTATATTTTATAATTGTAACCCCAGCTGTGACAATTGGATTAGCCTAAGGCTAAAGTACAGTATGTAAGTCGGGTGTTCTTAAGTAAGGGACCGCCTGTAGTAGAGTAAAAAATATTCATCCCCTTTAAGAATTATTCTCTATTTTTTTTATCATGCTGCTACTGTATTATGTTGCATAATAGGAAATCGTAATGTTACCAATTATAAAGCATTTACATGATTAATACCTTTCAGTGAAGAAAACAATATGCCATTTCTGTGTAATGATATAAATATGACTCAATGCATCACTTGGAGGCTGCAGTGTTAAGCATTGAAAAGCAAGTGAAGGAAGAATGAGTGACAAAAGTACATTGTGGTGATTTCACTGACAATGAGCTGATCACAAGACATTTTCAGCTGCTAAAGGATGAAGAAATCAGTTGCGTGCAGCACCCCCGCAGGAGAGATGATGTATTGCACAATTCCGAAAACTATATTATCTTCATTTCCAAATACATTTTTCACCCTGAAAAGCTGCAGAAAAAACTGCAGAAAATATTTTGAATAGTGTATGGAGAGGTCAGTCCTGCCCCTTATTTCCGGAACTACTTCCCTGACATTTAAGGCCCCTTCCACACTTGCGTTGCAGATCACGTCAGAGTTTGATCAGGGTGCGATCAGGGTTTGGTCAGTGAAAAACGCACATTTTGCATCAGAGTTCAATCAGTTTTCAGTCAGAGTTTGTTCAGTGTCTCAGTTTTTCACGCACGTTTTCAAAGCAATTTCAATGAGTTTTTCACGTGCAGAAAATGCGCGTGAAATGGACTCAGGACTGAGCTTTATCTTTTCTATGGCAATTGATGCGTGAAAAACGCATTGCACTTGTATTGCACTTGCAAGTGTCTCAGAGTGCAATGCGTTTTTGATGCATCTCCATAGACTTGTATGGTGCGTTTTTCACGCGCGTGACTTGCAAAAGTAGAGCATGTCGAGATTTACACGCGCTTTAAAAAAACGCGCGTGTGTGCATGAAAAAAAATGCAAGTCTGAAAAGACCCATTGGTTACAATGGGTCAGAGTGCAATGTAAGTTCTGCGCGTCAAAAGCACGCGCAGGAAATGCACGTGGAAAACGCAAGTGTGATAAGGGCCTAATTCTGGAAGAACAGATTGTAATGTGTGTGTTTTACAGTTTGTGACATGTTGTTGTTTGCGGTTGTTTGAGGCTTTACCTTTCTTACTAGAAATTAAATGTGGATCTTGGGAGGAACTCGACACACCTGAGGATCACACTACTTGGTTGGGGTGTATATTAAAATATATGGACAATGTTGCTGTTTGCTTGAACAGGACTGGTCAATGAGTAGAAATGCGGAACAATAAAGCACATTTGATTGATGCTGTGCCCCAATATTCATTTGTTCAAAAACTTTCATCTTCTTATTTCAGAGATGAACAATTGCCACAAGACTTTTTATGTACAGAAACTCAAACTTACCAGATGGGCCATAAAAAGGGCTGAGCGGACTCGTTCAAGTTCGAAACTGGAACAAAATGTAATAATTGGTTAAGTTAGAAGAATTCTGAGAGAGGAATCTCATATTTTGATACAACCTCGTTATGAGACAACAGTTTATCTCTAGACATCAGGTGCTGCAAATCAAAAGCCATTTCAGGTCCTGAAACCGCAGATTGGAAGCAGGTAGAAGGGACACATCCTTTGTTCCCCAATAATTTTGATGCTAGTACCATACATAGGAAGTGATTCCAGACTTGTAGGGACCATAACATACATACAGCCCATGGCCCATGTTAATCTTTCTGACACAAAAAATGTGGTTCCGTTCCGCTCATCACTATGTATAACCTTTTAAGCAACTGTCCAGAGGCTGAAAAACATGGCTGCATTTTTTCTCCAAAAACAGTACCACACCTGACTATAATTTGTGTGGGTACTGCCGCTTCACTGTATATAGACAATTGAAACTGAGCTGCAATACCGCATGCTTTTGGAAAAATAGACATGTTTTTCAACCCTGACAACAACTTTCATTTTCATAATGCAAAAAGTAACAAATCCCTAGTGAAAAGAAATAGTTCCCACCCTCTTGACTAGTGTGATATAATTCATATGTCTTTCCAGGGACCATATAACAAGCTGCAAAATTAATAAAAAACTTCAAATTTATCAGGGGCTTAATGGAAATCAACTGTCATAGGTCCTTCAGCATTTTTTACTTGTTGATACTAATAAGCTTTCACTTATGTACCCAACTACCCAAAGAGCTGTGGGCTATCATGGCGTACAGGGAGTTGCAGTTTTAAAATTGACATAAAACATAACATTTCATGGGAGTTGATATCAAGCCATTTATCACACCGGTGCAGTGTACACCTTAGTTATGAATAGGGACAGCTCTCCTTATAACCTGGGAACATGACCTATGCAATCATCACTAGAATATACACCAGCAGTGGAGTTGATTTTAGCAAGTCAATGAAACCCATCGGAGGCTGATGGCCCCACCTTCTCCCCATCCCCACCCCATCCTATTTTTGGAAAGTGATAAAACCTTTATTTTATTTATCAAAATGAGTGGTCTTTTGATATTCCAAAAAGAGCACATACATACCCATCAATTTGTTTAGTTTATAATAAAGTATATGTGGGTAAGTAGGGTTTTGTTTTATTTATTTTATCTTAAACTTGATAATATAGTATTTTTCGGACTATTAGGCGCACAGGAGTATAAGGCGCACCATCAATAAATGCCTGCTAAAACATCTAGGTTCATATATAAAACGCACTGGACTATAAGGCGCACCTGATTATAAGGATGAATGGCCAGCAGGTGGCAGACCTGTGCACAGTTCAAGGCAGCTGTTGTCTGTAAGTGTGGTTCATATATAAGGCGCACTGAACTTTAAGGCGCACCTTTGATTTCTGAGAAAATCAAAGGATTTTTTGTGCGACTTATAGTCCGAAAAATTCGGTAATTATAATGTTAACCTTTGTTCCCAAGAGTATTGCAGAGCATTTGATTTTCTACTAGAATTGAAATATAACAGATGTTCATTTATGTGACCTTTCTCCTCGTACAGTGAATGGCTGACATCCACTTACAGTATCTCTATGTTATCATCTTTGTGCCATTGAATATTAGATGTGCGGTGATGCATGGCGTTTTGCTTTCATTGTACTTTCTTTCATGACTCAATTGGAATTTGTTATCATTGCCTGAATGTGTAAAGAGTAAATATTCTTTAGTTAACTGATGCCAATTGTCCTGTTACTATGTGGCACTACAGATTTTGCGCACTGCAGTCCAAAGACAATGTGACATTTTCTGTCCACATTTTGGACATGCACTCGTCACATCTCTCCAATTTCTCATTTTAATTACTAAAACCGGAACCTTCCATTCCTGGATTCATTTTTAGACCCAGTACCAGGAGAGTTACACATGGTGCACCTTCCAAATATAGAATTATATATTTGAAGGTTCATGTATCAGATGTTTACATGTTTTGTCCAGCGCTGTTAGTAATGAGCGAATCACATAAGATTCAATTCTTAGAAGCATTGTTGAATAGTCTGAAACTAATTGGCACAAACCAATGTTGATCCAATTGAAATTAGTATATAACACCCTCTAGTCCTCTTGATCACAATTTTTTCAGATTTTTCTTGGGCACAAGCTATTTTAAACATATATGTATTATGTAGACTTAAATAGCATCTACCACCAGGATGAAGGACTGTATGCAAATGAACCTGAGGTGTTCCAGGCTCCATAGTTGTTTATACAGCCTAGAGCCCCTCAGGCTCATTTACATACAGTCTTTCATCCTGGTGGTAGATGTCTTTAAAAAGATCTAAAGTCACTTTTATAACATTTTCCAGAGTACCTTCTTCTCTATATTTGCATACAATGGGTGCCGTACAAGACGTAATTTAGTCCCATTTTTTGGTGATGGAAATTGTGACTACTCTGCCCTCTCTTTTTGGGAGACAGTGGTGCAAGGCTGTGTAGTGGGCTGTCATGGGGCTGGGATGCCTCATTGCTATGCACTAGATATAGCCTGTGCAAGGTTCAGGTGCAGCTGTACCCCAGGCAGGTCCTGAGCTGGACGCACAATGTGCCCGGCAATTGTACCCATGCACCTGGATATCTATTAAGAGCCTCCTGATAGATCCAGTGAGTGCCGGAAGGGAGAGGGGTTGTTGTATCATACGCTGGTGTCCACCCATCCAATATAAGTAATTTATGAGTAATAGCAATAAAAATAAAATGATCACAACAGTAACAGCTAAATGAAGTAGATGAGTCCTTGACTTGGATGTGAGGTTAAATGAAGGTGTAGACACCATTGGACAATTCTAACTGAAGACATCATCAAACATAAAGCAAGAGATAAGATTGATGAAGAGAGCGGAGGGTTGTTAGAAGTAGGGCAGAGCAGGGTCGAAACAATAAATATAGTTAAGAAGACTTACTATGTGAATTGCGGCGCACAGCAAATGGCAAAGTGCGAACGTCAAATTTTGAACATTTTGGGCCCAAATATTGAAGCAACTTTGTCAGATGCAGAGACTAAGGTCACTTGAGAAAGAAGACATGTCAGGGTAAAACTAACGTGATTTATTGAATGTCCTTTGGAAAGTGCTGTTCATCCATTACCCTCTATGTCTGTAAAAGTATATTTTTGAGTTCCTTTTTTCAGGAGAGGTGCTGTGTTGTTACTACACGTATTAACATTAGATTTAGTGATCTGTTATCAAACACTGCTGTTTTTTTAATTGAGATAAAATTTGGGGGGAATTTATGAAGACTGGGTGCATCATGCAACAGTCCTGACATTCTCCCCAGGAGGGCACAAAGGGGCGTATATACTAAGATGCTCCATATATATCATGCACAATCCTGCCTGGCATACAACTCAGCTTTAACCTGCAGCAAGGAGTACTTCAAAAATTACAACAGAAGATGCAGTGAAAAGTCGCAAAAATGACAGAAGTTGCAGAAATTAGACAATTAAACTAGCAGAAATAAAGATACACGAACCCCATTGAATCAGGGCAAGCAAGGGCTTTTTGGCTCGGTAGAGGCGTTTAGTAAAGAAATGTGTATGTCGCTCACTCCTTGACTTACAGTGAGGTCTTTTATTTTGGAAAAAAATGGACTGATAGATGCCACCTCGAGGGATTTGTAATCTAGTGAAAAAAATCAGGATCAATAAAGGAAAGTAGAGTCAGAGAACTACTTGTACATAACATTATGCATCTGGTGGTGTCCAAAAGTTTGCTGGTTAATTAGTTTAATTATTTTATTGTTATAGAAGATGCTAGTCTGAGTTGGCCATTGTTGAATGACAATATACTTGTCAGAACTCACAAATTGTACTGAATGGATCAGGTTTCAGGCTTCTTGCTGGAAAACCACTCCAAGAGTTGCCTGTGATTGACAGCTGCCTTTCTGATCTTTGGGAAAGCTGGGTGTGTCTTTGATCTTGCTTTGCCTGCAGCTGCGGTTTGAGTGATGGATGGCTGAGCCAGTCAGTGCTGGAGGTAGTGTCCATTTCTGCCTTATATTCTGCCCAGCCCTTCATTAGGTGCTGGTTATTGCAGTCTATCTGTGTATCTCTTGTGCTCTTGTTATCTTTGTTTGCTATTCTGTGTCTTGACTTCTGCTTTGCCTACCACCATTTAACATAATCTCTAGAAGTTATCTGATTTGTGTTTCCCATCTTTTGTTTTAGATTGTGCTTCTGTTCTTTTGAAATATATAAAATCTACTGCATGTATTACAATTTTTATGACAATAACATACTGGTGTGTCCTCCCTCTGGCAGGACCTGCTCTTCTTGTAGCTTGTTATGCCCTTGTTTTACCAAAAAAAAGCTTCTAAATTTATGCAAATAAGCTTGAGGGGCCCCAGGCTCCATAGCTGCAAACTGAGCCTGAAGCCTCCCAGGTTCATTGGCATAATTTGCAAAGCTTTTTTTGTAAAAACAAGGCCACATGAAGCTAAAAGAAGAGCAGGTCCTGCCAAAGGGACACAAACCAGCATATAAGTGTGCTTGGTTTACAATCTTTGATCCAGCTAATTTTTTCAGCAAATGCATTTTAATGTTTGTATGACGAAAAGTTATACGATTTTCCAATTTACTTTCTGCATCAATTCCTCCTGGTTTTCAAAACCTCTGCTTGCTGTCATTCTTTAGAAAGATTCTATGTTTACTTCCAGAGGATAGAAATCTGTCCCTGGTCATGTGATGCCACACAGGTGCATGAGCCATAAGTATCACACAGCTCTGATTACTCTCTCTGATATAACGAGCCATGCATCTGTGTGACATCACATGACCATGGACTGATTTCTATCCACTGGAAGTAAACAAAGAAGCTTTCTATAGAAGGACAGCAAGCAGAAATCTAGAAAAACAGGAGGAATTCAAACAGAAAGTGTATTGGAAAATTGTCTAACTTTTTATTATACAAAAAATAACATTTATTATGATTTTATTGGATAATAAAGAGAATCTTACTCACCTAATGTAAAATGAATTTTTCCTATGCATCCTAAGAAGCATTATATTGTAAATGAATTTTAGATTGCAAAGATCAAAGTACAAAACATTGGATTTATCAAGTAACTATTGACATAGTTACCGCTGGCAGTGGTAAAAATAAGTTCACAAAGCAGGTTTTTATGCAAAGTTTGGTGCATAAAACTCTTTATTGTATCGGATTGAGCTACATAATATTTGTCAAATGTATCTGGAGCCAGCTCCCCTCTGATTACAAGGACATACGCATTACTGTTAGTACAAAAGATACTTTTACGGAGCTGAACAAAAGGAAACAACATGCCACTTATTTCAAACATTTTAGTAGATAATTTACCACAATATTCAATCCAAATAATTGACTACTCATTGTGTATTTGGAAGGAGTTTAGTTATCTTAAAATGTTGCTTAAGAAACTGCTGTCAAAATGAATACACCAGGCCTTGAAATAAGTTCTATATCAGCTCTGTAGTATAAATCCACTAAGATAATGCCATGTACACATATGCTACAGTTACAAAATGATATACAGTGATATACATGAAATAAGTATTCCACCCCTTAGTAGAAATGGCTTTTGACCTAGTGCAGCCATAAGGTCTTTTTGGGAATAATGTAACAAGATTTAGGGATCCTTCATTCTTCTTGGAGGATCCTATCCAGGTCCCTCAGGTTGGACGGTGAACATTAGTGGACGCCTTTCCCCGCAGTTGGCAGTGTGAATGAGCCCTTAGTTGCGTAATTGCTTAGTTTGGCTGGACAGCCAGTTCTCTTATTCCATCCTCTCCCCCTTCAAAGATGGAACAGCGGTAAATATTGGTAGCAGCCAGTGATTAGCTGCTTCCGATGATCAGGGTCTATATATGCTTATATGAACAGGTATTTCACTGAGCACCTCCCAGAGCATGTCTTTTATGGATTTCATAGCTTCCACAGTGTTTATTGCAGAATGGGAGGCAGAAATGATGCATCAATCTGCCAGTATATGTTTAGGGATACCTTCAGTGTATACGGTGGGTGTATACACTGAACATATAAAATAAAATGTGGTCTGAAAGTAGCCTTGATTCTGTATTTGTTCTGTAAGCATATTTTTCAACGATAGGGTGCAACAGGAAGATTTGTACCATGTAATCCATGTTGGAGCTCCTAATAATTGACATTAAAAATGGATGCAAAAGATTACTCAATCTGAGTATTAACACTTTGTTATATATTTTCTATTAAATTGATTGAATCATGAATTAATTTAGATTTTAGGCCTCATGCCTATGAGTGTTTTGGGGGCCGTGATCTGGCCGCAAAATTGCCGTTCACATAACGGCCCACATGGAGGTCTATGGCACCAAGCGACGGGTGACCAGGCTATATTGCTGCTGTGCAAAATATGGGAAACGTACCTTATGGAGAAAGGAGGGTTGAGGAGCTCTCAACCCTCCGCTCTCCTGGATCTAGACCATAACCTGGGCGAGCACACTATCATGTGAATTCAGTAAAGGAGGTCTTTAAGAGGTTTTTAAAATGTGAACAACCTGGCACCTCACCAATCAGCTGAATTGATTCCAAAATCTGAAAAAATAGATACATTTCAGATTTTAGATTAGAACAGATTAAAGGGGTTGTACTCCCGTCCCCTGTCCGAGCAATGTATCAGGCTCTATATAAGGGACAGGAGACAGGTTTGTGTGCCAGACCACCCAGAAGTTAGCGGAGCTTCCGTTCCCCTGTAAATAAGTGAGCAGAGATTTCTTTTTTTAAAAGCCCTCCCCAGTCCGGCTGCTAAATTTTTATACCAGTCGGACAACCCCTTTAACATTAAATATAGATCCATTTATATTGCAATTTCTTAGAGTGCATACTATAAAGGTGAAGAAGAAACCTTTCATTTCAGCAAAGTATCCTCCATCTCAGAATCATTGAAACCCTACAACTGCACATTCCTTGAGAGATAATGGATATCATTAGCAGCGGCGCCTGTCTTAAGAAACTTGAAAAGGTTCTGATTGTTTGTAACAGCTTTGCTTATATTAACATACACATTAATATTTATAAATATTTCACGTCATGTTAATTTTTCATATAAGATGATTTATAGACTATCGCTCGGCCCTGGGCGGGGGCATTGGCAGACTGTTTTAAGAAGTGAACGGATACAGATTCTTTTGTAAAGAAGTTGCTTCTATAAGACTGTATTTAGAATGAATCATTTTGAAACCAAAATGCCTTATAAGTAAGTAAATTACCCAAACCTTGCATATAGTCCATTAGCAGTTTAAATAAAACATAAAGAGAGGCTTATATTGATCCATTTGCTGCATATTAAAACTTAGTTCCCTTTTTAATGTAGTGAAAGTGATGCTATGCTATAATTTACCTTTCAGAAACCAAACAAATAAAAGCAATTTTATGCTAATGTGAAGTATTACTCTTATTATGTTACAGTAGAAATATGCTTTTTGGTTTCCAGAAAAGTGAATTCTAATTTTATATTCCATTGTAAAAGCAGAGCTGTGTATGCAAGCTCCATGTTTCCTCATAAATTGCATAAAATCAATTAAGAGCTTTGGATATTGAGGTAACAATATTTCATTGTATTAGCATTAATCTCTGTTTGTTTTCTATCTTGTTTGGGCAGAGGTACATTTCTAATATTTATTGTTCAATTGTCTAATTGTGGTGATGGATGCTCTGACTACATGTAAAGACACATACGGCTGTGGTCTGCAGTTTAGAGAAATCTGTTATGGCTGCAAATGCCCCAACACAACTTTAACCCCTTACGCTCTGCGCCGTAGCTCTACGGCGCAGAGGTACAGGGAAAGTATGAAGAGGGCTCACGGGCTGAGTCCTCTTCATACAAGGGTGGGGGTTGTTGCATATTGCAACAAACCCCCACCGCTAATAACCGTGGTCGATGCCTGCACCGATCGCGGCTACTAACCCTTTCATTGCCGCCAGCAAAGTTGCCGTTGGCGCGCCATCTTTATTCCGATCGGCGAGCCCCCAAACGTCATCGGGGGGGGGGGGGGACGCCGATCGGTTGTCATAGTAGCCTCGGGTCTTCGTTTGACCCGAGGCTATCTGGCTTCTGCAGATTCGTTACAATGAGCCAGTGGCTCATTGTAATGAATGAGCTGCAAAAATGCCATATATTGCAATACAGAAGTATTGCAGTATATGGTAGGAGCGATCTGACCATCTAGGGTTAATGTACCCTAGATGGTCTAAGAATTAGTGAAAAAAAAAAAGAAAAAAAAAGTTTAAAAATTTAAAAAAATTTATAAAATATTAAAAATTCAAATCACCCCCTTTCCCTAGAACTGATATAAAACATAATAAACAGTAAAAATCACAAACATATTAGGTATCGCCGCGTCCCAAAATGCCCGATCTATCAAAATATGAAAACGGTTATGGCCAGCGGTGACCTCCGAGACTAGAAATGGCGCCCAAATGTCTGAAATGCGACTTTTACACCTTTTTACATCACATAAAAAATGGAATAAAAAATGATCAAAATGTCACACACACAAAATGGTAGCAATGCAAACGTCGGCTTATTTCGCAAAAAATGACACCTCACACAGCTCCGTGCGCCAAAGTATGAAAAAGTTATTAGCTTCAGCAGATGGCAACATTTTTTTTTCTTTTTTCTACACATTCGTTTAATTTTTGAAAATGTATTAAAACACAATAAAACCTGTATAAATTTGGTATCACCGCCATCGCACCGAACCAAAGAATAAAGCTGAGGTGTTATTTGGAGCGCACAGTCAAAGTTGTAAAAACTGAGCTCACAAGAACGTGACTTTTTTTTCAATTTTTCCACATTTGGAATTTTTTTTCAGCTTCGCAGTACACGGCATGTTAAAATAAATAACATTACGGGAAAGTTAAATTTGTTACACACAAAATAAGCCCTCACACAGGTCTGTACACGTAAAAATTAAGTTATGTTAAGTTAAGTTATGGATTTTTGAAGGTGGAGAGCGTCCTTAAGGGTTTAATAGAACTAATTTTCATCTCCATTTGTGTATAGTATTCGGTGTTTTTTCCACAGTGTCTACACTATTATAAATTAATATTGCATTTTGTGTTGGATTCTTAACAAAATCTGTTTCTAGTTCAGTTTGTTCTACTTAGGTTAAATTTACACAAGGTGTACCTGCCGTACCGTAGCACAGCGAGCACACATTGGCGTGGGGAGAGGAGGAGGGGGTTAGTGCTGTCCCCGCCTTTCTCCACAGCGATGTGGCTATGGGACGGTATGGTGTGCTCCCGTATGGCGCCGTGTGCTCATTGCCGTGTATGGGGGGCACATATATCTCATATATACATCGGCCGTCTATAAGTCTCCCATATGGTCATGTGAATATAACCTTAAATATATAAAAAACATGGGTGGCATCCACCAGGATGAAGGATTGTGAACCATACACATTTGGAGACACTGCTGAATTGTGACCAGTGAGAGAAAAGAAGGAGATCTCAATAGATAACAACCAAATTGCTGTCTGGTTCCTAAGACCACTCACTGAGCATTTAAGGAGCAAGAAGATAATGTTCAGTTGGCTGTTCACCTATGATTACAAGGGTTGGTTTTCCATACAGATTATATTATCAGTAGAATTCAGTGAAAATCTGGAATTTGTTTCATGCTAGTGATTAACCCCTAGGCACACTTGACGTAAAAGTACATCCGTGTGGGAAGCTACTTCCCACAAAACGGGTGAATTGTTATGGTGGACTTCTGGCACTGGAACATATGCAGGGCCGGTGGAAGAAGCAGTGGGCAGCAATCATGACCGAGGCATGTAAGGCGCTATGGATCGGACCCCTCCGTTTCTCTTACTGATGTCTGCCGAGAGCCCTGGGACTTCCGGATCAGTCCAGCAGTCAAACCCCTTCCAGGTCTAAGTGTAAACTGTCTCCACATGCATCTGTGTGCTCAGACAGTTTACACTGCACTACAATACTTTAGTATTGAAGTGAAGAATCTTGGACTTGAACCAGCAATTGCAGCACCTGTGGTTACAGTCCAAGTGTCCAAGTTAAATAAGTTAAAAAACAGGGAAAGGCATTTAAAAAAATAAAATGAAAAATAAAACTCTCTAAAATGATACATTCCCACATAAAAACCTGATGAAGTATAAAAACACAAATACACAAAAAAACTCACATGTTTGGTATTGTTGTGTCCATAACAATTATATGAATCTGAATAACAAAACAGAATCATTATTGGACCCACACAGTGATTGCCATATGATTTTTCATCCATAGCCTTAAAAAATGCTCTATAAAATTGATCACAAAATGTTATCCAAAATAAGACAGCTAAAAAGAACAACTCTTGCAAAAAAACAGTTAGGGGCCTTTGTTATACCTTTACAAAGATGGTGATGCTAAAATTAAGAGGATTTTTCCTTAAAAGTGGGTTTTCATACATTGAGGGGTATAGTTTCCTTAGTGACACAATTTATGGTGTTTTACTATTATTTAGGCCTTTTGCATTCACTTGAAAGTTGAGCAGGTGCCTCTAAATATAGGCTTTTGCGTTTTTTCCAAAAAATTTGAAAAATCACACCAAAATTCTAAGCCTCTAAATAACATTGTAAAAACATGAGTGTATGCATAAAAAATGCCAAAATAAAGCATCTATTTGGAAAATATAAGTTATGAATTAATTTGGGTATATGAGTATCTTCCTGAAAAGCTGAGAATCGCTCTAAATTTTTGGCAAACTAAACACAACAGATATCATCCAAATTGATAAGCTAATTTGAAGCACAATGGGGCAGATTTACTTACCCGTTCCATTCGTGAAGGTAAGTGCAAGCTCTGCGACACTTTTTTAAAAAAAATGTGGCGGTTTTTCCAAATCCGTCGGGTTTTTGCTTGGCCACGCCCCCCGATTTCCGTTGCGTGCATGCCAGCGCTGATGCGCAACAATCCGGTCGCGTGCCACAAAATCCCGGGGCAATTCAGGGAAAATCGGCGCAAATCGAAAATATTCGGGTAACACGTCGGGAAAACGTGAATCGGCCCTTAGTAAATGACCCCCATTGTGTCATGAGTAAACAATCTTTTTTAAAATCCCCATGGCATGTTAAAGCGTTCCAAAGTTATAACCACTTATATTGACACACAGCAGATTTGAAAAACAGGTCTGTGTCCTTGTGCGGAAAATAAGCTGAGTCCTGAAGTCCTGAAGCAATTTTCACTGCTTTTTAGGGGAAAATATGTTCAGTTTATAGTGATCTGTGATTAAAATTGATATTTTACAAGACAGGTCAAAATAGATCCAGAATATCTATCCTTTTGTTCCCAACCTATGAACTTAGGTGACGTGATGGACATTATTTTGATGCTACAATCCTTCCATTCCTCTCCACTGTGATTTACTGTGATTTACAGAAAACAAACTACAGATACTTACCCTGCTTCTTTTCATTCCGATTCTGGCACTGGTTTTCTTTAATGTTGACATGCCGGGATCACCTAGTAAAAAGACTTATAATTAGCAGTCAGGAGCGCGGGGAAAAGATGTCTGCCTGCACCTCCATCTGTGAATTCACGCTTCTTGTGTGACATAACCTCCCTCTCCCATGCTCCCAAGGCATGCATAATTAGCAGCCTGGAGCACTGGACGTCTTTCCCCGTGCACCGACCTGCTAATTATAAGTCTTTTTTTTAGGGGATTCTGGCTTTTCAATGTTAAAGAAGATCAGCGTAGGATCGGAATGAAGAGGAGCGGGGGGATGTATCTGTAGTTTGTTTTTTGTTAATCACCGTGATTGTTTTTCTTTAATGTGTGGAAGTAAGAACAATCATCACTTTGAAGACAGTGTAGTGAAAAAACCAAGCTACTACCTCCAATTGCTGTCCATATTGATCACAGAAAAAAAAGTGTCTTCTTTATGTTGCAAATGTACCACAGACAAGTTTCCAATCTGCCCACACTTCTCTAGTATAATTTATTTTTTGTCCTGTTCACATTGATCGGGCTCGGCATAGATCTTGATTTTAAAAGTATGAAATTATTTTTATTATAATGACAAGTATGATAGCAAAACAGTACTGTTCATTTAAAAAATTTGAGCCAAAGAGGCATACGCCCGACCTTGGGTTTCCCTGATTCCAGCTTCTTCCAGGAACAGGACACAAAACAGGACACAAAAGAATTGTGAGAGAAGTGTTGGCAGATTGGAAACTTGTCTGTGTTCCATTTGCAACATAAAAAAGACACTGTGGGTTTTTTTCTGTGATCAATCTGGACAGCAATTGGAGGTAGTAGCTTGGTTTTTTCATTACACTGACTTTTAAGGTGATTGTTCTGGACTTACACCTGTGCCGTAGCTCCCTCACTAGGACTGCAGCTATACAAAATTCTACATACAATGACTTGGAGAACAACTTTCAGATTTCAGTTCAGTTTTGGTTTCTGGGTGTTCGAGTTGCACATTCCAACAATCACACAATGTGAGTTGGATGCATCAACCCACTCATGGGCAAGAAACCTAGGTGCGACTTTTAAACAAAACTTGCATGGTACTTACCACACACTAGACAGGCATGTTAGTCTAAATGGCACAAGCCACAATTAACACAAGGCAAAAACACTTAAGGAAAGCCAAAACAGAATCTAGACTATTGGAAACACTAGAATGAAAATAGATAAATCCCTCCATTAGTTTAACCTACTGTACTGGGGGTGTTTTCTGTCACAGAATGCCAGAATTACTATTTGCTTCCAATTTAGATTTCTGCTATAACCTGTGCTATTATCCTGGTATAGACTACAGTAAATTTAGCCCGTTTGCTATATTTAGCCCCTCCACCATGCCAACTTTTCAAAAAAGCGGTGCAAGGGTGGACAAAAGTCACATTTTCCTGTTGATGGTGAAATATGCCATTTACCTATCAGATTGGATGTAAACTGAATCCTAATCATGTCGTTCAGCAATTATTTTAAGTGTAAGGATCAAACTACACGGCCAGATTGTTCATTATTGAAGCATTTTTCCTAGTAAAATCTGAGTCTCATTTCCCCTAGTTCTGTGCCAGCCCTGCCATTTCTCACTGCAAACACTGATTAATATGATGTGAAAAATGTGCTTTCTTTTTAATGGTTTCTAGCAATAAACTTATCACAAGCAATCTCGCCCATGTAATTCTGCATTAAGATAAACAAGTCGTGGTAACTGCATAATAATACCATATTGATAAGATCCATAATGCTTGAAGCAACCAAATTAAATGCATAAATTACAGTTAGTGGTGAAGCCTCATTTCTACCATATTCTTGCTTCTACTTGTAGAATCAAGTACCAGTGCAGTCATTAAAAATGGACTATACAAATTTATCAAAAAACTGTTCTTTTATGGTTTATTTTAATAATTTGGGGAAAAATATATATTTTTTATTTTTTTCAAGGTCATGAAAAATGAAAATCTTGAGCAATGATTTCTCTAGCGCATATTTAGGAACTTCTGAAGGCCTGGAAAATATTGATTTAATCTCCAGCCTATGAGAATCCAAAGGTAAATTACATTTGTGTGTGTCCCTTGTCAAAAAAAAAACGAGGCAGATCTGTGAAAGATAAGTCCTGAAAAATGGATGCTGATGCTACAACCTCCCCGTTTTTGTTTTGTTTTCCAAAATTCAATGAGCTTCAATAAATTATGACTATAGAGAATCTCTCATGCAGTATGAGACTTGTCACATGGATGGCGAGCAACGGTCTACAACCTGCATAAGACATTCACAAAACAAGGGGATTTACTTTCATTAGCAAAAGGGTTTTGGCTTTTAGGCCATGTAAAAAAATCTTTAGTAGAAATCAAACAATACTGGAATAGTAAGCTTTAAGGGTGTAACATTTGAAGGTTGTTAGATGTTATGAATAGATAGTGACTAGAGATGAGCGAGCACTAAAATGCTCGGGTACTCGTTATTCGAGACGAACTTTTCCCGATGCTCGAGTGCTCGTTTCGAGTAACGAGCCCCATTGAAGTCAATGGGAGACTCGAGCATTTTTCAAGGGGACCAAGGCTCTGCACAGGGAAGCTTGGCCAAACACCTGGGAACCTCAGAAAAGGATGGAAACACCACGGAAATGGACAGGAAACAGCAGGGGCAGCATGCATGGATGCCTCTGAGGCTGCTTAAATGCACCATTATGCCAAAATTATGGGCAACAGCATGGCCATGACAGAGTGACAGAATGAAGCTAGATAGCATCTAAAACATCCAATAATTGACCCTGACACTATAGGGGACGGCATGCAGAGGCAGCGGCAGCAGCGGAAGGCTAGAGAGTGGCATGGCGACATACCCTAAATGGACTCAGGCTTCAAACCAATGGGTAGCAGAGAGGAACCAAAGGAGGTGAGCAAGAAGCGCTCAAATAATATTGGTACATGATAAAAGTTTGCCAGTATATTTTGTGGATTACACAGCAGGGTGGCGACAAAGTTAACATGGAAGCCATGAAAACAATCCAAAATTCTGCCTGACACAGCTCGTTTGATAAGGGGACGATGTATGGAGGCAGTGAACTAGTAGTAGATTAAAGGTGCTGCAGTTAAAACTATGTTAGTTGGTTCTTGGCATGGAGCTGGCGCTCCGCTGCCAGGCGAGCTTTCGCCAATCCAAGCCCCTGTCTCTAGGCTACTCCCCAAACAGCACTTCTAAGAACCTTTCGGATAAGATCAAGTGTAGTAGCGTTCTTATAAGTTTGGGATATGGCGGGTGAGGGGAATGTAAACATCTGCGCAAGAAGCGCTGAAATAATATCCGTAAATGAAAAAAGTTTTCCAGTAAATTTTGTGGCTTACACAGCAGGGTGGCGACAAAGTTAACAAGTTTGATGTGGAATGCCCTGCAATAGCTCTTGGGCGGTGTGCCTTTTATCACCTAGGCTCAGCAGTTTGAGCACCGCCTGCTGTCGCTTAGCAACGGCACTGCTGCTGTGCCTAGAGCTACCGACTGATGGCGCCATGCCCACGGATGGTAATTCGGAGGAGGAGGAGGTGGAGGAGGGGTGGGAGGATTTGGAGGTATAGTAGGCCTTTGAGACCTGGACCGAGGTAGGCCCCGCAATCCTCTGCGTCGGCAGTATATGACCAGCCCCAGGGTCAGACTCGGTCCCAGCCTGCACCAAGTTAAGTGTAGTAGCGTTCTTATAAGTTTGGGATATGGCGGGTGAGGGGAATGTAAACAGATGCGCAAGAAGCGCATGATGCGCATGGAGCTGGCGCTCCGCTGCTAGGCGAGCTTTCGCCAATCCAAGCCCCTGTCTCTAGGCTACTCCCCAAACAGCACTTCTAAGAACCTTTTGTATAAGATCAAGTGTAGTAGCGTTCTTATAAGTTTAGGATATGGCGGGTGAGGGGAATGTAAACAGATGCGCAAGAAGCGCTGAAATAATATCCGTAAATGGTAAAAGTTTGCCAGTGTATTTTGTGGATAACACAGCAGGGTGGCGACAAAGTTAACAACTTTGATGTGGAATCCATGAAAACAACCCAAATTTCGGCCTGACAAACCTCGTTTGATAAAGGGACGATGTATGGAGGCAGCTATATGGACGACTTTTGGAGGTAGCAATGGAGACAACGTGTGGAGGCTGCTATGGAGACAATTCAATTTGGATAGTGCCTGTATGTGGCAGTCCAAAAAATTTTTCAAACCAGAGGAGCAGGTAGGTGGCCCTCCAGAAAAATGGAATAGATTGAGTGCCTGTATGTGGCAGTCCAAAAAATTTTTCAAACCAGAGGAGCAGGTAGGTGGCCCTCCAGAAAAATGGAATAGATTGAGTGCCTGTATGTGGCAGTCCAAAAAAGTTTTCAAACCAGAGGAGCAGGTAGGTGGCCCTCCAGAAAAATGGAATAGATTGAGTGCCTGTATGTGGCAGTCCAAAAAAGTTTTTAAACCAGAGGAGCAGGTAGGTGGCCCTCCAGAAAAATGGAATAGATTGAGTGCCTGTATGTGGCAGTCCCAAAAAATTGTTTAAAACAGAGGACCGGAAAGGTGGCCCTCCAGAAAAATTTAATAGATTGAGTGCCTGTATGTGGCACTCCCAAAAATTGTTTAAAACAGAGGACCGTGTCGGTGGCCCTCCAGAAAAATTAAATGCATAAAGTACTATACCTAGAGCCAGTGGGCCCTGTCAAAAAACAGCCAGTTTCCTCTGCTTTACTGTAGAAAGAGGAGGAGAAGGAGGAAAATGAGGACGAGGAGGAGTGGATAAATTATTCAGGTTGAGCTTCCTTCACCTGCTGGAGATTTGAAATTAGGAGAAATCCATGCTTTATTCATCTTGATAAGCGTCAGCCTGTCAGCGCTGTCAGTCGACAGGCGTGTACGCTTATCGGTGATGATGCCACCAGCTGCACTGAAAACCCGCTCTGACAAGACGCTAGCGGCAGGGCAGGCAAGAACCTCCAAGGCGTAGAGTGCCAGTTCGTGCCACATGTCCAGCTTTGAAACCCAGTAGTTGTAGGGAGCTGTGTGATCATTTAGGACGATGGTATGGTCAGCTACGTACTCCCTCACCATCTTTCTGTAAAGATCAGCCCTACTCTGCCGAGACTGGGGACAGGTGACAGTGTCTTGCTGGGGTGACATAAAGCTGGCAAAAGCCTTGTAAAGCGTACCCTTGCCAGTGCTGGACAAGCTGCCTGCTCGCCTACTCTCCCTCGCTACTTGTCCCGCAGAACTACGCACTCTGCCGCTAGCGCTGTCAGAAGGGAAATACTGTTTCAGCTTGTGCACCAGGGCCTGCTGGTATTCATGCATTCTCACACTCCTTTCCTCTCCAGGGATGAGAGTGGAAAGATTTTGCTTGTACCGTGGGTCCAGGAGAGTGAACACCCAGTAATCGGTGCTGGAATAAATTCTTTGAACGCGAGGGTCACGGGATAGGCAGCCTAGCATGAAATCTGCCATATGCGCCAGAGTACCAACGCGTAAGAATTCACTCCCCTCACTGGCCTGACTGTCCATTTCCTCCTCCTCCAACTCCTCCAACTCCTCTTCTTCTGCCCATACACGCTCAACAGTGTAGGACTCAACAATGGTCCCCTCTTGTGTCTCGCCAACATTCTCCTCCTCTTCCTCCTCATCCTCCTCCACCTCCACCTCCTCCGATATGCGCTGAGAAACAGACCCAAGGGTGCTTTGGCTATCAACAAGGGAATCTTCTTCCCCTGTCTCTTGTGAGGAGCGCAAAGCTTCCGACTTCATGCTGACCAGAGAGTTTTTCAACAGGCCAAGCAGCGGGATGGTGAGGCTGATGATGGCGGCATCGCCACTGACCATCTGTGTTGACTCCTCAAAGTTACTCAGCACCTGACAGATATCAGACATCCACGTCCACTCCTCATTGTAGACTTGAGGAAGCTGACTGACCTGACTACCAGTTCTGGTGGAAGTTGACATCTGGCAGTCTACAATCGCTCGGCGCTGCTGGTAAACTCTGGATAACATGGTCAGTGTTGAATTCCACCTCGTGGGCACGTCGCACAACAGTCGGTGAGCGGGCAGTTGGAGGCGGCGCTGCGCTGCCCTGAGAGTGGCAGCATCTGTGCTGGACTTCCTGAAATGCGCACAGATGCGGCGCACCTTCGTGAGCAAATCAGACAGATTGGGGTATGTCTTGAGGAAACGCTGAACTATCAGATTTAACACATGGGCCAGGCATGGCACATGTGTCAGTCTGCCGAGTTGCAGAGCCGCCACCAGGTTACGGCCGTTGTCACACACAACCATGCCTGGCTTCAGGTTCAGCGGTGCCAGCCACAGATCAGTCTGCGCCGTGATGCCCTGTAATAGTTCTTGGGCGGTGTGCCTTTTATCGCCTAGGCTCAGCAGTTTGAGCACCGCCTGCTGTCGCTTAGCGACGGCACTGCTGCTGTGCCTAGAGCTACCGACTGATGGCGCCATGCCCACGGATGGTCGTTCGGAGGAGGAGGTGGAGGAGGGGTGGGAGGAGGAGGAGGCATAGTAGGCCTCAAACACCTGGACCGAGGTAGGCCCCGCAATCCTCGGCGTCGGCAGTATATGACCAGCCGCAGGGTCACACTCGGTCCCAGCCTCCACCAAGTTAACCCAATGTGCCGTCAGAGATACTTGGAGAATACGTTTGTATTCTCCTATGGCTATTTTCTAGCCAAGTATTACAGCACACTACTATGCCAGATGAGATGACGCTGAGTTATGAAAAAAATAAACGTAAAATAAAAAGAAACTGGCAGACTGTGCCTAGTTGAAATACAACCCCGGGCCCTAATAAATTTTCCCACTTCGGTCTTTGCGATGGATATGTGCGTCACTAAAACACAGTGGTCGCAAGTCTGACTCCAAATTGCTCCCAATTTGATAGTAGATGCACTGCAGCAAGTACAGCCACCAGCAGATCAACCAGAAATCAAATATATATAACGCTACTGTAGGCATAATTAAGACGTTTGTATTCTCCTATGGCTATTTTCTAGCCAAGTATTACAGCACACTACTATGCCAGATGAGATGACGCTGAGTTATGAAAAAAATAAACGTAAAATAAAAAGAAACTGGCAGACTGTGCCTAGTTGAAATACAACCCCGGGCCCTAATAAATTTTCCCACTTCGGTCTTTGCGATGGATATGTGCGTCACTAAAACACAGTGGTCGCAAGTCTGACTCCAAATTGCTCCCAATTTGATAGTAGATGCACTGCAGCAAGTACAGCCACCAGCAGATCAACCAGAAATCAAATATATATAACGCTACTGTAGGCGTAATTAAGACGTTTGTATTCTCCTATGGCTATTTTCTAGCCAAGTATTACAGCACACTACTATGCCAGATGAGATGACGCTGAGTTATGAAAAAAATAAACGTAAAATAAAAAGAAACTGGCAGACTGTGCCTAGTTGAAATACAACCCCGGGCCCTAATAAATTTTCCCACTTCGGTCTTTGCGATGGATATGTGCGTCACTAAAACACAGTGGTCGCAAGTCTGACTCCAAATTGCTCCCAATTTTATAGTAGATGCACTGCAGCAAGTACAGCCACCAGCAGATCAACCAGAAATCAAATATATATAACGCTACTGTAGGCGTAATTAAGACGTTTGTATTCTCCTATGGCTATTTTCTAGCCAAGTATTACAGCACACTACTATGCCAGATGAGATGACGCTGAGTTATGAAAAAAATAAACGTAAAATAAAAAGAAACTGGCAGACTGTGCCTAGTTGAAATACAACCCCGGGCCCTAATAAATTTTCCCACTTCGGTCTTTGCGATGGATATGTGCGTCACTAAAACACAGTGGTCGCAAGTCTGACTCCAAATTGCTCCCAATTTGATAGTAGATGCACTGCAGCAAGTACAGCCACCAGCAGATCAACCAGAAATCAAATATATATAACGCTACTGTAGGCATAATTAAGACGTTTGTATTCTCCTATGGCTATTTTCTAGCCAAGTATTACAGCACACTACTATGCCAGATGAGATGACGCTGAGTTATGAAAAAAATAAACGTAAAATAAAAAGAAACTGGCAGACTGTGCCTAGTTGAAATACAACCCCGGGCCCTAATAAATTTTCCCACTTCGGTCTTTGCGATGGATATGTGCGTCACTAAAACACAGTGGTCGCAAGTCTGACTCCAAATTGCTCCCAATTTTATAGTAGATGCACTGCAGCAAGTACAGCCACCAGCAGATCAACCAGAAATCAAATATATATAACGCTACTGTAGGCGTAATTAAGACGTTTGTATTCTCCTATGGCTATTTTCTAGCCAAGTATTACAGCACACTACTATGCCAGATGAGATGACGCTGAGTTATGAAAAAAATAAACGTAAAATAAAAAGAAACTGGCAGACTGTGCCTAGTTGAAATACAACCCCGGGCCCTAATAAATTTTCCCACTTCGGTCTTTGCGATGGATATGTGCGTCACTAAAACACAGTGGTCGCAAGTCTGACTCCAAATTGCTCCCAATTTGATAGTAGATGCACTGCAGCAAGTACAGCCACCAGCAGATCAACCAGAAATCAAATATATATAACGCTACTGTAGGCGTAATTAAGACGTTTGTATACTCCTATGGTTATTTTCTAGCCAAGTATTACAGCACACTACTATGCCAGATGAGATGACGCTGAGTTATGAAAAAAATAAACGTAAAATAAAAAGAAACTGGCAGACTGTGCCTAGTTGAAATACAACCCCGGGCCCTAATAAATTTTCCCACTTCGGTCTTTGCGATGGATATGTGCGTCACTAAAACACAGTGGTCGCAAGTCTGACTCCAAATTGCTCCCAATTTGATAGTAGATGCACTGCAGCAAGTACAGCCACCAGCAGATCAACCAGAAATCAAATATATATAACGCTACTGTAGGCGTAATTAAGACGTTTGTATTCTCCTATGGCTATTTTCTAGCCAAGTATTACAGCACACTACTATGCCAGATGAGATGACGCTGAGTTATGAAAAAAATAAACGTAAAATAAAAAGAAACTGGCAGACTGTGCCTAATTCTACTCAAACCCCTAATAAATTTTCCCACTTTGGTGTTTGAGGTGGATATGTGTGTCACTAAGAGCTAAACACAACGGTAGCAAGTCCCCCTGCTAATTCCTCACAATATGGTACTAGCTGCAAATAAAAAAAAAAAAAAATTATAACGTTATTGTAGCCCTAAGAAGGGCTGTTGGGTTCTTTTAGAATCACTCCTGCCTAACAGTAAGCTAATAGAACACCCTAACGCTTTCCCTGAGCAGCAGCAGCTCTCTCCCTAGCGGCATCCAGACAGAGAATGATCCGAGCAGCGCGGGCAGCGGCTAGTCTATCCCAGGGTCACCTGATCTGGCCAGCCAACCACTGCTATCTACGTGTAAGGGTACCACGTCATGCTGGGTGGAGTGCAGAGTCTCCTGGCTTGTGATTGGCTCTGTTTCTGGCCGCCAAAAAGCAAAACGGCGGGAGCTGCCATTTTCTCGAGCGGGCGAAATACTCGTCCGAGCAACGAGCAGTTACGAGTACGCTAATGCTCGATCGAGCATCAAGCTCGGACGAGTATGTTCGCTCATCTCTAATAGTGACACTAAAGTGAATTGCAGGGGACACGGTATAATCAATTTCCCATATATTATTTTGGTGTTAAAGTCATTACAAAATAATTGACCAAATTACCCAATTCAAAAGTAAATACAATGCATGCTGTCTTTTAAATTAAATGGCTGAAAAAAAAGAGCAGACACTTTTATCATACATTGGATCTTAAGAAAATATTTAAGCAAAAGATCCATACAGAAATATCCTTAAGCTACTTTCATGGAATCGATTTCTGGTAGTTTAATCCGAAACAGGGACTCTATTAGCACATGTGATAACATTGGCGGGTTCCGAATGTCCCTGATGTTAGGGTGATGCCATTCTTTGCTCCTGTGTGTCTCTGCTCTTGTAACAATCTGTGTCCTGGTGTGCACTCCATATACTTGATACTCTGC
Source organism: Engystomops pustulosus (assembly GCF_040894005.1). Lineage (NCBI taxonomy): Eukaryota > Metazoa > Chordata > Amphibia > Anura > Leptodactylidae > Engystomops > Engystomops pustulosus. The sequence goes on from NC_092411.1 coordinate 245,419,694, forward strand.
TGCAAGACAATGACTTCCTGAAGAAGATAGATGCCTGTACCCAGGGCCAGCACCAGCCCTGGGCATACCTGGGCAAGTGCCAGGGCCCAGAACAGCCATATAAGCTGTACATAAGGAATCCATGGGGGGTGAGAGAGACTGTATCTAATGAATCCATAGGGAATGAGAGGGACTGTATCTAATGCATCCATAGAGTATGAGGGGGCTATATATAAAATAACCATGAGGGTGATGTATGTAAAATAACCAGGAGGGGGCTGTTTGGGATGATAAACTAGGGAATATTTTCGAGAACAGGAGACTGTTTTAGTTTCTAAATTTTGAAAGCATCTCCATGAGTTTACTGCAAAGAGTCCTAATGAGTCTCTGTCGCCCAGTGGCCCACTGAAGCCTGGAGCCGACCCTACCTGTACTTGTAGCAATACTCATATTCCTATGATATTTTGGGTTTAATTTATTATTTTATCTACTGTGTAAACTACACAATTCTGTTTACAACGTGTTTTTTTTATATATATTTTAGATAATTTAGACATATCTTGTAAAGTCACCATGATTTGTTTTTCCATGCATATCCAGGCTCAGAGAAGGTAAGGTGGAATTAAATGTTTTTTTCAACAGAAATGTTAACTAAAATGTGGCATAGTAAATACTTTCATTGTGAATAAGGAAACTGCTAGGTATGTGTAACGAACACGTCCAGCAACAGCTCAACCACATCCAGACTTGGCGCTGGCTGTCAGACTGGGTAAGGGTGGTGGACTCACCCTGCGACAAACAACACATACATACAGACAAGTGGAGTTGGACACAACCAGGTCAAAACCAAGATGGCGCATAGGTACAGAATCATATAGCAATAGGTTGATAAGTGAATCAGGGGGCAAATACAAAGAATAGCAACAACAAAATAGCAAGAACAGTACAAAGCAGAGATTAGACTGAATAACCAGCACCCTCTGAATGAACTGGGTAGAATATAAAGAGAGCAATAGACACATCCTCCAGCACTGACTGGTTCAGCCGTCCATCACTCAAGCCACAGCAGCAGACAGAATGAGCACAAACTCACATCCAAGGAAAGATCCTGAGAAGGAGCTGTCAATCAAAGGCAGCTCTGGGTGTGGTTACAAGCACAGAAGCCTGAACCCGGATCCCATTCAGAGCAATTTGCGAGTTCTGACAGTATGTGCCATGTTTATATTGAATGTGATGTAGGGCCAAGTGTGTCAGGATAGAGAAAGAGGTGCAGACCTGGAGATTACCCAGAATTACTTTCAGGGATTAATATTAAGGCAGTAAAGGCACATGGGCAATTTATGTAAAAGAATGGCCAACCCCTACAACATTCTCTACTTGGTGTTAAGTTTTGAAGTTTGTTGCGCCACAGATAGTGAATGACAATTGTAGCCAATCAGGGCAGAGCAGGGGAATACCATACAAAGGCTCAGACACTAATTGACTGAAGGAGTTCTGACTGCGGAACAACAGGGACCAGGAGTTACAGGACTTGATCATTGGCCAAAAAGGAGGGAATACCAGTTTATTTTGTTACTAACCTGCATTTGGGGGAATAATATTTTCTAGGTTTAGATGTTGATCTGGTGTTAATATGGGCTTTATCCTGTACACCTATTGCGAAATTGTTTTGATTATTTAATGTTTAAAAGTCTTGAAGGGACATGTATCTTTATTTCTGCTAGTTAAATTGTCTCATTTTTGCAACTTTTCACTACGACTTTTGCTGTCTTTTTTCAAGTACGCCTTGGTCTGCACCTTGTGCAGTGCCTTATGAATCTTTATATTCCAGACAACTTTTCACTTATGTATATCTTTTTTGCTTATTTTTGCTACTTTTTAGATGCAAATCTGCACCTGGTCCAGGGCAGGTGCAAAGGCAGGATTTTTTCATGGACCCTGTTTTAACATGTAAATTGGAATTGTTTCATGTTTTAAATTTTTTACATTTTGCACACAAACCTGCTGGCCACTGAAAGTTTGGCCTGTTTTTTTTCAATAAATTCATACAAATTTTCATAAATTTTTGCATTCACATTTTATTGAAATTTATTGGTTACTTCTAAGGGTGGCGTTAACACATGCATTTTCAAATGCATCACAACATTTGAGAAATTCAGATTTGCCTAATTACATTGCTGTCCTCAGTAAATGCATGCATTAATGCAATGTTAACACATGCATGTATTAACACTATGTTAATGTGGGTGTTAACACATGCATTTTGTAAATGCCATTTTGACAGCAATGTAGCTAATCCTATCTCCTCTTTTCTGCTGTTTTGATGAGTTTGAAGACACATGTGTTAATGCCATAAAAAAGGCACTAGGATGTAGCAGTGTTACACCGCTACCTCCAATAAAGCTAGCAGACACTGCCAGACACAGCAGTGCTGTGCAATAGGAATGCCAGACCAAGCTCACAGGGGTAAAGTGTATTAATGAGGGGGCGTTTGGAGGTGCTACCTCTTCCCCGGACCACCCCTCCCCCTCAATAGGCCGGCTGTGACTGCCAGGCTTCATGCAGCAGTCACATATCCTAGTTCTGCCCCCACATGAATACGCCGGACCACTATGAGCTTGGTCCGCCGTTCCTATTGTACAGTGACTGCTACCGTTATCAGAGGGTTTCCGATAATGCTAGCAGGCTAACACGCTGGGAGCTTTAGAAAGTAGCCCCTTGCCATTTTTATGGGTGACAGGTCCTCTTTAAAAATGCAGGCCATGGTCCAAAATTTACAGTAGTGTCCACTCCTGCACATAAACCCCTCACATGGTTTTTGTCCATGTTATTGAGAGACATTGGCAACAAAAAGACAAAACTTGCTCCAGCCAGGACAAGACAAATTGAACATGTATTACAAGAAAATAGACATGATCATATGTAAGGAACAAAAAAGACTTTCTATAAGTCTCAATTATTCACCAAAGAAAATAAAAACTAAGATATATGTCTTCATTTGTGTAGTTTTAAATTCCTAAGCCTCTTAGACATGTTCTGAAGATCAGATTTAGCTTGTTTGGTGAAGCAACATTGCTTTTTTTATTTGAACTAAAAACCCAAATTTCTTGATGCCCAACATTGACATTATGTATCATTTATCATGCAGACATTATCATGACAGCTGTCAAGGAGAAGTTATGTTTGTGTGATTATTTATACTAGCTGTCAATGTGACATTTTTGGAGTGTTATTTCCTTTTTTTTACTTCATGTAAGTGTTATCTTACTTGAGTGTTGTCATTTTGTAACTTGCATTACAGGAAATAAATATCATTGGTTTCATAGTATAACATATCTGATATAGTTAATATTCCCCAGCACAGATGTTGTGTTATTTTTTGGATCAAGATATTCACACCATCACAAAAATTATACATTTGGAGTGTGTATTCCCTTTCCATTGCAAAGTGATTTATTTTAAAGACATGTATTTCTGAGAAATTCGCCATCAAGTTATTTATCACTGAGACACATGTTTTGAAGTGTTTTCTTAAGGGCGTAGGCATTTTGTTTGCATGGTTTTATTGTAAATCCATACCATACAAATATTCGGTCTCCCTAAAGTCTCATCAAAATGAAACTAACACAGTGGTATACGTGCGACACATACACCGTCCACATGTCTTTCCTCTCATAGTAAGACTTCCAATTGTTATCTTTCAGTAGTATAATGTTTGCCTACAAACAACAAGGGTTTCCTAGGAAAGGTACTGCCTGCTTGACCCATCTGTTGCTAGATTTATAGCCAATAGATCACAGTCTCTTTATAGGAAGGACTGGCGTTCTGTATTTGGTAGTGTACAGTGTAGTGGTATAGCTGCAACATTTCTAGGCACATTTGCTTTAGAATATTTGTTCAGTGGACCAAACTTTGTGGGATCAGGTCCCCTGCTGCTGGTACCCATCACTCAGTCAAACCTGAATTTTAATTGGTTCACTCATCACTACATGAAATAACATATAGAACATGTATGCCCAACCATTTGTTATCCGGTCGATAGGGGGGTAGACATAGCTTGACACAGGGTGTAACCTGAAAGGTTGCAGAGGGCGGGGTCATTATGAGGCCCAAGAAGCTTAGGGGGCCCATAAGGTGCCACTTTCCCATATGAGAAGACTAGCACTAGAAACTATACATTATAGTTGGGGGCCTGGCACAAAGTTTGCACTGGGGCCGTCAGCTTCAAGTTATGCCACTGGCATGACAGCTTACCAGAGCCTCTTTTCCATTTTACTTCCCCCAGTACAATGATCTTTTGGTGGGTTACGATTGCTTAGAAAAATAGAAAAAAATATTGCAGCTATAAATAAAAATATAATATGTTGACACCTGGTGCCTTCTTAAAATGTCTTTGCCTACAGATATTTTTATAACTATTCCTAGCTAACCATACCATGCAGAATCATTAGGCTTAAAAATATCTTGACAGGATGATTTGGGTAACTTAACCACAAATAAGATGGGTGACTTAGTTTTCAAATTGCCTTTTATTATTATTTCTGTCTCTGGCCATAATAAAAAAAAATAAAATTACCTCAGTCTGGAGCTCTTGGGGTCCATGTGATGCCTCATCGAAGCTGGTGTTGTAATCGGCAGCTGCTCTGCGCATGTGCGGTAGATACAGAGCATGCTCAAATAAGCCAAAGTGCACTAAGCTAACTTCATTGAAGCATTGTAGCCATGGACAGATATGTTTTCGGGCTGACTTAGGACACTAAATCCCAGGTCCACAAGAACCTGTGGAGTCCCAAATCTCTCTGGCAGGACACTTAAAGCTCCACAATAACATGTAGAATTCACAAAAGTTTACACCTTCTAGTGGGAGATAACTGTGCGCATACCCTAAAACTGAAAACTAAATTTTCAAGAAAACCTGCCACCACTTCTGGCATGGCTGTTTTCTAAAACCCCCTTTTTTTATAAAACACACTATAAAATAACAATCAAGGGAAATTCTGCACTTTCTGATGTCATAACATACAGTTCAAAAAGTGTCTAAGATACGATAGATATGAGACAAGATGAGATAAAACTAAAATTAATACGACAATAGTATTATCACCCTATACAAATCAATATTGTACTTTCACGTCTTTAATCCCTTCCCACATAATGAAGTTCTTCATATTTACTGCAACTTTAAATATTTATGAAAAATATACTCATCACTGAACAATTACATTTCAATGACATCCTTTTGGAAAGCAAATCAGGATAATTTATTACCGCTCCTAACACTTTGCAAAATGGCAACAACTGTGTGTCTGTCCCACTAAGATGTAATATGTCTCCTTGGCAGTAGGTTGAACTTTAATCAGCCTCCGGCATAGGGTTCTTATGCACTCCTGAACCCAGCTGGCGTTCTGTGCAATCCAACATGGCACCGGACCAGCTGTGTCTCAGCTGAGTTAACAGAAATTCATGGCATATGTCTCATGGTGTTAAGAATTAAAAAAATATCACTTTAACCATAAAATTAATATTCTATAGGGAAAGGAAAACTACTCTGCAAAATGATCTGTAGGCACAAATTTGCAAGAAAATAGATAAATGTGTTTACAATTCTCATCTGTGAAAATTGAGAAAATGACAAGTGTATTTTAATAAATTTGATGGTATTTAGTTTACTGCATTGCAAAAGCAATTACTTGTGATGTAGCTTATGAAAAGTGGCTTCACTCTCAGCAAAATTAGCCTGTGATCACAAACCCTGCACAGTCTCCTGTGTTACGGACTGACCAAACTACTTGGGATGAGATATCCTAAACAACATTGCCGACACTGTATAGAACTTCTCTGCTGTTAGAGGGGAAAGCAATCATACATTTATATGGTGCAAGGAATCCTGTCCATTAAGTGTGGTCAGCCCTCCCCAGAGCAGATCTATAATACAAGAGACCACCAGAGAGAGACCTTTGAGAGCAGGAACTAATACTGGAGACCCTCCAGAGCATGGACTATTACTGGAGACCTCCGAGAGCAGACACGAATACTGGAGACCTCTGAGTGCAGGCACTAATACTGGAGTCCCCTCAGAGTAGACACTAATACTGGAGTCCCCCCAGAGTAGGGGACTAACACTGGAAACCTCCCAGAGCAGACACTTATACTGACTTCCCTCAGGGCAGGCACTAATACAGGAGACCTCCCAGAGCAGGCACTAATGCTGGAGACCTCAAGATCAGAAAGCCCTGGCTTTGAGCTGTGTGCTCCCATTAGGACCCAAAACAGTGTCCAGAGCATGGGGAGGAGCTGCTACTCAAGGTTCTGCAGGTTGTACATTTCATTGCAGCCAATTGTTAAGATCAAAATAGTTTTTTTTGCTTATTAATATACAATGTGCACCCCATCTTGACAGAAAAAAAACAAAAATGTAGACATTTTTGCTTATTTATTAAACAAGACAAACTGAAATATCACAAGGTCATAGGCATAATTCAGACTATTTGCACAGTAATGAGCGGAAGCACCTGTATGCAGCTTCCATATGCCACATTTAGGAGAGGCTTCAGTCATAGATTCATAGTTTATACGGTTGAAAAAAGACACATGTCCGTCAAGCTCAACCAAGGAAGGGAAGGGATTGCATGAGGAAGGGATTTAGGGGAAACAATTCTATATAACATAACCACCAATGTTATTTAGGTGTAGAATGGCATCTAGACCCTTCACTCTTCAGTTGGTTCACTGACCCTTCAGTGGGTTCACTCTGCCAAAGAGCCCTGACTGCTGGAGGGTTGCAGTGATAGGTGACTTTGTGGAACTTTCTCTCTTTTCCCTACTGCATCGCTGGTGCTCAGCCACAGTGATCTTGGAGTTCTTCTTTACCTCCTTACCATGGCTCTTCTACCACAATTGTTTGGCTGGACGGTCACATTGAGAAAGAGTTGTGATTGTCCCAAACTTATTGGAGACCGTTGTGTTCCTAGGATTCATGAGTACTGGAGACATTTTTTTTAACCTTGGCCAGATCTGTGCATTGCTACAATTCTGTCTCTGAGCTCATTGGGCAGTTCCTTAAACCTCATGATTCTTATGTGCTCTGATATGCACTGTGAGCTGTGTAAATAGACAGGTTTGTGCCTTTTCTGATCAAATCATTTTAATTAACACAGCTGGACTCCAATAAAGAAGTAGAAGGAACAGAAGGAAATGGAGAACATTTGAGTTAAATATGAGTGCCACAACAAAGAGTCTGAATACTTATAACCCTCTGATATTTCATTTTTTCTCATTTTTTGACAAATGAGCAAAAATATCTACATTTCTGTGTGCAGTAATGACCAAAAAAAGAGCTTTTTTGATCTTACAAACTGGCTGCAGTGAAACAAAGAGTGAAAACTTTGAAGGGGCCTGAATACTTTCTGTACCCACTGTACATATCAGCAGAAAACAGGCAGCACTCCAAAAATTTAAATTAAATTGCCTCTATTACCATTTGTCCGGTTACATTTCTGCTCCTAAGGACTGGAGACTTTCTCAAACCTATATAAAACCAAAGAAAAAATATGCCTAATCTTCATAGATAGATTACTACAGCATATATGCATACACACGGTATATACAGGCAGTCTTTGGGTTACGTACAAGATAGGTTCTGTAGGTTTGTTCTTATGTTGAATTTGTATGTAAGTTGGAACTGTATGTTTTATAATTGTAACCCTAGACAATTATTTTTGGTCTCTGTTATGATTGGATTTTAAAAATGTTGGATTCTCATAAGAACCAGGATTAACAATAAAGCTTCATTACAGACACCTTTGATAACTGTTATAGCTGTTTAAGCTGGTAATTTAAGTAAATTACCAACATCCATTTGTAACTAGGGGTCATCTGTAAGTCGGGTGTTCTTAAGTAGGGTACCATCTGTACTCTGTACAGAGAGAGAGAGAGCGAAAAACATGACATAGCTGTCATTCATCAGGTGACTTGTTTTACACTGTACTATGTACTGTATGTAATGGACAGATTTATTGTATAGCTGCACTGTATGATAACTGTGAGCATCAAATACATTTAAAATGATCCTTCGTATCAGAACAACTGGTTTTATGTATTTAATTTTCTTTTACATTTTCAGACACGACAGTCACCTGCGGCTTCCCATGATAGAAATCCAGAAGAATTATTAGTTGGCTTATTGCTTTTGATATTGTAAACATACCATGAGCCTTCCAATCTAAAAATATGTTTAGGAAATTCAATAAAGATTGAAAATAATGGAGTATGAATTAGGGATGGCAGGTATACAACTCTATTCCTTCTGATGTAATCTGAAAATATCATTACAGGGGCATCACCTCAACTTTGCAAAGGATGTCGGAGCCTGGGATTGGCGCTGATTAGTTATAGTCTGTGAATCCGTAATACTCATTTCTAGTTACATTCGCACAATAAATCTGCAGCACAGCCTTTCTGAGATAATTGATTTAACAAGCAAAACACACAAACACACAGAACTAGCACAAATAGGGGGTTTTGATAGAAAGTTGAGAGAGATTTTATTCCTAACACTTTTTTTGCACAGTAAATCATAAGTTGCAAAAACCATCAATTGATAAATTTAGTTTTTCCCCTATTTCTATGTTTTTCTTTTAACACAAATATGAAAAAACTATATAGATTTAACTTTGTTTGCTGGTGCTAAATTACTACTGATTTCACTCAGAACAGAGTAAAGGGGCTCTATCAGTAATAATAAGACTTTATTGGTCTCAAAGTGAAAAACTAATAATGTTGATTCCAGTCTATACAGAAATAATACACACAAAAAACACATAAAAACATATACTATACAAAATACAATCACAATCGTGTTTGCCATAAAATGAAAATTTCCACATGTTCTAATGGCTGAAAGTAACTTTTTCATTCATCAGTTTGACATCCCAGCTGTGAAAGAGATGTGAGATCTTTGACTAAAGCAACTTATTTGAATAGCAATAACACCAAATAGAGGATAATGAGGGGTTCTACCGTAGTAATTTTTTAATTTTACAATTCTCTATTTAAAAAAATTCTGAAGCTTGCAGAACCTTGCAGCTTGCAGAAGATTGCAGATCCTTTTTCTGCCAATATTGGGCTATATTACCAAAGTCCAGGACCGGCACTAACGCCTCGGAGACACTGCTGTCCAACATGGACTGCTGCTGTATCAAAGTGTGTACAGAGAGAAGGGCTCCCACTGTCACCAGTGACAAACACAGTAGTGATCCTGTGCTGCCAATAGTGTCACACACCAGACAGGGATCCTTTGATTAACCCCATGACTCCATATTTCTATTAATATACAAGAGACAAAATGGTCTCATGTTAGTATCTCCTAGTGCAGTGATGGCGAACCTATGGCACGGGTGCCAGAGGCGGCACTCGGAGCCCTTTTTGTGGGCACCCGGGCCATCGTCCTAGCACACCAGACAGGACTCTAAGAATCTTCCTGCAGTTCCAAGCTACTTAAAAGATGCTGCTTTCAGTGATATTTTGATACTTGCTTCGCTACTTGGGACTGTAGGAAGAGGGAGAATGTGTAGATCAGGCCGAATTATCTTTGGAGGACCTTCTTCTGGTCCCACAATTCTATGTGTGCAGAGGGACACTGGAAAGAAGCTAAAATGATGAAAATTTTCCATCTTTCTACTGTGTTGATGTCCTCAGGAGGCCAATATGATTGAAAATTGTTGAACAGGAACAACAAGTTACTGCTTTAACTTTTGGATGGCACCTCGAGATAAATAAGGGGGGTTTTGGGTTGCAGTTTGGGCACTTGGCCGCTAAAAGGTTCGCCATCACTGTCCTAGTGGAACAAAGTAAATATGTAATTTAAAAAAAAAACAACATAGTTTTATGTAAAAAAAAAAAAAAAAGAAGAAGAAGCAATAAACAATCAATAAAGTTTGTAAACAAAAAAAACTAATACACTAATAAAAAGGTACACTAAGAAAATTAAAAGCAAACATAGTTTCATACACTCCAGGCTGTGCCAACCTGCCATAAAGTGAAAGAGTGTGACTATGATGACAGGTTCCCTTTAAAGGAAACCTACCACTTCCAATCGTGCTTCTATGCTGCAAATGCCGTGCACCAGCTCAGGGTGAGCCGGTGCCGGCGCTTATCTTAGTTATGTTTTTAAACAGCTATAAAGTGTTTAAACGATTAGTAATCTTTATATACGAAGTAGATTCACCGCACTGTGGTACGCGCTTAGCGCACCATGCGAGTGACCACTTCCTATTCAGGAGCAAGCACGGTCGCGAGCATGGTGAGCCGAGCACGTACCACGGTGCGGTGAAGCTACTTCGTATATAAAGATTACTAAAGCGTTTAAATTCTTTACATCTGTTTAAAAATATAAAGAAAATAAGCGCCGGCACCAGCTCACTCTGAGCTGGTGCACGGCATTTGTAGCTTAGAAGCACGATTGGAAGTGGTAGGTTTCTTTTAAGTCATTCATCACATAAAAAATTATATTAAAAGTGATCAAAAAGCTTTATGTACAAATGAAAACTACAGGTCTTTACACAATAAAACAAGCCCTCACACAGCTATGTTGATCAAAAATGTTAAAAGTTATGGAAAAAAGATTTTGTTTTTTATTATGATTGCTGTCTCATAATATACCATTTAAACAATGGAATAGTACATTTGTAAACATCAGTGTGTAGTGAGTTCCCCTAGTGGACAGATAAAAAAAAATAATTTAACTTTAAGGGAACAATGTATTTTTATAATCAAAAGATCACCGGAATGAGGTGGACAAATTATGAAGAGACAAAAAAATTAAGAAATAAAGATTGCAGCTGGTACTTGAAGAACGGTGAGAAGCAAGTCTTGCTGCTCCTCAAAGTAGACCCCCTTCCCGCCGCGGCCCTTTTTCGATTTTGCGTTTTAATTTTTCACTCCCCACATTCAAAAATCTGTAACTTTTTTATTTTTCCATGTACAGAGCTGTGTGATGGTTTATTTTCTGCGTAACAAATTACACTTCAAAATGGTGATATTTAATATTCCATGCCATGTACCGGGAAGCGGAAAAAAAATTCCAAATGCAGTGAAATTGGTAAAAAAAAAGCATTTGTGCCGTATTCTTGTGGGCTTGGATTTTACGGATTTCACTGTGCACCCCAAATGACATGTCTACTTTATTCTTTTGGTCGGTACGATTACGGGGATACCAAATATGTATAGGTTTTATAATGTTTTCATACATTTAAAAAAATTAAAACCTCCTGTACAAAATTTTTTGGGGGGATTTTGCCATCTTCTGGCGCTAATAACTTTTTCATACTTTGATGTACGGAGCTCTGGGTGTTGTTGTTTTTTGTGGATTTGGATGACGTTTACAATGTTATCATTTTTAGGACTGTATGACCTTTAGATCACTTTTTATAGAATTTTTTTTTTTTTAAAAGGCAAAAAAGTGCCATTTTCGACTTTAGGCACGATTTTCCGTTACGGGGTTAAACACAGCGAAAAAACGTTATCATATTTTGATAGATCAGGCATTTTCGGACGCGGCGGTACTTACTGTGTTTATGATTTTTACTGTTTATTTATATTTATATCAATTCTAGGGAAAGGGGGGTGATTTGAATTTTTAGGTTTTTTTATTATAATTTTTTTATTTTAACTTTTTTTAAAATTTTAATTTTTACTATTTTTCAGACTCCCTAGGGTACTTTAACCCTAGGGTGTCTGTACGATCCTATCATATACTGCCATACTACAGTATGGCAGTATATGGGGATTTTACTACTCATACATCACAATGTGCTGACAGCACATTGTAATGAATGGGTTAACCCGAAGTAGCTTCGGGTCTTCGTGAGACCTGAAGCTACCATGGCGATGGATCGCCGCTCCCCGATGACGTCACGGGGAGCGTCGATCTACGGAAAGATGGCGGCTCCCGCGTGATCAGTGGTAAAACACCCGCGATCGGTGCCGGCACCGATCGCGGGTGTTACCGGTAAGCCTTTGCTACAATATGCAGCAAAGACTTACCGGCTATGGAGAGGGCTCGGCCCGCGAGCCCTCTCCATGTACCGGGACCCAACATGTGATGTACTATTACGTCACATGTCGGTAGGGGGTTAACCAGGGAACTGACGCCTGCTTCTGGAGTTTCTGTTCCCTATATGGACATTTCTTTGTTGAGATACTGTTTATTGCCACTTAAAGGACATCTACTATCAGGTTTACGCATGGTTAATGTCCAAACTTACCTTCACTCTGGGGTATGGCAACGCCGTTGTTATTTTCAGGAACCTGTGGATTAGTGTAAAAAACAGCATTAGGCTACATTCAGACACATGTGTGCCCAGCGTACTGTAGCACGGTGGGCACACGCAGGGGCCCAGGAAAGGAGGAGGATGTGAGTGCTGCTTTCCCCTGCCCCTCTCCATTGGGATATATGGCGCATAGTGCTATATGCCTAGAAAAGATAGGACAAGTCCTATCTTTTCACGGCTATGGAACGGTACCCCTCCCGTATGGTGCTGGATGCCCATTGCCTATGGGGGATGTATATCCGTCGCCATATATATGTCCCCCATATGGCTGTGTGAATGTAGCCTCAGAGAAATATGTATATGAGCTGGCTACGTCACTGGAACACCTCTTGGCTCCACATTCTCATTATGTATGCATGCCCCCAACTCTGTACTTCACTGCCTGGTCCCGCCTGTTGATGTAACCCTGTCCCAAGCCGGAGCCGTAGCACCTGTGCCTCATAAACATATTTTTATAAAGACTTTTTTACACTAATCCTGAAGTCCCTGAAGTAAACAAAGATGTTTCCATCCCCTAGAATAAAGGATTAGCATGTAAGTTTGGACATCTACCATCATTAAACCTGATGGTACATGTCCTTTAACTTCATTCACATTTATATGTTAGCACATCCCATACACATTTCCTTAAGTCATGAACCGGTCCCTTCAGCTCAAATTCATCTGAAGAAATAAAAAAGACAAAGGACTGAAGCTCAACATAAACGGTGTCAGCTCTTTTCAGGTTGTTTGTATGTTTCTTCAGGAACACCAAAATTTCATTTTGGAATAGGCTTCGAAGGATAGGCATCAGCTGTATTGGTTCAGTCCCGCTGACATATCAGTTGTCTACAGAAGTGTTCTAGGAAGTAATGCACACACATAGCAAAGCCCGTAAAAGTCTAAAAAGTTTATATACTCATACTATTCTGGATTGTGCCTTAACTAATGTGAATGCAGACGACTGATATGTCGGCGGGAGTGAACCAATACAGCTGATGCCTATCCTTAGAAGCCTATTCCTAAATGAAATTTTGGTGTTTCTGAAGAAACATACAAATAACCTGAAAAGAGCTGACACCATTTATGTTGGGCTTCAGTCCTCTCGTTTTTATGTCCTTTAACTTGCAAGAGTGAGCTGTTTGAGCGGAGGCTAAAACATATTTTAATGGAACTATTTGAGGCAACTCCTGACTGCTGCCCCTTGTAGTTCTCCCCATCTGTTTGATCCTGCCGGCGGTCTTTAGTCTGATGAGTCACTGCATGTCATATGTCTTGATTGTCAGTTGAAGAATTATTTAACTGTGTAAAACCAGGCTCATTCTTTGTTGTTGCTTTTTTTCTGATTTTTAGTAGCTCTTTTTCCAGTTTGGCTTGTCATACAGTATTTTGTCATTATTGATTAGTGTCTCGATTGCACATGTAATAGTATTCTCTGCTCGACATTTATTGATTAGTTGGGTTAGTACAATCTTTTCCTCAAAGATTTTTTTCAGTCTCATGATAATTTTGTTATGTGGATGTTTATTATTATTGACAAGAAGAAAAATTTTTAAAGCCACTAGTTATCTGTTTAAGCATTTAAACTTCACAGATTAAAAGAAAGCGAAAACACTAGCACTCGTTCACTAGGTAGATAGACAAGTGATTAAGTCTAGTAGATACAGATACATCTATTAACGCTCTGCGCCGTAGCTCTACGGCGCAGAGGTATAAGGAGTGTATGAAGAGGGCTCACGGGCTGAGTCCTCTTCATACAAAGGTGGGGGTTTTTGCATATTGCACAAAACCCCCACCGCTAATAACCGCGGTCGGTGCTTGCACTGATCGCTGCTATTAACCCCCTCGTTGCCGCCAGCAAAGTCGCCGGCGGCATTTAAAAGACGGCGGCGCGCGGGCGCCGCCATCTTTTTTTCGATCGCCGCGCCCCCGAACGTCATCGGGGGGCGGCGATCGGTTGCCATGGTAGCCTCAGGTCTTCGTTTCACCCGAGACTATCTGGCATCTGCAGATTCGTTACAATGTGCTGCAAAAATGCCATATATTGCAATACAGAAGTATTGCAGTATATGGTAGCAGCGATCTGACCATCTGGGGTTAATGTACCCTAGATGGTCTAAAAAAAATAGTGAAAAAAAAAAGTTTAAAAAATAAAAAAAATTAATAAAATATTAAAAATTCAAATCACCCCCCTTTCCCTAGAACTGATATAAAACATAAACAACAGTAAAAATCAAAAACATATTTTTACGCCCCAAAATGCCCGATCTATCAAAATATAAAAACGGTTACGGGCGGCGGTGACATCCGAGGCGGGAAATGGGGCCCAAATGTCCGAAATGCGACTTTTACACCTTTTTACATAACATTAAAAATGAAATAAAAAATGATCAAAACGTTGCACAGACCTCAAAATGGTAGCAATGAAAATGTCGCCTCATTTCGCAAAAAAATGACCCCTCACACATTTCCGTGCACCAAAGTATGAAAAAGTTATTAGCGTCTTTTTTGTACACATTCGTTTAATTTTTGAAAATGTATTAAAACACAATAAAACCTGTATAAATTTGGTATCACAGCGATCGCACCGAACCAAAGAAAGTCGTAAAAACTGAGCCCACAAGAACGTGACGTGCGGTTTTTTTTCAATTTTTCCACATTTGGAATTTTTTTTCAGCTTCGCAGTACACGGCATGTTAAAATAAATAACATTACGGGAAAGTAAAATTTGTTACGCACAAAATAAGCCCTCACACAGGTCTGTACACGTAAAAATGAAAAAGTTATGGATTTTTGAAGTTGGAGAGTGAGAAATGAGCCGAAAAACCCTCCGTCCTTAAGGGGTTAAAAAGAAGGAGCCCAACACTGACCAACCCAGTCTGAGAATAAACCAGTAAGGAAAACTCTGTTTTTATCACTACCTTTTTATGCACCAAATGTTTTTGTTTAACAGTATCAAATTTATTGCACGAATACACAACATCTACAGCCTCCACCAAGACCAGTCTAGAACTTACCTACTCTTAGAATCTGATCAGATTAGTGTAGCAGGACTGATCCCTCATACTGATTCTGATGCTGGGTTATCAGGTTATTACAATTTGGAACACATTAGAATAGCATCTCCAATGAACCCATTAAATATCTTCCCTACCCCTGATGTTGAAATCCTGGTCCTATCAATCTTACTTTTTGACCACTTATTGAATATTGTCACTGAATTTGTTCTTGTGATATGGAGAAGTCCTGAAGAAATCTTTAAATTTTAAAAATAAAGGTCCACCTATATAATGGTAAATCATTCTGGCAGGACCCGGTGATTTGGAAATTGTTTCCAAATCATGGTTTCAAAGCAGCACTGCACTACTATCTGGTGACATTTCAGATGGAAAGTATTTAGATCCCTTTAAATTTGTCACTCTTTTCACTCAATCGTTTCATTGCAGACAATAGGTAACATCAAAAAAGTTCAGTTTTTTTTGGTCAATATTCAGCGCAGAGTGAACATTAATGAGAATAAGAAAGAAAAGTAGATACTTTTGCTAATTTCTTATACAAGAAAAACTTAAATATCACATGGTCATAAGTATTGTGTTTATATCTTTCTGATCCTCTTTGTGATGGTTCTCCTTCTTTGGAATACAGTCGTGTTTAATTCAACAGGAAAGGCATAAAACTGTCTATATAATACCACCTAGCTCACGGTGCATGTCACTGCAAATGAGAATCATGAGGTCCAAGGAACTGCCCAAGGAGCTCAGAGACAGAATTGTGGTAAGGCACATACCTAGCCAAGGTTACAAAAGAATTTCTGTAGTAATCAAGGTTTCTAAAAGCACGGTGGCCTCCATAATCCTTTAGTGGAATAAGTATGGGACGACCACAACTCCTCCTTGACTGGGCTGTCCAGCCAAACTAAGCAATCGATGGAGAAGAGCCTTGATGAGAGAGGTAAAGAAGAACTCCAAGATCACTGTGGCTGAGCTCCTGAGATGCAGTAGGGAAATGGGAGAAAGTTTCACAAAGTCAACTGTCAATGCAGCCTTTCACCATTCGAGGCTCAATGGCATAGTGTGCAGACGGAAGCTTCTGTTCAGTGCATGACATATGAAAGCGTGCATATAGTTGGCAAAAATCACATGAAGGACTTCCAGACTATGAGAAATATGATTCTCTGGTCTAATCAGATGAACATTGAACTTTTTGGTGTTAATTCTAAGTGGTATGTGTGGAGAAAACCAGGTTCTGCTCATCACCTACCAAAAACAAATACAGTGCGCAGCTCCTTGTAGCTGTGCAAACTCGTCAGCGAAGCCACACAGATGCCAGAATATTCAGAGCATGGGCTGGCGGCTTCACAGACGAGTGCACGCAGCTACTTGCAACTGAAGATATCTTGGTAGGGCTACTGGGGAGTAGAGTAGCCAGAGCTCACGCTACATGGCACGGCTACTCCCCTCGCCAGTATCTTTGCAGGAAATTTGCATATTAGGGAGATAAAAGATTAGAAACGTTAGGGGGACTAAAGGATTAGCCCTAAAAAGGGTTTACAGGCTACACCTAAGATGAACCTGCCACCAGATCTACCTTAATATGTAGATCCGTGATGGTAGGTTTCCTTTAAAAGACTACACTGAGAGCCTACAGCTCCAAAACATTTTTTACTAAAATATCCTAATTTATATCCTGTTCAAAACTTTTTCAAATGATACTGTTTAGTAATATTTAATTTCAAATAAAAATGTTATTTCCAGTAAAATATTTATCTTTGTGTTCCAGGAGATCTTCTTACATATGTTACAGACAGCTGTCTAATGCAAAGATCAGAAAAAGGTAACAAAATTATATCCTAGTGTTATATATTGTTGGTTCAATCATCAGAAAATTATATACACATGGCATTTCAAGGTGAAGTTTTAGCATGGAATACAACTAAGCAAAAAATAACAGAAAACAGCTGGTTTTTACTATGTTTTTCATTCACAATTTCTCTCTAGCCAGGGCTGGAGTTTAACCTTTGTATTTGAAAGATTGAAATTAACAAGGAGGATGCAACAGCAATGACAAACATACTGAAGACCCAACATCTTATCAAAATGCAGAAGTAGTTAATAGTAAGCGACAAGTTTTGCTCAGCTCCAGGATGGCCGCTTAGATCTCAAGCTCTGTGCTTCTGCTGCCTTCTAGCAGCTATAACTCCATTCATACATGCCTGCATGGAGAAAAAACCTCCACATGGAACCTCAAGAGAACTCCTCTCACCTTTACCACTCCACCCACATTGGATTTTTTCTCCACTGGCCCAGCAGACTTCCCACCATCTCCTTTAACATAAGGCAGCCAGTCACCATCTCGCCTCCTTCTTCTCCTTCCAGTTTTGTCTCACTGTCTTATCCGCTGCACACCACCACCACTGAGAATGTTCAAACTTCCAAAACTCCTGCTATCCAAGGGATTCCAGATCCTTGCCATTGGCAAGCTGTCTTAGTTCAGCTCCCCATTAAGCATGACTTTAACAATATGGTATTTGAGGTCAAACAATCCTGCGAGGCAAGCATTGTCTTTACTTCGGGACTTTTGCATTTTATACCGATGGGGCTTCCCGTTTGCCACCATGGAGAGAAGAGATGGCAGGTCATCTACATTAGATTCTCTGACATTCCTGTTTTCAGCGATAGGCTAGACATTCTACCTCCTGACCTTCCTCATCAGGAAATTCTCATCCCCCCTCCTCTCCGTCCAATCTGGCACAGAAGAGACGTTGTCCTCAGGTTTTCACAAACCTTCCCCAACTGACGGACACTACCTCCATACAGTGAGGAATACTACCAACACACAGTGAGGAATACTACAACCATACAGTGAGGGACACTACCTCCATACAGTGAGGAACACTCCCCCCATACAGTGAGGAATACTACCGCCATACAGTGAGGGACACTACCTCCATACAGTGAGGAACACTACCGCCATACAGTGAGGGACACTACCTCCATACAGTGAGGAACACTACCCCCATACAGTGAGGAATATTACCACCATACAGTGAAGAACACTACCTCCATACAGTGAGGAACACTACCCCCATACAGTGAGGGACACTACCCCCATACAGTGAGGGACAATACCGCCATACAGTGAGGAATACTTCCGCCATACATTGAGGAACACTACCGCCACACAGTGAGGAACACTACCCCCATACAGCAAGGAACACTACCCCCATACAGTGAGGAACACTACCACCACACAGTGAGGAACACTACTGCCATACAGTGAGGAATATTCACACCATACAGTGAGGAACACTACCTCCACAAATATCATATAGTAGATGGAAACTCTACATATCAGAGTCGGCTCTGCTGCATTGACATCACAGAATGACAGCAATCTCTGTAGAGATGTATCTCTATAAAGAAATGTTAAGAGTAAGTCAATACTATTTATTAGTGTGGTAGTTTGTGTTGAAGCTTCACCATTACTACACATAACTACATGTCCTTAACCTTTCTGAATGTAGCCAAAACACAGCAAACTGGCATTGCTTGATAATATTCCATATTGCCTTAGTAGAGTATCACACAATTGACAATGTGGCCTCTATATCCTGTGTGTATTAGGTCTTTTTATTCACGAAAGAAGTCAAATTAGATGCAAAAGCAAACAGAACTGATGACTTTTCACATCTCTGCCGTTCTCAGGAGTGCCGAGTCATAAACCTCTTCATGATATGAATAATCCTTTAAATGATTAAATCTATTAGGAATTCTTAGATCCCAGTAATTAAAAATAATTCAGCTAGTTGTTGCTAGTGTAGTAGACAGGCCATGAGTCAATATTATCTTACAGCTTATTAAAGGTCCCACTTTTAAAGTACAGTACAAAGTAATAAATGGTGTATTTTCCCTAATGACGGGGACAACTAATGATATCTAGATTAACTGTGCAGTGTCTGTTGTGCTAGCTGAAGTCCAGAGAATACTTCCACAATAAATAAGTCACCTTTAGAAAAATTATACAAAAGATATATATATATTATATAAAACAGAAATTCCATTCTCATATAACAGCTTTTCACCATAAAGGGGGTCTTCCCAAATCATTTCACAGTTCAAAATAGTGCTGTTTAGGGCATGTTAGACACATTGTCCGATTTGCCCTGAATTGCCCTGAATTGTTTTTGGCGCACATGATCGGATTGTGGCACATCGGCGTCGGCATGCACGCGAAAGAAATTCGGGCTACCTGACAGATTCGGAAAAACTGCGGAATTTACAAAACGAATTGTGTCGCAAGATCAAGCACTCACATGCACCAGGAAGAAGTAGGTGAACTCCTGCGGACCTCGGCGCATCAGCGACACCTGCAGGAACTTTGGCGCACAATCTTAGTGAATCCCGGCAGACCCGAATCCTCGTTGGACAACGCATCACAGGATCGCGACAGGACCGGGTATGTAAATTATATTCATGTCTATGCAAAGGAACTTCTCTATAACCAAAAAGAAACCCAATAATTTTCTTTGGAACCCAGAGATAAAGCACACCCCACAAAGTTGGGTAACCATGGGGAAACAACATTCTTTGATTAGTATTTACAACCCTAGGTCAGCAATTCAGCTTAAAAATAAGAGAGAACATGGAGAAATAAGACTCATTGCTCCACCAATAGGATGAGGGCTATGCAATAATGGAGACCCCAGACATATCTTTCCTTGGACCAAACCCACCCTTACCTGCTGCTGCAATACTTTTTTCTACTTCTTTTCAACAGGGATGTCAATTAATGCATAAAGGGGCAATGCTAGTTGGTGCTGGGAAGCATAGAAAGAAGAAACCTGCTTTTTTCTTTTTCATTTATACTCCAAGAGGGGATTCTACAAAATATGCCAATACTTTTTACAGGATCGGACAAGGAAAACAACACCTATTTTGTTACCTTGTAAGGCAGCCCGCTTAACATCAAGTACTTTTAGGAAACCTAATGACATAATGTGGAAAACATGTATAGAGCCTTATACAGTGCTGTTTTACTTGTGTGATGTGTTAAAGGGGTATTCTCGTCTCGACATTCATTTTAATTTAACTAATCTGTCATACATATATACATTTTTTCAATTAGATGTTCAAGATAATTTATCACAAATTTGGATACGACCACCTCTGCAGGAGAGATTGCACAAAGAAACAAAAAATTTTTTATGTCCACGAGTTACTGCAGGTCCCACTGCCGTCCTGTGGTAATGATTGCAGAATCCAGGTGGTTGGGCAGAACTCAATAGCACATGTCTGGCCACTGCTGCCAGAGTGCAGGGTGGTCGTATCTGAGGAAGCTATCTTGTTTCTAAGGGACAACATGGCTAAATCTATGAGAAATTATCTTCACACAGGAAACTTTTTTTAATAACATCCAATTAAAGAAATGTTTACAGGTGAATTAAATTAAATTTTAATACTAAGAAGGGAATACCCCTTTAGTAGCTCACAGATGTCATTAGCGAAGTGAAAGCCCTTGAATAGCAATGGTTGGAATCATTTTTTTACAGTCTTATCTGTAAGGAAAATGAAAATATATTAAATGTTCATAAGAATAGAGACCAACATGACCATGACATTGTGTGCCAATGCAGTTTTGTAGGATCCTCTTAATAATTTACCTTTTATCAATATTAAACAATAGACATGCAGGATCATATGAAAGAGTTGTGATATATCTAAATATAAGGGGAAAACTTTTTAGCATTATTTTAAAATATAGGATTTTGGTAAACACTAGAGATGAGCGAACATACTCGTCCGAGCTTGATGCTCGATCGAGCATTAGCGTACTCGTAACTGCTCGTTGCTCGGACGAGTATTTCGCCCGCTCGAGAAAATGGCAGCTCCCGCCGTTTTGCTTTTTGACGGCCAGAAACAGAGCCAATCACAAGCCAGGAGACTCTGCACTCCACCCAGCATGACGTGGTACCCTTACACGTAGATAGCAGTGGTTGGCTGGCCAGATCAGGTGACCCTGGAATAGACTAGCCGCTGCCCGCGCTGCTCGGATCATTCTCTGTCTGGATGCCGCTAGGGAGAGAGCTGCTGCTGGTCAGGGAAAGCGTTAGGGTGTTCTATTAGCTTACTGTTAGGCAGGAGTGATTCTACAACAACCCAACAGCCCTTCTTAGGGCTACAATAACGTTATACTTTTTTTTTTATTTGCTTGTGGCTGGGCTTGCTGGCACTAGTAGTGCAGCTAGTACCATATTGTGAGGAATTAGCAGGGGGACTTGCTACCGTTGTGTTTAGCTCTTAGTGACACACATATCCACCTCAAACACCAAAGTGGGACAATTTATTAGGGGTTTGATTTCAATTAGGCACAGTCTGCCAGTTTCTTTTTATTTTACGTTTATTTTTTTAATAACTCAGTGTCATCTCATCTTGCATAGTAGTGTGCTTTCATACTTGGCTAGAAAATAGCCATAGGAGAATCCAAACGTCTTACTTACGCCTACAGTAGCGTTATATATATTTGATTTCTGGTTGATCTGCTGGTGGCTGTAGTTGCTGCAGTGCATCTACTAGCAAATTGTGAGCAATTTGTAGTGAGACTTGCGACCACTGTGTTTTGCGCTTAGTGACGCACATATCCATCGCAAAGACCGAAGTGGGAAAATTTATTAGGGCCCGGGGTTGTATTTCAATTAGGCACAGTCTGCCATTTCCTTTTTTATTTTACGTTTATTTTTTTCATAACTCAGCGTCATCTCATCTGGCATAGTAGTGTGCTTTAATACTTGGCTAGAAAATAGCCATAGGAGAATCCAAACGTCTTACTTACGCCTACAGTAGCGTTATATATATTTGATTTCTGGTTGATCTGCTGGTGGCTGTAGTTGCTGCAGTGCATCTACTAGGAAATTGTGAGCAATTTGTAGTGAGACTTGCGACCACTGTGTTTTGCGCTTAGTGACGCAAATATCTATCGCAAAGACCGAAGTGGGAAAATTTATTAGGGCCCGGGGTTGTATTTCAATTAGGCACAGTCTGCCATTTCCTTTTTTATTTTACGTTTATTTTTTTCATAACTCAGCGTCATCTCATCTGGCATAGCAGTGTGCTTTAATACTTGGCTAGAAAATAGCCATAGGAGAATCCAAACGTCTTACTTACGCCTACAGTAGCGTTATATATATTTGATTTCTGGTTGATCTGCTGGTGGCTGTAGTTGCTGCAGTGCATCTACTAGGAAATTGTGAGCAATTTGTAGTGAGACTTGCGACCACTGTGTTTTGCACTTAGTGACGCAAATATCTATCGCAAAGACCGAAGTGGGAAAATTTATTAGGGCCCGGGGTTGTATTTCAATTAGGCACAGTCTGCCATTTCCTTTTTTATTTTACGTTTATTTTTTTCATAACTCAGCGTCATCTCATCTGGCATAGCAGTGTGCTTTCATACTTGGCTAGAAAATAGCCATAGCAATAGGATAGCATCGTTTGGTTTTAAAAACTAAAAAACACAAAAAAAAAAAAAAACACAAAAAAAAGTTTAAAAAAAATAAATAAAGTTATAACTCTCATTTTCAAAATGTTTAACCCGAGGGCTAGGGGTAGAGGACGAGGGCGGGGACGTGGGCGTCCAACTACTGCAGGGGTCAGAGGCCGTGGTCCTGGGCGGGTTGAGACACCACCTGCTTATGAGGGAGTAGGGGAACTCCGCAGAGCTACGCTCCCTAGGTTCATGTCTGAAGTTACTAGGACTCGTGGTAGAGCACTGTTGAGGCCAGAACAGTGCGAACAGGTGATGTCGTGGATTGCCGACAATGCTTCGAGCAATTTGTCCACCAGTCAGTCTTCCACGCAGTCCACCCATGTCACCGAAATCGGCACTCCTCCAGCTCCTGCACCTCAGCCTCCTCCCCCCCAGTCTGCCCCCTCCCAGCAAAATTTGCCATTTGAACCGGCATACTCTGAGGAACTGTTTTCTGGACCCTTCCCACAGTCACAAACCACTTGTCCGGTTGCTGATGAGCAATTGTCCGATGCCCAGGTTTTCCACCAGTCGCAGTCTGTGGGTGATGATGACCTCGTTGACGTACTGAAAGAAGTGTGTAAAGAGGTGTCCGACGATGAGGAGACACGGTTGTCAGACAGTGGGGAAGTTGTTGTCAGGGCAGGAAGTCCGAGGGGGGAGCAGACTGAGGGATCGGAGGATGATGAGGTGACAGACCCAAGTTGGGTTGAGAGGCCGGGTGAACACAGTGCTTCTGAGACGGAGGAGAGTCCTTGACCAGAACAGGTTGGAAGAGGCAGTGGTGGGGCCAGACGGAGAGGCAGGGCCAGAGCTGGTGCATCAGCGCCAAATGTGTCAACTAGTGAAGCTCCCGTGGCGAGGGCTCCTGCGGCGAGGGCTAGATTTTCAGAAGTCTGGAGGTTCTTTAAGGAAACACCGGATGACCGACGGACTGTGGTGTGCCACATTTGCCAAACCAGGATCAGCAGGGGTTCCACCACTAATAGCTTAACTACCACCAGTATGCGCAGGCATATGAATGCTAAACACCCCACTCAGTGGCAACAAGCGCGTTCACCTCCGGCCGTGCACACCACTGCTCCTTCCCCTGTGTCAGCTGATAGTCAGCCCCCTGCCCAGGACCCTGCCACAAAAACCCCATCGTCGCCTCCACGATCCTCCACAGCATCCACCAGCGTTCAGCTCTCCATACCCCAGACGCTGGAGCGGAAACGCAAATATAGTGCAACCCACCCGCACGCCCAAGCCCTTAATGTGCACATCTCCAGATTGCTAAGCCTGGAGATGCTGCCCTATAGGCTAGTAGAGACCGAGGCCTTTCGCAGCCTCATGGCGGCGGCCGCCCCTCGGTATTCGGTCCCCAGCCGCCACTACTTTTCCCGATGTGCCGTCCCAGCCCTGCACCAGCACGTGTCAGACAACATAATCCGTGCCCTGACCAACGCCGTTTCTGACAAGGTCCACCTGACCACGGACACGTGGACGAGTGCTGCCGGGCAGGGCCACTATATATCGCTGACGGCACATTGGGTTAACTTGGTGGAGGCTGGGACCGAGTCTGACCCTGCGGCTGGTCATATACTGCCGACGCCGAGGATTGCGGGGCCTACCTCGGTCCAGGTGTTTCAGGCCTACTATGCCTCCTCCTCCTCCCACCCCTCCTCCACCTCCTCCTCCGAACTACCATCCGTGGGCATGGCGCCATCAGTCGGTAGCTCTAGGCACAGCAGCAGTGCCGTCGCTAAGCGACAGCAGGCGGTGCTCAAACTGCTGAGCCTAGGCGATAAAAGGCACACCGCCCAAGAACTATTACAGGGCATCACGGCGCAGACTGATCTGTGGCTGGCACCGCTGAACCTGAAGCCAGGCATGGTTGTGTGTGACAACGGCCGTAACCTGGTGGCGGCTCTGCAACTCGGCAGACTGACACATGTGCCATGCCTGGCCCATGTGTTAAATTTGATAGTTCAGCGTTTCCTCAAGACATACCCCAATCTGTCTGATTTGCTCACGAAGGTGCGCCGCATCTGTGCGCATTTCAGGAAGTCCAGCACAGATGCTGCCACTCTCAGGGCAGCGCAGCGCCGCCTCCAACTGCCCGCTTACCGACTGTTGTGCGACGTGCCCACGAGGTGGAATTCAACACTGACCATGTTATCCAGAGTTTACCAGCAGCGCCGAGCGATTGTAGACTGCCAGATGTCAACTTCCACCAGAACTGGTAGTCAGGTCAGTCAGCTTCCTCAAGTCTACAATGAGGAGTGGACGTGGATGTCTGATATCTGTCAGGTGCTGAGTAACTTTGAGGAGTCAACACAGATGGTCAGTGGCGATGCCGCCATCATTAGCCTCACCATCCCGCTGCTTGGCCTGTTGAAAAACTCTCTGGTCAGCATGAAGTCGGAAGCTTTGCGCTCCTCACAAGAGACGGGGGAAGAAGATTCCCTTGTTGATAGCCAAAGCACCCTTAGGTCTGTTTCTCAGCGCATATCGGAGGAGGTGGAGGTGGAGGAGGATGAGGAGGAAGAGGAGGAGAATGTTGGCGAGACACAAGAGGGGACCATTGTTGAGTCCTTCACTGTTGAGCGTGTATGGGCAGAAGAAGAGGAGTTGGAGGAGTTGGAGGAGGAGGAAATGGACAGTCAGGCCAGTGACGGGAGTGAATTCTTACGCGTTGGTACTCTGGCGCATATGGCAGATTTCATGCTAGGCTGCCTATCCCGTGACCCTCGCGTTCAAAGAATTTATTCCAGCACCGATTACTGGGTGTTCACTCTCCTGGACCCACGGTACAAGCAAAATCTTTCCACTCTCATCCCTGGAGAGGAAAGGAGTGTGAGAATGCATGAATACCAGCAGGCCCTGGTGCACAAGCTGAAACAGTATTTCCCTTCTGACAGCGCTAGCGGCAGAGTGCGTAGTTCTGCGGGACAAGTAGCGAGGGAGAGTAGGCGAGCAGGCAGCTTGTCCAGCACTGGCAAGGGTACGCTTTACAAGGCTTTTGCCAGCTTTATGTCACCCCAGCAAGACTGTCACCTGTCCCCAGTCTCGGCAGAGTAGGGCTGATCTTTACAGAAAGATGGTGAGGGAGTACGTAGCTGACCATACCATCGTCCTAAATGATCACACAGCTCCCTACAACTACTGGGTTTCAAAGCTGGACATGTGGCACGAACTGGCGCTGTACGCCTTGGAGGTTCTTGCCTGCCCTGCCGCTAGCGTCTTGTCCGAGCGGGTTTTCAGTGCAGCTGGTGGCATCATCACCGATAAGCGTACACACCTGTCGACTGACAGCGCTGACAGGCTGACGCTTATCAAGATGAATAAAGCCTGGATTTCTCCTAATTTCCAATCTCCAGCAGGTGAAGGAAGCTCAACCTGAATAATTTATCCACTCCTCCTCCTCCTCATTTTCCTCCTTCTCCTGCTCTTTGTACAGTAAAGCAGAGGAAACTGGCTATTTTTTGATAGGGCCCACTGGCTCTAGCTATAGTACTTTATGCATTTAATTTTTCTGGAGGGCCACCGACCCGGTCCTCTGTTTTAAACAATTTTTGGGAGTGCCACATACAGGCACTCAATCTATTCAATTTTTCTGGAGCTCCACCTACCTGCTCCTCTGGTTTGAAAACTTTTTTGGACTGCCACATACAGGCACTCAATCTATTCCATTTTTCTGGAGGGCCACCTACCTGCTCCTCTGGTTTGAAAACTTTTTTGGACTGCCACATACAGGCACTCAATCTATTCCATTTTTCTGGAGGGCCACCTACCTGCTCCTCTGGTTTGAAAACTTTTTTGGACTGCCACATACAGGCACTCAATCTATTCCATTTTTCTGGAGGGCCACCTACCTGCTCCTCTGGTTTGAAAACTTTTTTGGACTGCCACATACAGGCACTATCCAAATTGAATTGTCTCCATAGCAGCCTCCACACGTTGTCTCCATTGCTACCTCCAAAAGTCGTCCATATAGCTGCCTCCATACATCGTCCCTTTATCAAACGAGGTTTGTCAGGCCGAAATTTGGGTTGTTTTCATGGATTCCACATCAAAGTTGTTAACTTTGTCGCCACCCTGCTGTGTTATCCACAAAATACACTGGCAAACTTTTACCATTTACGGATATTATTTCAGCGCTTCTTGCGCATCTGTTTACATTCCCCTCACCCGCCATATCCTATACTTATAAGAACGCTACTACACTTGATCTTATACAAAAGGTTCTTAGAAGTGCTGTTTGGGGAGTAGCCTAGAGACAGGGGCTTGGATTGGCGAAAGCTCGCCTGGCAGCGGAGCGCCAGCTCCATGCCAAGAACCAACTAACATAGTTTTAACTGCAGCACCTTTAATCTACTACTAGTTCACTGCCTCCATACATGCCCGCCTTATCAAACGTGCTGTGTCAGGCAGAATTTTGGGTTGTTTTCATGGCTTCCACAACAAACTTGTTAACTTTGTCGCCACCCTGCTGTGTAATCCACAAAATATACTGGCAAACTTTTACCATTTACGGATATTATTTCAGCGCTTCTTGCGCATCTGTTTACATTCCCCTCACCCGCCATATCCTAAACTTATAAGAACGCTACTACACTTGATCTTATACAAAAGGTTCTTAGAAGTGCTGTTTGGGGAGTAGCCTAGAGACAGGGACTTGGATTGGCGAAAGCTCGCCTGGCAGCGGAGCGCCAGCTCCATGCCAAGAACCAACTAACATAGTTTTAACTGCAGCACCTTTAATCTACTACTAGTTCACTGCCTCCATACATGCCCGCCTTATCAAACGTGCTGTGTCAGGCAGAATTTTGGGTTGTTTTCATGGCTTCCACAACAAACTTGTTAACTTTGTCGCCACCCTGCTGTGTAATCCACAAAATATACTGGCAAACTTTTACCATTTACGGATATTATTTCAGCGCTTCTTGCGCATCTGTTTACATTCCCCTCACCTGCCATATCCTAAACTTATAAGAACGCTACTACACTTGATCTTATACAAAAGGTTCTTAGAAGTGCTGTTTGGGGAGTAGCCTAGAGACAGGGGCTTGGATTGGCGAAAGCTCGCCTGGCAGCGGAGCGCCAGCTCCATGCCAAGAACCAACTAACATAGTTTTAACTGCAGCACCTTTAATCTACTACTAGTTCACTGCCTCCATACATGCCCGCCTTATCAAACGTGCTGTGTCAGGCAGAATTTTGGGTTGTTTTCATGGCTTCCACAACAAACTTGTTAACTTTGTCGCCACCCTGCTGTGTAATCCACAAAATATCCTGGCAAACTTTTATCATGTACCGATATTATTTGAGCCCTTCTTGCTCACCTCCTTTGGTTCCTCTCTGCTACCCATTGGTTTGAAGCATGAGTCCATTTAGGGTATGTCGCCATGCCACTCTCTAGCCTTCCGCTGCTGCCGCTGCCTCTGCATGCCGTCCCCTATAGTGTCAGGGTCAATTATTGGATGTTTTAGATGCTATCTAGCTTCATTCTGTCACTCTGTCATGGCCATGCTGTTGCCCATAATTTTGGCATAATGGTGCATTTAAGCAGCCTCAGAGGCATCCATGCATGCTGCCCCTGCTGTTTCCTGTCCATTTCCGTGGTGTTTCCATCCTTTTCTGAGGTTTCCAGGTGTTTGGCCAAGCTTCCCTGTGCAGAGCCTTGGTCCCCTTGAAAAATGCTCGAGTCTCCCATTGACTTCAATGGGGCTCGTTACTCGAAACGAGCACTCGAGCATCGGGAAAAGTTCGTCTCGAATAACGAGTACCCGAGCATTTTAGTGCTCGCTCATCTCTAGTAAACACGTTTTACTAGGGGATTTGTCAATGTAATGCTTTTATTACTTTGTTATTTCAAACCACTATGTAGCGCAGTGTATTAAATATGCTGCCAGCCTTGGGTATTGTCTGGTCGACTTCTGCACAAGGCTGCAGGTCAATGGGATGAGACAATTTTCCCCATGATCCAATTTAGAGGTAGCGGTTTTCATTAACCATGGCATCTGTGGGGTTGGAACAGTTGAATAAGAAGTTAATCTAGTATTGACTAGCTGTGTCCAGAAGGTGTCTAGTTCTGCAGAGAGTACAAAGTCATCTGAAGGCTTTTGAATAAAATATGTTTATCTTTTAAACCATCATCAAAAGTATTAATCTTAGATAAAATAACTACTGCAGCGGTAAATGGCATTCTTCAGACAGTCATCATATCTGGTGACCCCAACATCAATGATATAGTGGTTGCACAAACAACACCAAAACATAATCTCCTTTGAAAGCTGGAGAACCTTGTAAAAGATCTTCCATCATCTAATCTAAACTACATCTGCAGTTATAATGGACCCAAATAGCTTTCACACAACATTGAATGAAAAGGACATTTAAAAAAGGGATCAGAGAGTAACTTTTGAAAGCAAATAATGATAATTCTTTATTTGTATAGCACACACAGATTACACAGCGCTGCACAGGCATGTCAAATTGGTCCCTGTCCCCATGGGGCTCACAATCTAAAGAACCTAACAGTATGTTTGGGAGTGTGGGAGAATACCAGAGTACCCAAAGGAAACCCTTGCAAACAAGGAGAGAACGTCTCAGCGAATGGCTCGACTCTTTATTACAACCTTTGGCCATTAGAACTCCCGGTTATCTCAAAGACACCGGAGATGTTCTAAGGGCTTTACAAACTGTCACATGGGATGATTCTTACAGCTGGTTAAGCTGTGATGTGATCTCCTTGTACACATGCATACCTCATAATGTTGCATTATCAGCAATTGAGTACCACATGAACAAATATAGTACATACAGTGACAATTTAAAAAACTTCATAAAAGAAACATTATGGTACCTATTAAAACACATTTTTTTTCTTTTTAACCCCTTAACGCTCTGCGCCGTAGCTCTACGGCGCAGAGGTATAAGGGATGTATGAAGAGGGCTCACGGGCTGAGTCCTCTTCATACAAAGGTGGGGGTTTTTGCATATTGCACAAAACCCCCACCGCTAATAACCGCGGTCGGTGCTTGCACTGATCGCGGCTATTAACCCCTTCAACGCCGCCTGCAAAGTCGCCGGCGCCGCCATCTTTTTTCCGATCGCCACGCCCCCGAACGTCATCGGGGGGCGGCGATCGGTTGCCATGGTAGCCTCGTGTCTTCTTTTGACACGAGGCTATCTGGCAGCTGCAGATTCGTTACAATGAGCCAGTGGCTCATTGTAATGAATGTGCTGCAAAAATGCCATATATTGCAATACAGAGGTATTGCAGTATATGGTAGGAGCGATCTGACCATCTAGGGTTAATGTACCCTAGATGGTCTAAAAGATAGTGAAAAAAAAATAAAAAAAAAAGTTTAAAAAATAAAAAAAATTTATAAAATATTAAAAGTTCAAATCACCCCCCTTTCCCTAGAACGGATATAAAACATAATAAACAGTAAAAATCACAAACATATTAGGTATCACCGCGTCCCAAAATGCCCGATTTATCAAAATATAAAAACGGTTACAGGCGGCGGTGACCTCCGAGGCGGGAAATGGCGCCCAAATGTCCGAAATGCGACTTTTACACCTTTTTACATAACATAAAAAATGAAATAAAAAATGATCAAAATGTCGCACAGACCTCAATATGGTAGCAATGAAAACGTCACCTCATTTCGCAAAAAATGACCCCTCACACATCTCTGTGCGCCAAAGTATGAAAAAGTTATTAGCGTCAGAAGATGGCAAAAATTTTTTTTGCTTTTTTGTACACATTCGTTTAATTTTTGAAAATGTATGAAAACACAATAAAACCTATATAAATTTGGTATCACCGCGATCGCACCGAACCAAAGAATAAATTAGGTGTATTATTTGGAGCGAAGAGTGAAAGTCGTAAAAACTGAGCCCACAAGAACGTGACGCACGTGCGGTTTTTTTTTCAATTTTTCCACATTTGGAATTTTTTTTCAGCTTCGCAGTACACGGCATGTTAAAATAAATAACATTACGGGAAAGTAAAATTTGTTACGCACACAATAAGCCCTCACACAGGTCTGTACACGGAAAAATGAAAAAGTTATGGATTTTTGAAGTTGGAGAGCGAGAAATGAGCCGGAAAACCCTCCGTCCTTAAGGGGTTAATGGTGTATTTTACTTACAACTCAAAGGAGTCCCTATGGGAGCCAAATATTCCCCTTCCCTCGCCAACCTTGTCATGGCGTGGTGGGAAGAAATCCATCTTTATAGTGACACCAATCCATTTGTGCGGTCGATCCTCTGGTATGGCAGATACATCGACGACCTGCTATTCATTTGGTCGGGCGATGTGTCTGCCATACCTGACTTTATCGACTGCATGAATACCAATTCTTTCAATCTGCGCTTTACCCATCACATCAGCAATACACAAGTAACATTTTTGGATCTCAACATTTTTGTGTACAACCGACAAATTCATACCAACACTCATCGCAAAGCCATCTCAGGAAACACTATTTTACATGCTCACAGTTCACACCCGAAACATACCATTACATCCATCCCGGTTGGAGAACTCACAAGAGCTAAAAGAAACTGCAGTAAAGCATCAGACTACCATCACGAAGTCACTAACATCAAAAATAGATTGAAACACAGAGGTTATTCCCAGTGGCAATTACAAAGGGCAGAAAAAATAGTGTCATGCAAAGATAGAAATTTACTCTTGGAAACCTCCAATTCAAACAAGAAACGAAATGTTAGGAACAAACCCACATTGGTAGTACAATACAGCCCCCAATATAATGCAATCAAACACATTATTCAGAAAAATTTATCGATATTGACACAAGATGACACACTTGCGCAAATTTTGACAGAGGGCTGTGATGTAGTGTCTCGTCGAGCTACCATAATAGGTACCATCATTTCACCCAGTTTTCCTATCCGAAATGATAATAGACAAAATTGGTTGAGACACAAGGGTTTTTTCAACTGTGGCTCACATCCCTGCAAAACTTGTAACTATGTTTCACCCACTAAAAATTTCTTCAACTATGATAACACACAAGAACATCACATTGCCTCTTACATTAACTGCAACAGTGATAATGTCATATACATCATAGAATGCATACAGTGCAATAAAAAATATGTAGGGGCCACTAAAAGAAAATGTAAAGTTAGATTCTTGGAACACCTGGGAGACATCAGCAGGAAAACAGCTCCCTTCAAACACAAAAGGGCAATATCAGAAGCATCGAGGCATTTCATAGATATCCATGGGGGTAAAACTGACTTCCTGAGAGGCTATGCCATTGAGAAAATTCATTTAAATAAAAGAGGAGGCAGCATCCAAAAACGCCTCGTGGATCGAGAGGCGTATTGGATCTTCCACCTGAATTCCAGATTCCCGTCTGGCCTTAACTACAGAAATGAATTCATGTTTCATTACAGGGACTAATCAATTCTGTCCCATTGTTCCCTCCACGCTGTTCACCGGGTACACTGAGACATCTTTTGTACATTATCTCACATAGCATCATCAGGCAGCAATTATATACAATATTTATTTTGCACATGACAAAATATGAACAGTCATTTATTCTTCTACATAGGCAGTCATTTGTTTATTTCTACTGCAAACTAGTCAATGAATTGTTTCTTTTTAACCCCTAGGCGCACCAGGACGTTATAGTACGTCCCGGTGGCTAGATACTTAGCGCACCAGGACGCACTATAACGTCCTGCTTCTGGCACCGGCTCACGAACGGAGCCGGTACCAGAAGCAGCGGCTGTCAGCTGTCTAGTACAGCTGACAGCCTGCGCTAACACCCGCGATCGGAGCCGACTCCGATCGCGGGTGTTAACCCCTTACACGCCGCGGTCAAGCATGACCGCGGCGTGTAAGGGTCTTCCCCCTATGGATCGGATCCCCCGTGCCGCTTACCGGGGGATCCGATCCTCTCCTGGGCAGCTCCGAGGACTGGCATGTGCCCCGGAGCTGCCCGGTTTCCATGGCAGCCAGAACCCTTCCGGGTCTGACTGCAAACTGTCTGAGCATGCGCAAGCTTGCTCAGACAGTTTACACTGCTCTACAATAAAATAGTATTGTAGAGCAGTGTATTGAACTTAAACCAGTGATCAGAGTATCACTGGTTTAAGTTCAAGTATGTAGAAGTAAAATTATGCAAAAACACTTAACACTACACATTATAATAAATAAAAAATAAATACATAAAAATATAAGCCCCTAAAATGTCACTTTCCCATAAAAACACTTAATAAAGTATAAAAAACATAAAAACACAAAAAACCCCCGCATGTTTGGTATTGCCGCGTCCGTAACAATCTGCATAATAAAACAGAATCATTACTGGACCCGCACGGTAAACGCCGGAGGAAAAAAACGCAAAAAACGTTCCGAAAAAAAGATAATTTTTAATTAATACCCTATAAAAAATGCTCTAAAAAGTGATTTAAAAAATTTTATGCACTCTAAAATAAGCCCACTAAAAAGAACAACTGTTCTCGCAAAAAATAAGCCCCTAACCAGATTTGTCAGCCAAAAAATAAAAAAGTTATGCATATGAATAGATGGTGATGCTAAAATGAATAAGATTTTCTCCAAATTAGTTTTTATTCAGTACAATTGAATAAAATACACAAAACCCCCACATATTTGGTATCCCTGCGTCCGTAACAATCTGCATAATAAAACAGAATCATTATTAGATCCGCAAAGTGAACCCCGTAAAAAACAACCTCAAAAAACTCTCTCTGAAAAAAAGATGATTTTTTATTAATGCCCTTTAAAAATGCTCTAAAAAGTGATTTAAAAAAGTTACGCAATCTAAAATAAGACCACTAAAAAGAACAATCCTTCTCGCAAAAAATAAGCCCTTAAACAGATTTGTGAGGTGAAAAATAAAAAAGTTATGCATATGAAAGACGGTGATGCTAAAATTAACAACAATTTTGCCAAATTACTTTTTATTCAGTAAAAATGGGAAAAAATAAAAAATATATATAAATGAAGTATTTTTGTAATCGTGGTGACCCATAGAATAAAAATAATATACTATTTTTATGGTATGGTTAACGGCCAAAAAAAAACACATAAAAATGTTCCTAAAAATTGACGATTTTCATTTCCTCCACCAACAAAGCTTTAATTAAATCTCACCAATTAGCTATAGATGCCCCAAAATTATGTACCAGAAAAGTGCATCTCATGTGGCAAAAGAAATAAGCCCCTATAGGTCCTCAATAAAAAAAGAAAAAAATTATAGCCTGTACAATGTGACATAGCAAATCGGATCTGGATGGCGCCTCCTTCCCTCCTATGCCCGGCCGTGCGCCCATACAGCAGGTTACCACCACATATAGGGTGTCGGTGTACTCGGGAGAAATTGGGTAACAAACTTTGTGGAGCCTTTTTTCATTTAATCCATTGTAAATGTTTAATTTTCCACCCAAAATGAGTGTATTGTGAAAAAATATTACAATTTTCAGACTGCACCTCCGTTTTGTTTTAACCCCTATAAAACACCTAAAGGGTTAACAAACTTCTTAAAAGTGGTTTTTCATACGTTGAGGGGTGTAGTTTCCACAATGGGGTAATTTATGAGTCTCGCTATTATTTAGGCCTCTCAGTGTCAATTAGAAGTTGAGCAGGTCCATCTAAATACGGGTTTTGGTGATTTTACAAAAAATGTGAAAAATGATACCTAAATTCTGAGCCTCATAACATTCTAGTAAAATATGTGGAATCTGAAAAAACCATGCCAACATAAAGCAGACATTTGGGAAATGTAAGTTATGAATTTATTTGGGTGCTATGACTATCTGCATCAAAAGTAGAGAATTTAGAACGTTGAAAATATAGAATTTTTCCAATTTTTTGCCAAATTTTGTTTTTTTTCATAACTAAACGCAAAAGATTTCATCCAAATTTTTAAACTAATTTGAAGTACAATGTGTCACGAGAAAACAATCTCAAAATCCCCTGGATTTCTCATAGCGTTCCCACGCTATAACCACTTATAGTGACACAGGGCAGATTTGAAAAATGGGTCCGCGTCCTTTAGGCCAAAAGATGCTGTGTCCCGTAGGGGTTAAATTGTTTTTATTTATTATGACAGACTAAGGGTTTAAGTGCCTCAAAATGACATCACACTATATTAAATAACGTAAGCTAATTTTCAAAACGACCATCGCTGTAACAATGTAACCAACAATCATTCACATTGAGCATAGAAATGTTAAGACATTGGGGGTCATTTACTAAGGGCCCGATTCGCGTTTTCCCGACGTGTTACCCGAATATTTCCGATTTGCGCCGCTTGTACATGAATTGCCCCGGGTTTTTGGCGCACGCGATCGGATTGTGGCGCATCGGGGCCGGCATGCACGCGACAGAAATCGGGGGGGCGTGGCCGAACGAAAACCCGACGTATTCGGAAAAACCGCCGCATTTAAAAACCGAAAATGTGTCGCTTGGGGAGCGCTCACCTTCACCTTCTATGGGATGGTGCATTCCGGGGCGTTAAGATTATTTTCGGCGCTGCAGCGCCACCTGGTGGACGGCGGAGGAACTACCATCTTAAATCCCAGCCGGACCCGAATCCTGTGCAGAGAACGCGCCGCTGGATCGCGACTGGACCGGGTAAGTAAATGTGCCCCATTGAGTAATTATTACACTGTTTCGCATTTGCTTACCTTTTTGTTATAAGTTTGTCAATGTGTACAATCTGATATTTCGATTCCATTACTCCATGTCTTTGAACGCTACGTGAATCTATCCTGCTTTTTCCATTTTGCCCGAAGCGGTTCCCGGCTTCCGGTCATTTTTACATTTAACATTCACTCAGCATTCAAAGCCTTTGCCATGACTAAGAGTGTCGGATGACACTGGAAACGCGTTGGCCGGAGTAGGCTAACCTATACTGTGATGATGTGACCAGGGTGACCAGGGGGAGGGGAGGCCTGCTGGTAATTCACCACCATAAATTAACCTAATTGAGCCAGTTTGTTGACAAAACCAGCATGTGGCTGGGCTTCAAAGACCTATACAGACAAACCGACTGCAGGCCTCACCCCCCCTCGCCTCCCCAGTCGCAAACAAAGAGCCATTAAAACTTTCACATCACCAGGTTGTATAGAGACAGTTATGAAGTTATGGTCCGTCTCACCAGAACACCAAATACATTTTTGGATCAGTTATTCTCCATAAATCATAACAACCCATTGTTCATTGCTCTAGGATACTCAGATCCAGAGATATCAATATCTCTGGATAGGACCATAGCAAATGGGTCAGGTTTGGTATCAATGCGATCCTGGGATTCACCCGGATCCAATGATACCAGAACCATGACCCCAGGACCTTCCCATGGGGTAGCTGTGGCTTCTCCAGGGCTCTGGATGTAATATCAGGTAGGAGGGACCATTGACCCCCCTTGGGATGGGCAGAGGTGTGTCCACACCTGATATAATCGGGCGCCCTTGAAGGGGCCGGTGTCTTTTGTCCTGGGGGAAACTAACATCAACTAAGCGCAGGGAAGATCTAAAAGTGTGGACTATCCATCCCCATTAGGCCACACACAAAGGTAACTAACTAACTAAACTGCTTAGACTTGTGGTGCTACCCGTGTAATTTGTACTCTGTTTACTGTATATATCTATTGTGTGTACTGTATTGTCTAGTGTGCCCTTAAGGCAATTAAATATAAAATCTAATCTGTGTTGCTCTTTTATCTCGATCACGAATCTTACGTCCGGGTTTCTCGCTTATATACATGCTACCGGGTTGGTTCCTCACCCTATATAATCCCGTTACGGACCGGGCTTATATTAAAGGAGAACTGGTGGCAGCATAAGGCTGATAATATTCTGTCTCACTGCGGCTAGTGAGAGGGATCTTATAGCCATTCAGGGATTTGATTTAGGGTTGTGCCATATCCGGAAGTTGTGTGGACAACTTTAAATCACTTCCTGCGCCTCTCAGAACCCGTGCGTTCTGGGAGTGTCTGTAAAAGGATAACTGAGTGACCTTACGTACCCTCCAGGGGTCCGGAACGTTGCGGTTTCCTTCACATATACCATCTGCAGTTTTGCTGTGCTGTGACTACGGCGGTAGTCATAATTTTATAACCCAGTTTTTATTCGGACTACGAGTCCACAATAAAGTAATCAAGATTTTTCACCACCTGGATGCATCACGCTGAATTATTCTTTCTCCTTTTCAAGCATTCATTTACGCAGAGGTCTGTGCGGAATCCGTGTCGTGCAGTGCTGGTTGGAAGCATTGGGTGAGCAATACTAAAAACACACTATATTTTTTCTCGAAACAAGGAGAGAACATACAAACTCTTTGCATATGTTGACCTGGGTGGAATTTGAACCCAGGACCCCAGCGCTGCAAGGCAGAAGTGCTACTCACTCAGCCACCATGCCGCCAAATTTGAAAACAACACATATAATTGTTCAAGCAATGCTCCGAAAAACCTGTGTTTCTACCTATCCTCATTGGTTTGCATATGGATAGTATTGTAGTTCATGACTAGATTAAACAGAAACATGAACTTCAAAAGTGTAAGTTAGTAAAGCTAGAGAGCTGTGTAACCAAATGTTCTGTGGTGTTGGTAGCAGCAGGACTATGACTATTGAGTTCCTCTAAGAATACTAGAAACATTGTAACTCTGCTTTTCTCTTAACTCCCAGTAATCCTAGAATAAAATCACAGTCCTGCTGCTCAAAGTGGACTGCAAAATACAGATAAGACTGCAGATGGGAAAACTGTGTACACACACACTGTGCTAGTTATATCTGTAAAATTTTTGAAAGAAAAGGTATGCTTTAAAATAAGAGGGAAATTACATTGAGTTTTGTTTAAAATGTGCCAATATGTCATGCCTTAAAGGGAACCTGTCACCACATTTGCACATATACAGCCGGTGACAGGTTCCTTTAGAGCTCTTTTCACTTACTGACGCCCTTCTTTTAGCTAAAAATTGTTTCACTTACATCCACAGAAATTATGTTTTATCCTAAATTACCTGGCATCAGAGGGGGGAGGGGGGGGGGCGTGTCCTGCTTTGACAGTTCATGTCATGTGACTAGAGTGACATCATCTCAGGTCCTTTAGTCTTTTTAATAATAACTGTACACCATACATCTATCTGACCACATGAAGTCACAGCAGCCTCCAGGGACTTCTATTTCTCCTCATCAACCATGGAGGCTGCTGTGATTTCATGTAATCATGGTGTACAGTATGCTATTCTTGGAAGGCTGAGAGACATCTGATGATGTCATTGGTCACATGTCATGATTGTAACACAAGGCACCGTGTAAAAAGATTGACACAATATTTCCCCTCTGTACATAGAGCTTTATATGTCTATGGCTGAATATTAGCAGACAGTCCCTAAGTACAAGGAGGCAGAGAAGTGATTTGAAGAGACACAGAGCTGTCAGTGAGAATAATGGCACATGGGCCACTGGTATCTCTGACTCTTCTCCTCTCTCAGGATGCCAGAGATGAGTCAGAAAAGCTAATTTGCATATAAAAAATGGCTGTAATTAAGGCAAAGTGCCACACTGGAAGCTAATTTTAGGTGATATAGGGAGGACTTGTAACCGTTTATCAACAGGTATTGTTACTCACGGGGTCACAATCTGGTGACAGGTCCTCTTTAAAATACAAAAATGCTGTATCTTTCAGTAATAAGTTAAGTTTTTTTTACGATGGACTATGCAGTTTTATGAAAGTCCTGCAAAGGTGTCCCTGTATTGAAAGCTTTTTGTTGTTCCTTTCAGGCTAATGCAGTCGTACTAATGGATTTGTTATGAGGTGCTGAAAAAGCAATGCCGAGCCAAGCTTGGTAGACAGCTTATACTTACTAAACAGTAGACCTCTGTCCTTCATTAATATTAATGCTTGCTGTCTTCATTTGTACAATATTGGCCACAATGTAAGAGCATTACTGTGAAAATCCTTGAGTAGAAAATCCCTTTAAATACATCTTTTAAATATTTTTTTTTCAAAAGAGCGGAAAATGTTCTGTTAAAAAATCACCGTTGTATGCAAATGGTACTCATTCAAGCATTTCAAAAGAATTAACTTACCTATTCTTAAGTAAGGATCACTGCAAAGAAGAATTGTCTAGAGCAGGGGGGGTCAAACTAATTTTCCCCGGGGGCCCTATCAACCTCGTAGTTGCCCTAAAAGGGTTGAATGTCATTTTATTACTGTAAAAATATATCTACTGGAGCTCTTTATGAGTTACATTTTTAGAGTGTTACCTTTGCAATCAGTAATTTCAGGGTAACCACATAGCTGAACCAGAGACACTGCATGGCCAGTATGTTCCCCTACAATAGTCACAGTGACCCCACATGCTAGCCAATAGTCACTGTGCTCCTCCACATGTTAGCCACTAGTCACAGTGCCCCTCTACATGGTAGCCGGTAGTCACTGTGCCTCTAGACATGGTAACCAATAGTCACAGTGCTCCTCCACATGGTAGCCAATAGTCACAGTGCCCCGCCACATGGTAGCCAGTAGTAACAGTACCCGCACATGATATAAGTAAATTTCACCATGGGAGAAAAAATCTCACCTTTCCTAACTCCGCTGAAGCAGCAGTTTTTTTCAATTCTCCTGTATGTGGTGTCTGTACACGCTGGCTCTGAAGCTGGCAGACATGATGTGATGATATCATCATGTTTACCGGCTTGAGAGCCAGCATGTAGAGATGCTGCACACAGAATAGAATAAGACCTCTGCTGCTTCAGGGAGTGGGGAAAGGTGAATATCAGAGTACCACCTCGCTCCTATGCTGCTCTCCCAACTAGAAACAACTAGCACAGCATAGGGGCAGGGAGATAACCTAAGGTAACATGCTGGATTTGCCCTGCAGGCCTTGTGTTTGACACCTGTAATCTAGAGTGTACAGCTTTCTTAATGTTAATACAGTAAATATTTATAAAATCCTATATGAAGCTACTGTACATTGTTAGAGAGAACTGCTAATCACTGCCTTAGTTTACTTGGATTTGAGAGACTTAACTTTACATAATCTAAAGTTCCCCAAACTGACAACTAAAGCTAGCATTATGGTAATGTTACTAACCCCACAACTTTATGGGAGCTTTATGTGGGAAAAAAAAACTGAATCGATATTAG
Source organism: Engystomops pustulosus (assembly GCF_040894005.1). Taxonomy (NCBI): domain Eukaryota; kingdom Metazoa; phylum Chordata; class Amphibia; order Anura; family Leptodactylidae; genus Engystomops; species Engystomops pustulosus. Next base: position 245,459,659 of record NC_092411.1, read on the forward strand.
TTTAACTGTTAATTCCAAATGTAGGGAAATTGATAAAAAAATGCACTGGTGCCATTTTTTTGTAGGCACTGTTTTTACGTCTTTCACGGTGTGCTTCATATGATACCTCCACTTTATTCTTTGGGTTGCTACGATAACACAGATACAAAAATATATATTGTTTTTAAAAATATTTTAATACATTTTTTTTAAACCAGAAAACATTTATTTATGCTTTGAATCACAAAGCGAAGCATTAACACTCACCGGACACTTTATTAGGTACACCATGCTAGCAACGGGTTGGACCCCCTTTTGCCTTCAGAACTGCCTCAATGCTTCGTGGCATAAATTCAACAAGGTGCTGGAAGCATTCCTCAGAGATTTTGGTCCATATTGACATGATGGCATCACACAGTTGCCGCAGATTTGTCGGCTGCACATCCATGATGCGAATCTCCAGTTCCACCACATCCCAAAGATGCTCTATTGGATTGAGATCTGGTGACTGTGGAGGCTATTTGAGTACAGTGAACTCATTGTCATGTTCAAGAAACCAGTCTGAGATGATTCCAGCTTTATGACATGGCGCATTATCCTGCTGAAAGTAGCCATCAGATGTTGGGTACATTGTGGTCATAAAGGGATGGACATGGTCAGCAACAATACTCAGGTAGGCTGTGGTGTTGCAACGATGCTCAATTGGCACCAAGGGGCCCAAAGAGTGCCAAGAAAATATTCCCCACACCATGACACCACCACCACCAGCCTGAACCGTTGATACAAGGCAGGATGGATCCATGCTTTCATGTTGTTGACGCCAAATTCTGACCCTACCATCCGAATGTCGCTGCAGAAATCGAGACTCATCATACCAGGCAACGTTTTTCCAATCTTCTACTGTCCAATTTCGATGAGCTTGTGCAAATTGTAGCCTCAGTTTCCTGTTCTTAGCTGAAAGGAGTGGCACCCGGTGTGGTCTTCTGCTGCTGTAGCCCATCTGCCTCAAAGTTCGACGTACTGTGCGTTCAGAGATGCTCTTCTGCCTACCTTGGTTGTAACGGGTGGCGATATGAGTCACTGTTGCCTTTCTATCAGCTCAAACCAGTCTGCCCATTCTCCTCTGACCTCTGGCATCAACAAGGCATTTCCGCCAACAGAACTGCCGCTCACTGGATGTTTTTTCTTTTTCGGACCATTCTCTGTAAATCCTAGAGATGGTTGTGTGTGAAAATCCCAGTAGATCAGCAGTTTCTGAAATACTCAGACCAGCCCTTCTGGCACCAACAACCATGCCACATTCAAAGGCATTCAAATCACCTGATTGGCGCCATGTGATTGGCTGATTAGAAATTAAGTGTTAACGAGCAGTTGGACAGGTGTACCTAATAAAGTGGCCGGTGAGTGTACATTGACATATTCCACATAGTGATATACCATAACATTGTCCAATATGCATTATACACACATAACAAATCCCCAACTTCAAGAGTCTAGTTCTACAAAAAAAATTACATCTTACACGGCTCCATTGCCAAAGTATAAAAATGTATTGGCCCCAGATTATGGTGACACAAGGACAATTTTTTTTGCTTAGTTATATATATTATTTAGGTATTTTGACACAACAAAACTATATCAATTTACTATCCCCATGTTCATACTTACCTATAAAATTGAAAGGATGTGTCATCTGGACTGCATAGTTAAAGAAGACCTGTCACCAGATTTTTAAACCCCTGACTAACAATGCCTGCTGATAAAGGGTTACAAGTAATCCGCATATCAGCTAAAATTAGCTGCCATTTAGGCACTGTTCCTTGAGTTACAGTCGTTTTTCATGTAGACTCATGTCTACTGGCTGTGACTCCTCTCTCTCCGGGCTGCCAGTAAACCACACCTCCTTATTTTGACTGACAGCACTGCCTTGTGTTACATTTAGGTCATATGATCAGAGTGACATCATCTCAGATTTTTTAGCCTTCTCACATTAGCAAACTGTACCCGTACTATACTGTACCGTATTTATGTGATAACATGAAAATCACAGCAACCTCCATAGATTCCATGGAGGCTGCTATGATTTCCTGTCATTGAAAACATACATGGGGTACATTTTGCAGATGTAAACAGTTCAAGACCTTTGATGACATTGTGCTGGTCACATGACATGAATTGCTATAAATAAGAAGGTATAAGGCATAGGAAGGAGTAGATGGGAGGGTCCGGCTAAGCACGACACTACCCCCCGGATTCCAGGTAACATAAGATAAAATTGATTTATGTTGATGTAAAGTAAACAACTTTAGGCTAAAAAAGGTGTCAGCTGGTTAATAGGGCTCTATAGGAACCTGCCACTATGACGCAACTAACTTTTTTTTGTCAATTCCACTGCTTCCGGAATGTTTTTGACAAAATAGATTTGACAGAATATAAAATGTGCAAATAATAATAACAACTTATCCCACAGGTAACAATGCTTCATACAAGGGCTTTTGGAATACAGGAACTGAAAACTGGAAATGCAACATATGAAAATGTTCTGGTCCTTAATGTTCTAAAAATGTTGTGAACATTTACAAAAATGTTTTTTCAACTAATCTGGGCAAAAAGAAATAACCCACTGACTGTAATCAAGTACTGTGGTATTTTCTTGTATTCCCTTCACCAAGCGGGCCCATATCCATTTTTGCATTTCTGTTTTTTAATCCTCTCTTTCCACAAGCCATGCCTTTTTCAATTTATATTTACATAGACATTTCATAGCTAGTTATCTGTGGCTCAAATTGCACTTTCTACTGAAACTGTATTATATTTAGTTCAGTCTACAGTGAAGCTGTAAATAAAATTTTAAATTTTGTAGAAATGCCAAAAAAATCTGTTATACAGGGCACTCAGCATTCTCTTCTTCAAATAATGTATGTAGGGTAGATTTGTACCGTGTTAGCCATGGAGAGTAGAAGAAGTAAACTACAAATACAAGACTAAAAGAAATATGTCAAGTCCCTCCTCTCCTGTCCTTCCAGCAACCACCAAACCTGAAACAACCAACTGTGCATTGGGGCCTGTGCCCGGATCTTTTACCACCCTAGCAACGCCCCTTGATCTGATATTAAAAATGAAAGGAAAGATCTGCCAGTGGCTGCACATTTCTCCAGACTATGGAAGACTTGCAGATTACTATTTTCATGGGACATTTTAAGACACAGAGGGAAAGGAAAGAATGGGAGTATAAATTAATGAGGAGATTCAACACCTTGCAAAGTGGTCTTAACATTCATGCCAGCTTCATGACCTCCTACCTCTGACCTGGAGACCACAAGCAGATAAGAGCCAGAGCTCTTGTGTCGCACCTCACAGATTTTTTATGTTTTTATTACTGTCCCCTCGTAAATAAGATGTCCCTGTATTTATCAATCTGTTGTTTTAAAGGTTTTTTTTAATATCCTTTGATGATCACTGTTTAGTGTGTGTAAAATGCTGTGAATTTTCTGTCATGTCTCACCATCAAATATACTCAGTTAGCCTCAAAAAGGTATCCTATGTGATATGCTCAGCAGTGCCTGAGCCGAATTAACATAATTTTAAAATGTGTTTTCTGGCGAAAAAGGCAGAAGGAGAGTCAACTCACCTGTAAGTCTTGCTGCCCATATAAAACACAAGGAATCGCTAAGCATGGACAAAACATGCTCAAAGCACAAAAATGGAAGCACAAATGCAGACCCAAAAGCCATCCATGGTGATTCATGGTAAGTTCACTTTTATTGAAATTGCTGCCCAATTTTGCCTGCACATTCTTTAATCTAGGGGATGGCCTCTTCATTTGCCTGATTATTAATGCATGCCCCCACTCTGTGCTTAACAGTCTGCCCCACCTATTGATTCTGATACCACTGGCTGTCTGTGCCAGTGATAGACAAGACCAGTGGAGCCAAGAGGAGCTACAGTAACATTACTCTGATGGTATATGTCCTTTAAAAGTAGTTTTATTAATGATAGATTTTCTTTAAAGTTAATAACTCAGTATATTAAGCACTCAGTATATTAAGACCTCAGTTCTGATTAAGCATCCTTTGCCTACAAGGACGGGATAGACAATGCGATGCTGTTTCTGCTGCACAGGACATACTCGCACCTAGAGCGAAGGGGAACCTCAGTCAGAATATGTACTTTGCTTTTTCCAGTGCCTTCAATACAATAGAAGCTGGTAGCCTGAGAGGAAAAATTAGGGCACTGCAAATGGACACCACCCTAACCAATTGGACCTTTGAATACCTGTGGAACCGACGCAGTATGTCCAAATAGGAAATGTCCGCTCCAATACCGTCATTAGCAACAGCGGAGTACCACAAGGGACCGTACTGTCCCCCTTTCTCTACACCCTCTACTTTTCGGACTTCAGATATAACTCTATCTACTGCCACCTGCAAAAATTTTCGGAGGATTCAGTTATTGTCGGTTGCATCAGTGAGGGCAACGATGAGGACTACAGAAATACCTTCAGCAACTTTGTTAAGCAACAATCCAGTGATCAATGTCGAAAAAATGAAGGAGATGGTCATCGACCTAAAGAGGAACAAAACGGCCGCAGTACCAATTAGGATAAACAGGCAAGAAATAGATAAACTCAACACCTACAAGTACCTAGGGGTGCACATTCATGACAGGCTTGAATAGAGGACCAATATCGACTGGTTATGCAGAAAGGCCATGACCAGGTTGCACTTGTTGAGGAAGCTGAGGTCATTCCAAATCTCCACCCTAATATTAAAAATATTTTACCAAACAAAGATGGCGAGCGTATTGTTCTATGCTGTTGTCTGTTGGGGAGGAGGCTTATACAGTAGAGAAAAGAACCGGCTCAACAAGGTCATCCGGAGAGCCCAGAGCACTTTTGGGGAGTCGCTGCATCCGCTAGAGGAAGTCTGGCAAACCAGATGCCTTAGGAAAAATGGCACCCACCCACTACACGACACACTACTGCAGCAACGGAGCGACAGAATTTATCACTACCGCCAGGTGTATTGCCATACCATGAGGTTCCACAACTCCTTCATCCCAAAGGTAATAGAACTATTCAACCATAAGGTGGCTAAAGAGAAGGATAAGTCACACTCTAATTCCACCTCCCCCAAACACTCCCCCCACTCCCGAAAATTAAGGTAGTAACTGTAATGTTATTTGTGTTATGTGAAACGCTGGTCATGCCTTGTCTGGAGTAATTATGCACAAAACAATTTCCCAACGGGATTAATAAAGTTTTATTCTATTCTATTCTATAACCAAAACACAAAGCACTACAAAATAAAATTCAACTGCTACACAATTTGTGACCGAGTATTAGGATTAAGTGTAGTTTGTCTTCAGTGTATTACCAAATATCTAGAACCTTTTAGTAGAAGGTGTTCAGTTAATTAGAAGCTTGAGCAGCACCTCACAGCTATATAAAGCTTATAAAGCGTCCCAACAGAATTTCAGTAAAAAATAAAAATAACATAATTGTTCAATTTGTTATGAAATTCAGGCAACACCTTTTACAGCAGGCACTTGACCCTTTTGTTAGAGTGGAATTCATTACAGATCACCCACATTGTAGGAAATCCCAGCTGCACACAAGGATAGTATGTTCATTAATCCTGATCGCAAAGTACAGCCTACCACCTTCACACATTCATTTGTTCCTATAAACGAGAACACTGGTTGCCGATTGCGAAACAAAGAAAATGCTATCAGTGAACAAGAAGCAAATGCAGTCCAAGTATCCACCCAAACACGGAACAAGCACTGAAAATAGTGTTTTTGAAAGGCTCTAATGAAAATGTCACAGAACCAGATGGGCAATTTAATGAAAATATCTGTTGCAAAAGAACATGAATCATCAGAAAACAATGCCCGACCAATATCTGGAGAGCACAAATAACCCTAATGAGAACATCAATGATAAAGCGTTTTGTGTACCTGCGAGTTAAATATAACACAGATAACAAACTACATGATTAAAGAGAACATTTACTCCATCTCTTACTCAACATTCCTGTGAATCCATGTAACATATGGCCATTCCATGTATAATGAATTCTGAGTGTTTGCATGTATTGTTACAAGTTAGATGCATTGTTAGTTATAGACAGCAAATGTTCACTATTAGAGATGAGCGAACACTAAAATGCTCGGGTACTCGTTATTCGAGACGAACTTTTCCCGATGCTCGAGTGCTCGTCTCGAATAACGAACCCCATTGAAGTCAATGGGAGACTCGAGCATTTTTCAAGGGGACCAAGGCTCTGCACAGGGAAGCTTGGCCAAACACCTGGGAACCTCAGAAAAGGATGGAAACACCACGGAAATGGACAGGAAACAGCAGGGGCAGCATGCATGGATGCCTCTGAGGCTGCATAATCGCACCATTATGCCAAAATTATGGGCAACAGCATGGCCATGACAGAGTGACAGAATGAAGCTAGATAGCATCTAAAACATCCAATAATTGACCCTGACACTATAGGGGACGGCATGCAGAGGCAGCGGCAGCAGCGGCAGGCATGGCAACATACCCTAAATGGACTCAGGCTTCAAACCAATGGGTAGCAGAGAGGAACCAAAGGAGGTGAGCAAGAAGCGCTCAAATAATATCGGTACATGATAAAAGTTTGCCAGTATATTTTGTGGATTACACAGCAGGGTGGCGACAAAGTTAACATGGAAGCCATGAAAACAACCCAAAATTCTGCCTGACACAGCTCGTTTGATAAGGGGACCATGTATGGAGGCAGTGAACTAGTAGTAGATTAAAGGTGCTGCAGTTAAAACTATGTTAGTTGGATCTTGGCATGGAGCTGGCGCTCCGCTGCCAGGCGAGCTTTCGCCAATCCAAGCCCCTGTCTCTAGGCTACTCCCCAAACAGCACTTCTAAGAACCTTTTGTATAAGATCAAGTGTAGTAGCGTTCTTATAAGTTTAGGATATGCCGGGTGAGGGGAATGTAAACAGATGCGCAAGAAGCGCTGAAATAATATCCCTAAATGGTAAAAGTTTGCAAGTATATTTTGGGGATTACACAGCAGGGTGGCGACAAAGTTAACAACTTTGATGTGGAATGCCCTGTAATAGCTCTTGGGCGGTGTGCCTTTTATCGCCTAGGCTCAGCAGTTTCAGCACCGCCTGCTGTCGCTTAGCAACGGCACTGCTGCTGTGCCTAGAGCTACCGACTGATGGCGCCATGCCCACGGATGGTAATTCGGAGGAGGAGGAGGTGGAGGAGGGGTGGGAGGAGGTATAGTAGGCCTTTGAGACCTGGACCGAGGTAGGCCCCGCAATTCTCTGCGTCGGCAGTATATGACCAGCCCCAGGGTCAGACTCGGTCCCAGCCTGCACCAAGTTAAGTGTAGTAGCGTTCTCATAAGTTTGGGATATGGCGGGTGAGGGGAATGTAAACAGATGCGCAAGAAGCGCATGATGCGCATGGAGCTGGCGTTCCGCTGCCAGGCGAGCTTTCGCCAATCCAAGCCCCTGTCTCTAGGCTACTCCCCAAACAGCACTTCTAAGAACCTTTTGTATAAGATCAAGTGTAGTAGCGTTCTTATAAGTTTAGGATATGCCGGGTGAGGGGAATGTAAACAGATGCGCAAGAAGCGCTGAAATAATATCCCTAAATGGTAAAAGTTTGCCAGTATATTTTGGGGATTACACAGCAGGGTGGCGACAAAGTTAACAACTTTGATGTGGAATCCATGAAAACAACCCAAATTTCTGCCTGACACACCTCGTTTGATAAAGGGACGATGTATGGAGGCAGCTATATGGACGACTTTTGGAGGTAGCAATGGAGACAACGTGTGGAGGCTGCTATGGAGACAATTTAATTTGGATAGTGCCTGTATGTGGCAGTCCCAAACATTTTTCAAACCAGAGGAGCAGGTAGGTGGCCCTGCAGTAAAATGGAATAGATTGAGTGCCTGTATGTGGCAGTCCCAAAAATTGTTCAAACCAGAGGAGCAGGTAGGTGGCCCTGCAGTAAAATGGAATAGATTGAGTGCCTGTATGTGGCAGTCCCAAAAATGTTTCAAACCAGAGGAGCAGGTAGGTGGCCCTCCAGTAAAATGGAATAGATTGAGTGCCTGTATGTGGCAGTCCCAAAAATGTTTCAAACCAGAGGAGCAGGTAGGTGGCCCTCCAGTAAAATGGAATAGATTGAGTGCCTGTATGTGGCAGTCCCAAAAATGTTTCAAACCAGAGGAGCAGGTAGGTGGCCCTGCAGTAAAATGGAATAGATTGAGTGCCTGTATGTGGCAGTCCCAAAAATGTTTCAAACCAGAGGAGCAGGTAGGTGGCCCTCCAGTAAAATGGAATAGATTGAGTGCCTGTATGTGGCAGTCCCAAAAATTTTTTAAAACAGAGGACCGGGTAGGTGGCCCTCCAGAAAAATGGAATAGATTGAGTGCCTGTATGTGGCACTCACAAAAATTGTTTCAAACAGAGGACCGGGTAGGTGGCCCTCCAGAAAAATTAAATGCATGAAGTACTATAGCAAGAGCCAGTGGGCCCTGTCAAAAAATAGCCATTTTCCTCTGCTTTACTGTACAAAGAGGAGGAGAAGGAGGAAAATGAGGAGGAGGAGGAGGAGTGGATCAATTATTCAGGTTGAGCTTCCTTCACCTGGTGGAGATTGGAAATTCTGAGAAATCCAGCCTTTATTCATTTTAATAAGCGTCAGCCTGTCAGCGCTGTCAGTCGACAGGCGTGTACGCTTATCGGTGATGATGCCACCAGCTGCACTGAAAACCCGCTCGGACAAGACGCTAGCGGCAGGGCAGGCAAGAACCTCCAAGGCGTACAGCGCCAGTTCGTGCCACATGTCCAGCTTTGAAACCCAGTAGTTGTAGGGAGCTGTGTGATCATTTAGGACGATGGTATGGTCAGCTACGTACTCCCTCACCATCTTTCTGTAAAGATCAGCCCTACTCTGCCGAGACTGGGGACAGGTGACAGTGTCTTGCTGGGGTGACATAAAGCTGGCAAAAGCCTTGTAAAGCGTACCCTTGCCAGTGCTGGACAAGCTGCCTGCTCGCCTACTCTCCCTCGCTACTTGTCCCGCAGAACTACGCACTCTGCCGCTAGCGCTGTCAGAAGGGAAATACTGTTTCAGCTTGTGCACCAGGGCCTGCTGGTATTCATGCATTCTCACACTCCTTTCCTCTCCAGGGATGAGAGTGGGAAGATTTTGCTTGTACCGTGGGTCCAGGAGAGTGAACACCCAGTAATCGGTGCTGGAATAAATTCTTTGAACGCGAGGGTCACGGGATAGGCAGCCTAGCATGAAATCTGCCATATGCGCCAGAGTACCAACGCGTAAGAATTCACTCCCCTCACTGGCCTGACTGTCCATTTCCTCCTCCTCCAACTCCTCTTCTTCTGCCCATACACGCTGAACAGTGAAGGACTCAACAATGGTCCCCTCTTGTGTCTCGCCAACATTCTCCTCCTCTTCCTCCTCATCCTCCTCCACCTCCACCTCCTCCGATATGCGCTGAGAAACAGACCTCAGGGTGCTTTGGCTATCAACAAGGGAATATTCTTCCCCCGTCTCTTGTGACGAGCGCAAAGCTTCCGACTTCATGCTGACCAGAGAGTTTTTCAACAGGCCAAGCAGCGGGATGGTGAGGCTGATGATGGCGGCATCGCCACTGACCATCTGTGTTGACTCCTCAAAGTTACTCAGCACCTGACAGATATCAGACATCCACGTCCACTCCTCATTGTAGACTTGAGGAAGCTGACTGACCTGACTACCAGTTCTGGTGGAAGTTGACATCTGGCAGTCTACAATCGCTCTGCGCTGCTGGTAAACTCTGGATAACATGGTCAGTGTTGAATTCCACCTCGTGGGCACGTCGCACAACAGTCGGTGAGCGGGCAGTTGGAGGCGGCGCTGCGCTGCCCTGAGAGTGGCAGCATCTGGGCTGGACTTCCTGAAATGCGCACAGATGCGGCGCACCTTCGTGAGCAAATCAGACAGATTGGGGTATGTCTTGAGGAAACGCTGCACTATCAGATTTAACACATGGGCCAGGCATGGCACATGTGTCAGTCTGCCGAGTTGCAGAGCCGCCACCAGGTTACGGCCGTTGTCACACACAACCATTCCCGGCTTGAGGTTCAGCGGTGCCAGCCACAGATCAGTCTGCGCCGTGATGCCCTGTAATAGCTCTTGGGCGGTGTGCCTTTTGTCGCCTAGGCTCAGCAGTTTGAGCACCGCCTGCTGTCGCTTAGCGACGGCACTGCTGCTGTGCCTAGAGCTACCGACTGATGGCGCCGTGCCCACGGATGGTAGTTCGGAGGAGGAGGTGGAGGAGGGGTGGGAGGAGGAGGAGGCATAGTAGGCCTGAAACACCTGGACCGAGGTAGGCCCCGCAATCCTCGGCGTCGGCAGTATATGAGCAGCCCCAGGGTCAGACTCGGTCCCAGCCTCCACCAAGTTAACCCAATGTGCCGTCAGCGATATATAGTGGCCCTGCCCGGCAGCACTCGTCCACGTGTCCGTGGTCAGGTGGACCTTGTCAGAAACGGCGTTGGTCAGGGCACGGATGATGTTGTCTGACACGTGCTGGTGCAGGGCTGGGACGGCACATCGGGAAAAGTAGTGGCGGCTGGGGACCGAATACCGAGGGGCGGCCGCCGCCATGAGGTTGCGAAAGGCCTCGGTCTCTACTAGCCTATAGGGCAGCATCTCCAGGCTAAGCAATCTGGAGATGTGCACATTAAGGGCTTGGGCGTGCGGGTGGGTTGCACTATATTTGCGTTTCCGCTCCAGCGTCTGGGGTATGGAGAGCTGAACGCTGGTGGATGCTGTGGAGGATCGTGGAGGCGACGATGGGGTTTTTGTGGCAGGGTCCTGGGCAGGGGGCTGACTAGCAGCTGACACAGGGGAAGGAGCAGTGGTGTGCACGGCCGGAGGTGAACGGGCTTGTTGCCACTGAGTGGGGTGCTTAGCATTCATATGCCTGCGCATACTGGTGGTAGTTAAGCTAGTAGTGGTGGAACCCCTGCTGAGCCTGGTTTGGCAAATGTTGCACACCACAGTCCGTCGGTCATCCGGTGTTTCCTTAAAGAACCTCCACACTTCTGAAGATCTAGCCCTCGCCGCAAGAGCCCTCACCACGGGAGCTTCACTAGTTGACAGTGGCGCTGATGCACCAGCTCTGGCCCTGCCTCTCCGTCTGGCCCCACCACTGCCTCTTCCAACCTGTTCAGGTCGAGGACTCTCCTCCGTCTCAGAAGCACTGTGTTCACCCGGCCTCTCAACCCAGCTTGGGTCTGTCACCTCATCATCCTCCGATCCCTCAGTCTGCTCCCCCCTCGGACTTCCTGCCCTGACAACAACTTCCCCACTGTCTGACAACCGTGTCTCCTCATCGTCGGACACCTCTTTACACACTTCCACTACGTCAAGAAGGTCATCATCACCCACAGACTGTGACTGGTGGAAAACCTGGGCATCGGAAAATTGCTCAGCAGCAACCGGACAAGTGGTTTGTGACTGTGGGAAGGGTCCAGAAAACAGTTCCTCAGAGTATGCCGGTTCAAATGCCAAATTTTCCTGGGAGGGGGCAGACTGGGGGGGAGGAGGCTGAGGTGCAGGAGCTGGAGGAGTGGCGATTTCGGTGACATGGGTGGACTGCGTGGAAGACTGACTGGTGGTGGACAAATTGCTCGAAGCATTGTCAGCAATCCACGACATCACCTGTTCGCACTGTTCTGGCCTCAACAGTGCTCTACCACGAGTCCCAGTAACTTCAGACATGAACCTAGGGAGTGTAGCTCTGCGGCGTTCCCCTGCTCCCTCATCAGCAGGTGGTGTCTCACCCCGCCCAGGACCACGGCCTCTGACCCCTGCAGTAGTTGGACGCCCACGTCCCCGCCCTCGTCCTCTACCCCTAGCCCTCGGGTTAAACATTTTTAAAATGAGAGTTATAACTTTATTTTTTTTTTTACTTTTTTTTGTTTTTTTTTGTGTTTTTTTTTTTTTTTTTGTGTTTTTTGTTTTTTTTTGAGTTTTTAAAACCAAACAATGCTATCCTATTGCTATGGCTATTTTCTAGCCAAGTATCAAAGGAAGCACAGTACTATGCCAGATGAGATGACACTGAGTTATTGCCTAATAGAAATCCAACCCCTACTGAATTTTGCCACTTCAGCCTTTGCTATGGATATGTGCGCCACTAAGCGCAGAACACAGCGGTCGCAAGTCCCACTACAAATTGCTCAGAATTGGCAAGTACATGCACTGCAGAAACTACAGTCACCAGCAGATCAACCAGAAATCAAATATATAGAACGCTACTGTAGGCTTCAAGAAGCTGTTTGTATTCTCCTATGGCTATTTTCTAGCCAAGTATCAAAGGAAGCACAGTACTATGCCAGATGAGATGACACTGAGTTATTGCCTAATAGAAATCCAACCCCTACTGAATTTTGCCACTTCGGCCTTTGCTATGGATATGTGCGCCACTAAGCGCAGAACACAGCGGTCGCAAGTCCCACTACAAATTGCTCAGAATTGGCAAGTACATGCACTGCAGAAACTACAGTCACCAGCAGATCAACCAGAAATCAAATATATAGAACGCTACTGTAGGCTTCAAGAAGCTGTTTGTATTCTCCTATGGCTATTTTCTAGCCAAGTATCAAAGGAAGCACAGTACTATGCCAGATGAGATGACACTGAGTTATTGCCTAATAGAAATCCAACCCCTACTGAATTTTGCCACTTCAGCCTTTGCTATGGATATGTGCGCCACTAAGCGCAGAACACAGCGGTCGCAAGTCCCACTACAAATTGCTCAGAATTGGCAAGTACATGCACTGCAGAAACTACAGTCACCAGCAGATCAACCAGAAATCAAATATATAGAACGCTACTGTAGGCTTCAAGAAGCTGTTTGTATTCTCCTATGGCTATTTTCTAGCCAAGTATCAAAGGAAGCACAGTACTATGCCAGATGAGATGACACTGAGTTATTGCCTAATAGAAATCCAACCCCTACTGAATTTTGCCACTTCAGCCTTTGCTATGGATATGTGCGCCACTAAGCGCAGAACACAGCGGTCGCAAGTCCCACTACAAATTGCTCAGAATTGGCAAGTACATGCACTGCAAAAACTACAGTCACCAGCAGATCAACCAGAAATCAAATATATAGAACGCTACTGTAGGCTTCAAGAAGCTGTTTGTATTCTCCTATGGCTATTTTCTAGCCAAGTATCAAAGGAAGCACAGTACTATGCCAGATGAGATGACACTGAGTTATTGCCTAATAGAAATCCAACCCCTACTGAATTTTGCCACTTCAGCCTTTGCTATGGATATGTGCGCCACTAAGCGCAGAACACAGCGGTCGCAAGTCTCACTACAAATTGCTCAGAATTGGCAAGTACATGCACTGCAGAAACTACAGTCACCAGCAGATCAACCAGAAATCAAATATATAGAACGCTACTGTAGGCTTCAAGAAGCTGTTTGTATTCTCCTATGGCTATTTTCTAGCCAAGTATCAAAGGAAGCACAGTACTATGCCAGATGAGATGACACTGAGTTATTGCCTAATAGAAATCCAACCCCTACTGAATTTTGCCACTTCAGCCTTTGCTATGGATATGTGCGCCACTAAGCGCAGAACACAGCGGTCGCAAGTCCCACTACAAATTGCTCAGAATTGGCAAGTACATGCACTGCAGAAACTACAGTCACCAGCAGATCAACCAGAAATCAAATATATAGAACGCTACTGTAGGCTTCAAGAAGCTGTTTGTATTCTCCTATGGCTATTTTCTAGCCAAGTATCAAAGGAAGCACAGTACTATGCCAGATGAGATGACACTGAGTTATTGCCTAATAGAAATCCAACCCCTACTGAATTTTGCCACTTCAGCCTTTGCTATGGATATGTGCGCCACTAAGCGCAGAACACAGCGGTCGCAAGTCCCACTACAAATTGCTCAGAATTGGCAAGTACATGCACTGCAGAAACTACAGTCACCAGCAGATCAACCAGAAATCAAATATATAGAACGCTACTGTAGGCTTCAAGAAGCTGTTTGTATTCTCCTATGGCTATTTTCTAGCCAAGTATCAAAGGAAGCACAGTACTATGCCAGATGAGATGACACTGAGTTATTGCCTAATAGAAATCCAACCCCTACTGAATTTTCCCACTTCGGTCTTTGCTATGGATATGTGTGCCACTAAGAGCTAAACACAACGGTAGCAAGTCCCCCTGCTAATTCCTCACAAAATGGTAAAAGATGCAAATTAAAATAAAAAAAGTAGAACGTTATTGTAGCCCTAAGAAGGGCTGTTGGGTTCTTTGAGAATCACTCCTGCCTAACAGTAAGCTAATAGAACACCCTAACGCTTTCCCTGAGCAGCAGCAGCTCTCTCCCTAGCGGCATCCAGAGACAGAATGATCCGAGCAGCGCGGCCAGCGGCTAGTCTATCCCAGGGTCACCTGATCTGGCCAGCCAACCACTGCTATCGACGTGTAAGGGTACCACGTCATGCTGGGTGGAGTGCAGAGTCTCCTGGCTTGTGATTGGCTCTGTTTCTGGCCGCCAAAAAGCAAAACGGCGGGAGCTGCCATTTTCTCGAGCGGGCGAAGTATTCGTCCGAGTAACGAGCAGTTTCGAGTACCCTAATGCTCGACCGAGCATCAAGCTCGGACGAGCATGTTCGCTCATCTCTATTCACTATATATTACAAATATTGAGAGGGGTAAAATAATGAATTAGTAATACAGCATACAGTAAACAGCATATAGCAACATTGAAGCAAATTCTGTTTTTTTATTATTGTTTTAATGAATAAAGGAATGTTACATTTTTTTTATAATCATTACAATTTTATTGGATTTAAGTGATAGATATACAGGGGATATGTGCTGTGGAAAGAGGAATAGGAAATGCTTACACTATTGGTAAGATTATGTTTGGCTCTTTACAAATACAAAAGGTAAAAAATAAAATACATTTCGCAAACCTATACATAGCCTTAATGCAGAATACTGTACATTTAGCTCAGAACGCAATATTGCTACTAAAGCAGAAGCCTGACTGTAACTGACGGCTGCCACTGCTGCACCTGCCAGTGTCTGAGAATATGACTCCTTAGATGCCATGGTCAAAAGCAACTTTGGGTATAAGTTGAGTTTATATGATTAGCTAATTAAATAATAATTACACTACAACAAGAAAACAGGAGTTACAACGTTCTTAATATAAAAGAATAAAAGCTTTATTATGTATGTTTAAGAAAATATACATTATATACAATTCAAACAAGTAAGAGAAAACAATAAACAAGTTAGACCGGGCTTAGTCACTCAAGCACAATAAGGGTGATGGCACACGTGGTGTTTTGAACGCGTTTTTGGCTCTTTTTAATCAGTCCGTCAAAAATGCATGCGTTTTTGACCAGTTTGAATTAAGATAATTGGTCAAACCTGTTAAAAAACGCATGCATTTTTTAACACTTTTTTGACGGACTGCTTAAAAACAGGCCAAAAAAGCATTAAAAATGCCATGTGTGCCATCACCCTAAGGGTTATATCTCCCAGCTATCAATGAACATACCTACAGGATAGTGTCACCTCAATAATTCATATTAAGCATAATGGAGACAAGTTATTTGATTAAATAATAATTATATGGTATCCCTTTTTAAATTATTTCTGCCTCATAAAAAAATCATTGTAAAAGGCATCATAACATGAAACATCATGTTTGAACCCATGTTTCCCTTTATTTTCTGGGAATTTCATTTTGGATTCCATGAACAGAAAATATAATCTAATCACAGGACCTTCTGCTTGCCTCTATTACCATCGGCTCTTCTCACAACTGCATCCAGGACTTCTCCCGTGCATCTCCCATACTCTAGAACTCTCTACCAAAATGTGTCAGACTTTCCCCCACTTTCCAAACCTTTGAACGTAACCTGAACACCCACCTGTCCAGATTCACTGCACATTAACTGCACTGCTTCCTCACCTCATGTCTCTATACCCCCTATATACATTGTGAGCCCTTACAGGAAGGTTCCTCCTCCTGCTTGTCTCCTGATCACTGTAGTTTTGTATCTTGTACTTTCACCTGTTTTTTTCTTAATGTAATGTATGTGAACACCTACTGATTGTACAGCACCATGGAATTAATGATGATCTATAAATAAATAATATTAACAATAATAATGTATTTCACCAAGAAAAGCAGGCACCCAGAAAAGAATCACACTCGGTATACCCCTTAGACCCAAAAACTTATAGTTGTCAACTGCTGATGGAGGAATCTGCCTCTCACAAAACTGTACTTTACTCTTATAATTGAGGAATCACTGTCAGGTCCCTTGATATCCCAGCTGCATTCAACTTCAGTTACAAGCAGCAGTTGTTCCCCCTGCAGCCACAATGGTCAGGAGTGAGGTGATGCTAGTTGGACTACCCAATCTGAGGTCAGAGTCCAACACTAACGAACACTTATTGAAGTATCCCAAGAAGGAACTTAAAAATGTCAACTTAGACTCTGTCCTCCTCTGGCTACCAAATAATACATGGAGACCCCAGAAACATAACCTAACAACCTTCCTAGTACAAGCTGCTAAGCTAACGATCGCTCCCAAATGGCTCCAAGCACAATCTTCCAGCATAACCGATTGGCTAACAAGAGTAGACAACCTACAGCGACTAAAAGAACTAGCGCACTGGGAAACTAGATCACACAACAAATTCTCCAAAATATAGGAACCTTGGTTGAAATTTAGGGACAAGAACTAGTTTCACTTACAGACAAGCCAGTGGCCTCATTAGCTGCTCAACAGCTCCACACAAACAGACTCACCTTCTAAAGACAGTCATGTAGAAGTCTTGTAGTTCATCATAGAAGTGAAAATCTACTTTTTACACAGAAAAGAAACACAGTACAAAGTTGCCACCTACCAGTATTATTAAGTTTAAAGTTGTTAGTTCATGTTCTCATTAAGGTTTACTTGCAGTTACCTACGTAAAAAGAATGTACCCTCAACCTCATCTACCCAATGATGCATAATTGTAAAAATTGAAAATTACAAATAAAGAATTAAAAAAAAATGTCAACTTATTCCATAAAATAAACCCTCAGAATGCTCCATCTATGGCTAAATTAAAATGTTATAACATGGTCTGAGCCCTATCCATATGCAGTATGTAGATTAAACAACTGAAACCAACTGGCAAATGCTGCATTAAGTTAAAACCCGACTGCAGCACTTAACAGTGGGTCACATGGGTGACACCATCATTAAGTGTCCCCAATGACTTAATCAGAGGGTGCCAAACAGTTGCCATGACTGTTGGTAGCCTTTTAAAGTCTCCCATAGCTGTCTTTTGACAATTATATTACTGGTCTAGAGTCAGGAGATCAAAAGGAAAGTGTGTAAAAAGTGAAAGGTGGTGGTAGAAGTGTCATGGCTCGGGGAATGTTTTCCGCAGCAGCAGTTGGACCTCTCCTATAGCTTCATGACAGAGTGAATGCAAGTCTATATCAGAACTTTCTTCAACAACACATGGTTCCTTCCTTGCATTCATCCCTCAGTCAGTGAGCAATATTCATGCAGTAAATTGGGCACTTTTAGCAAAAACTGTGCAAACTGCACTGTTTCCTATATGCCACATTTTCTTCATGCTCCCTGTACTGCTCCGACTGTGTGCGGAAACATCTTTTTTGGTGCACCTTTAAAATCGGGCATGTAACACACTTCTGTTGGACTCTGCATGATAAATGGGGTGCACGCTCCGACTGTGCCCTGAAATGCCCCTTTATGTTCATTCATTCACAGCAATGGCCTTTGCTCTTCCTACTGATTGGTGACTATTGTATCCTTCTGAAAATGTACAGTTACGGTCATTGCTGTTTTGCTAAATTTTATATTGGTATACTTGTAAAACCTTGTTCTAGAGGCATGGTTTACCCCTATCAAAAAGTCTTCAAATGTTTGATCAATGATTACATTATTTCTGAAAAATTAAAGTGACCACACATTGTTCTCTAATTTTGATCTCCAATGGAGAAGAATTGCATTCTGATGATTTTTTCTTTCAACATAGTTTCTGAATCCAAAATGATCCATGTGTGTATCCCCCAAGGAAATGCTAAAGTCATTGAACAACACCAAGATATTAACCTAAATATTTTACCCTTATGCTAACGTGAATAATTAATGGATGACTACATTGATATCTCCCTAAACTGAAAGTATCCAATGACTTAGCCGTAGCTACAAGTTGGTCTATTTTCTCTCAGAAATAAAAATGACAAAACTGAACTGACAAGTTATTAAAAAGAACTGATCCATGTGAAAACCTTTCTTTACTATTATTTTACTTTACTGTGGCATGCTATATAGTTTTGCTTATCCCGTCTGGACCTAGAGGTAACCTAGCATCATTTGGGCAATGCAGTCGAGTTTTTCTTATCTGCCAAGTACAAAATCCAGTTTTCGAAGCTGACAGTTCATTTCATGAGATAACCTCAATCAGAAAGTAGAAATACGAGAGCTTACTGCAAAATACCAGAAATACTGCATTTTGTGAATGTTTGCATCCATACATTTATGTATTGTGACTAGAGATGAGCGAACATACTCGTCCGAGCTTGATGCTCGATCGAGCATTAGCGTACTCGTAACTGCTCGTTGCTCGGACGAGTATTTCGCCCGCTCGAGAAAATGGCAGCTCCCGCCGTTTTGCTTTTTGGCGGCCAGAAACAGAGCCAATCACAAGCCAGGAGACTCTGCACTCCACCCAGCATGACGTGGTACCCTTACACGTAGATAGCAGTGGTTGGCTGGCCAGATCAGGTGACCCTGGGATAGACTAGCCGCTGCCCGCGCTGCTCGGATCATTCTCTGTCTGGATGCCGCTAGGGAGAGAGCTGCAGCTGCTCAGGGAAAGCGTTAGGGTGTTCTATTAGCTTACTGTTAGGCAGGAGTGATTCTAAAAGAACCCAACAGCCCTTCTTAGGGCTACAATAACGTTATATATATTTTTTTTTTTTATTTGCAGCTAGTACCATATTGTGAGGAATTAGCAGGGGGACTTGCTACCGTTGTGTTTAGCTCTTAGTGACACACATATCCACCTCAAACACCAAAGTGGGAAAATTTATTAGGGGTTTGAGTAGAATTAGGCACAGTCTGCCAGTTTCTTTTTATTTTACGTTTATTTTTTTCATAACTCAGCGTCATCTCATCTGGCATAGTAGTGTGCTGTAATACTTGGCTAGAAAATAGCCATAGGAGAATACAAACGTCTTAATTACGCCTACAGTAGCGTTATATATATTTGATTTCTGGTTGATCTGCTGGTGGCTGTACTTGCTGCAGTGCATCTACTATCAAATTGGGAGCAATTTGGAGTCAGACTTGCGACCACTGTGTTTTAGTGACGCACATATCCATCGCAAAGACCGAAGTGGGAAAATTTATTAGGGCCCGGGGTTGTATTTCAATTAGGCACAGTCTGCCAGTTTCTTTTTATTTTACGTTTATTTTTTTCATAACTCAGCGTCATCTCATCTGGCATAGTAGTGTGCTGTAATACTTGGCTAGAAAATAGCCATAGGAGAATACAAACGGCTTACTTACGCCTACAGTAGCGTTATATATATTTGATTTCTGGTTGATCTGCTGGTGGCTGTACTTGCTGCAGTGCATCTACTATCAAATTGGGAGCAATTTGGAGTCAGACTTGCGACCACTGTGTTTTAGTGACGCACATATCCATCGCAAAGACCGAAGTGGGAAAATTTATTAGGGCCCGGGGTTGTATTTCAATTAGGCACAGTCTGCCATTTCCTTTTTTATTTTACGTTTATTTTTTTCATAACTCAGCGTCATCTCATCTGGCATAGTAGTGTGCTGTAATACTTGGCTAGAAAATAGCCATAGCAATAGGATAGCATCGTTTGGTTTTAAAAACTAAAAAACACAAAAAAAAAACAAAAAAAAAAAAAAAAGTTAAAAAAAAAATACAAGTTATAACTCTCATTTTCAAAATGTTTAACCCGAGGGCTAGGGGTAGAGGACGAGGGCGGGGACGTGGGCGTCCAACTACTGCAGGGGTCAGAGGCCGTGGTCCTGGGCGGGGTGAGACACCACCTGCTTATGAGGGAGCAGGGGAACGCCGCAGAGCTACACTCCCTAGGTTCATGTCTGAAGTTACTGGGAATCGTGGTAGAGCACTGTTGAGGCCAGAACAGTGCGAACAGGTGATGTCGTGGATTGCCGACAATGCTTCGAGCAATTTGTCCACCAGTCAGTCTTCCACGCAGTCCACCCATGTCACCGAAATCGGCACTCCTCCAGCTCCTGCACCTCATCCTCCTCCCCCCCAGTCTGCCCCCTCCCAGCAAAATTTGCCATTTGAACCGGCATACTCTGAGGAACTGTTTTCTGGACCCTTCCCACAGTCACAAACCACTTGTCCGGTTGCTGATGAGCAATTTTCCGATGCCCAGGTTTTCCACCAGTCGCAGTCTGTGGGTGATGATGACCTTGTTGACGTAGTGGAAGAAGTGTGTAAAGAGGTGTCCGACGATGAGGAGACACGGTTGTCAGACAGTGGGGAAGTTGTTGTCAGGGCAGGAAGTCCGAGGGGGGAGCAGACTGAGGGATCGGAGGATGATGAGGTGACAGACCCAAGCTGGGTTGAGAGGCCGGGTGAACACAGTGCTTCTGAGACGGAGGAGAGTCCTCGACCAGAACAGGTTGGAAGAGGCAGTGGTGGGGCCAGACGGAGAGGCAGGGCCAGAGCTGGTGCATCAGCACCAAATGTGTCAACTAGTGAAGCTCCCGTGGCGAGGGCTCCTGCGGCGAGGGCTAGATTTTCAGAAGTCTGGAGGTTCTTTAAGGAAACACCGGATGACCGACGGACTGTGGTGTGCCACATTTGCCAAACCAGGATCAGCAGGGGTTCCACCACTACTAGCTTAACTACCACCAGTATGCGCAGGCATATGAATGCTAAACACCCCACTCAGTGGCAACAAGCGCGTTCACCTCCGGCCGTGCACACCACTGCTCCTTCCCCTGTGTCAGCTGATAGTCAGCCCCCTGCCCAGGACCCTGCCACAAAAACCCCATCGTCACCTCCACGATCCTCCACAGCATCCACCAGCGTTCAGCTCTCCATACCCCAGACGCTGGAGCGGAAACGCAAATATAGTGCAACCCACCCGCACACCCAAGCCCTTAATGTGCACATCTCCAGATTGCTAAGCCTGGAGATGCTGCCCTATAGGCTAGTAGAGACCGAGGCCTTTCGCAGCCTCATGGCGGCGGCCGCCCCTCGGTATTCGGTCCCCAGCCGCCACTACTTTTCCCGATGTGCCGTCCCAGCCCTGCACCAGCACGTGTCAGACAACATAATCCGTGCCCTGACCAACGCCGTTTCTGACAAGGTCCACCTGACCACGGACACGTGGACGAGTGCTGCCGGGCAGGGCCACTATATATCTCTGACCGCACATTGGGTTAACTTGGTGGAGGCTGGGACCGAGTGTGACCCTGCGGCTGGTCATATACTGCCGACGCCGAGGATTGCGGGGCCTACCTCGGTCCAGGTGTTTGAGGCCTACTATGCCTCCTCCTCCTCCCACCCCTCCTCCACCTCCTCCTCCGAACGACCATCCGTGGGCATGGCGCCATCAGTCGGTAGCTCTAGGCACAGCAGCAGTGCCGTCGCTAAGCGACAGCAGGCGGTGCTCAAACTGCTGAGCCTAGGCGATAAAAGGCACACCGCCCAAGAACTATTACAGGGCATCACGGCGCAGACTGATCTGTGGCTGGCACCGCTGAACCTGAAGCCAGGCATGGTTGTGTGTGACAACGGCCGTAACCTGGTAGCGGCTCTGCAACTCGGCAGACTGACACATGTGCCATGCCTGGCCCATGTGTTAAATCTGATAGTTCAGCGTTTCCTCAAGACATACCCCAATCTGTCTGATTTGCTCACGAAGGTGCGCCGCATCTGTGCGCATTTCAGGAAGTCCAGCACAGATGCTGCCACTCTCAGGGCAGCGCAGCGCCGCCTCCAACTGCCCGCTCACCGACTGTTGTGCGACGTGCCCACGAGGTGGAATTCAACACTGACCATGTTATCCAGAGTTTACCAGCAGCGCCGAGCGATTGTAGACTGCCAGATGTCAACTTCCACCAGAACTGGTAGTCAGGTCAGTCAGCTTCCTCAAGTCTACAATGAGGAGTGGACGTGGATGTCTGATATCTGTCAGGTGCTGAGTAACTTTGAGGAGTCAACACAGATGGTCAGTGGCGATGCCGCCATCATCAGCCTCACCATCCCGCTGCTTGGCCTGTTGAAAAACTCTCTGGTCAGCATGAAGTCGGAAGCTTTGCGCTCCTCACAAGAGACAGGGGAAGAAGATTCCCTTGTTGATAGCCAAAGCACCCTTAGGTCTGTTTCTCAGCGCATATCGGAGGAGGTGGAGGTGGAGGAGGATGAGGAGGAAGAGGAGGAGAATGTTGGCGAGACACAAGAGGGGACCATTGTTGAGTCCTACACTGTTGAGCGTGTATGGGCAGAAGAAGAGGAGTTGGAGGAGTTGGAGGAGGAGGAAATGGACACTCAGGCCAGTGAGGGGAGTGAATTCTTACGCGTTGGTACTCTGGCGCATATGGCAGATTTCATGCTAGGCTGCCTATCCCGTGACCCTCGCGTTCAAAGAATTTATTCCAGCACCGATTACTGGGTGTTCACTCTCCTGGACCCACGGTACAAGCAAAATCTTTCCACTCTCATCCCTGGAGAGGAAAGGAGTGTGAGAATGCATGAATACCAGCAGGCCCTGGTGCACAAGCTGAAACAGTATTTCCCTTCTGACAGCGCTAGCGGCAGAGTGCGTAGTTCTGCGGGACAAGTAGCGAGGGAGAGTAGGCGAGCAGGCAGCTTGTCCAGCACTGGCAAGGGTACGCTTTACAAGGCTTTTGCCAGCTTTATGTCACCCCAGCAAGACACTGTCACCTGTCCCCAGTCTCGGCAGAGTAGGGCTGATCTTTACAGAAAGATGGTGAGGGAGTACGTAGCTGACCATACCATCGTCCTAAATGATCACACAGCTCCCTACAACTACTGGGTTTCAAAGCTGGACATGTGGCACGAACTGGCGCTCTACGCCTTGGAGGTTCTTGCCTGCCCTGCCGCTAGCGTCTTGTCAGAGCAGGTTTTCAGTGCAGCTGGTGGCATCATCACCGATAAGCGTACACGCCTGTCGACTGACAGCGCTGACAGGCTGACGCTTATCAAGATGAATAAAGCATGGATTTCTCCTAATTTCAAATCTCCAGCAGGTGAAGGAAGCTCAACCTGAATAATTTATCCACTCCTCCTCCTCCTCATTTTCCTCCTTCTCCTCCTCTTTCTACAGTAAAGCAGAGGAAACTGGCTGTTTTTTGACAGGGCCCACTGGCTCTAGGTATAGTACTTTATGCATTTAATTTTTCTGGAGGGCCACCGACACGGTCCTCTGTTTTAAACAATTTTTGGGAGTGCCACATACAGGCACTCAATCTATTCAATTTTTTTGGAGGGCCACCTTTCCGGTCCTCTGTTTTAAACAATTTTTTGGGACTGCCACATACAGGCACTCAATCTATTCCATTTTTCTGGAGGGCCACCTACCTGCTCCTCTGGTTTGAAAAATTTTTTGGACTGCCACATACAGGCACTCAATCTATTCCATTTTTCTGGAGGGCCACCTACCTGCTCCTCTGGTTTAAAAACTTTTTTGGACTGCCACATACAGGCACTCAATCTATTCCATTTTTCTGGAGGGCCACCTACCTGCTCCTCTGGTTTGAAAAATTTTTTGGACTGCCACATACAGGCACTCAATCTATTCCATTTTTCTGGAGGGCCACCTACCTGCTCCTCTGGTTTGGAAAATTTTTTGGACTGCCACATACAGGCACTATCCAAATTGAATTGTCTCCATAGCAGCCTCCACACGTTGTCTCCATTGCTACCTCCAAAAGTCGTCCATATAGCTGCCTCCATACATCGTCCCTTTATCAAACGAGGTTTGTCAGGCCGAAATTTGGGTTGTTTTCATGGATTCCACATCAAAGTTGTTAACTTTGTCGCCACCCTGCTGTGTTATCCACAAAATACACTGGCAAACTTTTACCATTTACGGATATTATTTCAGCGCTTCTTGCGCATCTGTTTACATTCCCCTCACCCGCCATATCCTAAACTTATAAGAACGCTACTACACTTGATCTTATACAAAAGGTTCTTAGAAGTGCTGTTTGGGGAGTAGCCTAGAGACAGGGGCTTGGATTGGCGAAAGCTCGCCTAGCAGCGGAGCGCCAGCTCCATGCGCATCATGCGCTTCTTGCGCATCTGTTTACATTCCCCTCACCCGCCATATCCTAAACTTATAAGAACGCTACTACACTTGATCTTATACAAAAGGTTCTTAGAAGTGCTGTTTGGGGAGTAGCCTAGAGACAGGGGCTTGGATTGGCGAAAGCTCGCCTAGCAGCGGAGCGCCAGCTCCATGCGCATCATGCGCTTCTTGCGCATCTGTTTACATTCCCCTCACCCGCCATATCCCAAACTTATAAGAACGCTACTACACTTAACTTGGTGCAGGCTGGGACCGAGTCTGACCCTGGGGCTGGTCATATACTGCCGACGCAGAGGATTGCGGGGCCTACCTCGGTCCAGGTCTCAAAGGCCTACTATACCTCCAAATCCTCCCACCCCTCCTCCACCTCCTCCTCCTCCGAATTACCATCCGTGGGCATGGCGCCATCAGTCGGTAGCTCTAGGCACAGCAGCAGTGCCGTTGCTAAGCGACAGCAGGCGGTGCTCAAACTGCTGAGCCTAGGTGATAAAAGGCACACCGCCCAAGAGCTATTGCAGGGCATTCCACATCAAACTTGTTAACTTTGTCGCCACCCTGCTGTGTAAGCCACAAAATATACTGGAAAACTTTTTTCATTTACGGATATTATTTCAGCGCTTCTTGCGCAGATGTTTACATTCCCCTCACCCGCCATATCCCAAACTTATAAGAACGCTACTACACTTGATCTTATCCGAAAGGTTCTTAGAAGTGCTGTTTGGGGAGTAGCCTAGAGACAGGGGCTTGGATTGGCGAAAGCTCGCCTGGCAGCGGAGCGCCAGCTCCATGCCAAGAACCAACTAACATAGTTTTAACTGCAGTACCTTTAATCTACTACTAGTTCACTGCCTCCATACATCGTCCCCTTATCAAACGAGCTGTGTCAGGCAGAATTTTGGATTGTTTTCATGGCTTCCATGTTAACTTTGTCGCCACCCTGCTGTGTAATCCACAAAATATACTGGCAAACTTTTATCATGTACCAATATTATTTGAGCGCTTCTTGCTCACCTTCTTTGGTTCCTCTCTGCTACCCATTGGTTTGAAGCCTGAGTCCATTTAGGGTATGTCGCCATGCCACTCTCTAGCCTTCCGCTGCTGCCGCTGCCTCTGCATGCCGTCCCCTATAGTGTCAGGGTCAATTATTGGATGTTTTAGATGCTATCTAGCTTCATTCTGTCACTCTGTCATGGCCATGCTGTTGCCCATAATTTTGGCATAATGGTGCGATTAAGCAGCCTCAGAGGCATCCATTCATGCTGCCCCTGCTGTTTCCTGTCCATTTCCGTGGTGTTTCCATCCTTTTCTGAGGTTCCCAGGTGTTTGGCCAAGCTTCCCTGTGCAGAGCCTTGGTCCCCTTGAAAAATGCTCGAGTCTCCCATTGACTTCAATGGGGCTCGTTACTCGAAACGAGCACTCGAGCATCGGGAAAAGTTCGTCTCGAATAACGAGTACCCGAGCATTTTAGTGCTCGCTCATCTCTAATTGTGACACAATGAACATGTGTGTGTCTTTTTTTTTTTTTTCGCTTTTTGGGGTTTGGACTTATAGGATTATATATCAGGGATGTGTATCTTTTGTTTTTTTGTGCCTTTTTCAAAGAAAGACACACGAAAATCGTTAATTTTTCTGCAACCACCTTCTAAACATCTGCCAACGCCTTCTCGTGACTGGAGTTTTTTTGCACCAAAATTGTGCCATTTTACCATTAATTGCAAATTTTTTATACGCCCACATCTAGATTTTAAAGATATATCAGTTACAACACTGAAAAATTTAGCTGCAGCTGACCTTGCTATATGGGAAACTCACCTTAGACTCTGTATACAAGATGGCGGCTGATGGCTGGTACAAGCAGCATTTTATTTATTTGTTCCCTTATAAAGAATGGCTGGACCATTAAACAAACTTTTACCTCTTGTGTCAACCCCTCATCCTCATAGTCTGTAAGCTCTTCTGAGAAGGGCCCTCACTCCTATTGTTACATATGAATGTTTGTACTCTGTAATGTAATATTCTATTTGTATATGTCCCATATGATTTGTAAATATCTATGGAATATAAACATATGACATGAGCTTATTATAGTAACTTGAATAAATATGAATTTCTTTATTTTCTACCAGAGATCTCTCTCTCTTCAGCTTTGAGAGATATAATTATTGTTTATTTTCCTTACCATTTATTTTGTACAGTATGTCCATCTTTCACTGATGTTTCCCTTTTGCTTGTCAGTTTACAATATCTCCATATCTCATCAACCACTACAGTGAGAAAATGAAAGTGAGACTACCTTAATTTTATAGACATGAACATGAACATAAATTTGACTTGCAAATTTATAGCATAAGCTTAGATATACAAATCCTTTTTTGGGTATTTTTATTGTTACTGTTCTGCTAGTGGTGGTAAAACAATCCTTTTGTTCTTGTATATTAGAAATGACAATCTGGTGTCATATTCCCTCATACATCAGTGTGTTACTTTGTAGGATCATTCCAAAACAAAACGTCACTGGTTCATCTCATTTTATCCAGCTAATTGATTTTGATCTTTCAGTCTAATACCGGAGTCAAACATGTCCATGGAGGTGGCTTGTATTCTTCATAACAGAGAAGAACCAGACTGTGACACCTAACAGTGATTTACCTTGGCATCACCGTTGGACGGCCAATTGAGCCCCCCCCTCTCCCATGTGATGTCATTGGATGGCACCAATCATACAGCTGGCAGTCTACATTACAGAATGGAAGAAGAGAAAATAAGACTCAAATTTACTTTAACATGGGAAAGATGGGATGTATAATATTAAAGGGAACCTGTCACCAGGAGACCAGTCCCCACAGAGCATAGTACATACACTGCCAAAGTGTTTTTCATTAGCATCTACTGTGTGACTAGGCACTCATCCACTGGGAGTGGCTGGAAAGGAGCAGCCCCCCCCCCCACCCTTGGGAAACAGCTTCTCCATGTGTCCTTGCTAAAAATGGGTCTCCTGGTGACAGGTTCCCTTTAAACCATTAAAGGGGTATTCCCAAGAAGTTTCTTATATGTAATCAGGATAACAAAATAACACATACTCTAATTCACTTGCAACATCTGCCACCGGGGTCTAGCCTTTTCTTGGGGCCTGGAGGCAGCTGGGGCCCAGATTACCAGAGTGGCTGGCTAGTGCGGCCTTGGGGATGTTGTTGTTGTTGGTGCTTGGTATGGGGACTGGAGGGCTGGTCTCCAGCAGGTGATGTGTGCAATAAATATGTAGGGAGAGGCTAAAGTACTTGTTTCTCCCTTTGTTTCTCCCCGGGTCAACCCCTAAGTGTCTGTAAGATAAGTCCCTGGGTAATGGATGAGGAAGCCCGTGGTGGTAGACAGTCATATCCAGGGATCAGACAGAGGCAACGTTGTACAAAAAAACTCACAGTTCTTTATTGAACAACAGGTAGCAGGCAATGGCTGAAAACGGTCAAATAGCAGATTCAGATTATGGTACTGGAGTGTGGTCTGCAGGAATAATGCACCAGACTGATAGTAGATGCAGGCTGGGATAATTGAGATTGAGTTGTGTCCAAACTGTGGGAGCTGCAGCTCTGGATTAGAGTCTCCTGAGTTCCTGGGATTGGTTTCTGTGACAGCACTAAAGGTGTGCTACACACTGACTTATTGGTTTCTGTTCACCCTCAGGCTCCTGTAGTCTGGACTGGACCATGTGCTCAAAAGACCATGTGCTGCCCCTGCACAGGGGTGTTATACTCTCCCTTGTCAGGTGGTAGCACCTCTCCAATCACACTCCAGTTTACAATGCAGCCTCATAATTGGCTAACTGTTACATCCATTTAACTATTGCCTTTCCAGGCAGAATCTACAGCTGCAATTACATAATATCCAGGCTCTAGAGCCTTTATAGAGGGCTTGCGACTCCCCCTTACAGTTCCTGACCTGGAGAGGGTGCTATTCGCAAGTAATAGCCTGCTTATGCATTGTCAGGAGTGTTGAACACTGTTATTAAAAAAAATTTAGCATTTCACAAAAAAGTCCAATCTGTCTCTATCAGTCCTGTGTACACAATTTCAGTTGCCCCTAGACACGACCCTGTAACTTATGAGTTAAGGTCGGCCACCATCTTGGATTTCCCTGTGACAGCATGCAGATGAGATTTTTGTCTCTCTCTGCTCTGAGCCTGTAGCCACACCTCCTGCATGGAGCTCAGAGACCGATCACTTCCTGCCAGGACATTGTGAACAGAGAGAGAGGCTGAAAACTACAAACTACAAACAACTACAAAACAAACTACAACATGGGATCCAGGGTAAGGGGGAGGCAGAGCTCACAGTGTAACAGTGTAAAAGTCTGTCATCCTCTGTCTGCCAGACTCTGTCTGTCATGCCTCTGTACAGAAGCCATCTGGCACACTGACACATAAAAGAGATGAGACAGATCAGAAATGCATGAAAATACACAATGTCAGAAGCCAGATAAAAGTGTAAATACACCTGTTCCCTAATAATGTCACCACATTGTCACCCCACAAAACTAGATGGGTCAAAATGTGTCTGCTTAGAGAGGTCCCACCCAAACCCTAGGATTTTACACTGAGCAGCCTACACAGTGATAGGAGCTAAAACAGCAATAAAACTGAGTAACATTGTAAAGTAAGGGGTTAAAATGATTTAATGTGTTAACTTCACTAAGGTATTGAAATGTGAAAATTGTCTTTCATGGGAAAATCCCTTTAACCCCTTCCCGACATTTGACGTAATAGTACTGCATGGCGGGAGGTGCGTTCCCGCAAAATGCAGTATTATTACGTCAAGCTTCTGGCCCCGGCTCCTAAACGGAGCCGGGGCCAGAAGCTGCGGGTGTCAGCTATATATTATAGCCGACACCTGCCCCTAACACCCGCGATCGGAGATTTCTCCGATCGCGGGTGTTAACCCCTAACACGCCGCGGTCGCGCTGACCGCGGCGTGTTAGAGGCATTTAAAGTTTAGCAAAAGGGAATCGAACCCCCCCGCGGCGCTTACCGGGGGGGTCCGCTGCTCCGATCGCAGCCCGGGGACTGCCGGTGCCCGGGGCTGCGAGATCTTCCTCCGGAAGCCGGGTCCCTGCCTTCTGGCAGGACCCAGCTGTAAGACACTGGGCATGCACAGCATGCTCAGTGTCTTACATTACACAGTGCAATACATCTGTATTGCACTGTGTAACCTGTAAAAGAGCTTGAACAAGTGATCAGATAATAAAGATAATATATTATTGTTATGCTACAGTGAACACCCCCCAAAAAAATGCTAAAAATCCAAAACAAGAATTGATGATTTTATTTTCCTCCACACGTAAAAAGTTAAGAAAATTGCTTCAATAAGCTAAAAACCCACTAAAATGAAGGTTTTTTTACAGTGCATCTCATCTCGCAAAAAATAAGCCATTATGTGTCTAAATTGCTTAAAAAATAAATAAAGATTGTATAGCCTATTCCCATCGCGCGTTGCCAACACGGTTCAGACACAGTGATCGGGGCAAGATGGCGGCTGTTCCTGACGGCCATCCATCCTGCCCCATGGACCAGAAGGGGTTACGTCCCCCCCACATGATCGCTGCTACTGGCTCATCAATTCAGACCAGCTAATAGCAGCGAATTTACTTATGACGTCAGTAATACCGGTCACCATGTCTGTAGACACGGTGATCGGGGTAGGGTGGCGGCTGTTCCTGACAGCCACCAATTTTGCCTTGCGGTCCAGAGGGGTTTTGTTGCCCCCCTCTGTCCATGTTTGCCGCTATTGGCTGGTCGATTTGGTCCAGCCAAAAGCAGCAATATTCGTCACAATGGGCATCGCTAGGGTGAATAAGAGCAACACTTGGCGAAAATTTCCCTACGAAAAAACAAGATTTGGTACAAAAGCGCTGGCCGTGTACATTGTACAGATTATGGTGTACAACTCTTACGTGCTGTTCCAATGTGCAGGTCCTGCCGTATCATTTCTCCGTTTTCAAGAGGAAGATATTAGGAAACTAATATTGGGACAAGAAGGACGGGGCCCCAGTACTTCTGGTTTAGATGTTCCTGTGTTTTGCCAGGACAGCATTTTCCCGGTGAATTCTGCTGCTTCTAATGGTAGGACTCAATAAAGAGTCTGTTCCAAAAGAGGAGTTAGGATGGACACTACATACTACTAAGAGACCTGCGACAACTCCAGAGTGACAAAAGTTTAGTTGGTCCCTTGGTATATTCCACCTCCTTATACGCAACACATTCACAATTCCCGCCCAACCTGTTGTGAATTAATTTCGGTAAAATTAATAATTGTAACAACTGTTATGTCCCGTTGCTCCCTATACCCCTCCATTATTTCATAAGGGGCGCCACATAATGGGCACTGAACTTTCCAGA
Source organism: Engystomops pustulosus (assembly GCF_040894005.1). Taxonomy (NCBI): domain Eukaryota; kingdom Metazoa; phylum Chordata; class Amphibia; order Anura; family Leptodactylidae; genus Engystomops; species Engystomops pustulosus. The sequence goes on from NC_092411.1 coordinate 245,490,475, forward strand.
AATAATTGCAATTTCCATCTCGGACTCCATTGCACATGATATTTGGAAATCACTTGTATGTTCAAATGCTCATTTCACCACATGTATTACACTATACCACATATTACACCTCGCTATATTCCCCAAGGGGTGTACATTCAACAATTAGGGACACTTTTCAGGTTTTCCTCTGTTTTGGTACCACTACGGCTCTCCAAATGTATCCTGACACATGTGAAGGATTTCTGTCAAATTTGGCCTCTAAAAGACAAACATCCCTCTTTTCCTCTACTGTGCTCCCATAAAGCATTTTATATGCACATGTGGGGTACTTCTACACTCGGGAGAAATAGTTTTACACCTTTTTGGGGGTTATTTAATATATTATCCCTTGTGGCTTACAAAAATTAGGGGTAAAGTGACATTTATAGGAAAATTTTCACCTTTTTAATGTTTAGGGCCTAATTGGATCATTCACCTGTAGGGGCAAATACATATATTACACATTGCAAAATTCTCTAAGGGGTGTGCATTCAAAAATTAGGGACACTTTTCGGATTCTTATCTGTTTTATACCACTAGGGTTCTCCAAATGCATGTCAAACATTTCTGTCAAATTTGGCTTCTAAAAGGCAAACATCCCCCTTTCCTTTTACTGTGCGCCCATACAACATTTTATATACACATGTGGGGTACTTCTACACTCGAGAGAAATATGTTTATACATTTTGGGGGGTTATTACATTTTTTTTTATCCCTTGTGACTATAAAAAATTAGGGGTAAAATGACCTTTATAGGAAAATTTTTAACTTTTTCCTATTTAAGTCCTAATTAAATCAAACACCTTTACAGACAAATACACATATTACACCTTGCTAAATTCTCTAAGGGGTGTGCTTTCCAAAATGGTGAAACTTGTTGGGGTTCCCCTCTGTTTTGGTACCACTACGGCTCTCTAAATGCATCCTGACATATGTAAAGGATGTCTGTCAAATTTGGCTTCTAAAAGGCCAAAGCCCCTCTTTCCGTTCTGAGCTTCACTGCGTACCCATACAACACTATATATGCAAAAGTGGTGAAGTTCTGTGCTTAGGAGAAATAGTTCTACACATTTATGGGGTTGTTTCATCTTTTATCCCTTGTGGCTTACAAAAATTTTCACCTTTTTCCTTTTTGGGGCCTAATTGAATCAAACACCTGTTGGGGCAAATACACAAATTACACCTTGCTAAACTCTCCAAGGGGTGAACTTTCCAAAATGGTGTCTCTTGTTGGGGCTTTCCTCTGTTTTGGTAGCATTATGACTCTCCAAATGCATCCTGTCACATGAAAACTTTTTCAGCCATATTTGCCCTCCAAAAACGAAACAACGCTCTTTCCATTCCAAGTGCCCCCCTGTGCACGTACAGCAGGGTACAGTGACAAAATGGGTATTGGCATACTCAGGAGGAATTGCCCTCAATATTGTAAAATGCATTTTCCTTTTTAACCCATTGTGAAGGTACAAATTTTAGTGTTCAATGAATCTATAGTAAGATAAAATTACATTTCTTTAATTTCACTTTCATTTATCTTTCACCCTCATGAAACGCTCATAGGGTTAACAAAATTCCCAAAGGTTGTTTTGAATATTTTGAGGGGTGTAGTTTCTAAAATGGTGTCATTTGTGGGGGTTTCCTGTCATGTGGGCCGTATAAAGTCACTTCTAACTAAATTGACCCTCCAAAAGTAGGTTTTGATGATTTTCGTGAAAATCTGAAAAATTGCACCTAAAGTTATAAGCCTCCTAACATCCTAAAAAAAGGAAAAGATGTTTGAAAAATGATGCCAAGTTAAAGCAGACATATGGAAAATGTTAGTTATCAAGTTATTTTAGTGATATGACCAACTTTCCAAAAAGTAGAAAATTTTGAATTTGGAAAACATAGTTTTTTTCAAAATTTTTGCCAAATTTCCATTTATTTCATAAATAAATACTAAACATATTGATTAAATTTCTCAACCAACATGAAGTACAATGTGTCACGAAAAAACAATTTCAAAATCAACTGGATATGTTAAAGCGTTCCAAAGTTATAACCATTTATAGTGACACAGGGCAGATTTGAAAAAATGGGCCGTGTCAGGAAGGTGAAAAGTGGCTTCAGCGTTAAGGGGTTAAGGTACATCTGACCTGCAGAGAAGTCAAACAAAATGAAAGCAAACAAAAAGCCAGTCTTCAGATACATGTGCCTCATGGAGGAAGAACTTTAATTTGCACTTAACCTAAACTTCCGGGGCCGCAACCGTATCTCTCCCAGCCCGATTGATGAGACTGTGACAACCTGGCAAACTGAGTGGACCTTCCAGTCTAATATAATTCTTCATATCCATTAGAGATGGGCGAATTTGTCAATATTCAATTCGACCCAAAGCAAATCGATTCCCCTGACAGACATGTGATGTAACAGTACGTCACATGCGGGTGCATGGAGAAGGCTCATGGGCTGAGTCCTCTCCATAGCCGGTAAGTCTCTGCTGCATATCGCTGCATATTGTGTTAACCCGAAGATCGCCGCTGGCAAAGCTGCTGGCGGCTTGATAAAAATATCGGTGCCAAGAATCGTTGCTCCCCGTCACGATGACAGCCTCGGGTCTTCCGAAGACAGCCTCTGTTTAACCCCTTCAGTAAAGCAGTAAATGATAGGAGCGATCAGACCACCTAGGGTTAAAGTACCCTAGGGAGTCTGAAAAATAGTAAAAATAAAAAAATGTTTGAAAAAAATTATAATAAAAAAACCCTAAAAATTCAAATCACCCCCCTTTCCCTAGAACTGATATAAAAATAAATAAACAGTAAAAATCATAAACACATTAGCTATCGCTGCCTCCAAAAGTTCCCGATCTATCAAAATATAATAATGGTTTTTCACTGCATATTGGAAAATAGCACCCAAAGTCGAAAATGCTACTTTTTTGCCATTTTGAAAAATATTAAAAATTCAATAAAAAGTGATCAAAAGGTTTTACAGTCTTTGAAATGGTAGCAATGAAAACATCATCAAAAGTCGCAACCATCATACAGTGAGGAACACTACCGCCATACATTGAGGGACACTACCCAATACAGTTAAGGATACTATGCAGTGAGAGACACTGCCACCATACAGTTAGGAACACTACCGCCATACAGTGAGGGACACTACCGCCACACAGTGAGGAACACTACCCCCATACAGTAAGGAACACTACCCCCATACAGTGAGGAACACTACCCCCATACAGTGAGGAATACTACCCCCATACAGTGAGGAACACTACCCCCATACAGTGAGGAACACTACCCCCATACAGTGAGGAACACTACCTCCATACAGTGAGGAATACTACCGCCATACAGTGAGGGACACTACCGCCACAAAGTGAGGAACATTACCCCCATACAGCGAGGGACACTACCCCCATACAGTGAGAGACACTACCACCATACAGTGAGGAACACTACTGCCATACAGTGAGGGACACTACCGCCACACAGTGAGGAACACTACCCCCATACAGTAAGGAACACTACCCCCATACAGTGAGGAACACTACCCCCATACAGTGAGGAATACTACCGCCATACAGTGAGGGACACTACCGCCACACAGTGAGGAACACTACCCCCATACAGTAAGGAACACTACCCCCATACAGTGAGAGACACTACCACCATACAGTGAGGAACACTACTGCCATACAGTGAGGGACACTACCGCCACACAGTGAGGAACACTACCCCCATACAGTGAGGAATACTACCACCATAGCGTGAGGAACATTACCGCAATACAGGGAGGAATACTACCCCCATACAGTGAGGAATACTACCCCCATACAGTGAGGAATACTGCCACCATACAGTTAGGAACACTACCTCCATACAGTGAAGAATACAGACATACCGTTAGGAACACTACCGCCATAGAGTGAGGGACACTACCGCAATACAGTGAGGAACATTACCGCCATACAGTGAGGGACACTACCGCCATACAGTGAGGGACACTATCGCCATACAGTGAGGAACAATACCCCCATACAGTGAGGAGCAGTACCGCCATACAGTTAGGAACACTACCGCCATAGAGTGAGGGACACTACTGCAATACAGTGAGGAACATTACCGCCATACAGTGAGGGACACTACCACCATACTGTGAGGAACACTACCGCCATACAGTGAGGGACACTATCGCCATACAGTGAGGAACAATACCCCCATACAGTGAGGAACATTACCGCCATACAGTTAGGAACACTACCACCATACAGTGAGGGACATTACCACCATACAGTGAGGAGCACTACTGCCATACAGTGATGGACACTATCACCATACAGTGAGGTACAATACCCCCATACAGTGAGGAACACTACCACCATACAGTGAGGGACACTACCCCCATACAGTGAGGAACACTACCGCCATAGATTGAGGAATACTACCACCATACAATGAGGGACACTATTGCCATACTGTGAGGAACAATACCCCCATACAGTGAGGAACACTTCTGCCATTCAGAGAGGAACATTACCACCACACAGTGAGAAACATTACCCCCATACATTAAGGAACACTACCCCCATACAGTGATGAACACTATCCCCATACAGTGAGGGACAGTACCGCCATGTTCCTTTCTTCTTCCCAGAGTTCTCTGCCCCATGTAATATGTTGTGCTCGCGGCCATTTTGCTCATAAAGGGGGAGAAAAAAATGAAGAGAAATTTGTTATTCTTTTCCACAAGTCACTGTAAACCTCGGATTTGTAACGAATCAAAGTTTTCCTGAAATTCTAAATGGATTTAGAATCGTTAGAATTGATTCGCCCATCTTTAATATCTATACATTGGGGTTTGTCCATGAAAGAATGTTCTCAAATTATAACCCCTTAGTGATGTTTACAAAAAAAACATTCATTTTTAACCCCTTAATTTAGAATTTTACTAAGTTTTATTGCTGTTTTAGCTCCTATCACTGAGTGATGGTCATTGAAATATTCCAGAGTGTGGGCGGGGACTCTCTAAGCAGACACTTCATGATCCCTCTGTGCTGTGAGATGCTGTGTGCTCACAATGGGCTTAGATTATCAGGCTGCAGGTTTATCTGCTCTTTTATTTACCTTCTGAACATTATACTAGTATCTGACACATAGAAAAATAGAGATGAAACAGATCAGAGATGATGAGATCCATGAGATGTATATAGCACACAATGACACTCTGCTAAGTCAGCTCTAAACTCATATGATTTTTTTGTAAAATGATTATAAAATGATGGTCATCTTACATTCAAAGCTGAAGTGGATGGCACGATATAGTGGAGCATGAAAGTCAAAAGTTTAAGTGTTTAAAAAAAAATTACCCCTTAGCCTGTTTGTGTATTAAATGTATAGAAAAAAAATTCTGACTCAGCCCAAATAGGTAGAGATCATGGTTGTATGGAACAGTTTGCAAAATCTGTAGGAGCTTCTTGACCCTCTCACTAACAAAGTTTAACACGTCAAACTAAGTAGAAGTAGTCACAATGTTGGACTTTTACATTGTGTTACATGAAAGTGTTTTAGAGCAATCCCGTTATAACACATATATGGTCATCTCTGTAGTCTCTTTGATCTCCTTGATCATTACCTTGATCAGTAGAAAGAGGAATATTGTTAAGTTACGAGAGGGTGGGAAGAAATGCTAGTGGGTGTTTGATGGCTTTAACCTGTTTGTAAATGTACAATGATATTCCATTTGCCATCACATTGGGAATGTTGCTTCACATAAAATTTGAATCTGTCTCTGGGGACACTCTTTCTAAAGTCTATGTAGATCTATGGATCACCCATCATAGGCTTTAACAGTTTGTATTTTGGAAATTACATGGATGCTACTACAGGCTTTGGGGATGGGCATTTAGCAATAACAATAGTATGAAAGTTTCTGTGACACATTTAGAAATAAGGAGCTCACAGCTCAACTTATTTAGGAGAAAATGGATGGGGAGGATAATTACAATGTAACAGAGATGGTTCTGTCCATGCACCATGGGATTGAGAGGTACAAAGAGAAATGGAAAATCACAATGGAGCCGATTTTGAAGTAAGGGATAGTCTATACTTCAGTGTGTCTAAAAGAACTACAGAGTATTAAACAGGAGGGGACTGCAGGGATGAAACAGTGACTCCCTAAAATCAAGCATGATAAACCAGCGACACTTACTAATAGACTGTGGCAATCTTCTTGTTTTTGTTGTCCATGTCCTCCTTCCTTTTAAAATCAACTGTTACATTTATGCTAATGAGTCTGAAGGGAATTACCAGGTTCACGGGCTGTTAAAGCACTTCCCCCCTCTCATGGTGTACTGCTACTGTGAGGTTACATCAGGCAGAAAATGGGAGAAGTGTTGAGCAAGGAGAAGGTAGGGTGAGCCAGTGTAACAGCCTGTGAAGCCAAAACATGGAGTGGCCCTCATTCAGGCCTATTAGTGCTCCTGGTTTATTATGCTTGATTTTTATGGTAGATTTCCTTGTAGGCTGTGGGAAAATCTTCTGAAATGTCACTAACATACCTTGACACATTGAGGCATATTTACTTACCCGATCCCTGCGGTGCGTGGTCCGACACGTATGAAGTCTGCTGCGATTCAACAAGATTGTGTGCCCGAGATCCAGCATGTGTCGCTTCCCCGCTCAGGTCCGCCGGAGTTCATCTTCTTCTTCCCGGTGTATGTGAGTGCATATCTTGTGACACAATTTCAATTTTAAATCCCGCGCTTAGTCCGAATTAGTCGGGTTGTTCGACGGCCATGTCCCCCGATTTGTGTTTCATGAAAGTCACCAAAATCCGTGCGCCTAAAACTCCTGTTAAATGTGACGCAAAACAGAAATACTTGGGAAACCCGACGGAAATGTGGTCTGCTGATCCTTAGTAAATGTGCCCCATTCTCTTTTCACCCATCTTCTTCTTAGTGACTGTTTCTTTGAATAGAATTGGATTAAGATGATATGTGAGTATACAATGATGTTATGATGAATTGCTGGGAAACACTGTAATTCTGTTGCAGTATAAAGTAAAATAAAAGTGGAAACATATTACAGTACCCTATAACTCAACAACACAGATAAACTTTATTAACACTTGCAGATAGCTCACATTACACATACAAATCTAAATAGGTAATCTACATGCTGTTTTGTGTTTGTATGTCAATTTCTGATTCAAGTTCCTATTTATTAAGACTTTGATTTAAATATCATAAAAAAACTATTTGAAAACCTTGAGCAATGTATGTTTTTTCCATAGTTTCTATAGTAAAATCATATACTGTATGCAATATCAAACATGACCTTGCATAAAATATGTAGTGAGACCAAACAAATTCTGCTTTGAATGTACCTGTCTTCTCCAATGTTCAATATCAACGAGTAAAAGAAAAAAACTCTGGGAAATAAAACAACTGTGACCAGATGACCTTCAACAGATTCTTAAGAAGAATCGAGGAAATATGGTTATAATATACTCAATATTTCAAAGTAAGGTTATCCTCTGAAATGCATATTCCAACGATACAAAACAATTTCAAACACATGGCTTATGCCGATTGTGGTGACTAAAATCCTCTGACCCGACTCCCACTTTAAAGGAAGATCCTGCACACAATGGTTCCGTAAACTGCAAAACTAAAAAGTGCATTGAAAATATTTTAGGAAACAAGAACAATACAGAAAAATATAATAGAACTCAAGAAAAAAGGGAAAGCAAAGAAAACAATGTTAAAGAGGAAGGGAGGTTGTGAATAGAAAGTATGTGACAATGACAAAAGCCTAGAGAAGAGACAAGAAGGAAATACAAAGTAATACAAAGGATAAGACAAGGGAAGAGAAAAAAAATAAGGAGAAAAGGAAGGAAATAGCTAATGTTAACATTATGTAAAACTCACACAGATAATCAGTTTTGCTTTTCAGTGAATCATCATATCACAGACATATAATTACCATCAAGTATGGCTGATTTAGCATATTGCTTATCTGCAAGTGATTTTGGAGCATCAGAGGGAGTTAATTGATGTACTAGTATAATAAGATGCCTTGATATGATGCATTAGATGCATAAAGTTCTCTTCCTTAGATATCACCCAGCTTCATATACTAGCAGCAGAAATATTCATTATACCTTCTCATCGGGATGGAAACCTCATTGACTAATGAACTGTTGAGTAGAAAGCTCAAACTTGATGAACACATCACAATCTCAGGTGCATGTTACGTCTTATAGGAAAAGGCAAATTGATGATACTTTGACAAAGTGAAATGTTATAAAAGAGACGTATGCCAAACAATTTTAGCATTTTAGAATACTTGAAGGGGGTTTGTCAAGTCTAGACAACTATTTTAAAAAGAAGTCAACTAATAATTAGAGATGAGCGAACATGCTCGTCCGAGCTTGATGCTCGGTCGAGCATTAGGGTACTCGAAACTGCTCGTTACTCGGACGAATACTTCGCCCGCTCGAGAAAATGGCAGCTCCCGCCGTTTTGCTTTTTGGCGGCCAGAAACAGAGCCAATCACAAGCCAGGAGACTCTGCACTCCACCCAGCATGACGTGGTACCCTTACACGTCGATAGCAGTGGTTGGCTGGCCAGATCAGGTGACCCTGGGATAGACTAGCCGCTGGCCGCGCTGCTCGGATCATTCTGTCTCTGGATGCCGCTAGGGAGAGAGCTGCTGCTGCTCAGGGAAAGCGTTAGGGTGTTCTATTAGCTTACTGTTAGGCAGGAGTGATTCTCAAAGAACCCAACAGCCCTTCTTAGGGCTACAATAACGTTCTACTTTTTTTATTTTAATTTGCATCTTTTACCATTTTGTGAGGAATTAGCAGGGGGACTTGCTACCGTTGTGTTTAGCTCTTAGTGGCACACATATCCATAGCAAAGACCGAAGTGGGAAAATTCAGTAGGGGTTGGATTTCTATTAGGCAATAACTCAGTGTCATCTCATCTGGCATAGTACTGTGCTTCCTTTGATACTTGGCTAGAAAATAGCCATAGGAGAATACAAACAGCTTCTTGAAGCCTACAGTAGCGTTCTATATATTTGATTTCTGGTTGATCTGCTGGTGACTGTAGTTTCTGCAGTGCATGTACTTGCCAATTCTGAGCAATTTGTAGTGGGACTTGCGACCGCTGTGTTCTGCGCTTAGTGGCGCACATATCCATAGCAAAGGCTGAAGTGGCAAAATTCAGTAGGGGTTGGATTTCTATTAGGCAATAACTCAGTGTCATCTCATCTGGCATAGTACTGTGCTTCCTTTGATACTTGGCTAGAAAATAGCCATAGGAGAATACAAACAGCTTCTTGAAGCCTACAGTAGCGTTCTATATATTTGATTTCTGGTTGATCTGCTGGTGACTGTAGTTTCTGCAGTGCATGTACTTGCCAATTCTGAGCAATTTGTAGTGAGACTTGCGACCGCTGTGTTCTGCGCTTAGTGGCGCACATATCCATAGCAAAGGCTGAAGTGGCAAAATTCAGTAGGGGTTGGATTTCTATTAGGCAATAACTCAGTGTCATCTCATCTGGCATAGTACTGTGCTTCCTTTGATACTTGGCTAGAAAATAGCCATAGGAGAATACAAACAGCTTCTTGAAGCCTACAGTAGCGTTCTATATATTTGATTTCTGGTTGATCTGCTGGTGACTGTAGTTTCTGCAGTGCATGTACTTGCCAATTCTGAGCAATTTGTAGTGGGACTTGCGACCGCTGTGTTCTGCGCTTAGTGGCGCACATATCCATAGCAAAGGCTGAAGTGGCAAAATTCAGTAGGGGTTGGATTTCTATTAGGCAATAACTCAGTGTCATCTCATCTGGCATAGTACTGTGCTTCCTTTGATACTTGGCTAGAAAATAGCCATAGGAGAATACAAACAGCTTCTTGAAGCCTACAGTAGCGTTCTATATATTTGATTTCTGGTTGATCTGCTGGTGACTGTAGTTTCTGCAGTGCATGTACTTGCCAATTCTGAGCAATTTGTAGTGGGACTTGCGACCGCTGTGTTCTGCGCTTAGTGGCGCACATATCCATAGCAAAGGCTGAAGTGGCAAAATTCAGTAGGGGTTGGATTTCTATTAGGCAATAACTCAGTGTCATCTCATCTGGCATAGTACTGTGCTTCCTTTGATACTTGGCTAGAAAATAGCCATAGGAGAATACAAACAGCTTCTTGAAGCCTACAGTAGCGTTCTATATATTTGATTTCTGGTTGATCTGCTGGTGACTGTAGTTTCTGCAGTGCATGTACTTGCCAATTCTGAGCAATTTGTAGTGGGACTTGCGACCGCTGTGTTCTGCGCTTAGTGGCGCACATATCCATAGCAAAGGCTGAAGTGGCAAAATTCAGTAGGGGTTGGATTTCTATTAGGCAATAACTCAGTGTCATCTCATCTGGCATAGTACTGTGCTTCCTTTGATACTTGGCTAGAAAATAGCCATAGGAGAATACAAACAGCTTCTTGAAGCCTACAGTAGCGTTCTATATATTTGATTTCTGGTTGATCTGCTGGTGACTGTAGTTTCTGCAGTGCATGTACTTGCCAATTCTGAGCAATTTGTAGTGAGACTTGCGACCGCTGTGTTCTGCGCTTAGTGGCGCACATATCCATAGCAAAGGCTGAAGTGGCAAAATTCAGTAGGGGTTGGATTTCTATTAGGCAATAACTCAGTGTCATCTCATCTGGCATAGTACTGTGCTTCCTTTGATACTTGGCTAGAAAATAGCCATAGGAGAATACAAACAGCTTCTTGAAGCCTACAGTAGCGTTCTATATATTTGATTTCTGGTTGATCTGCTGGTGACTGTAGTTTCTGCAGTGCATGTACTTGCCAATTCTGAGCAATTTGTAGTGGGACTTGCGACCGCTGTGTTCTGCGCTTAGTGGCGCACATATCCATAGCAAAGGCTGAAGTGGCAAAATTCAGTAGGGGTTGGATTTCTATTAGGCAATAACTCAGTGTCATCTCATCTGGCATAGTACTGTGCTTCCTTTGATACTTGGCTAGAAAATAGCCATAGGAGAATACAAACAGCTTCTTGAAGCCTACAGTAGCGTTCTATATATTTGATTTCTGGTTGATCTGCTGGTGACTGTAGTTTCTGCAGTGCATGTACTTGCCAATTCTGAGCAATTTGTAGTGGGACTTGCGACCGCTGTGTTCTGCGCTTAGTGGCGCACATATCCATAGCAAAGGCTGAAGTGGCAAAATTCAGTAGGGGTTGGATTTCTATTAGGCAATAACTCAGTGTCATCTCATCTGGCATAGTACTGTGCTTCCTTTGATACTTGGCTAGAAAATAGCCATAGCAATAGGATAGCATTGTTTGGTTTTAAAAACTCAAAAAAAAACAAAAAACACAAAAAAAAAAAAAAAAACACAAAAAAAAACAAAAAAAAGTAAAAAAAAAAATAAAGTTATAACTCTCATTTTAAAAATGTTTAACCCGAGGGCTAGGGGTAGAGGACGAGGGCGGGGACGTGGGCGTCCAACTACTGCAGGGGTCAGAGGCCGTGGTCCTGGGCGGGGTGAGACACCACCTGCTGATGAGGGAGCAGGGGAACGCCGCAGAGCTACACTCCCTAGGTTCATGTCTGAAGTTACTGGGACTCGTGGTAGAGCACTGTTGAGGCCAGAACAGTGCGAACAGGTGATGTCGTGGATTGCTGACAATGCTTCGAGCAATTTGTCCACCACCAGTCAGTCTTCCACGCAGTCCACCCATGTCACCGAAATCGCCACTCCTCCAGCTCCTGCACCTCAGCCTCCTCCCCCCCAGTCTGCCCCCTCCCAGGAAAATTTGGCATTTGAACCGGCATACTCTGAGGAACTGTTTTCTGGACCCTTCCCACAGTCACAAACCACTTGTCCGGTTGCTGCTGAGCAATTTTCCGATGCCCAGGTTTTCCACCAGTCACAGTCTGTGGGTGATGATGACCTTCTTGACGTAGTGGAAGTGTGTAAAGAGGTGTCCGACGATGAGGAGACACGGTTGTCAGACAGTGGGGAAGTTGTTGTCAGGGCAGGAAGTCCGAGGGGGGAGCAGACTGAGGGATCGGAGGATGATGAGGTGACAGACCCAAGCTGGGTTGAGAGGCCGGGTGAACACAGTGCTTCTGAGACGGAGGAGAGTCCTCGACCTGAACAGGTTGGAAGAGGCAGTGGTGGGGCCAGACGGAGAGGCAGGGCCAGAGCTGGTGCATCAGCGCCACTGTCAACTAGTGAAGCTCCCGTGGTGAGGGCTCTTGCGGCGAGGGCTAGATCTTCAGAAGTGTGGAGGTTCTTTAAGGAAACACCGGATGACCGACGGACTGTGGTGTGCAACATTTGCCAAACCAGGCTCAGCAGGGGTTCCACCACTACTAGCTTAACTACCACCAGTATGCGCAGGCATATGAATGCTAAGCACCCCACTCAGTGGCAACAAGCCCGTTCACCTCCGGCCGTGCACACCACTGCTCCTTCCCCTGTGTCAGCTGCTAGTCAGCCCCCTGCCCAGGACCCTGCCACAAAAACCCCATCGTCGCCTCCACGATCCTCCACAGCATCCACCAGCGTTCAGCTCTCCATACCCCAGACGCTGGAGCGGAAACGCAAATATAGTGCAACCCACCCGCACGCCCAAGCCCTTAATGTGCACATCTCCAGATTGCTTAGCCTGGAGATGCTGCCCTATAGGCTAGTAGAGACCGAGGCCTTTCGCAACCTCATGGCGGCGGCCGCCCCTCGGTATTCGGTCCCCAGCCGCCACTACTTTTCCCGATGTGCCGTCCCAGCCCTGCACCAGCACGTGTCAGACAACATCATCCGTGCCCTGACCAACGCCGTTTCTGACAAGGTCCACCTGACCACGGACACGTGGACGAGTGCTGCCGGGCAGGGCCACTATATATCGCTGACGGCACATTGGGTTAACTTGGTGGAGGCTGGGACCGAGTCTGACCCTGGGGCTGCTCATATACTGCCGACGCCGAGGATTGCGGGGCCTACCTCGGTCCAGGTGTTTCAGGCCTACTATGCCTCCTCCTCCTCCCACCCCTCCTCCACCTCCTCCTCCGAACTACCATCCGTGGGCACGGCGCCATCAGTCGGTAGCTCTAGGCACAGCAGCAGTGCCGTCGCTAAGCGACAGCAGGCGGTGCTCAAACTGCTGAGCCTAGGCGACAAAAGGCACACCGCCCAAGAGCTATTACAGGGCATCACGGCGCAGACTGATCTGTGGCTGGCACCGCTGAACCTCAAGCCGGGAATGGTTGTGTGTGACAACGGCCGTAACCTGGTGGCGGCTCTGCAACTCGGCAGACTGACACATGTGCCATGCCTGGCCCATGTGTTAAATCTGATAGTGCAGCGTTTCCTCAAGACATACCCCAATCTGTCTGATTTGCTCACGAAGGTGCGCCGCATCTGTGCGCATTTCAGGAAGTCCAGCCCAGATGCTGCCACTCTCAGGGCAGCGCAGCGCCGCCTCCAACTGCCCGCTCACCGACTGTTGTGCGACGTGCCCACGAGGTGGAATTCAACACTGACCATGTTATCCAGAGTTTACCAGCAGCGCAGAGCGATTGTAGACTGCCAGATGTCAACTTCCACCAGAACTGGTAGTCAGGTCAGTCAGCTTCCTCAAGTCTACAATGAGGAGTGGACGTGGATGTCTGATATCTGTCAGGTGCTGAGTAACTTTGAGGAGTCAACACAGATGGTCAGTGGCGATGCCGCCATCATCAGCCTCACCATCCCGCTGCTTGGCCTGTTGAAAAACTCTCTGGTCAGCATGAAGTCGGAAGCTTTGCGCTCGTCACAAGAGACGGGGGAAGAATATTCCCTTGTTGATAGCCAAAGCACCCTGAGGTCTGTTTCTCAGCGCATATCGGAGGAGGTGGAGGTGGAGGAGGATGAGGAGGAAGAGGAGGAGAATGTTGGCGAGACACAAGAGGGGACCATTGTTGAGTCCTTCACTGTTCAGCGTGTATGGGCAGAAGAAGAGGAGTTGGAGGAGTTGGAGGAGGAGGAAATGGACAGTCAGGCCAGTGAGGGGAGTGAATTCTTACGCGTTGGTACTCTGGCGCATATGGCAGATTTCATGCTAGGCTGCCTATCCCGTGACCCTCGCGTTCAAAGAATTTATTCCAGCACCGATTACTGGGTGTTCACTCTCCTGGACCCACGGTACAAGCAAAATCTTCCCACTCTCATCCCTGGAGAGGAAAGGAGTGTGAGAATGCATGAATACCAGCAGGCCCTGGTGCACAAGCTGAAACAGTATTTCCCTTCTGACAGCGCTAGCGGCAGAGTGCGTAGTTCTGCGGGACAAGTAGCGAGGGAGAGTAGGCGAGCAGGCAGCTTGTCCAGCACTGGCAAGGGTACGCTTTACAAGGCTTTTGCCAGCTTTATGTCACCCCAGCAAGACACTGTCACCTGTCCCCAGTCTCGGCAGAGTAGGGCTGATCTTTACAGAAAGATGGTGAGGGAGTACGTAGCTGACCATACCATCGTCCTAAATGATCACACAGCTCCCTACAACTACTGGGTTTCAAAGCTGGACATGTGGCACGAACTGGCGCTGTACGCCTTGGAGGTTCTTGCCTGCCCTGCCGCTAGCGTCTTGTCCGAGCGGGTTTTCAGTGCAGCTGGTGGCATCATCACCGATAAGCGTACACGCCTGTCGACTGACAGCGCTGACAGGCTGACGCTTATTAAAATGAATAAAGGCTGGATTTCTCAGAATTTCCAATCTCCACCAGGTGAAGGAAGCTCAACCTGAATAATTGATCCACTCCTCCTCCTCCTCCTCATTTTCCTCCTTCTCCTCCTCTTTGTACAGTAAAGCAGAGGAAAATGGCTATTTTTTGACAGGGCCCACTGGCTCTTGCTATAGTACTTCATGCATTTAATTTTTCTGGAGGGCCACCTACCCGGTCCTCTGTTTGAAACAATTTTTGTGAGTGCCACATACAGGCACTCAATCTATTCCATTTTTCTGGAGGGCCACCTACCCGGTCCTCTGTTTTAAAAAATTTTTGGGACTGCCACATACAGGCACTCAATCTATTCCATTTTACTGGAGGGCCACCTACCTGCTCCTCTGGTTTGAAACATTTTTGGGACTGCCACATACAGGCACTCAATCTATTCCATTTTACTGCAGGGCCACCTACCTGCTCCTCTGGTTTGAAACATTTTTGGGACTGCCACATACAGGCACTCAATCTATTCCATTTTACTGGAGGGCCACCTACCTGCTCCTCTGGTTTGAAACATTTTTGGGACTGCCACATACAGGCACTCAATCTATTCCATTTTACTGCAGGGCCACCTACCTGCTCCTCTGGTTTGAACAATTTTTGGGACTGCCACATACAGGCACTCAATCTATTCCATTTTACTGCAGGGCCACCTACCTGCTCCTCTGGTTTGAAAAATGTTTGGGACTGCCACATACAGGCACTATCCAAATTAAATTGTCTCCATAGCAGCCTCCACACGTTGTCTCCATTGCTACCTCCAAAAGTCGTCCATATAGCTGCCTCCATACATCGTCCCTTTATCAAACGAGGTGTGTCAGGCAGAAATTTGGGTTGTTTTCATGGATTCCACATCAAAGTTGTTAACTTTGTCGCCACCCTGCTGTGTAATCCCCAAAATATACTGGCAAACTTTTACCATTTAGGGATATTATTTCAGCGCTTCTTGCGCATCTGTTTACATTCCCCTCACCCGGCATATCCTAAACTTATAAGAACGCTACTACACTTGATCTTATACAAAAGGTTCTTAGAAGTGCTGTTTGGGGAGTAGCCTAGAGACAGGGGCTTGGATTGGCGAAAGCTCGCCTGGCAGCGGAACGCCAGCTCCATGCGCATCATGCGCTTCTTGCGCATCTGTTTACATTCCCCTCACCCGCCATATCCCAAACTTATGAGAACGCTACTACACTTAACTTGGTGCAGGCTGGGACCGAGTCTGACCCTGGGGCTGGTCATATACTGCCGACGCAGAGAATTGCGGGGCCTACCTCGGTCCAGGTCTCAAAGGCCTACTATACCTCCTCCCACCCCTCCTCCACCTCCTCCTCCTCCGAATTACCATCCGTGGGCATGGCGCCATCAGTCGGTAGCTCTAGGCACAGCAGCAGTGCCGTTGCTAAGCGACAGCAGGCGGTGCTGAAACTGCTGAGCCTAGGCGATAAAAGGCACACCGCCCAAGAGCTATTACAGGGCATTCCACATCAAAGTTGTTAACTTTGTCGCCACCCTGCTGTGTAATCCCCAAAATATACTTGCAAACTTTTACCATTTAGGGATATTATTTCAGCGCTTCTTGCGCATCTGTTTACATTCCCCTCACCCGGCATATCCTAAACTTATAAGAACGCTACTACACTTGATCTTATACAAAAGGTTCTTAGAAGTGCTGTTTGGGGAGTAGCCTAGAGACAGGGGCTTGGATTGGCGAAAGCTCGCCTGGCAGCGGAGCGCCAGCTCCATGCCAAGATCCAACTAACATAGTTTTAACTGCAGCACCTTTAATCTACTACTAGTTCACTGCCTCCATACATGGTCCCCTTATCAAACGAGCTGTGTCAGGCAGAATTTTGGGTTGTTTTCATGGCTTCCATGTTAACTTTGTCGCCACCCTGCTGTGTAATCCACAAAATATACTGGCAAACTTTTATCATGTACCGATATTATTTGAGCGCTTCTTGCTCACCTCCTTTGGTTCCTCTCTGCTACCCATTGGTTTGAAGCCTGAGTCCATTTAGGGTATGTTGCCATGCCTGCCGCTGCTGCCGCTGCCTCTGCATGCCGTCCCCTATAGTGTCAGGGTCAATTATTGGATGTTTTAGATGCTATCTAGCTTCATTCTGTCACTCTGTCATGGCCATGCTGTTGCCCATAATTTTGGCATAATGGTGCGATTATGCAGCCTCAGAGGCATCCATGCATGCTGCCCCTGCTGTTTCCTGTCCATTTCCGTGGTGTTTCCATCCTTTTCTGAGGTTCCCAGGTGTTTGGCCAAGCTTCCCTGTGCAGAGCCTTGGTCCCCTTGAAAAATGCTCGAGTCTCCCATTGACTTCAATGGGGTTCGTTATTCGAGACGAGCACTCGAGCATCGGGAAAAGTTCGTCTCGAATAACGAGTACCCGAGCATTTTAGTGTTCGCTCATCTCTACTAATAATCAGTGTGAAGCCGCTTACTTTTCCTCATATATAGTGTTACAGAGAGCTTATTCAAATGATATGTAAAACATGGCCAGGGGAACATACAGTGTGCACAGAAACAGGGGGCAGGTTCCACAGATAATATACTGTATACACATATGCAGGGCGTAACTAGGAGAGGCTGGGATCCATAGCGTATTCGTGTTTTGCACGATTGGTTTCTTCTGGGGGGACTCCCAGAAGAAGCCTATCGTGTGAAACACGTGTCGGGGTGGTACACACGCTCTTGGTCTGTATTGCATATTTGTTTTCCCTAAGCCTCCACTTTGGATTTATGTTATTTTACTGCAGATTTAGGTGTGCGTGGTGTTATTTGTGTCCACCATTTACTTTCCGTAGCCATACTTACCTGGGAACACTTAGTGTCTATTGTTACCTTGATTGAACTGTGTGTACTCTTTTTTGTCTGTCTGTCCCTTTACACTGCCTGCAGATTTACTGTATTTTATGTAACATTGATTATCAGTAGAGATGAGCGAGCACTAAAATGCTCGGGTACTCGTTATTCGAGACGAACTTTTCCCGATGCTCGAGTGCTCGTTTCGAGTAACGAGCCCCATTGAAGTCAATGGGAGACTCGAGCATTTTTCAAGGGGACCAAGGCTCTGCACAGGGAAGCTTGGCCAAACACCTGGGAACCTCAGAAAAGGATGGAAACACCACGGAAATGGACAGGAAACAGCAGGGGCAGCATGCATGGATGCCTCTGAGGCTGCTTAAATGCACCATTATGCCAAAATTATGGGCAACAGCATGGCCATGACAGAGTGACAGAATGAAGCTAGATAGCATCTAAAACATCCAATAATTGACCCTGACACTATAGGGGACGGCATGCAGAGGCAGCGGCAGCAGCGGAAGGCTAGAGAGTGGCATGGCGACATACCCTAAATGGACTCAGGCTTCAAACCAATGGGTAGCAGAGAGGAACCAAAGGAGGTGAGCAAGAAGCGCTCAAATAATATCGGTACATGATAAAAGTTTGCCAGTATATTTTGTGGATTACACAGCAGGGTGGCGACAAAGTTAACATGGAAGCCATGAAAACAATCCAAAATTCTGCCTGACACAGCTCGTTTGATAAGGGGACGATGTATGGAGGCAGTGAACTAGTAGTAGATTAAAGGTGCTGCAGTTAAAACTATGTTAGTTGTTTCTTGGCATGGAGCTGGCGCTCCGCTGCCAGGCGAGCTTTCGCCAATCCAAGCCCCTGTCTCTAGGCTACTCCCCAAGCAGCACTTCTAAGAACCTTTCGGATAAGATCAAGTGTAGTAGCGTTCTTATAAGTTTGGGATATGGCGGGTGAGGGGAATGTAAACATCTGCGCAAGAAGCGCTGAAATAATATCCGTAAATGAAGAAAGTTTTCCAGTATATTTTGTGGCTTACACAGCAGGGTGGCGACAAAGTTAACAAGTTTGATGTGGAATGCCCTGCAATAGCTCTTGGGCGGTGTGCCTTTTATCACCTAGGCTCAGCAGTTTGAGCACCGCCTGCTGTCGCTTAGCGACGGCACTACTGCTGTGCCTAGAGCTACCGACTGATGGCGCCATGCCCACGGATGGTAATTCGGAGGAGGAGGAGGTGGAGGAGGGGTGGGAGGATTTGGAGGTATAGTAGGCCTTTGAGACCTGGACCGAGGTAGGCCCCGCAATCCTCTGCGTCGGCAGTATATGACCAGCCCCAGGGTCAGACTCGGTCCCAGCCTGCACCAAGTTAAGTGTAGTAGCGTTCTTATAAGTTTGGGATATGGCGGGTGAGGGGGATGTAAACAGATGCGCAAGAAGCGCTTAAATAATATCCGTAAATGGTAAAAGTTTGCCAGTATATTTTGTGGATTACACAGCAGGGTGGCGACAAAGTTAACAAGTTTGTTGTGGAAGCCATGAAAACAACCCAAAATTCTGCCTGACACAGCACGTTTGATAAGGCGGGCATGTATGGAGGCAGTGAACTAGTAGTAGATTAAAGGTGCTGCAGTTAAAACTATGTTAGTTGGTTCTTGGCATGGAGCTGCCGCTCCGCTGCCAGGCGAGCTTTCGCCAATCCAAGCCCCTGTCTCTAGGCTACTCCCCAAACAGCACTTCTAAGAACCTTTTGTATAAGATCAAGTGTAGTAGCGTTCTTATAAGTTTAGGATATGGCGGGTGAGGGGAATGTAAACAGATGCGCAAGAAGCGCTGAAATAATATCCGTAAATGGTAAAAGTTTGCCAGTATATTTTGTGGATTACACAGCAGGGTGGCGACAAAGTTAACAAGTTTGTTGTGGAAGCCATGAAAACAACCCAAAATTCTGCCTGACACAGCACGTTTGATAAGGCGGGCATGTATGGAGGCAGTGAACTAGTAGTAGATTAAAGGTGCTGCAGTTAAAACTATGTTAGTTGGTTCTTGGCATGGAGCTGCCGCTCCGCTGCCAGGCGAGCTTTCGCCAATCCAAGCCCCTGTCTCTAGGCTACTCCCCAAACAGCACTTCTAAGAACCTTTTGTATAAGATCAAGTGTAGTAGCGTTCTTATAAGTTTAGGATATGGCGGGTGAGGGGAATGTAAACAGATGCGCAAGAAGCGCTGAAATAATATCCGTAAATGGTAAAAGTTTGCCAGTGTATTTTGTGGATAACACAGCAGGGTGGCGACAAAGTTAACAACTTTGATGTGGAATCCATGAAAACAACCCAAATTTCGGCCTGACAAACCTCGTTTGATAAAGGGACGATGTATGGAGGCAGCTATATGGACTACTTTTGGAGGTAGCAATGGAGACAACGTGTGGAGGCTGCTATGGAGACAATTCAATTTGGATAGTGCCTGTATGTGGCAGTCCAAAAAAATTTTCAAACCAGAGGAGCAGGTAGGTGGCCCTCCAGAAAAATGGAATAGATTGAGTGCCTGTATGTGGCAGTCCAAAAAAGTTTTTAAACCAGAGGAGCAGGTAGGTGGCCCTCCAGAAAAATGGAATAGATTGAGTGCCTGTATGTGGCAGTCCAAAAAAGTTTTTAAACCAGAGGAGCAGGTAGGTGGCCCTCCAGAAAAATTGAATAGATTGAGTGCCTGTATGTGGCAGTCCAAAAAAGTTTTTAAACCAGAGGAGCAGGTAGGTGGCCCTCCAGAAAAATGGAATAGATTGAGTCCCTGTATGTGGCAGTCCAAAAAAGTTTTTAAACCAGAGGAGCAGGTAGGTGGCCCTCCAGAAAAATTGAATAGATTGAGTGCCTGTATGTGGCAGTCCAAAAAAGTTTTCAAACCAGAGGAGCAGGTAGGTGGCCCTCCAGAAAAATGGAATAGATCGAGTGCCTGTATGTGGCAGTCCAAAAAAATTTTCAAACCAGAGGAGCAGGTAGGTGGAGCTCCAGAAAAATTGAATAGATTGAGTGCCTGTATGTGGCACTCCCAAAAATTGTTTAAAACAGAGGACCGGGTCGGTGGCCCTCCAGAATAATTAAATGCTTAAAGTACTATAGGTAGAGCCAGTGGGCCCTGTCAAAAAAATAGCCAGTTTCCTCTGCTTTACTGTACAAAGAGCAGGAGAAGGAGGAAAATGAGGAGGAGGAGGAGGAGTGGATAAATTATTCAGGTTGAGCTTCCTTCACCTGCTGGAGATTGGAAATTAGGAGAAATCCATGCTTTATTCATCTTGATAAGCGTCAGCCTGTCAGCGCTGTCAGTCGACAGGCGTGTACGCTTATCGGTGATGATGCCACCAGCTGCACTGAAAACCCGCTCGGACAAGACGCTAGCGGCAGGGCAGGCAAGAACCTCCAAGGCGTACAGCGCCAGTTCGTGCCACATGTCCAGCTTTGAAACCCAGTAGTTGTAGGGAACTGTGTGATCATTTAGGACGATGGTATGGTCAGCTACGTACTCCCTCACCATCTTTCTGTAAAGATCAGCCCTACTCTGCCGAGACTGGGGACAGGTGACAGTGTCTTGCTGGGGTGACATAAAGCTGGCAAAAGCCTTGTAAAGCGTACCCTTGCCAGTGCTGGACAAGCTGCCTGCTCGCCTACTCTCCCTCGCTACTTGTCCCGCAGAACTACGCACTCTGCCGCTAGCGCTGTCAGAAGGGAAATAGTGTTTCAGCTTGTGCACCAGGGCCTGCTGGTATTCATGCATTCTCACACTCCTTTCCTCTGCAGGGATGAGAGTGGAAAGATTTTGCTTGTACCGTGGGTCCAGGAGAGTGAACACCCAGTAATCGGTGCTGGAATAAATTCTTTGAACGCGAGGGTCACGGGATAGGCAGCCTAGCATGAAATCTGCCATATGCGCCAGAGTACCAACGCGTAAGAATTCGCTCCCCTCACTGGCCTGACTGTCCATTTCCTCCTCCTCCAACTCCTCCAATTCCTCTTCTTCTGCCCATACACGCTCAACAGTGAAGGACTCAACAATGGTCCCCTCTTGTGTCTCGCCAACATTCTCCTCCTCTTCCTCCTCATCCTCCTCCACCTCCACCTCCTCCGATATGCGCTGAGAAACAGACCTAAGGGTGCTTTGGCTATCAACAAGGGAATCTTCTTCCCCCGTCTCTTGTGAGGAGCGCAAAGCTTCCGACTTCATGCTGACCAGAGAGTTTTTCAACAGGCCAAGCAGCGGGATGGTGAGGCTGATGATGGCGGCATCGCCACTGACCATCTGTGTTGACTCCTCAAAGTTACTCAGCACCTGACAGATATCAGACATCCACGTCCACTCCTCATTGTAGACTTGAGGAAGCTGACTGACCTGACTACCAGTTCTGGTGGAAGTTGACATCTGGCAGTCTACAATCGCTCGGCGCTGCTGGTAAACTCTGGATAACATGGTCAGTGTTGAATTCCACCTCGTGGGCACGTCGCACAACAGTCGGTGAGCGGGCAGTTGGAGGCGGCGCTGCGCTGCCCTGAGAGTGGCAGCATCTGTGCTGGACTTCCTGAAATGCGCACAGATGCGGCGCACCTTCGTGAGCAAATCAGACAGATTGGTGTATGTCTTGAGGAAACGCTGAACTATCAGATTTAACACATGGGCCAGGCATGGCACATGTGTCAGTCTGCCGAGTTGCAGAGCCGCCACCAGGTTACGGCCGTTGTCACACACAACCATGCCTGGCTTCAGGTTCAGCGGTGCCAGCCACAGATCAGTCTGCGCCGTGATGCCCTGTAATAGTTCTTGGGCTGTGTGCCTTTTATCGCCTAGGCTCAGCAGTTTCAGCACCGCCTGCTGTCGCTTAGCGACGGCACTGCTGCTGTGCCTAGAGCTACCGACTGATGGCGCCATGCCCACGGATGGTCGTTCGGAGGAGGAGGTGGAGGAGGGGTGGGAGGAGGAGGAGGCATAGTAGGCCTGAAACACCTGGACCGAGGTAGGCCCCGCAATCCTCGGCGTCGGCAGTATATGACCAGCCGCAGGGTCAGACTCGGTCCCAGCCTCCACCAAGTTAACCCAATGTGCCGTCAGCGATATATAGTGGCCCTGCCCGGCAGCACTCGTCCACGTGTCCGTGGTCAGGTGGACCTTGTCATAAACGGCGTTGGTCAGGGCACGGATTATGTTGTCTGACATGTGCTGGTGCAGGGCTGGGACGGCACATCGGGAAAAGTAGTGGCGGCTGGGGACCGAATACCGAGGGGCGGCCGCCGCCATGAGGCTGCGAAAGGCCTCGGTCTCTACTAGCCTATAGGGCAGCATCTCCAGGCTTAGCAATCTGGAGATGTGCACATTAAGGGCTTGGGCGTGCGGGTGGGTTGCACTATATTTGCGTTTCCGCTCCAGCGTCTGGGGTATGGAGAGCTGAACGCTGGTGGATGCTGTGGAGGATCATGGAGGCGACGATGGGGTTTTTGTGGCAGGGTCCTGGGCAGGGGGCTGACTATCAGCTGACACAGGGGAAGGAGCAGTGGTGTGCACGGCCGGAGGTGAACGCGCTTGTTGCCACTGAGTGGGGTGTTTAGCATTCATATGCCTGCGCATACTGGTGGTAGTTAAGCTAGTAGTGGTGGAACCCCTGCTGATCCTGGTTTGGCAAATGTGGCACACCACAGTCCGTCGGTCATCCGGTGTTTCCTTAAAGAACCTCCAGACTTCTGAAAATCTAGCCCTCGCCGCAGGAGCCCTCGCCACGGGAGCTTCACTAGTTGACACATTTGGCGCTGATGCACCAGCTCTGGCCCTGCCTCTCCGTCTAGCCCCACCACTGCCTCTTCCAACCTGTTCTGGTCGAGGACTCTCCTCCGTCTCAGAAGCACTGTGTTCACCCGGCCTCTCAACCCAGCTTGGGTCTGTCACCTCATCATCCTCCGATCCCTCAGTCTGCTCCCCCCTCGGACTTCCTGCCCTGACAACAACTTCCCCACTGTCTGACAACCGTGTCTCCTCATCGTCGGACACCTCTTTACACACTTCTTCCAGTACGTCAACAAGGTCATCATCACCCACAGACTGCGACTGGTGGAAAACCTGGGCATCGGAAAATTGCTCATCAGCAACCGGACAAGTGGTTTGTGACTGTGGGAATGGTCCAGAAAACAGTTCCTCAGAGTATGCCTTTTCAAATGGCAAATTTTGCTGGGAGGGGGCAGACTGGGGGGGAGGAAGCTGAGGTGCAGGAGCTGGAGGAGTGCCGATTTCGGTGACATGGGTGGACTGCGTGGAAGACTGACTGGTGGACAAATTGCTCGAAGCATTGTCGGCAATCCACGACATCACCTGTTCGCACTGTTCTGGCCTCAACAGTGCTCTACCACAAGTCCCAGTAACTTCAGACATGAACCTAGGGAGTGTAGCTCTGCGGCGTTCCCCTGCTCCCTCATAAGCAGGTGGTGTCTCACCCCGCCCAGGACCACGGCCTCTGACCCCTGCAGTAGTTGGACGCCCACGTCCCCGCCCTCGTCCTCTACCCCTAGCCCTCGGGTTAAACATTTTGAAAATGAGAGTTATAACTTGAATTTTTTTTTAACTTTTTTTTTTTTTTTTGTGTTTTTTAGTTTTTAAAACCAAACGATGCTATCCTATTGCTATGGCTATTTTCTAGCCAAGTATTACAGCACACTGCTATGCCAGATGAGATGACGCTGAGTTATGAAAAAAATAAACGTAAAATAAAAAAGGAAATGGCAGACTGTGCCTAATTGAAATACAACCCCGGCCCCTAATAAATTTTCCCACTTCGGTCTTTGCGATGGATATGTGCGTCACTAAGCGCAAAACACAGTGGTCACAAGTCTGACTCCAAATTGCTGACAATTTGCTAGTAGATGCACTGCAACAACTACAGCCACCAGCAGATCAACCAGAAATCAAATATATATAACGCTACTGTAGGCGTAATTAAGCCGTTTGTATTCTCCTATGGCTATTTTCTAGCCAAGTATTACAGCACACTACTATGCCAGATGAGATGACGCTGAGTTATGAAAAAAATAAACGTAAAATAAAAAAGGAAATGGCAGACTGTGCCTAATTGAAATACAACCCCGGCCCCTAATAAATTTTCCCACTTCGGTCTTTGCGATGGATATGTGCGTCACTAAGCGCAAAACACAGTGGTCGCAAGTCTGACTCCAAATTGCTGACAATTTGCTAGTAGATGCACTGCAACAACTACAGCCACCAGCAGATCAACCAGAAATCAAATATATATAACGGTACTGTAGGCGTAATTAAGCCGTTTGTATTCTCCTATGGCTATTTTCTAGCCAAGTATTACAGCACACTGCTATGCCAGATGAGATGATGCTGAGTTATGAAAAAAATAAACGTAAAATAAAAAAGGAAATGGCAGACTGTGCCTAATTGAAATACAACCCCGGCCCCTAATAAATTTTCCCACTTCGGTCTTTGCGATGGATATGTGCGTCACAAAGCGCAAAACACAGTGGTCGCAAGTCTGACTCCAAATTGCTGACAATTTGCTAGTAGATGCACTGCAACAACTACAGCCACCAGCAGATCAACCAGAAATCAAATATATATAACGCTACTGTAGGCGTAATTAAGCCGTTTGTATTCTCCTATGGCTATTTTCTAGCCAAGTATTACAGCACACTACTATGCAAGATGAGATGACACTGAGTTATTAAAACAATAAACGTAAAATAAAAAGAAACTGGCAGACTGTGCCTAATTCTACTCAAACCCCTAATAAATTTTCCCACTTTGGTGTTTGAGGTGGATATGTGTGTCACTAAGAGCTAAACACAACGGTAGCAAGTCCCCCTGCTAATTCCTCACAATATGGTACTAGCTGCAAATAAAAAAAAAAAAAAAATTATAACGTTATTGTAGCCCTAAGAAGGGCTGTTGGGTTCTTTTAGAATCTTTCCTGCCTAACAGTAAGCTAATAGAACACCCTAACGCTTTCCCTGACCAGCAGCAGCTCTCTCCCTAGCGGCATCCAGACAGAGAATGATCCGAGCAGCGCGGGCAGCGGCTAGTCTATCCCAGGGTCACCTGATCGGGCCAGCCAACCACTGCTATCTACGTGTAAGGGTACCACGTCATGCTGGGTGGAGTGCAGAGTCTCCTGGCTTGTGATTGGCTCTGTTTCTGGCCGCCAAAAAGCAAAACGGCGGGAGCTGCCATTTTCTCGAGCGGGCGAAATACTCGTCCGAGCAACGAGCAGTTACGAGTACACTAATGCTCGATCGAGCATCAAGCTCGGACGAGTATGTTCGCTCATCTCTAATTATCAGTAATAAAGTTTACCATGTTTTATCGTATATTTTTATTCTAATTTATTGGCTTTGCGTATGAAGTCATTAGGTGTGAAGTCCATTGTATATCAATTGTAGACATGACATCTGTTGTGGATAGTACGGAAACTGGACTAACCTTGAACAATACATCTATAGAGTTTGAAAATTGTCTACATAGTATGTCATCAGGTTGTATCCTGTTTAATCACTAAAAGAACAATTTTAATCTTTTTGTTTGAATTCATCATACAATGATGAGGGATAATGCTTTACTGTAACAGCTGGGGAACAGGGTTGAAGCAGCATGGAGAATTGGCTATTGGACCATAACAGAACAACAGAGCACCAATATTTCAGTGCTGCTGTACATTCAATTATGGGCTCACATATATTAACAAATTAGTGCAAGAGACACAAAACTACACTAAACAGGTACAAAAGGAAGAAGGATCCTGCCTCTGAGTGCTCATAATCTATATAGGAGGGTGAATGGAGTGTGAGGGAGTATAGCAGTGGGGTTATTGCATGTTTGGCAGTAAGGAGAGCCATCTTTAAATAGCCATGTCAGTATATGATCATTTAAACCATTGTTGCCTAATGACCCCTTGGGTAAGAAAGATTGGTAAACATGAAACTAAAAATTACTAATATTCCAAATCGCACTAGTAAAAACATCAAACCATTCTGCCGTATGCAGTTGTATTAATAATATATAGCTCATACAAAGAAAAAAATACAGCTCTTGTGGTACAGCTACAGAAAAATACATTTATTCATAGTTAACAGAGAAGTTTGATTCTGGGCTTGGGCCTGGCTCAAATGCTGGTATCGCCTACAATTTGTGCTGGCATGGATAACAGGAATTAACAAATGATGCCGGGAAAGGCGGCGGTGACATTTAAATTGATGCAGAGGGTTCGCGCCAACACTTACATACACAACGCCATTTTGGCAACGTCATGGGAAGCGCCTATCAGTGCTGGACCACACAGCCACATTGATTTAAATGTCACTGGTAAAGTCACAGGTGTTACTGAGGGTATGGTTTGGGTGCAGGTTCTGTATTTTCCACTTTTATGGGTGCATAATAAATTGTTATATTGTAATAATTGTAGAATTGTAGACCAGTAGAATAAAGTCAATTTCTTTCCCTTGGCGTGTGCCGATTGTCCTCGCTAATATTTTAATTTAATTTATAAATTGAACCATTGGCTCACTCAAGTTGCTCAAATACAAACATTAAGGCTGCATTCACACTACAGTATGGGGGACGTATATATGGCCGACGTATATGCGGCCCATATATGTCCCCCATACACTTCTATGGGCTTGCGGCGCCCTACGGGAGCGGTACGGTGCAGCACAAGTGCGGCACCGTACTGCTCCGTAGCCCGGGAAAAGATAGGACGTGTCCTATCTTTTCCCGTATTACGGTGCCGTGCGCCATAACTTGCTATGGAGAGGGGCGGGGGTAAGTGGCGCTCACACGGCAGTGTGAATGTAGCCTAAGGGTGTAAGAGTAGGCTCTGAAGATTATATCATACGTCTATATGCAGATGATATTGTCATAAATTGCAAAGAAATACAATTTCAAATGGCACAAAAAAAAACAGATTAGACAATTAATAGTGTGGTTGGACTTTGCTATTGGAGGAAGGGGTATCCCACACTATTCCTTCAAATAGGTAAAGGTGATTAAAAATACATAATACACCTGCTAAATTTGCTAAATTTGGCTAGACAGCCAGGTCGAGGAAAAGTTGTAGTTGTTCCAAACTTCCTCCATTTAAGGATAATGGAGGCTAATGTGTTCTTAGGAACTTTGAGTGCTGTAGACATTCTTTTGTAACCTTGGCCAGATTAGTGCATTGCTACAATTCTGCAAACTTACAAAATCAGCCATGGATCAAATAAATACTTCCTTCACTGAACATGGCAGAGTGAAAGGAAGGGTGTATCAGAACCTTCTTCAACAATTTGTGTTTCCTTCCCTGTGTTCATCACTCAATCAGCCTGCAAATGGCATCCGGGACAATGCCCCCTGTCACACAGCTAAATGTGTGTATAGCAGTTCCTTGAAACAGAAAGCACCGTGACAATGAAATGGCCAGCACAGAGTCCTAATCTAAGCCCAATAGAAAAACTCCTTGGTGACAAAGTTATGGCTAAAATACCCACAACAGTAAGATAACTGTTGAGGGGACGTGAAGAGGACTGGAATAAAATCAATCAAGAGCAGTATAGAGACTAGTGATGTCCTGTAGCTGCAGATGTGCTCAAGTCATTCACAATAAAGGCCTGTAAACGTGAACACTGCTCCAGTGGTATGGTGTACCCCTTACAAAAAGTCCATTAAATGTTTATTAACTGCGATTACATTACTACTAAAAAAAAATCATGTAATCATACATTGTTCTCTAATTTTGATGATCAATGTGTGTATATATATATATATATATATATATATATATATATATATATTCATATATTCTCAGAAAATGAGGCTAAATGCTTTGGCAGAGCACCTTAGGGCTCCACATCTTGCTGGACCCAGGAGTGATGTAGCTGAAGGATGAACAATGAGAAAAGGAGCAGAGTTGGACACCTGAGGTGCTCTGCTAATCCCTCCCAAAGCACATCAGCCTAATTTGCATTTCTGTGAAGGAGTAGCTGGAAAATAAAACAAAGGTGTGGGTGGCATATGTTGGCATATAGCAGTTAGTTAAGGTAGGTAAATCGTGGTGACAGATTTCCTTAAACACCTGTTAGATGTGTGGATGAAGTGGTGCATGCTTTTGCACAATTTATTGATTACGGTTTGTTACTTGTTAACAGACATGTGGAGGTTTACTGACATAACCACGTGGCAGATTCTATTAATAACAATATAAAACAGGGTCAGCAAACACTTATCCTAATTCTCAGAGACAGATGGTATTTTGTTTTTTTTCCTCATTTTAAAATTTATTCCTCGTTTTGATTTTTTTAAAAAACTGCTTCAACATAACTTATCCACATAAACTCATAACACATTGTCACAAACAACACAATCAACAGCTTGATTTTTTTTCTTAGAACTGTAGAAATTTCAACAAGTACTTCAACCTTTTAATCCTCTTGAGCATTTAATAGATGTCTAACCAAACCCTACAATATGACAATGACTGACATGTGAAAATGGCCCCTTAATTGTTAGTGTGTGTTAATAACTTATTTCAATGTCATGGGAAAAGGGATGGCGTACTTATTGTCTCCATCTCCATTTCTTATGCAAATAGTGCCAATGTTTAATGACAGATTAATTATGTCTTTACATTACCCATATTTCATTAAATTATATTTACAATAATCCTTTCTGACTCAGTGACTGAGATGGAATAGATTCTGCTAAGAAAGTGACAAATCTCAGGTACCACATGACATTTCTGAGCCAATAAAAAGAATTTTCAGGAAAAACAGTGGTTCCAACATTTTGATGTATATTTCTATTTGTTCACATCTGTATAAAAGATTTCTATTATTATTAAAATGCATCAAATAAACATTGTTCCGACACAATCTCCCCCAAAAATATTTGTATATTAATTGCACACAGAATTAAACTTAAAACAAAAATGCAATAAAACAATATCAAAGTAGTGGTCTTTGAATGGTAATGAAATTTTCTACCCAGTGCTGCAGCTGCCCGGAAATTGTACCCGGACAATATTTCTTTGACACATCACTGTTTTCTAATGTCATGTCTGATACCCAGTATAGTTTCTGATAGTGGTTAGCGGACCCGTTTAAATTTGTGATCAGCTAGGTTTGGCAGACCCTGAATTTTTAAATTCTGCTTGGACCCCAACCAGTAACAATAATAATTTTTAAAGTTTTAAGCAAATGCTGGATAGTTGAAACTTGCCTCAACATCAGAGTTCTTAAAAAATTTACAACACTACATTTCAAAAGCATTTTTATAATGTATGACTGACCTGAGGGAGGCATCTTGAATGTTGTGCCATAAACCATACTCCTAATATGCAGCAGGTGCTATTTAAATGTTTTACATATATTGGTAAAATATATCTATGAGGGAGATATATTAAGACATTTATAAAGCCCCATCTCTGCATGTGTTTTTTGTCTTTTCACCCACATGGCCCATTGAATGTGACCGGACCGGGAGCGAGGAAGGCAGGAGCATGGATGCCCTGACTCCCTGTATTTACTATGGTCTATTCAAAACACCAGTCTAAATATAATTCCCCCGTTTGCTAAGAATTATTTTTTTTTTCTGTATCACCCTAAGCACTATAAAATTAAGAAAGAGTATTCAGTGAAATCATACCGTGCCTCTCTCTCTGTATATAACTCTTTTATTTATGGCCAGTAAATGAAGAGACACTTATTTAACACCACATTAATTACATTATGGGATTAAATGAAAATGGTTTCATGCTTATGCTTGAAGTTGAGTTATTCTACAATAATACCATTAAATTTATTTCTTGAAACATTCTTTATGAGATGAACTAACTACTAGTTTCTGGTTGGAAGGAATAATATTCATTTTAAAACTGCTAGAACCCAACAGACAAAATTCATTATCTGAGACACAGAAATGCGGCTAATTCTGCATTTACGCTTTATTATATAACAAAAATGTATATATTTGATAAAAATTGGTGGAAGGAGAACTAAAATTATTAAGGTTGTGATCCAATGCTCGGGGATATCAACAAAATGGGGGAGATTTATCAAACGACCAGTGCAGAATTAGACTACCCAGCACCCGATTTATTACTTTGTCTAATGTTGGAGGATAAATCATGTGACTATGGAGTTGTACTTGAGACAAACTATTAGTTTGTTTAGTTTACTTCTGCAAATTGTGCCAAATTTTTCCACAGCTGCTTAATTTTTGCTGCAGAGACTCTTTGTCGCAGAACTAAGCCCTCTTTTTCTGAGACCCCGCTCCCCTGGGTACAAGTCAGAGAAGCGCATAAAATTAGTCTTAAATCCTTAACAAATGTGGCAGAGGGAATTTCTATTTTTGGTGCAAAATAGTCCATAATTCTAGTGCAAACAGCTTGTTAAATCTCTGCTAAAGTGTGTAGTAATACTGCCACACCATCAGGGAAAGTGAGCCATTACACATCTGCAGTACCATTAAAATTAATACTAAAACTTGTCAGGTCCTCCAAAGTTAGTGATCGAGGAGAAGAAGGTGCGGCACTCTCCAGTATGGTACTTCAAACTTTGTTTTATTCGGTGCAGGTGCAGTTACAAGACGCCAACATGCGGCAAGGCAATGGGCCATTTCGCGCTGTGAAGCGCTTTCTCAAGCCTCTGACCTACAAAGTTAGAATTGTCATATTGATTGTATTTTTAAATTATTTTAATAGTATAATAAAACATTTAAATTGCACCCCTATGGGGCGTGGCTTGGCTGCCTGTCTGCACGGACGCATGAAGTGTTAGCTCCGACACCAGGGTGTTAAATCAGCGACTTACCTCAGCAGAGACCCACGAGACAAAGCATGAATGCTGCTCCGAAGTCCAGAAACACAGCCAAGAAAAGGGGGAACCCCTCAAAACCCCAAAAAATAATGGATTTTTACCTTTTGGCGGAGATGGAGCAAAATCAAGATGGCGCCGAGCGCCCGCACGCGAGGTCGACGGAACATCAGCATATACCGAGGGACAGCGACAACCTAAAGGTACCGCTTGCCAACAGACGATCTTGCTCTGCTCCCGCTTCCCCGATAGCCAACCAAACCGCAGACGCTGATGCAGGTACAGCGGGAATGAAGTCTGCAGCGCTGAGCCTCTCCAACGAGGCAATATGGCCGCCACTAAGCGCCTCATCAGAGCGTAGTCCAGAGAAGCAGAGGCCTAGGCTATCTCCTGAACACGAGATCGCAAGCGATGAGAGCTCCTTCCCGGAGTGCGTTCCCTGCAATAGTCAGGACGCCTTTGACAAGTTCCCTGCCTCCAACAAAACACTTACTGAATCCTACATGAAAAACATGTTTAGTGCATGGAGACAAGCATTCCAAACAGATATTAACAAAATGCTGACACCTATTAAGGAAGAGGTAACCTCCCTGGGAGGCAGAATCCATCATGTGGAGGAGAAAGTAGGAGAAGTGATAAAGTCCCACAACGAATTAATAGATGATCACTACAAACTAGGTGAAGAAGTACAGCAAATACAAGCTAAGCTGGCGGACCTGGAAGACCGGTCGCGCCGGAACAATGTGAAATTTCGGGGGATTCCAGAAACGGTTATGCAACCAGAGTTAACCCCCTATATCCAGAGACTGATCAAAAAAGTACTCCCGGATTGCAAAGAAATAGACATGAAAATTGACCGGGCGCACAGACTCCCACGCCCACAACACCTAAGCGAAGCAGTCCCAAGGGATGTTTTGGCGCGAATCCATTATTTTACAACGAAAGACCGACTAATTTCAGAAACCAGGACACAAGGATCTCTTCCCAGCCCATTTCAAGATATAACAATATATATCGACCTGTCTGCAGCGACTCTTCGGCTAAGAAGACAACTGCTGCCGATCACCTCCACTCTTAGAAAACATCAAATTCTATACAAATGGGGATTCCCCACGAAGCTCTTGATCTCCCGCAATGGTTCCACCTCGGTAATTAGGTCACTGGACGAAGGATCGGCCCTTCTAAAGAAATGGAACATTCCCATATTGGACACCACCACCAGAGAGAAAGGTTCTCCGTCCACGGTCACAGAAGACTGGCACGCTGTTGGGTCTCATTCAAAGAAGCACAGATGAAACTTGGTGCGGATCTTACTGGAATAGCTCGACTATAACACTCTAGGACTGGTAACTATATACCCGAACTAGTATTTACACCCCCACTTGAGCGGCATCATGCTGCATGATTTTGTTATGGGCATACGATTTTGGAGCCCGAAATGTTTGTTTATGTTTTTTGTTCCAACAGGCTTTAAGTGTAAACATGATTACAATGCCAATGCCCGACTTGAGCTTACTACTCCCTATAAGGATCACAGTCATTACCCACATAGGGTCATAGGAGTAGCACATAACAATAATACACCATGGTAGTGAAAATTCTCTCTATAAATGCAAAGGGTCTGAACAACCCATTTAAAAGATCCCAAATTTGGCAGGACTCGAATAAACAGGGATGTGATATTTTATTTGTTCAAGAGACTCACCTGGTGGAAAAGGACATCCATAGGTTCCATAACCCCAGATACCCACATATCCATCATTCTTCCTACCGTAACAAAAGTAGAGGAGTAGCAATAGCGATAAAAAACTCATTAGCTTACCAGGAGATTAAGGTAATAAATGATAATATGGGTAGATATATCCTTTTAATATGCACAATTAATAATGAGACATTCACTCTCGTTAACATCTACGCGCCGAACAAGCGTCAGATACATTTCTTTCGCAAGATACAGAGGCTCATACAAACACAAGCCCAAGGGGAAATCATTGTAGGTGGGGATTTCAACATTACACCAGACCCGTCCATGGACTGCTCATCAACCCCCCTGAGGAAACCTCAGTGTCTATATCATGATCTAGGCCGCTCAGAGTTGTACGACATATGGAGAGCCCAGCATAGCTCTGAGAGAGACTACACTTTCCACTCCCCAGTACATAACTCTTACACCAGAATTGATTTATTTCTAGTCAGTAGAAACCTGTTGATTAGAGCTACAGACTCCACGATTGGAACTATCACATGGTCAGACCACGCGGCTATAACTCTCTCCATATCAGAATCTGTGGAACAATCCCCTACTTACATATGGCGGTGTAATGAGTATCTTTTAAATCACCCCAAATACAAAGACACTTTTGAGAGAGATCTAAAAGAATACTTTAGATTCAATGAACCTGCGGTGTCTGACCCCATATTACTTTGGAATGCCCACAAGATGTACATGAGAGGTACATTCATTAAATTAGGGATTCGAGACAGACGACAAAGGACAAAAGAGGCGGACTCTATTATTCAGGAGATCAACAGCTTAGAAACAATTAATAAAAACTCCCCCTCATCTGATATAGCTATAATGTTAGGGAAAAAGAGGGAACAACTGAGACTCATATTACTTCACATATACGAGAGAAGACTCCAAAAATCAGGAGCGCAATATTATGCGCGGGGTGACAAGGCGGGGAAACTTCTTGCACAAAAATTTAAAGCAAAACACCTTAAAGCAAAAATCTCCTATATATACACTGCAGACAAGAGAGGAAAGTTAATAACGCCAAAAGACATCGCCAACAGATTTAAAGATTTTTACGCAAATCTTTACAATCTTCAGGACGACCCCTTCACTTACCAACCATCCCAACAGGAAATTAACTCATTCTTAAATGAAATTAATATTACAGCCCTATCTGACTCCCAAGTATCAACCCTAAACAAAACTATCTCCATAGAGGAAGTGTCTAAAGCCCTCAAGGATCTACCCTCCCACAAAGCCCCGGGACCAGATGGAATCATAGGGGAATATTATAAAGTACATTCAGCAACCATCGCCGAATATATGACCAAGACTTTCAACCACATGGTCTCCACCAACACCTTCCCAAGAGAAAACCAGGAAGCACTGATAGTTACAATTCCCAAAACAGGGAAGACACCAGATTGTCCCGAAAACTTTAGACCAATATCTCTCCTGAATATTGATACTAAAATTTACGCCAAAATTCTAGCACAACGTTTGATGACCTTCCTCCCCGATTTAATTAGCGATAACCAAATGGGGTTTATTAAAAAGAGGCAGGCCTCAGACAACACCAGGAAGGTTATTGACTTAGTACATCTAATAGAACAAAGGAAATCCCCTGCCTTGTTTTTAGCATTAGATGCCGAGAAGGCGTTCGACCGTATCCACTGGTCGTATACCTTCTCGGTACTCCAGAGAATGGGCCTGAGGGGCCGCTTTCTGGAGGCCATAAGAAACCTATACTCTGACCCATCAGCCAGAGTCTTCACCAACGGCACCATATCAGAACCATTCCTAATTACAAATGGCACAAGGCAGGGATGCCCCCTTTCCCCTCTAATCTTTAACCTAGCCCTGGAACCTTTGGCAAAGGCTATACAACATTCTCCCAACATATATGGAGTGCGAGTAGGTGACAAAAACCATGTCATTTCTTTATATGCCGATGACATTATTCTTAGCCTTACACAACCTGAAGACTCTATAGAAGCAGTCTCCACATTAATTCAAAAATTCGGAAATATCTCCTATTATAAGCTTAATACAACAAAAACCCAGGCACTCCCAATATTCATAAAACCAGATTCACTCCACTACCTAAAACATAAGTATCCCTTCGACTGGAGAGAATGTGCTATTCAATATTTAGGTATTAAGGTCACTTTTCCCTCCAACAAATTATATAATGAGAATTATGATCCCTTATTAAACTCACTACACAAGGAGTCCAAATCTATGCTTACTAAAGAAGTCTCTTGGGTGGGAAGAATAGCGGCCTTCAAAATGCTCCTACTCCCCAGACTCTTGTACCTTTTTCGAACATTACCTATCGCTCTCCCAAATAGATTCTTTAATAAAGCCCATAGCATCATGTCCTCATACATTTGGCAAGGCAACAAACCACGTATCACAAGCAGAATTTTACAAAAACACAAACTAGCAGGGGGACTGGGAGTCCCGAACATCAAAAGCTACCACGCAGCTATTATCCTCCAACAAGCTACTCAGTGGCTCCAAGCCAAACCCCTTCTACCTTGGATGCAGATAGAAAAGACACTAGCATCAAACACCAACTTAAGCAACCTTCTAGAAGCCACACTGTGGAATCTACCTCACACTAAAACCCTACTCCCCTTAACGCGCACAATCCTAGACATATGGGCACAAGTGCACAAAATAGAACGACCTCAAACCACCACTTGGCGCATTTCAGACGTAAAACTAGATACACTAGAATACACACTCCCAGAGATGGACTTACATCATTGGAGACGAGCGGAAATAAAGACAGTGGCACAAATCACGGAGTCCAACAGAGTTCTGCCCTTTGCTGAACTCCAGAAACGTTATGAGATTCCAAATGCAGAAATATTCACCTATCTCAGACTGAAACACTATATAGATAAACTTGCCAAGATTCCCAATAGAGGAGACAAATATCTAGCCAAATTAATCGCAAACCCCATGAGGGGAATACAATCCTTATATTCTCACTTGACCTCATACTCCATACCGCAGAACTTCTATACATACAGATTATGGGAAAAAGACTTGGGCCACTCTATATCGCTCAAAACTTGGGGCAAGGCCATCTCCTTGCTACATAAGGCACTCAAATGTACAGCCCACATAGAGAATGGTATTAAGATGATGATGCGGTGGTACTACACCCCGGATCGTATCCATCAGGCTTACCCGAACTCTTCACCAAGGTGTTGGAGAGGTTGCGGCATGAAAGGCACACTTATCCACACATTTTGGCACTGTCCCGTAATCCAGACATTCTGGAATGAAGTTTTCTTAATATTAAATAAATTACTAGGATTTAACATCACGAAAGAACCGGCTATGGCTCTTTTGGGGATAGGTCTTCACAAAATACCTTTAAAACAAGGGATCTTGGTATGTAAAATTCTCGCCATTACTAGGCTTGTTATTGCAAGGCATTGGAAATCAAACATATGTCCTCAGAAAGAGGAATTAATAGCTAGCACTGAATCTACATTCAAATATGAAAAAATACTATCTAGAGGCCTACTTAGACACCAGCCTATAGAGGAAATTTGGGCACCTTGGGCCAAATTGTTTGATAGGTAACTTTCCTGGTTCCATTCCAATATGTACATACCACACTCTGGAGGGGAGAGCAAAGGAATACTCTGGACAAACTTAGTGTATCACTAGACCCTTAATAGACGGAACTTGATTTGTGTTTAACATGGAACAACCTGTGATCCAAAAAAGTAATTATCTTCATTGATTGGGCAAGCAACAAGAGCCTTAGTTTGTTAAGTTATGTTTTACTGTTTTTAATCTTTCACGTTCTTCACCTCTTACTTCCTCAGAGTATACTTATTAGTGGCATGGCCGGACGCGTGTAGACATGAAACACTGTGTGTACACAGTGATACTGCTCAATGCTAACATGTCTGCACATGATCCACCGATAATGTAGAAGTATCATTAAGTATGTAACCGCGATACTATGTGCATGTCTATGTTCATAATTGTATGTATATACTCTGTGAAAAAAACTCAATAAAAAACTATTTAAACTAAAAATTGCACCCCTATTATCTCAGTTTACCTTAATTGGATTTTAAAGAAAGGTTTCTGAACCAAAAAACTTTTAATTTTTTTTTTGTCTGAATCGGGATTTTTACTTTTGTCCATATTCATTTTCTCTTTTAGTAGGCATCTTAAAATTGCAAAGGTAGGTTTAAATGTTTGGCTGATGATACATAAATTCAAATAATGTGACCATTATATTCCTCAAATAGGTGGAAGGCCCAGACCCGTAGATTGGACCCCCATTGGTTATAAAGTAAAGGTGCTGTATATCTTTGCAATTTTAAACCTCTTTAAAAGATTATTTGGTAGTGTTTTAATTGTTATTCTAATAAATGTGTGAAGCTAGAGTTGGCATGAATGATTCTACTTTTCTTCTGTTATACCGCTGTGAACATATTTTGGGAAAGATGCCAGACATATTTTCTTGTGACAATGGGGTGATACTGTTAAAAGGTCTGTTCATTAAATAGTTTAAATTATTTTGCATCGCAAGTTAAGAAAACTACAGAAATGTCCTAAAGTTTTTTTAATGTGGTAACCATCATGTAAAAGTGTGCACAATTCATGAAATATTTACTTTTTCATGGTGGG
Source organism: Engystomops pustulosus (assembly GCF_040894005.1). Lineage (NCBI taxonomy): Eukaryota > Metazoa > Chordata > Amphibia > Anura > Leptodactylidae > Engystomops > Engystomops pustulosus. The sequence goes on from NC_092411.1 coordinate 245,528,320, forward strand.
AGAAAAATGGTCAATGGATAGAAATGTGGCCGCGGGACCCTTAGTAAATAAGCCCCCATGTGTAGGGATGAGCAAACCGTTGAAGTTTGGATTCGGCTGTCTTCAGCCTAACACAGACTTCAAAATTCTGTTTGGGATTTTGGTAACAACCCCCCACCGATCTGTGCTGAGTCTACGTTCAGGTTCATATTTTGGAGATCGGAACCAACTATTGCTCAAGATAGACCCAAATATTACATTATCCCTAATCTGGAGAGTAGATGAAGGAGGACATATGTATTACAACTAAAACAAATAGTGTTACTACTTCAGTTTCCGTTATCCTTCTGACCTACTAGTTGGTCATCCACTCACTAAACTCTCTCCTCTCCAATCTATTCTTAATGCAACAGCCAGGCTTGTCTTTCTTTTTTTCTTTTTCTTTATTTATAATTTCCAAATACATATATATCCACAAGAAAAGACAGGACACAGCAAAATAAACATTACATACCATTACATGACATGCAATTACACCTAATTACAACAGGCTTGTATTTCAGACCAAACGCTTTAGGAATGCCTCCGGTATGTGTCAGTCACTGCACTGGCTGCCCATCTCCTTCTGAATACAGTGTAAAATGATAACCCTCATCCACAAAGCTCTGTATAATGCTGCGCCGGCCTATCTCTCTTCTCTCATTTCAGTCTATCGCCCAACCCGTGCTCCTCGATCTGCCGGTGATATTAAATTAATCTCTACCTTAATTTGAACCTTTTACGCATGTCTCCAGGTAAGTTGTTACCTAGTTAACAAGTTAAAGGTAAGTTGTTACTCATTGCTAGTTTCATGTGCATTATCCTTGTTGAGCTGCAATACTAAACAATGCTGAGTGTCACATCAACAAGAACAGAATAGCAAAGAGTTGCTGCTTTGGTAATATTTCTTAGAACCAAGTATAGAAAGAACCAATATTACTTTTCAAATTTGCATTTTTTCCACCAGGTTTGAAAAAAATGTAATTGTCTTGAAATTCACTACCTTTAGTAGTTTCTGTTTAGTGGTAGCTGACCAATATGTGTGAAGAGTTGAAGGTGTTACCTACCAAAAAGGAGGTAAAGACATGGTGGGTGGAAAAATCAAAGTCAGGAAAGGGAGAAATAATGACAAACAGACGTTAGGCAGGTCATAGTGACAATATTTATAATATTGTGGATGTCGCAACAGGAATATCAGGTTCAGACAAAATAATATGCATTCAATTACATACACTAGTAATATAGGAACTTTATTGCTCAAGAATAGGTACCTTACATTGCCCAATGTGAGGTTTCAGTTAAGTGATATGGATATTGTTCCTTAGTTTCTAGTTAAGGCCCCTTTACATGTCCTTATATGGTGACTGTTACACTCGTACAGCTAGCATATGGTCGCCATATTAGTGCATAGTGCACAGTACGGTAAGTACACATGTTTGTCACTGTACCATGCCATGGCCATTGCTGTAAGAACGACTCGGCAGCATGTCTCCCTAAGAAAAGTAGAGAGGTGAGAAGAGCTCACCCCTTCAACACTCCAGCCAAATGTATGCTATGCTGGGGGCTTAATTTATTTTATTCTTGTGAGATTCTAAATCTCACAAGCCGAAACATTCCACCGCATAGTAAAAAATAAACTTCGAAATTCATTGTATTAGAGAGGCACCACCTAATGTTTAATGCATCTGATATCATCTTAAGACGCCTCCTGTGGAGAATGACATTCCACAAGTGGTTATAATTCTCATTCTTTCAGTTTTTCTTTGATATGACAGTAAAGTATGTACGTTATTATGAGGTTTAGGGATTAGTGACGATAACTGCAGCATCTCTTATGCTACGTTCTGTAGACAATCATAAAAATAGTCTTTCTAATAATACATATTGGTTCACGTTTGACCAAAGAATCCCTGTTGATAGTAGAGTATTAAGGTTTGTGAACACTAATCACCCAGTTATTTGAGCCGCTTCCCTATCATTTCGATGTGATTTCTGGAAACTATGTTACCTATTCATGTATATTATTGGGGTCTTCTTTATTATTCTCAGATGATTGAAGGGCTATCAGAATTGTCTGTACAAGACTTTCCTTCTATCTATTGAAATAAACATGCACGCTGCATGCATGCATGGCTGTAAAGTGGAATGTCAGAGAAGATGGTTGCAAATAAGTGATTCATTCAGTCACCTTGAGTTTGGCAAGGTTATGGATTATCATGATTACAGCTCTTATAGGGTCGAATAGGATGGGCCTATGAGACTGTAATAAGCTTTCAGCAAAAATCTGAGAAATTGGGGCACATTTATCATATGCCTTTGCTCGTACACCAAAAGAACAGGCTAAAAGTGAGGTACACTTTATTCAGCCACAGATAAAAGTCCTGTTTTTTTACCATTATCACTGCCTTAGTGTGCTGCTAATTTATCCCTATAGATAGATAGAGTTTCTGTGATTATTGAAATAAGATTGATCCCTTACTGCTTTACCCATATAGAGGTGCAAACTATGATTCTATGGCAAAGCATCTGCACACAAGATCACCATCAAATGGAATAGAAAAGAGCACCAGATATTCATTCCTGTGGGAAACCCTTCAATATTCCAGAATGATAATACCCCTGTACACAAAAAGAAATCCTGAAAGAAATGGCTTTTTTCTGACTTTTGCCTCATTGACCAGCTTTGAGAAAAATAATAAACCACTACATCCTGATCAAAACTATGTGGCTCTGTCTTCCAAAAAGACTGCATCGATGGAGGGAAAAGGTAGGATGGATGAGAAGCATTGTAGAGAGAACTAGACATATCTACTTGCTACATAGAGAATAGTAAGGCTACATTCACACTACAGTATGGGGGACGTATATACGGCCGACGTATATACGGCTGATATACGTCCCCCATACACTTCTATGGGCTCACGGCCCTGTACGGGAGCGGTACAGGGGAAGCACACGTGCGGCACCGTACCGCTCCGTAGCCGTGTCCTATCTTTCCCCGTATTACGGCGCCGTGCGCCATTAATTCCTATGGAGAGGGGCAGGGGTGAGCTGCGCTCACCTCCTCCTCCTCCTCTCCCCACGCTGCCGTGTGCCCGCCGTGCTACGGTGCGGCGGGCTCACGGCAGTGTGAATTTAGCCTAAGGGTTTAGTAGTACAAGCATTCCAGAATATTTAGCAGTAACAGTATAGATTTGTATTAAACTGCTTTCTGCTCTAAAAGATCTATTTCTCTTGGCTCCTTAGACTACACTGAAGACATATCTGAGCAGTGACTCGAGCAGTTTAGCAGATTGTAGAGGGCAGATTATAGGAAACAGATGCATTTGTTGTAAGAAGATATAAAGCAAAGTTTCTTAAATGTCCTTAGACCATTCATTAACTAAAATATTTAATATGACATTGTGATAAATATGGTCAGGGGGAGGGGTGCCTTATACTCCCCAGGTTTGATACAACGTCCCTCACTTTCTCCAGCCTTATCCCAAATAGCCTAATTGAGTTAAAGCTAGTGTCATAAACCCCACAGGATTTTTGGCTTCAAAGCATTCCCTCAGCCAGTCTGGCAGCGACTATTTAAGAGGCTTCCCTCCATTTTGTTTGGCAACAGACAAAGGATTATAAAAAATCCCAGTATAACATGCTGGTTCTGGAGTTATGGTCCATATCAGCCCAAAGGCAAATACATTTTTGGAATCTGTAGCTAAATAGGTTCCAGCAAACATGTGTCCAGAAATATAAATATCTAGGGATGGGTCAGGTTTGGTATCAATGCAATCCAGAGATTCACCTGGATACCAGAACCCTGACCCTACAACATCCCCTTGAGAAGCTATGAATTCTCCAAGGTGCTGGATGTAATACCAGGTAGGATGGTCCTATGAGCCCTTATTGGGGTGTGCAGGGGTGTGTCTGCACCTAATATAATCAGAACCTCACTGATGGCCCTTGTCTTTGCCTATCAAAGCAATTCATCATCACAAAGCACAGGAAGGACCTTTAAGTGTGGCCTATCAGTTTCCATTAGGCCCACAAAAGGTAACTAAAATACTGAATTGCTGATTATCTCGATCCACGGATCCCCAAGTTCGTGTCTCGGTTAAATAATTGGTTGGTTCCTCACCCTATAAAATCACCTGATGGACCGGGCTTATATTAAAGGAGATTATTGTTGTGCCATATCTGGAGGTTGTGTGGGCAACTTAAAATCACTTCATGCGCCTCTCAGAACCCATGGATTCTGGGAGTGTCTATAAAAAGAAGATTAATTAACCTAACATACCCATAAAGGGTCTGAAACGGGTCCGAAACATCACGTTTTCTTTTACAGACATCTACTCCGTAAATTGTCTGTTTAGATTTGCTACATCTGTACAGTATACATAGCAATGGAGAGAAGACAGAAACATCAGGAATGACTTGTAGAGCTGTGTTTGAATTAATATTTAGATTTTAATTAAGCAGTCCCCAGAGTTTTATATTATTATAAAGCTCCACATTAGTTAATTTATCAATTCATCTGGTGATGCTTACCTATTTATACCGTAGATAGATATCTATCTGTAGGGCCAGATTAGTTAAATAGCTGTAATATTGACAAGCTGCTGTGATGGGAATTCATGCTTATTTCCTGTCAATTTATGTGTTAGCATATAAAGTACATGCCAAAACAGCCCTGTAAAATTATATTAGACTTAGCTGTATTTATGTATGCATAACAGTGACTGATATGATGCTCTTATATGTCACTTATGTTGTCACAATAAATATTAAATCCTGCTATATGGCCTACTCAATCCATTAGCAAAAATAATTTGCCACTTGAAAAATGAGAATCTTTTACTACTGTAAATCCTGAGAGATCCAGGACTCGCCAATTATTATCACATCTATAAATCGGTAAGAGGATATTCCAGGAATTATTTTGATCCTGATTGGATATTAACCCTATAGCAGATTTTGGCTTCCCCTTGATCAAAACTTTTTAAGTGTTAAATTATATGTTGGACTTATTGCCTATTCGATAATTCTATATGTCCGTTCATTCTTATCAGCTATGTAACTATAAAATATGTTGAGCTGTTGCAAATGTTGCTATTTTATTAAATTGTGTTATCACTCAAAAACTGAAATTTGAATCTTTGAGGTGACCACCAGAAATTGTATAAAATAGTTTTGTAGTTACTTCTAGTGGAACAAAGTTACTACTGAAAATTCTCCATAATTTTAACCAATTTGCACCCAAAAAATTACCTTATATTACATCTACTACCTGTTATCGACACTTTGCACTCTTCATTAAACAACAGAAATTGGGATGAGTTTGTTGGGAAGGGCTGGGGCTCATGAGATGGCACTTTGCTCCAAAATAATGATTTTTTTTTCAGTTAACTAAAAGACTATGTAAACTTAAACCATGAAGCCTGAATATGTTCCGGACTTAGCTACTGTGATACTTCTGGTAGATTTTAAGACTGTCCTATATTTTTAAATACCTAACTTAATTAGACAGAAAAGTAAATTTGCCCCAGCATGTGTAGCATTCCATTCTATTGTTATGCCAAATTTATTGATGATGAAACATGATGGGGCAGGTCATTTTTTTTAAAGAGCACATTAACACTGTGTAGAAGATTTATCATTTCCATTTCTAGCTTTACTGTCAGTCTAGTTGTTTTTTTGTGTTAAATTGGACCTGTGAAAATTTTTTGTGACTTTTATTAAAAAGTTGCAGAAAATCAATAAAATGAGCATGCAACTAAACATCTGGACGCATAAGATAGATAGGTTTTTGCTCTGGTCTATGTGCTGAAATGATTGCTAAGGCTGCCATTGTGACGGGAATTCATTAAGACTGGTGTTTTAAAATTCCCATCAACAGTGGTCGTGTCCACCTATTCACTAAGAGGTTCTGGCCTCCTAGTAAATACAGGAACAAACTCCACCAGTTTTGACCTGTAGACCAGGTTTGATCAGGCATAGTTTTCTATTATAGTCTTTTCCACCCACCCCAGTCCCCACATGTTCACCGCCCATAGAGGTATGCGGGCTGGCCAAAAACTGTCAGAGACGTGGATATTCATGTGGTTTCTTCACCAGAAAACTGACAGAGAAGCCAAAAAGGGCTTTTTTGGATGACTGCCTTAAAATCCAATGCAGAAATGCCATAAACCTGGCCTAAAAGTTTTGAATTACTGTGTACCCTTCCAAATTACTTTCAACCCCTGGTATTGCTATTAATCTATTATTTCAGTCAGCAATTTCCTAGGCCAGTGATGGCAAACCTTTTAGAGACCGAGTGCCCAAACTACAACAAAGGGCCGCTTATTTATTGCAAAGTGCCAACACAGAAATTTAATTTGTGATTTATACTCCCTTCTCTGTCACAGTTTTCATTGATAACAGCCCCTGAGGACATCAATATAGCAGAAATAGTCCCAGATAGCACTGTCACTTTAAAATACCTCTGTGCACAGCAAGTCCTGGGCTGTCTGGGACTGCAGGAAGATACCTGGAGTCATCTCTGGGGATGGCCTGAGTGCCCACAGAAAGGGCTCTGAGTGCCACCTCTGGCACCAGTGCCATAGGTTAGCCATCACTGTCCTAGGCTATTCCTTCACTATTTGTCCTATAGACTATAATTGAATGTTATTATTATCTGGACTAGGTAATGAAATTGTCTTCTGAAAGCGGTGGCTATTTGAATCTTTACATTGCAAAATGTAAATACAGCAAAAGCAATTAACAAAAAAAATGTATTATGTTACAGTGTTAATAATAAAAATAATAATTTGACAGATAATTATCTTTCCATCCATGAATTATTTTAAAGCATAGAGGATTTCTGATAAAACAGACCCATAAATCCATTTCCTCTGCGATGTCACTAGTATAAGGTCTAAATTCTTTGAAACCAAAGGCACTCAGCGATCTTCACGTGGTGCATATTCACTGACGTAGAACTTCATGGTGAGTCCATTTAAAATGTTCCATTATCGTTAAGTGTTCTAATAATGCTACGTGTTCTAATTGTTCTCCCACATGTTACAAAATGACTGTACAATTTGTCCACTGCTTGAGAAAAGTCTCGTTTTTCCATCAAGAACATTTGCATTTACTAATTGAACAATTAAAACTATCATTTTGACACATAAAGTTTTATAGATAGTTTGATGAGGGGCAGAAAAATGATTTCGACAATAGCGACTTGCGAGGCAAATTAAACTTTTGTCTCTGTTTGCAGTCATAAGTCTCCTGAAATGTGAAACTCTAGATTATTAATCTGCACAATATTCTTACTGAATACAGAATTTTTTGCTGTTCCTGTATTATTAATAAAATTGAAAATGTTTCACCGTTTTCAGAAAAGCTGATGGAGAATGATGTTTGAGTCTGTATTAATATGGCTTTTCTACATGGGGAATGTCTCCCATTGTAAAATTTTCTGAAGCAATGTCCCCAATGAGTATACCACCAATTGAGTACATTTTTAGCAATTGAGTAACTAAAGCACTTACTCATAGATCCAGACATTTTGACTGTTATAATCTTATATGTGTTATCCATGGTCTCCTTCCTTCTAAAGCAAATTTTGAAATTATGCTACTGAGCCTGAAGGGATATTAGGGGTGTCACTAGAGCCCCTCCATGCTGCTGATTCTGAGGCTGTTACAGTGTGAAAGGAGCACTTTTCCCTTCTGTGTGCTGAAACTTTCACTGCTGAAGGCAGAGGGATGGGGGAAATACTAAGGGAGCAGGGGGGATGAGGAGAGTGTAACAGCCTGCAAGTTGCAGCAAGAAGGGGCTCTGGACTCTCTGGCTCATTAGCATAATAGTAAAAGTTGATAAAAAATAGAAGTAAATTACGATAGTCACAGATCATAGATCTATGAGTAAGTGCCCCTGGCTAAAGGGGTTGTCCGAAGGTATAAAAAATCCCTTGGGTAGTTGAGTGGGGCGGGTTAAAAAAATAAACATGTACATACCTCTGCAGTCCCTACTGGCCAGCAGTACTGGATGCTGGGAGGGACCACAGAGGTAATTACAAATTTCTTTTTTTTTAACCTACTCCATCCTGGCCACCCAAGGGCTTTTTATACCCTTGGACAACCCCTTTAATTCATGCTAGATTTTAATGGGAGATTTTCTGTGAATGTGATTTAAATTTTTTATTTCGATAATTTTCATTACATATATGTAGGAATCTGTTGAAATTAAAGATAAGCAGATCTCTTTTAGATGCAGATGCAATGTATCAGAATAGCAAGAGAAATATCACAGCGATGTAAATCATTGAGGAGTGTGGGAATGTTCCATAGGGCATTAAGGAAATATATTTAGCTAGTAGTATGGACCTTACTACGGCTGAGATTTGGGTCATTTCCACTTGATACAACTTGACGTTTTTAATTCCTTCTGTTTAAAAAAGTTATTATTATGCCAACATATGTTGAGGTATTTTGTTGCAGGCAAAATGAACCGCTCAAACCTACAGGATTGTAGAGTCAGCATATAACTTCTATACAATATGTACAACTATATGTCAAATTCTTGATTTGGTCTTCCAGAATAATAACAGCTTGTCATTCACACCCCCATCCGCCGGAATTAATACAATAATCAACATGTAGCATAATAAATGAGTCGTTTATGGCTTTATATATGTATAGATTTCATTTCTTTGAAATGAAGGACCATTAAGATATTTAGTGTCGCAGGATTAAGTACAATCTTTCTGTTCTCTTCTGGTATTGAGTCATTGTAATATTTTAGCTGTCTTAAGATAATTGCAACATTAGGGGTCATTGATACGCATGATCTGCAACACAGTGATTATCCACTAATAATCCCAGTCCCCTGTTATGCCATGCTTAGGAAAGAGAAAGGAAAAGTAATTTATCTTTTTTTTGCCTTCCTTCAACCTTCCCGTATAGCAGTGTTCTCAGGAAGCGCAGTACATTTAAATTAAAAGGAAGTTTTCAATAATGTAGAAAATCGAATTCACAGCAAGTAAGGACAAGCCAGAGCACAACTGAAAACAGTAGATTGGTGAATTACAATGACTTATTTTATAGCAGTGTATAATAAGCTAAAACAGTGATCAATGGTCATGTGACGTCACATGAATAACCATCTGTATTCATTTTATCTAGCTTAATATAAATAATATTTGTACATTGAATACAAAGTGACCAGTCATATCTGCAACGTCGTTCCATAATGTCCCCCTATCCACAGTTGGCTGATTAGGTAGCGTTAGTGCCCGTGTGTGAACTGCTACTTAGCCTTTGTTGTGCTTTGAGTTTATTGAGGTGCACCCTACTCTCTGCAGTTCAGTTATGTCCTGCAAAGGTTACTAGCCTGGTGGCCGGCTGCTGCTGGATGTATGGCTTGCATCTGCTTTATATGCCTGCTTAGTCCCATCAGACCTGGCTGGTTATACCTGACCTCACTTTCTGTGTTGTTTGTTTGTCAGTCTTGTTTCATGTCTTGATTAAGGGCGGACATTCCGCTTGAAACGCGTTGACGTTTTTGTACTTTTATGGATTGTTATCAGTGATTTTACCCAAAAAATATGCATGATATCAGGAATTTGTCTGGATCATGACCTCATTTTGTGAATTCTACATACCTGAGCAGAAAGGTGGCCCATGCCTCCTCCAACACATATGGCGGATCATAGGAAGGGGAGCTGGTGTTCTAATATATTTTGTTTTGTGTCTGCACTGTGACTTAGGGAGGAATCAGCACCCAGTTACTGCCCACAACTTAGGGTAAGGCCAGTAAGTAGGCAGGTGACAGCTTGGGGGCTCAGTTTAGGGCTCACTGGCCTATCTGTCCTCCTAAGCCCATTGTCACCTCCTCCCCCTTACAATATAATTGAAATTTCTTGCCTACAGTTATTTATCCTGTAAGTTTAAATGGTAATTAACTGTATCAAAAGTGATAACCAACTATATAACTCTGCCCATAACATCACATCTTTCTCACTATGGAACACCAATGATTGTCTCTCCACTGTTGTTTTTACCTTGAAACACAATCTTTACAAAAATGATTTTGTCTTTCCAACATCTACTAACCGACCCAATGCTCCCATCTCCATTTCTGTTGGTGGTATTACCATAACTCTGAGGTAACAGCCTGGCTGTGTTGGGGTTGTGCTTGCCCCTTGACATCTCCTTTGCACCATTTCCTTCTCTTATAATTGAAACCTCTAAAGCACTAATTGTTGCTCTTCTAGACTACTCTAACTCCTTATTAATCGGTCTTCCACTTACTAAAATCTCTCCTCCACAATTTATTCTTAAGGCAGTAACAAGACTTTTATTTTATTCCAGATGCTTCTTAGATACCTACAGTTTGTGCCAGTCACTGCCTTGGTTGTCTCCTTCGGAATATAATTTAAATTAATCATCCTCATCCACAAATTTCTTCACAGTGCTGCACCTCCCTTCCTCTCCTAACTCAGCTCACTCTATCGCCCAACCCAAGCTCTTCAATCTGCCAGTAATCTCAGATTATTCTCTTCTTTAATTTGAATCTCCCATTCACATATCCAGAACTTCTCCTGAGCATCTTCAATTCTCTGGAATACTTCACGCTGGAGTATCAAACTAACAACCAACCACCAAAGCTTCAAATGTTCTCTTAAAACCTATCAAATTCCTTAACTACATATCATTTGAAATCTTTTTTTCTTTAACTTCCTGTCTGTGATCCAGCAAACACTAGATACCAAGCTCCAGTCCTATTTTGTTTGCACTCTATATATAAGGTGGCAGTTGATGACTGTTTATTAAATTATTTTTATTCCACTGTTATACCTCCCTTCCTTATCATAGATTGTAAGCTCATATTGTTTAACATGACTATGTTTTACTTTTTAAAGTCTTCTTTTATTTTTATATGTACCCGATGATCTGTAGTATATTATGGTGCTATTTAAATAAAGATTCATTATTATTGTTCGGAGTGACTATTTCAGCAAATTCATTGCAACATTAGATCATGCAATACGTCATATCAAACTCTACAGGTCTAGGTTCATGGAAACAGAATTAGAAAAATATCCAAAAATAGTAGCTTGTTTGGAAATGTTGCCAGGAGATGCTTTTTATTTTTTAAATGAACACAGCTTCCAAACAAACCACAACACTATGTGAACAAAGTTGTTTGCACACACCGCAGTTGGGAATTGTCGGCCATAATGCACAGTACCACAGTAAAAGCAAAACACAACAGCGTATCAGTGCAAATACATAACTTATCCCAACTACTAAGCGTAGTTGTGAGGAGATCATGATTTGTTTTTTCTGAAACTGTAACTTCAAATTTCAAACATTTTGAGGCGATTAGCAAAAATAGCTTTGAAAATTAGACTTCTAGAGATGTTCCTTTCAAAGAGAGAATCCATATTGTGTTTGCTGGGACTAAAAATATGTCTCAAAGTCTGGCCTGGATAAAACGATGGCCCTCATATAAATGGTCTTGTACATGTACTGTACATTTTTATTTGGTCATAGCTACAAAAAAACCCCACAAAACTTTACACACAAACTTTCAATGTTATAAACATCACTCAAAGTCTAATAATGGTGATTACCTTTCACTAGAAACTTATTCAATAAAAAAGATTGGTATTTGGTTTTATACTGTATAGTTTATGATACCAAAAATAATTAAAAATGAAATAATAATAGTAATAAAAAATGAAACTTTCAACGCTTTCAAATGTTGTATGAGTAACAGTAAATGTTAAAAGGAAAGAATACAAGAATAGAATATATATATATATATATATATATATATATATATATATATATATTATATACAATATATATATATTGTATTTAATTTTATTTTTTTGTGTGTGAAGCCAAGTTTTTATTGAAGGATTTGTTTAAAACAGAATTTTAGTTGAAAACTGAAAGGTAACCCAAGAGAGTTATAAATCACAAGGATGACAATGTTTCCCTTTCGCTGAGCTTGCATTATCTTTGTACATCTCATGGCTTTGTTATCATCATTTGTTTGAAAACAATAGAAATAGAATAAATGTGCAAAAGTTTAAAGTGAATGTGACTAGAAAGCAAAGCAACAATTTATATTGTGTTCCTTTGTAGCCAGGAGAAGGGTCTGACAAAATTCTTCTGAAACTTAGCTTCAGAAACATTTTTTTTAAATCCATTGTAAAATTCCTTACCTTTTCTTCATGTTCTGTGATCACATCACGGAGCAGTTCTCTTTCTTCAAGAAGTCTAAAATAAAAAGTAAATACATTCCTCAATTATTCAATGATGGAGCAGAGAATTACTGCAATTTCCGTAATATAAAAAAATGTTAAAATGTAATTTACTACTGATCATTTAGAAATTTTGCTGTAAACTATGGATACTGTTAAATGGAAGATCTTGGAAAGAATCTTGTATCAATTATAAGAACACATTGCACAGGTAAATTACTGTAATGTGTTTATTTCTTTATTCACTGTATACCTGCTGTTCATGTAAAATTATGAAAAATGAACATTTTAAAAAAATCGCAAGAATTGCTTAATCCCCAACTCTGGTGAATCCGGTGGTTGGGCATTATCTGGTGAATCCGGTGGTTGGGCATTATCTGGTGAATCTGGAAGTTGGGCATGGCTGGACTTTAATCACAACTTATTAACTACATTCTAAACTAATCTGTCCATTAAGAGATAAATACATTTATATTTGCAATTTTAGTCTTTTTTTAATCATTTTCAGACTCCCTTTTTTTCAAAATACGAAATGCAGCATGACTTAATATTCACACAAGACCTGGTGTGTTACTGCACATCCTATCTACATTGATTATATTGCTGGATATAAAGAGGAATATTTACCAGGGGCTCTGCGCAACCTCAGTGGTGTAAAAGCCATGAAATAATCGTGAATGCTAGCTTATTGCTGGCACTTGAGAATATGTAGTCCAATCCTTCACCTTCATGCCAGTAGGGAGTGAAGGGGCGTGAAGGGGGGCACAGTCAGCTGTGCGGAGGTGGGAGTGGGTCTGTGCAGGGCTTTACTGTCCCCGCGCCTGCAGCCGCTGACTTTTCACGTGTGATAATTCACCGGCTGTGTTTATTTCTACAACAGGCATGGCTCGGTGTAGAAATAAATGTTGCGCAGCCCCGCACCACTTCCATCAAGAGGCTTCAGTCTCTCAATGTATTGCGCTACGAAAAAGCAGCGGCGGGGCTATGATATGCCGGTGCTCATGATAAATATGATATTGCTTGTGATGATAAATATCCCCCAAAGTGTTCATCCTCTAGTACTTACAAAGCCAGTATTTTACTTGCCTCGAGTTGGGACGGAACATAAATACTTGAGAATTGTTTCTGCTACCAATATTGTATGAGGCAAATACACTTACAATGCTACTTGTTACAGAACTTTTAATTTCATATTGACTGCGTGGGTCCCGTTTCAATTTAAAAAAAAAAAATACATGTATATATTCATAAATAATGAATAGTAAAAGTGAGTATGCAAAATCACTGCAAAATATTTTTTTAAGAAAAAACTTTTTACATAATAAATATAGTAATAAAGTATATGGCAATGTGTATATACTTCTAAATATAATTGCGTAAAAATCCAGTAACAATCCACATATAATATATAACTTTTTTACAAAAATACTTTTCAATTACTTTATTTAAAATGAATGTTTTGAACGGGACAAAATACTGTCATTTCTATCCATATGTCCACAGCTTAATGAGGAACCAAAGACAAATCTAATTGTAACATTAATAACGCTAATGTGTTCGGAGTACTGGACACCCATTGAAATATTTTTCTTGACACTTTTATTCCCACTTTACACAAGAGGCAAAGGGTGAACGTGTGAACGTGTAGACTAATTTGAAAAGGTATCTCAGCTTTATTATCCGAATAAATACTTTGTAAGCAACGACTTGAGACAAAATGAGGTGACTTCGGTGATTATTAAAAATAATTTGTGCTTTGTGGTACAGAGTTGTGCCAACGGCGAACAATAGAATAACGCCCTTTGCTTCTATTCAGTCAAGTAATCAAAGCGACCATGAAATAGGATTGGACAGGACCTTTCATTTCACATAAGAATTTCTACTCTGAAGAGTTTTTCTTTTTTATTTATATATTTTTGTTGCAGCAAGCTGCTTGAAGCAAGACTGCAGGATACCACACTTTGTAGAAAACTGTAATTTTTTTTTTCCCAAGCAAGCTTGGAGCTAATCAAAAGAAACCAGTCTTAAAATAAAATGTCACATAGAACATAAACAATATTGAACATTGTCAAACAACAGTGATAAATCGCATACATATATATATATATATATATATATATATATATATATATATATATATATAAATTGATACATATAAGTATATATGTCACTTTCACAATTAAGTTGCTACAATTACACAATACATTGCAAATCTAAATACTATAAAGTACTATAAAAACTTTGTAACATTGTAAAGAAGACAACTATATATATAAAACAGTTATAAGTCTACGGTATACTTGAAGGTTCACCAGCAATCCTGACCATGATAAGACTTGAGGTAATAATCGCACAATGTTGCATCTACCCCCTAGTGAAATGCTAATGGATCCACAAGACAATATTCTGCAAAAAAACGGAAAGATGTATATGATGTTCCCTGAATGTCATGAGTGCTCAGCATTTTTAAGTTCTAGTTTTGTTCGGAAAATGTCTCAGGGTCACCCTAAGGGTAACTGTGAACAGTAGGTACATGGACTCATCTGGCCTTTGTTCGACTTGCTGCGAGCTGATATAATGTGTGAATTTCTGGTTGTGAAATTTTCTTTTGTATTTTTTTTAAAAGAAGTAAGAAATAGTTTTGTCTTTTCAGGAAAACAACAATTGTCTGGTTACTGTAACTAACACCGATATATGATTCCCTTGTCATACTATATTCAATCGTGTCAGGCAGACTAAAGCCATGCACCAATTCTATAGTACTGTAACTGGCAATGCCACTGCATTTTTATTCAAGATAGATAGATGTATAAAAAATACATAAAAATAAACATACAATTCCACAATAAAATCACAGGGAGCTTTGGCTGACAAAAAAAAAAGATCATTAACCTCTTCAGTACTACACCACGTAAATTTACGTCAGCTTTTTCTATGACAGATTGCAGAAAGTACCTAAATATACGTCATGACAGTAGCCAACTTCTATATCTCCTGAACCCTGGCATCAAGCATCACAATACAGGTGTCAAATTAAACAAATTAACAAATTAAATCTCCCCTTTAATATGGTATATGGATTGTGTGTGGATTCTTCACAGAGCCAGAGATATTTACCCTTAAAGTTGCACTAAAAAGTTGATTTTCATGTACAGCTTTTTATTGCCGATAGTAAATTTAAGAGTAGATATCTCTGTTTCTGCGTGGCATCCCTACACAATCCACATATCATATTAATGGGGAAACTCCCATGTTCAATTTTACACTAGAAATTTCTAGGTGCAAGGGTTTAGGAGATATAGGCATTTAAATTGTGCCCCCCCTCCAGACAGTCAGCAGAAGGACTTTCCCTTTACAGAATTGCAGAAGTACATGCACCCTCTGCTTCGGTAGTTGTACCTAGGAAAAGGTGATGGAATAATGCTGTACATATTTATAACATAGTTTGGTAAAAGCTACTACTTTTTCAAAAACACTTCAGTTGTAAAAATGACAAAAAAATTGTATTTTATCACATTTGTAGTCAATTATTGGCATTAAAACTATAGTATCAAGAAGTCTCACATGTCTTGAAAAAAACAAAGTTAAATTTGTTATGATGTAATGCTTTTCCAGAGCTTTTGTCATGATTTAAAGAAGTGCATAGCAAAATGTCAAATATTGATCTGGTCTTTCTGGCATCAATGGTTATCAGTACTGATGGGGTTAAACTAAAAACACTCTACAAGAATTTATAAGCATTTCTTGGTTTTTTGGAAAAACCTTATGGTATGGACTTGCCTCCTTCGGATGATTATTTATGATTCCCAATCTTTGTTGGATTTGTCCATATTGGGGGATATTTACAAATGAAAAATGCCAGCTCCATTGGGGTTCTTGTAACTATATACCATAATAAAGTTGAATGGAAAAATTAAAGTCACTTACAGATAAGCGCACTAACCAACAGAATTATCATTCAGCCTGTGCAAGACAAAATGTAAAAGCTGCAATTTTGCAATTTTCAAAAAAAAGTCACAGAGCACTCCAACCCTCCTGACAGATGAGAAGTAGCAAAGACTTTCCTTTACTGTTGTGACTTTTTTGCAACATTAACAAAAAAAAGTTGCAAAAAAACACAGGGTAGAACACTGCACACAAATAGTGGAGCTCCAAATACAGTCTAAGAACGGTCCGAAGCAGCCTGATTACTCATAGATGTCCTACAGTATGATATTTTATTATTTATTTTTGTGTATGGTAAATATTAGATTAGATCACCCCTATTGGTATTGTCAATTATTATAGCATTGGTTTCAATAACTGTAAAGACCTTGTGGGACATGGCAGATGTTTATAGTTTTGATTGTGGCTATCAAATTTCCTGGGTAGAGCAAAGGCACGGGCTGTGATACACTGGTTATCCACCAGAGGGAGAATGAACTCCTATCACATGATCCTTGTACTTATGATGATTAGACAGGCTGCTGTCACATACAGCTGTAAGGAAACATTGACAGCCTCCTAGCCGTATACCTAGGGGCTCATTTACTAAGGGTCGTGGATCGCAATTTTGTCGGACTGTTCGTCTTTTCCAAGGATTGCACGGCCTGGACAGGCTTCCATGCAACACAAATATGAGGCGTGCCGTCGGACGATCCTTATGTGGGATTTAACTTTCAAATTGCGTCGCAAGCTAATGCACTTACATTCACCATGAAAAAGAAGCTGAACTCTGTCGGACCTGAGTGGGGAAGCGAAACATACACGATATTGGGCACGCAATCTTAGTGAATCGCGGCAGAGTGCATTATCAATGCACAATGCACTTTCAGTGAGCTCCAGTGAACGGTTAAATAAATGTGCCCCTATGTGTCTAGTATCTTACATATCTTAAAGCAGACTGGAATAGTAATGTACCTTGTTGCCCAACAGTTGTCAAAACAGTAGAGGATCCTTAACTGCCATCACTGCACAACCTTTTCATGTGCTAACAGCTGAACCAATTGGTCCATTGCAAATGCAATGTCAATTGCTCCATCGCTCTAACCACTATCTTGCTTCTGTAAGTACAGCTGCATCAGTAGTTAGCAGTGATGCAACACTCTAGATCAGTAATGTTTAAATTTTTAGAGACTGAGTGCCAAAAATACAACCAAAACCCACTTATAAGATGCAAAGTGCAAACATGGAAATTTAAACAGTAACATATTGCATCAAAGCTTATATTCATATAAACGTCCTGAGGACACCAATACAGTAGAAAAAAGAGAAATTTGGATTATCATTGTAGTTTCTCTCCAGGGTACTCCAAACAGGAAGAATCAGGAGGTAGCCTTGAGACTAGTCTGGCAAACTCTGTGCTGGGGTAAAGGCCTTGGGAGCCCACAGAGAAGGTTCTGAATGCCAACACCGTCACCTGTGCCATAGGTTTGCTGCCTCTGAATGTGGCATCAAACGGAGACAGCTCCTTCTTTCAGGCATTAAGTTCCACGCTGATGCAATTTTGCCACATTAGTAATGACCAAAGTTTTACAACCATTACAATATTTATCCAGTACAGTAAAAATATAAAAATAGTTGTCGATCCAGCACAAAAATAAATGCCTATAAACCAGGGGTAGCGAACCTATGGCACGCGTGCCAGAGGCGGCACTCTGAGCCCTTTCTGTGGGCACCCAGGCCATCACCCCAGAATGAAGTTCACCAGACAGAACTCAAAGAATCTGCCTGCAGAATCTTCCATCAATGATAGATGAATTTGCCCTCCTCCTTTCAACTGCGTTGGTGTCCTTGGGAGGCTGAAGGATTGAAAGATTTCAATGAACAAGGAGAAATACATTACTGCTTAAATTACTGTGCTGGCACTTTGCAATAAATAAGTGGCTTTTGGTGGAAGTTTGGGCACTGAGGCTCTAAAAGGTTCGCCATCACTGCTATAAACTATTAAAAATATTTCGATCCCCCAATAAAATCTTCTTTGTAGAAAATTAAAAGCCTTCAGAAAATAAATTTTGTGTACTTAGACTTAAAAAATGGCGCAAAATTAATAATACGGAACATACCAAAAGGGAAAGTATCATCAAGATAATCAGTTACATTCAGCACAGTCGCTGTATAAGTTATAAAGAAATGTTAATAGAACCCCATGCTTCATACTTCACAGAACTTTCTGAAGGAGTATGAATTTACTGTTAACCCCTTCCCACCGTAGCCCTTTTTCTTTTTTTTGCGCTTTAATTTTTCACTCCTCACCTTCAAAAATCTATAACTTTTTTATTTATCCATGTACGACCTTTTTTATATTTTTTAAAATGGCAAAAAAGTGCCATTTTCTTCTTTGGGCGCTATTTTCCGTTACGGGGTTAAACGCAATAAAACTTTATTATATTTTGATAGATCGGGCATTTTCAGTTGCGACAATACCTAATGTGTTTATGATTTTTACTGTTTATTTATATTTATATCAGTTCTAGTGAAAGGGGGGGGGTGATTTGAATTTTTATGCTTTTTAATTATAATTATTTTTAAACTTTTTTTTAATTTTAATTTTTACTATTTTTCAGACTCCCTAGGGTACTTTAACAATCGTTTGTCTGATCGATCCTACCATAAACTGCCATACTACTGTATGGCAGTATATGGGGATTTTACCCCTCATTCATTACAATGTGCTGATAGCACATTGCAATGAAAGGGTTAACACGAAGCAGCCTAGGGTCTTCGGAAGACCAGAGGCTGTCATGGCGACCGATCGCTGCTCCCCGATGACGTCACGGGGAGCGACGATCCTCGGCTAGATGGCTGCGCCAGCGCGCCCCCGTCTTTTTGAAGCCGCCGGCGGCAATCAGCAAGAAAACACCCACTATTGGTGCTGGCACCGATCGCAGGTGTTACTGGTAAGCCTTTGCTGACATAGTGACATAGTATTACATTACATGTCGGTAAGGGGTTTAAAGGACATCTACCAACAGGAAGAAAGACTGTATGCAAATGAGTCTGAGGGGATTCCGGCTCCATTGACACCTATGGAGCCTGGAGCCCCTCAGGCTCATTTGCATACAGTCCTTCATCCTGGTGGTAGATGCCCTTTAACAATGAAGTCAAGGTGGGGTTAGTGATGTTTTTGGATGCACAACCTTCTATAAAAGTAAAGAGGGCATTCTGAGGAATAGAGAGCTTGACTTTAGTATTAAAATTTCTTCCTCCTTGACTTTATACAACCAATTTACATCTCACTTCAAAGTAGATTTTTTTGATGATGCTACCACACTGGGTCATGAAATAAATATGATCTGGAAAGTGTTCACAACATACTGGTAGTATTAGGTTCATTTCTGCTGAGAGGTTCCCTTTAACTACTCTTTTTCATTGATACTTATGCTTATGGCTGCATTACTAACCTGCAGTGTTTCTAATTCTAGAATGATTCTTCACATTCTTTGTGGATTTATATATTAGTTGTCATAAGAAAGGTGGCACACTCTAAAAGCAAACCAACTACAATTGTGGTATTGATATAAAAGTGAATAATGTGATTCCCTATGCAGAAAGTATGCAATTTCCCCATGTTTTTGAAAACATCAATTTCTACAACAGATGAATTTCAATGTTGACACAGCAAGTGACTAACATAAAAAGCGTAGGGCTTCTCTTTCCTTAGAGGTCCCAGGGAACAATAGATTTGTCATGGATTGTAATGCTATTGACTGCACTAATAAAAGACTTTCTTAGATCTTTGAGCGCCATGTGCAGCTCTTTTGAAAACGTTGTTCCATTGTGTGTGTGTAGTGTACAAGGGGTGACATGTTAGACTTTCAAAGCTCTGTAAACTCTGTTATGCTTATGGCAAATTCTCATGCCGGTCATGCAGAAGAAACAGCATCCAAGAATATCATGTAAATATTCAAAACATTGGCATTGAAATGTTCAATCTTTGACCAGAAGCAAGAGAATAAAATAACATTCTATATTCAAAAAAGGTTGTTATCTATACAATATGAAGCTGTATATAAAAAAACATCTCTATACAATATAATAAGGGACAAGTCACAGTTTATTTTACCATATATTTTTAGTAAAAACCTTAGTATATGTTTTTTTTTTCATTGCAAATGTAGGTTATCATAACCTACCAGATAACCAGACATAATAACCAGATCCCTGTATTAGTGTTACGTAATACAGGGAACCTCCACTAAATAAAACGTGTTACCCAGTGCTACCTCTCCTGTAAACTCTGCTCTGGTTCATCAACAGTTAATCTGCTCTGGTTGACAAAATATCTCCCAACTTTAATTCTGTCTGATGTTAGATCCAATCACCTATTGGACCTGACAGCTCATATAAGGTTTTGTGGACCTGTGTTCTTTGCCTACTACACACTTGTACTTGGCTGTGTTTATTCTGTCACATGTTTTGTAGTATCTTTGACCCTTTTGCCTAAGACTTTGCTTAGTTATTTTGTACTGCATTGTCCTCTTGGTTCTGACCTGTATCAGATTTCAGTGTTTTGCATTTTGGCGCTGGAAGAGAACATCAAACAGTTGTCTCCTACCACTTAGGGTAGGTAGAGCAAATAAGCATGGAGAGCTGGGAATTGGGTTTAGTCTTAGGACCCATTGTCTTTGTCTGTTAGCAGTTGGCAATTAGTCTCTAAGCTGTATGGTTGCAAAACATGGCCTTGTGTCATCTGCATGTGTTCTGTATTACTTTTGTGTTAACTAACAACTGATCCAAAAATATGCACTGAATGCAGATGACACATGTGTATCCTCGATGGGGAATCAGTATTTTTAATGTTTCCATAGATGTCTATGGGAAGACATATGCCAGGAACATGGTATATGAACCTGCTCTGAATTTTCTACAACTTACACATAGAGAAGTTAAAAACATAGTCATGTGTATTGGTTGATGTGCCATCCACAAAAAAAAAATGATGGCACATGAGCTTAAATGTATGTGTAGCCTAATATATCAGGGTTGATGTTTCTATACAAATAGATTTCTCAGTTCACTATTCATTAGTGATGGATCATAGATGGTGGTTCTAAGGTATATTAACCATCATAATAGTTAATAAATCATGTGAATTTGGAAGAGGCATGGATTGGCCCAGTTATTCTTTATAAAGATGTTTTATGTTTGTCATTAAACTACTATAACTGGGGGAGGGGGGCAATCTTTGGCCCAAAGATTGTGGGGAGATGAATATTATGAATATTTAAATTCCTGTGATTTGATGTTCGTACACTTATTATCTATCTTGTGGATGGCTCAAAAGTAGTAATCTTAAAACTTTTTTATGTATGAAAATATTATATAATTTACATAGCTAAACATATTGGGGAGGATTTATTATACACTGGTGTTGCTGCGCTGGAGTATGATGTCAACATTACCTCTTGTGCCAGATATAGAAGGCTTCGGCCTCCTGATATATCAGGAGGAGACTATGCTTCCTGGCAATTCTAAGCTGGGTACTGTCTAGTGTAGAATTGGGCTTTAAGATGAGCACTCTGCCGCCGGACATAGCCTCCTTCACAGCCCTCCATGCCCATTCGTGGAGGTGGCATTGGTGGCACGGAGGTGGCTCCTGGAACACCAATAAACTGCTGCATAGGCTCTGATAAATCCCCCCAATGTATAAAATGCTGCCAATAACTACAACTTGATTCAAGACACAAATATTGCTTCCGATCATATTTAGTAACTTAGCTGTCATACTTGTTTTAACCATAGTTTTACATTCTGATACCTCTGTAGTTTCATCATATCGAGAAAATCTCTATAAAATGTATCACTTAAGCCACGCTAAAACATTGATCTGTCAGATTTTTGATGAAACATCCATTGCAGACAAGTTGTCAGGTGGACAAATGGTTTAAGATCAATATTAAACAATGCAGATTGAAGAATTGGCCTTAAAAACAACAATCAAGCTTTATTTTACAGAAAGTAATATTTGCTTTCAGAGAGCGGTCTCCTATGTCTCCTATCTCCTTATTTACTTTTTAAATTGCCACGGTTTGAACCAGATGCCAATATCCTTTTTTTAAGCCTGGAAAGCCAGAGAGAGACTCAAGGATTTGTATAAATTATATTTAATAAAAGGACATGGTCTACCCAAAACCCTTTATACCCAGAGTAAACCAATAAAGCCGTAAATGTGTTGTTAGTGTTCCTTATGCAACAATATGGCACCTGTATTCCATCAATATTGGATGGTAGCATTACCCACATAATTTAAAACTAGCGGACCAGAAAGTTGGGGTTTATGCTGCATTTTGTGGGCTTAGGACCCGACCTCCAACCTCATTAGAAGATCGCGGCTCAACTATCCCCTGTGGTTAATGCCCACATTAATGCTTTAAATGAGCTGGCATGGGCGCTCGCTAGCACTAACCTACGGGAGGTGCTGGATGCTGCCATTTTGGGGAGGATAATTGCTCCCTGACTTCATTGGGAGCAACGACCCTGCACAAATTGAAGAGTGTAGCACTGGTGGCAGGTTAGAGGTGGCACGCATGCCCACAGTAGTTTACATGCAGCTGGTGAATTTGCCACCTGCAATTATACAGTTAACACCTGTGATGGGTCTTAGCATCAATTCTGGTTGTTACTGATTGGTTCCAAACCCGAGTTCATACAGGATTTTTACATTTAGGTTTGCCCCAAAGGGTCTTCTTATAACTGTTTACTACACCATAATGAGAATTATACTTTAACTGCACAATCTAATATGATAAGCATCCAATTTGCACTATTTACCATCCATAAACTAACTACCCTAATAATGCTGTTTCTTTTTCTCTATCCTTTGCCATTTTACCATACCCTTAGCCTTAGCTTGTCATGATTCATTCTCAGTAAACAAAGTCATAGAAACAATGGACAACATCCTTATTTTAGTACCTAACATAAATCAACATTTACCAGCATCATGTGACATTAATCAGAACAAAAAATAAATAAAACAAAAATAATTTTCTAAAGAATAATTATACCAGTTAACCCCTTAAGGACGCAGCCATTTTACAGCTTAAGGCTCAGTCCAATTTTTTAGATTCTGACCTGCGTCTCTTTATATGGTTATAACTTTTGAACACTGTTACTTATCAAAGCGATTCTGAGACTGTTTTTTCCCCACATGTTGTACTTCATTTTAGTGGTAAATTTTTGCTGATAAGTTTTGCGTTTATTTACAAAAAAAAGAAAAAAATGATGAATTTTTAGAAAAATTTGCCATTTTCGAAATTCAAAATCACCGCATTTTCAGGCAGATCGATTTACCACCTAAATAACTTGCAGAATAACATTTCCCATTTATCTACTTTACATTTTCATAATTTTTTAAATGTTTGGATAATTTATTTTGACGTCACGCGGCCTACAAATCGAATAGCGATTTTCCATATTTTCAGAATTGACTATTTTGGGGATAAATACTGTTTGAAATCAAATTTTACATATTTAGCAACAAAAACCCCCTATATAACCAACCCATTTTCAAATCTGCACCCCTCAAACTATCAGAAACAGCATTTACAATGATTGTTAACCCCTTGAGATCTTCATAGTAATTGAATCAAAATGGCGGTGAAATTTAGAATGGTCAAATTTTGTCGGTTATACGTTCATTTAGCCCTAAAATTTACACATTTCCAAAAGATAAAAAAAAAACCCACCATAAATTTTGTTCTACAATTTCTCCTGAGTGCAGGGACCCCCCACATGTGGCCGTTACTTGTGTTATGGGGGCACAGCGAGGCGCAGAAGGGAAGGAGCACCCTGCAGCTGCCAGGATTTTAGTTTTCTCATTGCCCCCTTTTGAAGGCTATAAAATTTTCGCTTTTCCGTTATTTGGGCCATGTGACTGCATTTTTTTTTGCGGGACGAGATGCTTTTTCCAGTGTTACAATTTTGGGGTTTGTATCACCTATTGTTGAGAATTTAGGAACTTTTTTGAGGTCATGAGTAGAAAAGCATCAATTCTGTACTGGATTTTTTACTTTTTTTTTTCTTGTTCACACTATAGCCTAAAAATCATGTTATCTTTATTCTATGGGTCGATACGATTACGGGGATACCAGACATGAATATTTTTTCTTATGTTTTACTAAATTTGCCAAATAAAACCCTAATGTGGGGAAAATCTATCATTTTTGCATCGCCGTCTTCCAAGTGGCATAACATTGTTACGTTTTTGGCTACAGAGCTGGTTGATGGCTTGTTTTTTGCGGGACATGTTGTTCTGGAGTACATATGTTTTGTTGATCAATTTTTATTGCATTTTTAGTGGGATATAATAGG
This sequence comes from Engystomops pustulosus, assembly GCF_040894005.1. Taxonomy (NCBI): domain Eukaryota; kingdom Metazoa; phylum Chordata; class Amphibia; order Anura; family Leptodactylidae; genus Engystomops; species Engystomops pustulosus. Next base: position 245,552,876 of record NC_092411.1, read on the forward strand.
TAAAAATCATAATTTTTGTAGGGTTTTTAACGTTTTTTTTTTTACGGCATTCATCATATGGGTTCAATAGTTATTTAGTTTTATTCTATGGATTGTTACGGACGCGGTGATACTATATATGTGGGGTTTGTGTTATGATTTAGACTTTTTTGAGTGTTATATGTCTCTTTATATGTTTTGGGGCTTATGGGCATTTTTCGTGATTTATAAAGTAATTTTTTATTGAAAAACATTTTTTTTTACATTTTTTTACATGATCCACCATGGGATATGAACAATCAATCATCTGATTGCTTGTTCTTGATAATACTCTGCAATACTAATGTATTGCAGGGTATTAGCAGTGCCAGCCTATGCAGCTGCATACGCTGACACTTTGCCTTTAAGATGACGTCACAGACGCCATCTTAAAGGGAATCCCTCCAGGCTTCTCTTTTTGACCCCAGAGGTGCCAAAACAGCGATCGCTGTCCGAGCCCAGAGCCCACTCCGACCGCGGGTGTTAGCCGGGGATGTCAACGGTAGATTACCGTTGAAATCCCGTGGCTAACGATGCCGGTTCGGCTGCTATACAGCGCTGAACGGGCATCGTCTCTCCGCAGTAGCTGTACTGCGCTGAGCGCTATTCGCGGGACTCAGCGCAGTACAGCTACGCCGCAGAGCGCTAAGGGGTTAAGAATATTCCAACATACTAGCAAAATACTTGAAAGGCTGCAGCGCAATTACACATGGTCACATATAGGATATATAGCACATTGCTTTGTGATAACATATTATATAGTAGTGCTAGCAAACCAATGGCATGGGTGCCAGAGGTGGCACTCAACGCCTTCTCTCTGGGCACCCAGGCCATCTCCCCAGGAAAGAGTTCACCAGACAGGACTCAAATAACTGTCCTGCAGTCCCAAGTAACTACAAAATGATGAAATTATGTTTACAGTGCTATTTAAAAGCAACACATCCTTGGCTGTTTGGGATTGTAGGAAGAGTGAGAAGGTGTGGACAGTGTTGGATTATTTTTGTAGGTTCTCCCGATGACCTCACGATTCTTCCTGTGCAGAGGATCCCTGGAGAGAAGTTACAATGATAGTCCAAATTTGCCTTTCCTTTTTCAACCCTATTGGTGGCCTCAGGGGGCTGGTACTATTGAAAGTTGTTCGAGAAGAGTGAAGCAATAATCTATTGCTTTACCTCATAGCAACGTGAGACGTAATAGTATGTCCCTCGTCGGCTGTGGGTGAATGGAGAGGGCTCATGGGTTGAGCCCTCTCCATAGCCAGTAAGTGTTTTCTACATATCGCAGCAAAGACTTACCAGTAACACCCATAATTGTTGCTTGACAAAAGATGGTGGCAGACTGCTATTGGCACTATTCCTGGTGAAGATCATTGCTCCCCATGAGGTCATCCGGGGGCAGCAAATGGTTGCCATGACAGCCTCAGGTCTTCCGAAGACCCAAGGCTGTCTTGTTTTAACCATTTCATTAGAATTTGCTCATTGTAATGAATCAGGGGAAAAATCCCTATATACCGCCATACTGTAGTATGGCAGTAAATGGTAGGATAAATTAAAATCACCCCCTTTCCCTAGAAGTCATATAAATATAAATAAATTGTAAAAATCATAAACAAGTTAGGTATTACCTCATCCCCAAATGCCCAATCTATCAAAATACACACCCATGTTTGAAAATAGCACTTTTTTCATTTTGAAAAATCAAAAAGATTAAGGCCTAATAGTCCTAAAAAGACAAAGTTATTAGTGGCAGAAATTGGCAAAAAAAATTTTTTTGTGCAGGACGTTTTAATTTTTGTAAATGTATGAAAACATTATAAAACCTATACAAATTTGGTATCTCCGTGATCACACCGACCCAAGAAATAAAGTAGACCTGTCATTTTAGGCACACAGTTAAAGCCTTAAAATTCAAGCCCACAAGAAAACGGCACAATTGTGTTTTTTCACCATTTTCACTATATTCAGAAAGGAATGTATAACACATCTGTATTAAAAAGTTTCTCACATTTCCTTGTACTTTTGCTTCATAAAAAATACAGCGTTTGACTTTTTAACTTTTTGAAGTAATTGTCCACTTTAGTGAATAACTGATATTGTTTGTGTAATGAAATTTGTAAAATTTTCCAGAACACTTTCTGTATGAATTCTTCCCAGTTTCCAAGAACTCTTCTTGCCGTCATGCAACAGGAAGCTTCATTGTTTAATTCCTGTAGATAAACAACGGTCCCTGGTCATGTGATGTCATACAGGTGCACGGCTCATTATATCACACATTGTAATCAAAGGTGTGTGATGATAACAATTATTATTACAGGTATATTGGATATAATGAGCTGTGACATCATATGACAGTGGACAGGAGTTTATCTACAAGTAAGCAATGAAACTGCCTGTTGCATGACAGCAAGAATACAGCAAGCAGAGATCTAGAAAATCATGGTGAATTAAGACAGAAAGTATATTGGAAAAATTCATAACTTTTCATTACACAAACAATACCAATTATTTGTTGTAATGTTCTAAAAGTGGACAAGCCCTTTAAGTTACACCACTACAAATGGGTTGTTAGGAAAATCATAAGTTTCAGTCTGGTTTCAGTCTGAAAGATGTGATTTTATTAGTGCTTATACTTATGTTGCAATTATAACAGCTATATTTAGCTATCTCTAATATTCTTGCAGGTTCAACAAAGGTTAAGATTACTCAATAATATTGTTTGATGAATTGTTAATTGTGGCTAAGTTAATTTGCTATAAACTAAATGAAAGGAAATCTGATCTGGGTCTAACTGAATTAATATGCATCCATTCTATAACAGACATGAAGGTGGATTGTCAATATTTTTCATAGGTACAATAGAACATCAGGCAATTATTCTAAAAATATCCAAAATGTTCCTCTTTTCAGTTTACAAGGGGTATCCATAATCATTATTATCCTATGCCAAAAGAAGTTATAGTTTCATGGGCAAAGAATTACAGTTACAGCAATATCTGGGTAAATTACTGTAATGATGGGGGTTGACTATCATGTTGCTGTCTGAAAGTTGATAGTAGACTGGCAGCTACACCAATTGGGGAATATCAGTATGGACAAAGAAACACCTTTAAATAGTACCAACCGGTGGCTTTTAAATGCCGATATTCATTAATATTTATTTGCTTTTATCGTCGCCCTCGTCTGATGATCCTGCAGTCTGCGCATGCTCCGAAGATGGTGAGAAGGGCTACCCTCACGTCCCATTGATCCACCTACCACCCGATCTACCTTTGTAGGTAGATTTGTGGTGGTAGGTTCCCTTTAAGGAAAGTTCCTATTTTATTTTTGTAATTTAAAAAAAAAAAAAAAAAAATTTCCCTTACCCGTTCCCCTCCCTGAATGACAGTAGTAGCTAGTGGCCATTTTAAGATTTTTGACCGAAACAAAGCAGAAAATATTCAGATTTGCTTTGGTGTCTGAAAATGGCAGATTTGTACCAAATCTGGGAACCGCTTAATAGAATCACTCATCTCTGCAGTGAAACCCATCCCGGGAGTTCTATTCTGTATGGGGCAGCTCAGCAGCTCTTTTTGACATCTATTCTGTCGATTGCAGGGGTCTGACCCGAAGTATGTCCCAAATCTATACAAAATGGAAAATGTCTGTAGCAACAAAACCCTTTAAAACATGTTCCTACTTATGGTTACATTTACAATACTTCATTATTTTGTAATGTGCTATTGGGTAAATAAAAGACCCTTCTATTGTCATTTAACAAAGTTACATTACAATTCTACTTTAAGAGTGTAAAGCTACTATTTGATATGATGTAACATCTCTAAAATGAGTGGATTTAAGTAATTTAATTAATTTGTGGGTTTTATAATATAATCTGGTGAGTATGTGAACTTTTAGCTCGTGTTAACTCAATTTCCTTATGCTTTCATTTACCATTTGTTGGGGACATTACAGTGATTAGCCGAAGTCCTTCCAGCTCTTAATGTTCTCAATAAATTTTAATTTAAATTGACTGTCGGTCTCTGGCCATAATAAAGTATGCATTTGACATCTCAGTGCAAGTCTATTATATCCCATCTCCGCAAACCGTTTTACACCACAAAATAAACACTAAAATAGAATGTTATCGGGAGAGTACAAAGTAATAGTAGAGAGATAGAAATTTATACAGTAGTTATCTAAATACTTGCACACATCAGAAACAAATTTGTTTTCAAATACAGTTTTCAGAGCCCTAGTTTTCAATTTTTTCACTCTTTGCTTCTTTGTGGCACATTCTGCACCACATCTTGTCAAAAAACTGAAATGTAGCTATTTTTGCTAATTTATTAAACAAGAAAAACTGACACATCATATGGTCATAAATATCCAGACCCTTTGCTGTCATATTTAACTCACATGATGGAGTCCTGCTGTGTTTGATTTAACTGATGGGACTTGGCACACAACTTTCTATGGTGCACATAAGATTCATGAGGTTTAAGGAACTTCCCAAGGTGCTCAGAGAAAGAACTGTAGCAAGGTACAGATCTGGCAAAATATACAAAAGAATTTTTGCAGCATCTAATTTTACAAAGAGCGCAGTGAGGTAAAGAAGAACCCCAGGATTACTATGGCTGAGCCCAAGAGATGCAATAGGAGAAAGTTTCACAAAGATCACTGCAGCCCTCCGCCAGTTGGGGCTTTATAGCAGAGAGTGCTGACAGAAGCCTCTCACAAAATAAATAAAACAATAAAATAAGTAACACCCTTCTTAATTTTTTTTAACTGGAAGCATTTTTTGTATCTTCTATGCAATACAAAAGTACATGTGTCTTAGTATATCATAAAGGAGCCATCCTTGGATATCACCACTACTACTCTCTTCTACTTTTTTCTTCGCTGGCACCCAGGTAATTCTGTTTACATCCAGTGCTGCTCTCTCTCTCAAAAGTTACTGTAATGAATGCTATTCACATGAATCACCATGATTAATTGGGGTTTATAGGACTGCCTTCTCTGTAGAAATACTTTGATTATGTCAGGATCAGTGGATCCTCTGGACCACCGCGGGAGATGTAACTAGCCAACACCCGGAACCGGAGCCTAGCGGCACCTGGTATTCACCAGAGCCCGCCGCAAAGCGGGTTGGACTTGCTGCGGCAGGATACCACTAGGTCGTTCCCAGGTGTGACTAGCCCACGGTGGCAGCCGAGGTCGAGGTACCTTAGCGGATGACAATCTCGTAGACAGGTCCAGGCACAGGGTCAGGGCAGGCGGCAGAGATGCAACGTCAGGTCCAAGTCCGGGGTCAGCAACAGGAGGTCCAGGCAGAAGGGGACGGGAACACAGGCACAGGAACACAGCAACACGGAGGAACACGGGAAACACAGGACTTGGGAGCGGAGACACACAGGAACGCAGGAATACACAGGAACGCAGGAATACACAGGAACGCAGGAATACTCGCTTGGAAGCTTTCTCTAAGGCTATGAGGCACAAAGATCCGGCAAGGGTCACAGGAAGGGGAAGAAACTTATAGCCCTTTAAATCTAAGAGTGACGGCGCGCGCGCGCCCTAGGAGACGGGGACGCGCGCGCCGAGCTGTGGGAGCCAGGGAGGACATCGCGGGAGCCAGGGAAGGTGAGCGGGACCCGGGACCGGGGGCAGCAGCAGGAACACGGGTGCGCCCGCGATCCGAGACAGCGATCGCGGGAGCACCCGTGACAGTACCCCCCCCCTTCGGCCTCCCCCTCTTCTTCTTGCGGCCAATAAACCTCTGGAGGAGAGTCCGATCCAAAATGTTCTCTTCGGGCTCCCAGGATCTCTCCTCAGGCCCGAACCCCCTCCAATCTACAAGAAAGAACCGCTTACCCCTCACGAACTTCATGTCCAGAACTTCCTTAACCTCATAGACGTCTGGGGAATCCGCCTCAGGAGCAGGAGGAGGGGATTGTTGGGAGAAACGGTTCAGGATGACAGGTTTCAGGAGGGAGACATGGAAGGAGTTCGGTATGCGCATAGAAGGAGGAAGGCGGAGTTTGTAGGCCACTTGATTGATGCGCTTGATTACCTCGAAAGGACCAACTAACCGGGGACCAAGCTAGGTATCTTGAGTCGGACGTATCTGGAAGATAACCATACTTTTTCACCAGGAGAAAAGACGGGAGGAGCCCGACGCCTCTTATCAGCCTGGGTCTTGATACGGTCTGTAGCTCGCAGAAGAGACTGGCGGGTCTGGTTCCAAATAGAGTTGAGGTCCAACAGCAGATCCTCAACCGCAGGGACATCAGAGGGAGTAGACAGCGGAAGAGGAGGGCGAGGAATACGTCCATAGACCACGAAGAATGGAGACAAGCCAGTAGACCCAGAGTCCAGGGAGTTATATGAGAACTCAGCCCAGGGTAGGAGGTCAGCCCAGTTGTCCTGACGGGCTGAGACGAAGTGACGGAGATAGCAGCCCAAAGTCTGGTTCACCCTCTCCACTTGACCATTAGACTGAGGGTGGTAGGCAGAAGAAAAGTCTAGGTTGACCTGCAGTTGGTTACACAAGGAACGCCAGAATTTTGACACAAACTGGACTCCACGATCGGACACGATGTGCAGCGGAAGACCATGCAGCCGGAAGATATGTCTGAAGAAAAGGCTGGCAAGCTGTGGAGAAGACGGAAGACCTGGAAGAGGAACAAAATGTGACATTACAGCCCGAGGAGACAGGCAGATCAGTGATAAAATCCATTGCCACGTGGGACCACGGGCGACTGGATATCGGTAACGGTAATAACAGTCCAGCTGGCTTGAGATGAGAGGCTTTGTTGCGGGCACAGGAGGAGCAGGATCCCACAAACTCCCGAACATCTTTGATCAGGTCAGGCCACCAGTAGTAGCGGGAGATGAGGGCCACGGTGCGTTGCACCCCAGGGTGCCCAGCCACACGGGAAGAATGTCCCCAAGACAAAATCCTCTTCCGAAGAGCAGGTCTAACATATGTCTTGCCAGGAGGTAGCTGCCGAAGATCAACAGGAGCTGCAACAACAAGCTGGTCCGGAGAAATTATATGCAGAGGAGCTGGTTCCTCTCCAGTCACATCAGAGGCACGGGATAGAGCATCAGCCTTGACGTTCTTGTCAGCCGGACGAAAATGGATTAGCAGGTTGAAACGGGAAAAGAACAATGACCACCGGGCTTGCCTGGGATTCAGGCGCTGGGCTGACTGGAGGTATAACAAGTTCTTGTGGTCAGTGTACACACATACAGGATGAAGAGCACCCTCCAGAAGATACCACCATTCCTCCAGAGCAAGTTTAATGGCCAAGAGCTCTCGGTCACCAATCGAAAAATTTCTTTCAGCTGGGGAAAATGTTTTTGAAAAGAAGCCGCAAGTGGAAGTTCGGCCCCTGGGCCCTTTTTGGGTGAGGACCGCTCCAGCTCCCACGGAGGACGCATCCACCTCAAGAAAGAAAGGTTTGTCGGTATCAGGCCTAGAGAGTACTGGAGCTGAGGCAAAAGCGGACTTTAACTTGGAGAAGGCCTCTTCAGCTGTAGGAGACCAGGAACGTGGATTGGCACCCTTCTTAGTGAGGGCCACGATGGGAGACACCACAGTGGAAAAATGGGGAATAAACTGTCGATAATAATTTGCAAACCCCAGGAACCTCTGTATGGCTCGGAGGCCCTCTGGGCGAGGCCACTGAAGAACTGCAGACAGTTTTGCGGGATCCATCTGGAGGCCTTTGTCGGAAATTATATAACCAAGAAATGGAAGACTGTGCTGGTGAAACTGGCATTTCTCCAGTTTGGCGTAGAGATGGTTGGCACGAAGTCGATCCAGAACTTGGCGTACGTGTCTCTGGTGGGATTCAAGGTCCGGAGAGTACACCAGGATGTCATCCAGGTAGACCACGACACATGTATAGAGGAGGTCCCGGAAAATGTCATTAACAAATTCTTGAAAGACAGCAGGGGCATTACACAGTCCAAAGGGCATTACCAAATATTCAAAATGCCCATCCCGGTTATTAAACGCCGTCTTCCACTCGTCACCTTTGCGGATCCGGATGAGATTGTAAGCACCCCGAAGATCCAGTTTGGAGAACACCTTGGCGCCGCGCAGGCGATCAAAGAGTTCCGTGATCAACGGCAAGGGGTATCGGTTTTTAACCGTGATCTTATTAAGCCCACGATAGTCCATACAGGGACGTAAGGAGCCGTCTTTCTTGGTGACAAAGAAGAATCCTGCACCAGCCGGAGAGGAGGACTTGCGTATGAAACCCCTCTTAAGATTCTCCTTGATGTATTCAGACATAGCAGCCATCTCAGGAACAGAAAGCGGATAGACCCTACCTCTGGGGAGAGTAGCACCCGGAAGGAGATCCACAGGGCAATCATAGGAACGATGTGGAGGTAGTGTCTCAGCTTGTCTCTTGGAAAACACATCTGCGAAGTCCATATACGGATCGGGAAGTCTCTGCAGGGATTTGTGAGACAACGTAGAAGTCCTGACAGGCAGTGGATGAAGGACCCGCATGCAATGTGAGGAACAATCCGGACCCCAACGGAGAATCTCTCCAGAAGACCAGTCCAGAACAGGGGCATGAAGCTGCAGCCAGGGGAGACCCAGCAGTAGAGCAGATGTGCTTTGGGGCAGCACAAAAAAAGAAAGTCTCTCTTGATGTAGGGCACCAACTTGCAGAAGCAGGGGCTCCGTGCGAAACCAGATGGGCACGGAGAGAATCTGACCATTGACCGAGGCAATGGACAATGGCTTCTCGAGACAAACCACCGGGAAGTGATGCTGAGAGACCAAGGCTGCATCCACAAAGTTCGCTGTAGAGCCTGAATCCAGGAAGGCAGAAACCTGGATCTGGGTACCGGTGCCAGCGCTGAGGAGCACGGGAAGAGTCAGACGTGGAGAAGCTGTACTTACACCTAGGGACGCTTCTCCCAAGAAGCCTAGGTGCTGGCGTTTCCCGGACGTTGAGGACGGACAGGACAGGAACTGATGAAGTGCTCTGGGCTGGCACAGTACAGACAGAGGTTCTCCTGTCGTCGTCTTGAACGCTCCTGTAGCGAGAGACGAATTCTGTCCACCTGCATAGGTTCCTCAGCAGACAATTCAGGCGAAGGCTGGAGAGGTCTTTGAAAGGCAGGAGCCAGGCGAGGAAAACGTCTTACCCGGGCTAGAGGGTGCTCGGTGCGGAGTTCCTCGGCGCGTTCCTTGAACCGAACATCAATCCGAGTGGCCAGAGTGATAAGACCACTCAGAGTTGACGGCAGGTCCCGAGCAGCCAGAGCGCCCTTAACCTGCGCAGAGAGTCCCTTCTTAAAGGTAGCGATGAGGGCTGCATCGTTCCAGGCAAGTTCAGAGGCCAGGGTGCGGAACTGAACCGCATACTCTCCCACAGACGAGCTGCCTTGGCGCAGGTTCAGTAAAGCAGTCTCGGCAGAAGAGGCCCGTGCAGGTTCCTCAAATACGGCCCGGAACTCTGCCAGAAAAGCCGTGAGAGTAGTCATGACTGGGTCGCCTCTATCCCAAAGAGGGGCAGCCCAGGCTTTCCCGGAGAGGAGACTGACGAAGAATGCCACCTTAGACCGCTCCGAGACAAATTGCGAAGGCATGAGCTCTATTTGCAGAGAGCACTGAGTTATAAAGCAATCCTTGGGGTCTCCGTCAAACTTGCTGGGCATAGACAGCCGAAGTCGGGGTTCAGCGGCAGGAGGACAGACCGGAACGGCAGGGGTCGCTGGAGCGGGCACAGGAGCCTGTTGCTGTTGCTGGGTGGCTAGCAGCTGTTGCAGCATGGTGGTGACTTGATCCAGCTGTTCACGCTGAGCGGCAATCTCCCGGGATTGCTGGACCACAATGGCGGCAAAGTTGGGACGAGTAGGAAGCGGAACCTCGGCGGGATCCATGGCCGGATCTTACTGTCAGGATCAGTGGATCCTCTGGACCACCGCGGGAGATGTAACTAGCCAACACCCGGAACCGGAGCCTAGCGGCACCTGGTATTCACCAGAGCCCGCCGCAAAGCGGGTTGGACTTGCTGCGGCAGGATACCACTAGGTCGTTCCCAGGTGTGACTAGCCCACGGTGGCAGCCGAGGTCGAGGTACCTTAGCGGATGACAATCTCGTAGACAGGTCCAGGCACAGGGTCAGGGCAGGCGGCAGAGATGCAACGTCAGGTCCAAGTCCGGGGTCAGCAACAGGAGGTCCAGGCAGAAGGGGACGGGAACACAGGCACAGGAACACAGCAACACGGAGGAACACGGGAAACACAGGACTTGGGAGCGGAGACACACAGGAACGCAGGAATACACAGGAACGCAGGAATACACAGGAACGCAGGAATACTCGCTTGGAAGCTTTCTCTAAGGCTATGAGGCACAAAGATCCGGCAAGGGTCACAGGAAGGGGAAGAAACTTATAGCAGGCCAGCGCCCATTATTGGCGCGCTGGCCCTTTAAATCTAAGAGTGACGGCGCGCGCGCGCCCTAGGAGACGGGGACGCGCGCGCCGAGCTGCGGGAGCCAGGGAGGACATCGCGGGAGCCAGGGAAGGTGAGCGGACCCGGGACCGGGGGCAGCAGCAGGAACACGGGTGCGCCCGCGATCCGAGACAGCGATCGCGGGAGCACCCGTGACAGATTAACAACCTCAAAATGTATTTCATAGTATCATAGTATATAAGGCTGGAAGGAGACGAAAGTCCGTCAAGTCCAACCTTTAAGAATTAAATAAATGTTTTATCCCCATAACCCATGATGTTTTTTCTCTCCAGAAAGTCATCCAGGCCTCTCTTGAACATGTACATAGAGTCCGCCATAACAACCTCCTGCGGCAGAGAGTTCCACAGTCTCACTGCTCTTACAGTAAAGTACCTTTGTCTATGTTGATGGTAGAATCGCCTCTCCTCTAGGCGTAGAGGATGCCCCCTTGTCCTGGTCACAGGCCGAGGTATAAAAAGATCTTTGGAGAGATCCTTGTACTGTCCGTTCAGGTATTTGTACATTGTAATGAGGTCTCCCCTCAGTCGTCTTTTTTCTAAACTGAATAATCCCAAATTTTTTAATCTGTCAGTGTATTCTAGTTCCCCCATTCCCCTAATAATCCTGGTTGCTCTCCTCTGCACCCGTTCCAGCTCTACTATATCCTTTTTATACACTGGTGCCCAAAACTGTACACAATATTCCATGTGTGGTCTGACCAGGGATTTGTATAAGGGCAAAACTATGTCTTTATCATGAGAATCTATTCCTCTCTTGATACATCCCATTATTTTATTTGCTTTAGCAGCAGCCTCCTGGCTCTGGTCACTAAAATTAAGTTTACCATCCACCAATACCCCCAAGTCCTTTTCAGCTTCAGTTTTACTAAGTAATTGACCGTTTAGAACATAATTATACTTTTTGTTTCCATGGCCCAAGTGCATAACTTTACATTTATCTACATTAAACCTCATCAACCATTTCTCTGCCCACTCCTCAAGCTTCCACAAATCCCTCTGTAATGCTAGACTATCAGATTAGTCTGACAGGACCGATCTCTCATAAACCCATGCTGACGCTGGGTTATAAGGTTGTGCAAAGTGAGATACTCCAGGATAGCATCTCTGATAAACCCCTCAAATATTTTCCCTACCACAGCAGTTAGACTCACGGGTCTGTAGTTTCCAGGATCGCTATTTGATCCTTTTTTGTATATTGGTACCACATTTGCTATGCGCCATTCCTGTGGAACATAACCAGTCCTAAGTGAATCTTCAAATATTAAAAATAACGGTCTGTCTATCACCGTACATAATTCATGCAGAACCCGGGGGTGTATGCCATCTGGCCCAGGTGATTTATCTATCTTAGTGGTTGCGAGGCGGCGCCGTACCTCTTCCTGGGTTAAACTGTTGACATTATAAAAAGAATTAACATTATTCCTCATTGTGTCTTCCACCAGGGGATTTTCCTGGGTAAAGACAGTTGAGAACTCAAGGTAATCTTGAAATCACATTTTACAGTGATCAGATGATGTATGTGATTTGCAGGTAGAAAAATAATTTTTTTTTAAAAGTTCAAACATTAATATAATTGTAAAAATTCCAGCAGCTTCTCTAAGACTCATCGACAGTAAAGATTTGGAGTTGAGATTGGAACAATAGTGTCTGTCAATTGCACATACATTTCAGAGCAATACGGAAATATTATTATGTGTGACATTTCCTGGAAAATATTATACTACAAGACTGTAGAGAGAAAAAAAAATAGTTACGAAAACATAAAAAATCTTATGGGACCCCTTTTCACAGCTCTATTTAACAATATGCATGTCATAGAAATGCAGGTTTCCCCTTCCTTCCTCCTGTTAAGGGTTCGCACTAATGGTTTTTGTCACTCTCCTCAGCTTTTAATCGCGTCAGTCTGTGTTGAGGGAATATTCCAGCAATTTTTTGTCTGTAATTTAAAAGCATTAAGCCATGTTTAATAATCCGCTGGTCACAGCTGAGTTCTAGAGAAAGAGAAGGGAAGAAATCTACAAGTACATGTTAATGCTGGTGTCTGCAGTCACATCAATACGACCTATTGCATCAGTAAGACATTTCTTTGGTTTGGGGATTTCAATTCATTCATGAAGCCCAGGCTGGTTCCCTCAAAGTGTAATTGGGGATTAATAGACCAAATAAAGGCTTTAATGATGAAATAAGTCATGTATGAAGCTCTGGTATGTCCCAGTTTTCCCAGGATATTTCACCTCTGGTCCCAATTGAAAATCTTACCTTTCTATAGAGTAAGTGTGGTTACCTGATGTATGACTACTAAATAATTGGCTTAGCAGGATCTTCACCTCACATCTTCATTACTACTTGTCGGCTAAAAAGACATTTTTCGATTTTCACTTTCACTCTCCTGGTATTTAACCTACGTCAGGTTGCCCACTGATAGCAAATAATTCATATGTTCTCTGTAAGGAAAAGTTGTGCAATTTTTCAATATACTTTCTGTATCAATTCCTCGCAGATTTCTTCCCCTGGATAGTAATCTGTCCATGGTCTATGATGGACACACATGTGCACGAGTCATTATCACACAGCTCTGATTACTCTCTTTGATATAACGAGTCTTGCACCTGTGTGACATCACATGACCATGGACTGATTTCTATCTACTGTAAGTAAACATAGAAGCTTTCTTTTGCAGAGATCTAGGAAACAGCGAGGAAATGATACACAAAGTATTTTTGAAAAATGTACAACTTTTCAATACACAAACAATATCAATTATTTGCTTTGGATGGCTATATCTGAGGTGCATATTATTGTTAGTTGTGTCTTATGGTCCAAAATATACAGTGCCCTTATATGTTTTATTGCCTCATATACTCGAGTATAAGCCAACCTGAGTATAAGCCGAGGTACCTAATTTTAGCACAAAAAACTGTAGCTCCTGCCCCCAGTATAGCCAGCAACTCCTGCCCACAGTATATAGCCTGAACCCCCCTGCCCCCAGTATGTAGCCTGCAGATCCTGCAACCAGTATATAGCCTGAAGCCCCTGCCCCAGTATATAGCCTGCAGATCCTGCCCCCCAGTATATAGCCTAAAGCCCCTGCCCCCAGTATATAGCCTGATGGTCCTGCCCCCCAGTATATAGTCAGCATCCCCCTGTCCCCAGTATTCAGCCTGAAGCCACTCCCAGAGGAATGCCCAGTCTGTAAGGAAAAAAACAAAATGTGTACTCACCATCTGATCCACCCCACCCCAGGTCCTCTTCTTTCAATGGATGTTCTAGCTCCTTGTCTCCCTGCGGTTCCATCAAACACAACATGACATCAGCTGATTGCTGAAATCATAGTGTGTGCCTATGGCAGAGCACACACTAAAATATCATCAAGCAGCTGAGGGTTGTTTGGCGTCGGAAGTACAATTTTTTTTTTTTATAGACTGGAGCATAAGCCAAGTTAGGTTTATTTTGTGCTGAAACACTCGGCTTATACCCAATTATATACAGTATATATTTTGCTTGATTTTTCTAGTAGATGCCTCTTGATTCTCATGATCATTGCAAATTCTCCCTTGTTCTTGGAAATCCATGGGAAAACCTATTGACTCGAGTATAAGCCGAGGGTGGGAAATGCATTGGTCACAGCCTCCCCAGTATATAGCCTGCCGGACCCTGCCCCATAGTATATAGCCAGCACCTGCCCCCCAGTATATAGCCTGCCAGCCCATATCCCCAGTATATAGCCGGCCCCCTGCCCCAGTATATAGCCAGCCCCCTGCCCCAATATATAGCCATCAGCGGGGGGAAGCCGGAAAGGTGAGTTTTGTTATATTTTTTTTAAGTATAAGCCGAGTTTGGGTTTTAAGCACATTTTTGTGCTGAAAAACTAGGCTTATACTCAAGTATATATGGTATTTATAACAAAGATTATACTAGCCATTAGGTTGGTTTCTCTCCAGTTGTGCAAAACATAACTTCCTGCAATGAGTGTACAAAGAAACTTACACAAGGAGAAACAAAACTAACTTTTTATGGGAACTTTGGAAACCTATTATAAATGCAATAGCAATAAACAAAATGATGCAACAGTGTGCATTGCCTTTAGTAGTGAATCCAACATGTTTATACTTTAAACATAAAGTATATCAATACCATAAAGTATATCAATACAGTGTTATTTACTACAGGTAGAGCAAGATTGATGCCTTATGGTTACTCTGCTACTAAAACAACAGTATTAAACCTTTTGCCTAACTCTGCACTAAAATAAGCAATTCTCTAATTTATTTTTATTAGTTACCTGCAGCTTTTGCCTGCTAGCAGGGGTTTAACCTGCTCTTTCTGCCTTTGTTTGTATTGGTTGCCATAGGAATCTGTATTTAGACACTGAAGAAGAGAGGAGGGTGGGCGATCTATAGCTGCTAAGTGCAGGAGAATATCAGTGCTGGCAGTATGTAAAAAACTCTAGGACCTTGAGTGATGTCATAATCATGTGACTGATCAAATGCTTCAGGTCATCCAATTACAATATGTACATTTCCTGCAGAGGTCATTGAGACATGTACTAGCCTGGCCGAGCATCAGGACCTGAGGCTTCTCCATGCTCCAGTAGCTTTAACAGTGCCACCTCCTTCCTTATGTGTGATGTCAAGCCCATGCGGGGCCCGAGACCCGGATCTTTTATAACCCTAGCAATGCCCCTGTGTGATGTCACATTACTGGTGTTGCTGCAATAGTCAATAAATTATAAAATAACCGAAACTTCCACATTACAAGCACTTCCCGTGACAAGCACATTCTAAGCAAATTACTGACTGCAGGTTAGGCTCGTGCAGGTCTCCATCAGTGAAGAAGATTCTGGCAGGTCCGTAAGTTATTTGTAGTGACCAATTTACATGTTACCAACTCCTACAACCCAAGTGCCAAATGAGCATGGAAGGTTATTACAATATTTACATTGTCTTGACACATTAAAACTGAAATTCATTCTATTTCAGGAGTGTTTTAATTAAGCTATAAAACAAAATAGGTTGGAAGGTTGGTTGTAATAACCATATATCAAAAATGCTTCCGCGTTATATTACAATTACATGTTCCAGGCACCGCTGATAAAAATAGAACCTGCAATAATGTATTACGGAATGGAGACACTGACATTTTTAGAATAATTTTGTGGATTTATTAAATAATGCCTTTGACTTACAAGCACGGTTTCAGCAAGATTGCATTGGGAAGTGTTTCACTGCATCGTCTATATGGGACATCAAGAATAGCCAGTCAAATGAGAGTTGATAATCATGAATGTTAACTCTTTTATCTTTTCTAGTGCTTTGTATCTCAACCTTTTGAAAGTTATATGGAAAAAAGTGTACTCCTGGACAATATATATATTAATATATATATTAATATACTTGTGTGTGTTTTATATGTTAATAAAATAAATCAATAAAGTTCACCTTTTATTTTGAAATTGGAACCATGGAGTGCTGCTTTTATATATTTGTATATTTGCATTAATGAATCTATGGTTGCCATTGTCTGAAACACACAATAGAATTATTGTCAATTATAATTTGTATGAAAGAATAGTCCCAATTTTCAAAGTGAACAGCTTCCCTAATTTCCCTAGAATTAGTGGAGTAGCAGATCAAACATGTACACTACAGCTCCATTCAATGTCTTGATATTTGGTATCAAATAATCTGCCCTAAGTGGTATATTACAATACGGGTTTGGGTTTCTGCTGTCATTCTGGTTGTAGACTTAACACAGTTCAACAGACAGGCTCAAGGCTTTACTTGGTTTTATAGCTACAGTTTAGGCACTCGTTCTCTAAAAGGTTTCTCATCACAGTTTCAGGGGGTGGTTACATATTAATAACCAAGAATTCTTGTATGGATTTGGGTGTGCGGTCTTTTGGAAGAGTTTGATATGTTTTTTGAGGAGACCATGGGTGGAAATTACTATACCCTATCGTACAGTTTGGTGGCGGCTAAAGCATGTATAAAGAGTCCTCCTTTCCAACAGTTTTTCCTGGAATTCCCACATGGCATTTCAGGTGTGATAGGACAGGCATTGTTTGCCGGCTTCCCGGTCTACTGTATTTACTAATAGTCTCCACCAGAAAATTGTCGCTTCTCGACATACTAAGAGACCGCAACTAGAGATGGGTGAATCGATTCTAACGAAGTGGAATTTGTTTTGAATTTCGGGAAAACTTCGGTTCTGCATGAATCCGAAGTTTATGGTGATTCATGGGAATTAATTTTTTTTCCCCTTTATTAGCAAAATGGGCATGAGCACAACATGATACATGGGGCAGAAAACTCTGGGAAAAAGAAAGGAACACCCTCGATCACATGTGCAGACATGTAAGCCAATCAGCGACCGGCAGGCTTATGTGATGTCACAGCCCTTTAAAAACACGCAGTCATTTCCAATCCCGTCATTTCACACTGCATGTGCTGTCTCTAGCGTCTAACTGCTTGTATTCAGTAGCTGATGGAGAGATTAAGTCTGGAGTCCTTAATGAGCAGCTTCCTTTACCCACCTAGTGAGCCACCAGCAGCAGCAGGTTATGGAGCAGACCCTGCACCAGCAGGTGGTGTCCTACTTGGACAGCACTCTACCATCCCAGGTAGAGGATCCCCTTGAAAACTGGGCAGCCAAACTTGATGTGTTTTGCCCCAACTTGCAGAGTTTGCATCAGAGATAAGCCATGATGCCTCCCCCAAACATTAAGAAATTAATCTGGATTCTAACTACCTGCCTCAGCTACTATTCTGATTCTGGCACCCGCCTGATGCCACACATCTGCTGCCATTTGCTCTACCTGCTCCATCTGCCTCCCACCTTCTTTACCAGGGACTGGAATTGTCACCCACCTCCACACTCAGTGTGCCACATCCTGACCTCCCGCTGCTGCTGCCGCCACCTCCACACTTTGTCATTTTGCCACACTGTGGCCTACCATGTTGCTGCCACCTCCAGAATTTGTCATTGTGCCACATCCTGACCTCCTGCTGCTGCTGCCGCAAAATAATCAGTGACATCAATGCAGAATTACTGACGACACTCTCTTCACTCTTTTGGGGGGTTTCTAAATGTATCAGCGTTTAACAGAAGAGGCTCTGTTGTAATCTATGGAATGATCTGATGTCAGCGTAAAAAGAGTGCACTCTTTGGTGTTATAGTGGGATCTTGGCCCTCAACTCAGTCCTTTCGAGCTGGCACAGACGTTACATTGTGAGGCTGCGTTCTTGCTTTGCTTATTTGGTCAAGTTGGCCCCTGTAAGTGCCCATGGAATTGAAGAGTGAAGCGATTCTAAGAGTGGCGGCTGTCATGTGCGTGTCATACTAAAACACAGCATTGTTTGAAGACCAAACCACGCACCTTATGCATATTTGTGCAGGGCACAACGTTCTAGAACACCCTACAGGCTCTCTGCAACCAGGAAATACCTGTATTTTAACGTGATTCATCATGAATCGATTCGGGTCGAATTTTGTCAGAAAATTCGGCAAACTCAGCGAATAAAATTTTTCAAAAATTCTTCCATATCTTTCTAGAACCACTTAGTATATCCCACATGCAAAGCGCCAGATTGGGGAAGATTAAGGGGGATATTTATCAGGACCTCTGTGCACCGCCAGTGGTGCAGAGGCCCTGAAATAATCGCAATGCTAGCTTATTGCTAGCTTCTGCGATTTTTTGCCCCGATCCTCCAAATTCACATCAGTGCAGCGTGAAGGGGCGGCGCGGCTGGCCGAGAGGAGGGCGCGGCCGGACAGGAGTGGGCCGGCGCGGGGCGTTACTGTCCCTGCGCCTGCGCACTTGCTGCTATAAAAAGTTTTTTTCTACGCCAGGCCTCCCACCCCGATACATCAAGAGGCAGAAGCCTCTTGATGTATTGGGCTGCGAATTTGCACCGGCGGGGCTATCACATATATTATAAATACCCCCCTAAGTCTTGTGTTCAAAATGTCAGTATTCATAGTTTCCCTCCATATGTCTGGACATCATACTGACCAAAAGCCTAGAGAATTGACACTGGGGAAGTAGGTATTCAGTAAATATGTAATGTATCTATAAAGTATTTTTTTCTTGATTGAAAAACTGGTAAAATTACATGTACACATTTTAATTATTTGTACATATTTTTCATTTAGATGCTCTATACATTCTTCATTTTCGGATCAAAACAACATTTTTTTCACCTCATTACCCCAGGGTTCTAATTTTCATTATTTCTTATCGTTTTTTTTCCCCATTGCAAATAAGGTTTTCTAAAAAATCCCAAAACAGTTTTCAAAGTAAATAGTTTTCAGTAAATAACTTTTAATTTTTTTTTTTTTTGCTAATATGAAAAAGTCCAAAAAAAAAGATTTTAACTGGGCAATTACATTGCTTCTCTAAACTTTTAGTAGCAAGAGCCCCTGGTGCTGCTAATAAAGCCTATGTCACATTATGATCATTGATCAGTGGTCAGTGTTTTTGATCATTGCATTCTTTGAATCAAAAATATGTTTCTTGTAGCTCGTACACTTTGAAGTTCTAGAATGAGCTTTTCCCATTGATAGCTGTGTCATACACTAGCTTATGACAGCTTTTGAACTTGTATTACATGGTTATAAGAAGTGACATTCATCAACACGATTTCTGTGTGTCACTGCCCTCATTGACCAGCATTGCTTAACATCTGATGTCTGTTAATTCCTGTAGGAACTGATCAGATATTCACTATAGTAATATGGGATGTGCACAGTTAAAGGAAATCTACCACTAGCCCCAGGTAGTTTTTAGGTGATCACACTTACATGCCGGCAGTAAGATCCTGGCTAAGCAACTTATTTTCAGTAACAATTAAAATCTATAAATCTAGAGAAAATTGATTTATAAAAATATGCAAATGAAGATTGGCCGCTCCTGTGAGCTTCATCCAAGCTGCTCGGCGATCGGTCAGCTTATAATTATTCACACCTCTGCAGGTGCTTGTTCCCTCCTCTTCCCTAGCATCACCGTTTCAGGCAGGAGCATGGGAGGAAGGAGAACTACTTGGCACTCGGTCGGCTTATAATTATTCATGGCTCCCATTTCCGTGTGTGAGATCTGGTGACGTCAGGGAGGCGGAGGGAACAAGTACCTCCAGAGGCATGAATAATTATAAGCCGACAGAGTGCCAAGCAGATTGGATGACGCTCACAGAAGAGCCCAAGCTTACGTTGCATATTTTTATATATCCATTTTCTTCTTGTTACTGAAAATATTGGATGATGGATCAAGATCTTACCTAATTAATTACCTAAAAATTACCTGGGGCCAGTGGTAGGTTTCTTTTCATCTACTTATGGACAATATTTTATTTATGGCACATATTGTAAGTAAAATATAGCAATGAAGAAAAGGGAAAACGCTGCATTATTTTTTTTTATACTTTGGCTTTGACACTGGTGAGGGAGTGGGAAATAACCAACAGGCAATATTTAGCAAACTGTTTTATACAAATATTGCAATTTCGTGCATCTTATTTTATCAATAAAGTTTTTCTTTTTTTGTTTGTGATTTCCAGGGACAGGAATTTGGGTACAGCTTGTTTAGTCAGCTGAGGATACCAGCAGCGGGTCCATCAAAAAAAATCTAAATCTAAAAAAATCTACCATCAAAATTCATTATGATAAACCAGAGACACTTACTCATATATCCAGGCACTGTGACTGTCCTAATCTTCTTATATCTGTTATCCATGGTCTTGTACCTTCTAAAATCAACTTTTAAAACTATAGTGATGAGCCATAAGGGCTTAGCAGGTGTTACCCCTTGAAGCTTTAGTTTCACAAACTGTTACACTGTTTCACCAACTCTCTCACTGTGTGAGATTACAACAGGCAAAGGGAGAGGTAAGTGGCAAGGGAGCAGGAGAAAGGGGAAAGTGCTCCAGCACAGTATAACAGCTTGAGAAGCTAAAGTATGAAGGTTCTCTGGTAACGCCCTTCTGGCTCATTTGCATACTTTAAAAGTTGATTTTAGTAGAAAGGAAGCCATCGATAACAAAAATAAGAAAATTGCCACAACCACGGTGCCTGGTTTATCATTCTTCATTTTGATGGTAGATTTCCTTTAAGGTATTTGTGCTTTTATAGCATGTTCCAAAAAACAGTATAATGAATAATGGGTTAGCTTTGATAATATAATATATGTGTTATAACACACAGTGTAAATAAACCTGTGTGATGCTAAGGAACCATACAACCATAAACATGGTTTATTTGCAGGAAGTAGACATAGCAGCTTTCTATAGAAAAACAGCAAGCAAATATAAAACCATAAGGGATACAGAAGTGTATTGGGAAATTTAATAACTTTTCATTACACAATGTTAATTATTAACTGGAATGTGCTTAAAGTGGACAGCCCCTTTAAGTTATACCAGTACAGTGGGAAATCTGCTACTTTATGCCCCTGACAGGTAGCTGGTAAATGGGCAAAAGTACATCAAAAATTGCACAATTTGCCTCAAAAATGATCAAGTAAAATGAGGGAGGTTTTATGGAGCAGTCATTGAGGCTCATAGCAACCTATAACCAACGTTTTATTAGTTGATATAAGGAACATAGACAGCTTTTCCATACCGCAATGGTATGTGCACGTCGTGGTGGATGTTTTCGCTTTTGCCACAATGATTAATGAGCAGAATGGACATTTTCCTTTCACAGCTTATTATAAATAAATGAACAACATCTCCTCCGTCAGACTCATTCTCCCGTCTTTTATGGTACGACTGCTTCCTCGCTGCTCTTTACTGCATTCGTACAGCTCATCTAGTGGCTACATGCCACTTCCTGCAGAGTCTTCTACGCCCTGAGCTTGTATTGTGGCTATTTAGCCTTATGGAGAAGCTTTGTAGTGGGATCCCCTGCAATGCTATAAATAAGTCAGATTGGCCAAGTTGGTAAAAAAAGCACTTTGTTTTAATCCTATGTAAAATATGCAAAGGAATTGATATTGGGCTACAAAGACGCCCATGTGTTAGATTATGAAATATTTAATATTCTGTCATATCAGTCTAAGCATGCGGTGAGGCTACAAATTAGTTGTTATGCAATAGCCATGCATGTAGCTATCTACCAGTCGAAAAAGTTTACCTTAACTTCATGACCTTTGACTTTTTTACCTTGACTGCAGCTGTTGTATTAAATGATGTCTTATTCTTCATGTGTGTGTTCCAAGTATTTTTATTCACCACTAACTGTAGCTCCCGGCTAAACAAAAAATGGGTAAACAAAAAATATTTTATATGTTTCTATCTCTCTCTCTCTGACTGTCTCTCTTTCTCTCTGACTGTCTCTGTGAATGTTTCTGTCTCTGAGTGTCCCTGACTGTCTCCATCTCTGACTGTCTCGGTTACGGAACGTCTCTGTCTCTGTCTTCTCTGCCCCCCAGAGTAGAACCCTGCTACTAGTCTTCCATGTCCCCCTGTCAGGGGTGGATGAAGACTGCCATGGACCCTGGGTTGCATGAATATTATAGCCCCTACAAGTCTGGAATTCACTTGGTACATATGGTACTAGGATCAAGCTTCTTGGGGAGTTGAAGATGTGTCCCTTCTTCTTTCGTTCAATCTGCGGTTGCGAAACCTTTACAGGACCTTCAAAGCTCCTGAAATGGCTCTTGTGTACATGTGCATTGAGAGCAGGAACAGATGTACCAGGATTTCATGGGTGAAGGTCCTTTCAGTATAAAATTTGATGGGTGGTTTGGGTGGATTGGCCCCCTAGAAGGCTTGGCCCCCAGGCTACCAATCATAATGCCTATATTATAATCCACTACTGCCTCCTATCTCTTCTGTTTCTGCCTTCCATATCGCTCTGACACTTGGTTGTTTGGGAGGCCAGCAAACACTGATACACAATCTTCCACTAAATCCACTAAAGGCACAGGATTTAGTAGGACCTTTACCATAGAGCTCAAATGATGAGATCCTTTCAGCTTAATAATAATACAGTGTTCTACTGCATCTGATATCTACCCTATCCACTGAATTCAGTTTTTTTACCACATTTCACAAAATGTTTCTGCTTTGAAGGCAATGAATGTTCTTAGAATCCCCTCTTTTATGTCCAATGTCACCCGTTTAGCTATAACAAAATAGGGGGATGTCACTTCAGTTTACCCAATCTATGGTTCTCCACACTTCAGACACTCTACAGGCCAGAATGTTTCCTATTTTTTAAGAAAAACTATGTCAGGTCTAGACCTGGTGTAGTTTTGCCCATCAGCCCAGCACAGTGGCAGATATTAGGATGCCTAAGCCTTCTGATGTACCTGCTGTGGTGAGAAATCTCCCCCAGCTAAAAATCTGGTCCCTGCCTACTTCTTTAGATGTCTGTAGCTCTGGTTGTGTAGCACGCAGACCTATAGTCATCTGAAAGATGAAATTCTTATAATTAATATGAAGCAATAGCATGTTTCTAGGTGATATACAGTGAACTAAATAAAGAAAGATCCCAGTGCCACAATAATTCAATTAATGAGTACATGTAACAAACAGGTTGGTATTGCTCTCCATACTGACTGACGCGTTTCAGGCAATAAATTATGTGCCCTTGGTCATAGCCTACTCACCAGGACGAAGTGTGCACATATAAATACAATGGTTAATATACAAACTTTGGGTCAAGCCCTCCGCCATAGGGGGTGTGTCAAGCTGAATCGACAGTCATGATCAAACATTATCTATCAAACACATCAATTACAATCTTAAGATACAAAACAAAAATAGCATGGAAATATATTGTAAAACATATTTCTGAAAAGCTACATGAAAATGAAAAAAGAATGATGATGACAGTTCTAAAATATTGATGGAGCTATACTAATATGAGACACAAGCTGAGATATGATAATTATAGACCAGCGATATTAACACTACCTTGACAAAAGAATTTTAAAAAAAGCTTCTTTGTTTTTACAAGCAAAATTTTGTGGCTGCAGTCCAGGCAGCTACGAACCCAATCATGAGAAAATTTTTCAATGAAGTTCAGATGTGGTATGGAGGCTGTTTGGTGAGCTGTATAAGTCCTTTTAATTCTATGAAGCTATACAGTGAAGATAGGAACATATACAATGATGTTACCAGAGCCCCTCCATGCTGTAGCTTCATGCCGAGCCATAGAAACTTATACAAAAATGGAAGGCAGGTCTCAACGCTATAGATAAAACATGCATTAAAAATCGCCACTATTGCCACTCATAGCAGCTGATGTGATGTAAATGCACTTTATCATAGCACATGCTTTCAATATTGAGACAATTAAAATTAAGACAAGGGGGGCCCTGGAATTTTGACATATCCGCCCAATGCCTGTGCATCGCTTTTGTATATGCCAGGCCCTGCAGCTGGTGAGGTTTCAAATATGAAAATTCACCGGCTGCAGTGAGTGTACAGATGCATAGACAGGAACGGCCAGCCCACTCCCTGCTGGCCACGTCCACCGACCTGCCACGCCTCCCTCACTCCCCTGGTGGCGGATTGGGGAAAATAATCACAAGTGTTAGCTCAGAATCCCTTATATCCACCAAGGTGTTTGAAGATAACTCAAATTTTGTAAAATGGTTAAATGATAAATTTGGTTAATTTTAGGATAATGGCCCAAATTTATGAAAACTGGTGCAAAGTGCCTTAGCGCAGTTTGCCTCACTATTGTGTAGTTTGCACCAGATAATCCAATAGTGGCGCATGCTGGAAATCTGGTCTGTTTTCAGGTTGTGCACACAGCTTCACTTTTTTTGCAGCAGAATTGTGGCGCAGCTCAGTAATAAAAGTGGCCCAAACTCCGATTAAGCACCTCCACGCGGCATATACGTCCTCATAGACGGCAATGGCGGCCCGGCGGCAGTACGATGCCACACATGTGTGGCACCGTTCTGCGCCAAACACCGGGAAAAGATAGAGCATGCTCTATCTTTCCCCGTGTGTGCGGCTGTGTGCCGCTGTTCTCTATGGATGGGGGAGGGATCACCCTTACTAACACAATTTATACCAGAATTAGGGATTCCATTAGATATTGCTACAGATTATTGTAAGATATTTGACATTTTTGTGTCCTTGTTTTTTGATCACTTTACTGTGTTATTGAAGTATACTGTGACATGATTTCATAGAATAAAAGTAGAAGTGTAGAGTTAAGACAGATCATTATCGTTACATGTTTCCTATATACTGCATGGTTAAAAATAGTATAGAATTGGAGGTGTATTATAGTAGGAGCTAATGAAGTGACCCCTGCAGATTGTATTAGTTTTACAGTGCACATTGATTTGAACCAGTACCATTTGAGGTCAGAGCTCACAAACAGGAAAATTACATGGTGTGCCTTGCTGACTTTATTAATTCATCCTTGTCTTTCATCTCTGTAATTCAGTCACAAATTATCTATACCACAATGATCGCATCAAAGCTAACTATCATCTGTCCATCATTGCACAGCAGCAATGGTTAATGAAGAATCATTCAGCGTGACCCCGGTCATCTACCTATCTCCGTCTAACTGTCTGCACGTGGATATGTGATTAAATGTCTCATGGTTGAAGTGCAGCAGAATAGTATTTACCATGGCAAACGGTATGTAGCCTCTTATGGTACACAATCCAATATTAGTCTTATTGTTTTACTATAAAAAACATTTTATTAACTTCCATCTCCATTATCTGTAATGTTTTCTCTTTAATTTGGTAAAACATATACCAAATAATTTCATAATATTTATTTTTTATTTAGTTATATAATGTTGTAGATTGTTGTATAGCTCAACACATTTCACAGCACTTTACAAGAATTGTGGTACTTGTCAATAGGGATTAGTGGACCCGAACCACATTGTTCCCTATTTCCCGAACATGGATTTCAGGTTCTCCCCTGATAACACCTGTGATAGATGCTGTTAACTTTCTAAATGAAGCGGCTTTTGCCACTGATTGCTGGTGTTAAATTGTGATGGTGGTGGCATTTTAAAGGTTAAAACACAGCACCAGTCACAGGGGATGGTGTTTTTCAGTTTGAGTGCAAGTACTCTACCCAAACTTTTCTATCAGGTTTGGCCAAACCATTGTGGGTCCACTCATCACTAGTTGTAAGCAGTATGATAACTAGTTTGAGTACTACAGGAATCCATTATTATACTACCCTTAAAAAGAAATATTAATACTAATACTCAAAATTAATGTATAGATTTAGCATGTATAAGGATCTCACATTTTTTATGTTTTTGGTTGTAGAAAATAACGATATGCAACACAACCGTATGCATTTTGCGGTCCCATTTTGTGGCAGTTTTGCAGCTGAAAAAAACTGGCCACGTGTCACCCATATGTCACCCATGTGAGCCGGGGGGAAATGTTTGTGACATTTTGTAATGCAATTTACTAATTAATTCTGAAAGTGAAAGTTGTTAGTAAGTTAAAAATGGCAGTAATATATATCCTTATGAAAACACTTATCATAGCATTAGGAAGACAAGCCCTTTGCATCTGTATACGGTGTTTTCATAAAGATGAAAAATGAATTACTTATCATTACAGTGACAACCTCTACCTCTGCCTGATAGACACAGGGATATGTATATGTCATTTATAGCCTAGTCTAACCTTCATCACACTCTCCTGGAATATATCTTCCCTACACCATACCTTTACTACTTTTAAGGATATGTTACAAATGGATAGAAAGAAAATAACAGGGTAAATGCTACGTTTCAACAACGAATTGGCGTCCTCATCAGGTCAAATACACAAAGACCTGTGCATTCAGCATATCCACCACTTGGAAAATAAATGTCTCAAACACGATTGCTGCATAGGACTTTGTGTATTTGACCTGATGACGACACCCATTCGTTGAAACGTGTTGTCTTACAATATAAACCAACTGGACTTTAATACTCCAGTTCTGATTCCTGTCTTGGATGTAGCTCATCACACATTTACCCTGTTTTTATCTTTCTAAGCATTTGCAAAATCTCCACTGGATCTCATCCAGATCGGGGACTGACACTGCAAAAACAACCTTTTTCCCTACACATATCCTACACCTGTGCACAACCCTAGGCGTCTGGCTCTGAAAAACTTCTCTCAAAATCATTTTACATATCACTACCTCACTTTTAAGGAGAAAGTGGGAAGCAAGGAGAGAAAAGATGTGCTGTAAAGAGTGGATGCTAATATCAAGCTACATGAGAGTGAAGTTAAGGTTAGAATAGGACTATATCAATGTACATAAAAGGGAGAGCAGAAGTAGGGGCTAAAAAGTCTGAAACCCTTTAAAGGGCAGCCATCAACACAATGTACCTACCCAAAACTAATTGCTATGTAGGGCTATGCCAACACATATCAACAATACTTTTAATGGAACTGAAGTTCTTTGGTGGGTCGTTGACAGAACTCCTCAGGGCACCGGCTACATAACAATGCTCCCTGCTACACATAGACTACCCAGAGCCTTCTCCCATTCTCCACCCTTCAGCTGTGTTAATCCTGGGTCAAGCAAGTGTAGAAGAAGTAGCTGGAAAACAAACACAAAGATTTGGGGGATATACCATTGCAAAGCAGCTAGGTTAGTTGTGGTGGCAGATATCCCATGTTCCACCTTCTTTTTATACAGGCTTAAAATGGATGCTCTCTTTAGCAACATTCATTAAAAGTACTGCTAAGAAGACACTGATTTTTTAATTTATTTAAGGCTACATGCACATGTCCGCAACAGCAGACGTGTACCTTGAGCAGCAAGTAGGGAGCGCTACTTATCCCCCCACTCCGCAAATCAGAACAGGACCTTCCCTATCTTTTGCAGATTAGCCACCCGGTTCGGACACAACGCGGTGAGGCACAATGGCCCACATTTACTAAAAACAGTGCAAAATGTTTGCCTGTGTAGTGTGCAGGGAGCGCCAGATTCAGGATTTCTGATGTACGTTCTTAATGAATCTGGTGCTCCCTGCAGTGCTCCAGGGTGCACCAACTTTTTTTTTGGTGCACCTTTAACATATGGAGTTCAACACATTTCTGTCAGACTTTGCATGATCAAAGCGGCTCTCCGTCGACTGAAGCACACTTTTCAATGAATAAATTTGTGTCCTGTGAAAACCAGTGCCTCTGCGACACAAAAGGGTTGAGTGTGACACTAATGTGGTGCGGACACTTCTTTAATACCTGTGTTAGCAGTTTGCATTGAAAAGAACATGTAAAGTCCGCCACAAAACTGGCGCACGTTCTTTAGTAAATCTGGGCCACGGTGTCCCTGCAAAATGTATGACCGTGAGCTAACCAGCCACTAAGTGCGGAGGTCTTAAAAGTCCCTACCTCAGTATAAAAGGGATGGAGTGCTATCTAGCTTTTAGACTGCAGATTTTAATGGAAAAATTTTCAGGCACCATTTATATACATACTCTTGTCTTGTAGTGTATTGGCGCTGACAGTCTATGTATACGCATAGACTCACAGACAGCCTGTTATATCCTGATTCTGGCCGGATCTAGTGGGCAGTTGCTTCTTTGATCAGACCAGAGGCTTTCATGAAGATGGCAACCTCTAAAGGCAGCTATCTCTGACCACATGTGTAAGTATAAGCGCATAGCTGCTAAGTCAGCACCATAGCCATGACATAATAGTGCAGCATGTGTCAGGGAGACCTTTCAGTACATAAACCATTTATAAACCACAGTACAAACAGCTGTTTATTTATGCTAAAATGAGTAAGTAATACATTTAATGTAGTATATACAATATACCTCTTCTTACATGGACTTTTTGACCTGAATTTGCCTTAGACAGCAATATAGAGTATTAGCACAATAGGCATTGTCTTTGTGAGCATGGCACGTCCGGCACCAGTACATGACACGCTACTGCACAATAAGACAGCAGGAGGTTAACTATGGCACTAATGACTTGAATGACTTGAATGGTGAAACTTAAAGGGGTATTCCGGGAATATGAATATCTGATACAAAAACCCATAGTCCTATAAATCAATACAAAAAACTATATAATTAATCTCAAAATGGAGCTTAAATAGTTTACTATTACTATTAGCAACAATTTATGGACTCTCTAAAGAAGGCAGAGTTATCTCCATGATGGCCACCACAGGACACTACAACTCCCATGATCGTTCAGTTCTCAGCAACAGCTATTCCCTCTCATGATCTGCACCTAGTGGTTATGTTACAGACTGTCCTGCTCTGTTACCATAGTAATGATGTAACTGCCATCACTGCACATTACCTCACTGAGATGACGCCTCACCACAACATGGGCCATATTGGATGCACTGTAACCAACCAACTACAGCCTAACATAGGAGTGATCACATGACCTGCCCAGGCAGGCGCACGACATGTGATGTGGACATGTGACCAGTTGCCATGTTTTCTCCACATGGAAAAAAAAATCAATGAATTGATTAAAGGGCCAGTCTTCATTATAGTTTATGTCCATAACATTTTTCTGCTAAGGGGAGCAAAATTTTAAACAAAAACTAAAAACTAAAGACTCATTTTAATATGAATTATACTCATTTCTGGAATATCCCTTTAATTAGCAATTAGTTTTCAATTTTCAATGTTATTGGCTGAATTTCCACTCATTGTAGTGTTCCAAGATTTAGTTTGCTTGGCTAGCGGGATATATTGTGAGCATGACTTTGAGTAAAGTGTATTAATGTAATATATATACATCCCAGTGAAACTCTTTTCACTAATACCTATTACCCTGCGGATTATTGTAGTACATTAAACTTAATTCAGTATTATTAAAATAAGAGTAAATGAATCAGCAAATGTTACCGAAATGTTTTCCCGTGTGAGTCATCTTGTGTCATTAATTCCCCCCTCCCTCTCCTGTTCACACACAAATGAGATTATAGGGTTTCTTTTTGCAATATTTTTCTTAAAGAGCAAAAGCATAAACTGTTTGATAATACATGCAAAAAGGACTTCATTTTATTGTGTGCAATAAAAATGTTATTACAGCTAATAAGCACAAGGAATTTTGTAATGTTTTTGCACTAATGAGCTCTAGGCATTTGGCCGTATTAACTGCGCTCTTTCATTTACGTACAAGTAGAGAAGAAATGAGCAAATGTTGTTAATCTTCTTCTTGTTTATAATAGTTTAGGACCTTTGTTGTTCTTTTCAAGTACTTCGCCTCAAATCACCTTTACTCCCTCTGTATTTCAGAGAACTTATTCAAAAGGCAGAGAACATTTTTGAACAGCCAAGGGTTCACATTTATATTGCATATAAAGAAATACCACACAAACAAAAGAGCATACATTGTCCAAAAAACTGCACAGGACATCAAGCCATAATCACCTATCACATGTTGTACATTTATGTTTGTTATAATAGTAAAACTGATATTAGATACAACTCTTTAACTGCCCTACAGAATGGTTGCCAGCACCTGTGAAGACAGAAATACAGAGGCTGGGATGCTCATCACCCATACATCACACCAAATTATTGCAATTGATGATTCGATTTATGCGCTGATGCAGAGCATCCATGGCCCTGCCCACTACATGACCCCGCAGGACCCACTGCACGGCCCCCTTGCCCTGGCATGTAAGTAGCATAAGAAAGGGAAGGGGGGAGGAAACGAGTAGAAGCCATGATAAATGCCTCAGAGCTCATATTAATGACCTGCGGCAACATAGAAGCAGACACAGCAGAGCAGCAGACAATGGCTCCTGTATATGGTGGTTAATAAGTACATTTTCGAAAGCACAGGGTAAACATTTCGACTCAAAACCGAGTCTACGATATTCACAGTCACAGAGTCACAGAGAGCAAAATTTAGTAATTGTACATACAACGCTGCTGATTCCATTAGCGGACATACATACATACACACACTTACATACACACTCAGCTTTATTATATATTAGAGTAGAACACCTAAAGTTGCTCCACAATGTTACACATTAAAGATGAACCAATCATGCCAGATTGGCTCGTTATGTTTATAAGAATTCTTTACTAAAACAATAATAACAGAAACCATCATAAGTCCATTATAATCAATGGACATTTTAACCTGTGACCTCTGGTGTAGCTTTTTGGTTGCTTTACTTTAACCCCTTAAGGACGCAGCCATTTTACAGCTTAAGGCTCAGTCGCATTTTTTGGATTCTGACATGCGTCGCTTTATATGGTTATAACTTTTGAACACTGTTACTTATCAAAACGATTCTGAGAATGTTTTTTACCCACATGTTGTACTTCATTTTAGTGGTAAATTTTGGCTGATAAGTTTTGCGTTTATTTACAAAAAAAAAGAAAATATGATGAATTTTCTGAAAAATTTGCCATTTTTGAAATTTGAAATCATTGCGTTTTCAGGCAGATAGATGTACCACCTAAATAAATTGCTGAATAACATTTCCCATTTGTCTACGTTACATTTTCACCATTTTTGAAGTGTTTGGATAATTTATTTTGATGTCACGCGGCTTACAAATCGAATAGCGCTTTTCCGGATTTTCAGAATTGACTATTTTGGGGATAAATACAGTTTTGAATGAAAATTTACATATTTAGCATCAACACCCCCTATATAATCAACCCAATTTCAAATCTGCACCCCTCAAGCTATCAGAAACAGATTTTACGAAGATTGTTAACCCCTTGAGATCTTCATAGTAATTACATCAAAATGGCGGCGAAATTTAGAATAGTCAAATTGTGACGGTTATACGTTCATTTAGCCCTAAAATTTACACATTTCCAAAAGATAAAAATACAAAACCCACCATTCAATTTGTTCTACAATTTCTCCCGAGTACA
Source organism: Engystomops pustulosus (assembly GCF_040894005.1). Lineage (NCBI taxonomy): Eukaryota > Metazoa > Chordata > Amphibia > Anura > Leptodactylidae > Engystomops > Engystomops pustulosus. The sequence goes on from NC_092411.1 coordinate 245,584,194, forward strand.
GAAACCCCCCACATGTGGCCGTGACTTGTTTTATGGGCACACAGTGAGGCGCAGAAGGGAAGGAGCACGCTACAGCTGCCAGGATTTTACTTTCCTCATTGGCCTCTTTTGAAGGCTGTAAAATTTTCGCTTTTTCGTTATTAGGACCATGTGATGCCATTTTTTTTGCGGGATGAGATGCTTTTTCCAATGTTACCATTTTGGGGTTGGTATCACCTATTGTTGAAAATGTAGGAACTTCTTTTTGAGAGCAGGAGTAGAAAAGCATCAATTCTCTACTGGTTTTTTTACTTTTTTATTTTGTGGTGTTCACCGTATAGACTAATAATCATATTATCTTCATTCTATGGGTCGATGCGATAACGGGGATACCAGACACGAATATATTTTCTTGCGTTTTACTAAATTTGTAAAATAAAACCCTATTGTGGGGAAAAATCTATCATTTTTGTATTGCCATCTTCCAAGTGGCATACTTTGTTACGTTTTTGGCTACGGAGCTGGTTGATGGCTTGTTTTTTGCGGGACACATTGTACTTTGCACCAGTATCATTCTAGAGTACATATGTTTTTTTGATCACTTTTTATAGCATTTTTTGTGGGATTGAATAGGTAAAAATCATTATTTTTGGAGGGTTTATAACAGTTTTCTTTTACGGCGTTCATCGTGCGGGTTCAATAATTATTTATTTTTATTCTACGGGTTGTTACGGACGCGGTGATACTATATATGTGGGGTATGTGTTATGATTTAGACTTTTTTTCAGTTATATGTCTCTTTAAATGTTTTGGGGCTTTTGGGCATTTTTGGTGATTTATTACTTTATTTTTTTATTGAATAATTTTTTTTTTTACTTTTTCACTTTTTCCACCATGGGAAATGAACAAGCAATAATCTGATTGCTTGTTCATAATAATACCCTGCAATACTTATGTATTGCAGGGCATTATCAGTGTCAGCCTATGCACTTGCATAGGCTGGCACTGTGCCAGTAAGATGACGTCATAGACGCCATCTTACCGGCAGTTCCTGCAGGTAACACTGGGGTCCAGTTCGGACCCCAGTGATACCGTAGCAATGATCGGTGCCCCCCGAAAATGATTCGGGGGGGCCGATCGTGGGGGAAAGACCCCCCAGATGCATGTTAGATGCTGCGGTCGCGATGACCGCGGCATTTAACGGGTTAATCACCCGCGATCAGAGACAACTCCGATCGCGGGTGTTACACTGGGGTGCCGGCTATCAGTCACAGCCAGCACCCCGTGTTTCCCGATGTCGGTTCGGCTCAAATCTTGAGCTGAACCGGCATCGGCTCAGCGTCCGATATATCGGACGCTGAGCGTTAAGTCACTGAGCTCAGCGTCCGATATATCGGACGCTGAGCGTTAAGAGGTTAATCCCAAGCTGCAATGATCAGCTGTAAGGTGTCTGTAATGAAGTTTTTTTATAACCCTTGTTACCATTACAGCAAAAAAAAAAATTGAAACTCCAATCATCACAGGGGCAATTTTTTTTTCTATTTTAAAAAATACCTGTTCCGACTTGCATACAAATTCAATATGAGTACAAACCTAAAGAACCTATCCTGTGCGTAACCCGGGGACTACCTGTAAATATGATCCATTTGGAACAAAAATCCTAAACTATTTGATACAATGCCTGAAAAACGGCAGATTCATAAAAAATCTATGACAAATTTATTTGCTCATCTCTATATTAGATCAAAACAAATATGTAAGAGACTGGATTTTTTATTGAACTTTCCCATTCTTACACTGATGGTTTTATTGTATTACCTGCAGTTATACACTGAAAGTCCTTATTATCTTGTTTCCGATATTTCAGAGTCTTATGCTTCCTATGAAAGATCTACTGCATTTTCTGTGATTTTTATATGTGAAACTGACCAGTATCATATTTATAAAAAAAATGTGACGGTTTTTAGACCTAATGGTGAATGGTAAGAAGTGAAGGAGCATTCAAAATGAGGAACTGTCATATAGAAATGAAGCGCACAATATTGCCGTTTTGTTCCAGTTTCTATGGATCAATATCATCCGGAAGTTCTTGCATTAAAAGGTTGAATCACTTTCACAGGAGCACAAGCTTGATCATGCCATTAGTCTCCAACTTCATAAAGAATCATTGTCCCCTAGAGTGTAAAAGCCCCAAGGATGGAACCTTTACCTGTTATTTCACTGATCCATATATAGATGTTGTCAGAAGGACACAAGCTCTGTGTGTCCTCTCTTATATGATTCACGTCAAACGCCATCATGTTTTACTTTCTTTGTTTTAAGCTTTTTAACCCCTTATTGCTGTATTTTCTACATTAATACCAAGGCCCTTTAACTTTTATAATTTTTAAGTTACTATAGCTTTATGGGGTCTTGTTTTTTTGGGGGATGAAATATATATTTTAATAGCACAATTTTGGGATCCATATGCCCTACTCGTGAACTTTTATTAACTCTTTCTGTGCAGTATATTCAAATCTGGTGTTTTTTGTAATAAAAATATTCTTTCAAATCTAAATAAAATAATAACTTTTTTCTCAGGGTCAATACGCAGAGAGTGATACCAAATTAATAGGGATTTTTTTTTTAATGACCTTCCTTTGCATGATCAAATACTTTTAAGGCATCAATCCTACTTTGATGTTGTCAATTTTTTGGAATAATTATACTTTAATGTTTGGATATCATTTTCTTTTAATGCTAATAGCATGTTATAATATGGGTAAGAGGTAGAAATTAATAAAAGTTGGATTCTATTTATTTAATGGGAGTAAATCTTGAGTGCTTAGAGTAAACTTGAAACAAACTATGGGGGACTATGGAGGACATTTATCAGGGCTTGTTCACCAGTTTTGTGGCATACAAGCCCTGAAGTAATTGCAATTTCTGGAAAACCAGGAGGAATTGTGATTACTACCCTCAACCTCCACACAAAGTGAGCTTGGAGGAAAATAAAGGGTGCAGGGCCAGTGGTGTAGGGGGCCAGTGTGTAGGAGCAGGAACTTGCTACAGCAAGCGATCTTTCACAGATAAAAGATCGTGGGCTGTGGCGGTATCATTTGCTAGGTAGGACCTGGCATATGATTTTACTCTTAACAGCCGTCCTGCTGACAAAGGCATGAGTGCTGGCATATGATAAATCTGCCCTTATACACTCACCGGCCACTTTATTAGGTACACCTGTCCAACTGCTCGTTAACACTTAATTTCTGATCAGCCAATCACATGGCAGCAACTCAGTGCATTTACAGCTCCAGCTCATCCTGCCGGGCGCTGTAATTTTACTGGTCTGATGAAGGGTCACCATCCCGAAACGCGTAACCAATGTACCTATGTTTGAAACCAAATTTTAACCATTTATAATAAATACTTACCTTGCTTCTACACCAATTCGTGGTTTTGGTAAAAACCTTCTCGGTTACAAGCGCACCCATCTGTAGCGCCATTTTTCCTCTACCAATACTCTTGTGCTTACGGTTCCAATGGATACCGGTTTTCGGAGCGCTTGGGAAGCTGCTGAAGTAACCTGAAGAAGGTTCCACCAATAAGGATAACCGAGATCCCTACATCTATATCTGCAATTAAGCCAGGTGGCCACCAGGTGAGCACCTTCTATCTCTTACCTGGAAACAAACCATTCAAAACGTTATCACACGAGGCGCCGTCCTCTTCGGTTGTGTTTTTTGTTCTTTCCTCTGAAGGCAAAAGGGGGTCCAACCCGTTACTAGCATGGTGTACCTAATAAAGTGGCCGGTGAGTGTATGTAGATGTTGCCTTTATTAGACCTGAACACTGATGATGTTGCCAATGTCAGTGAATAAAAAATCCTTTCCTTTTTTGTAACATCTGGTTTTGTCAAATTGTCCATTTAGGAAATTCACTCCAGCCCCCTCCTTGAGTAGAAAATTTATGGCTTATTTTTGCGACTTTTTAACAGAAAGTCTCAAATCCAATGCAGAAACTGATAAGACTGCAGTAATTGGGGTCCAGAAGACATTTTTCCCTACTAGGGACTTTTTTTTTTATATTTCCAGGATCAACAGTGTAGGATTTGAATGTCTTTTTTCAACCTCATCTACTCTTATTTTATGTAAATTATGTAAATGACCCTGTGCGGCTCCAAGCTCCTTTACCTTTATGGAGCTTAGAGTACCTCAGGCTCATTGCATGATTTTTAAAGCCTTTTTTTCTTAAAAAGCAGGGCATAAGAAGCTTAAAGGGAGCCTACCACAACAAATCTACCTTAAAAGGTAGAACAGGTGGTAGGTACATGTATTGTAGGTGAGGATAGCCCTTTTTAGAGCCAATCCTCACGTCCCCGCTATCTTTTTAAAATCTTTATTGTCCTAATATGTACATTTTCTAAAGAGGCTACTGGAGCGTGGAGTAGCCGGACATGAGGCTACACGTCTCAGCTAATCCCCGCCCCAATAGCCTCTTTGTTCCTCCTACCTTGGCATCTTCGGCGCGCAGCTCCACCGAGCATGCGCAGAACACCGGCTTCTCGGACGAGGGTGCATAGTCACGAGGAGCTGCGCAACGAAGATTTCAGGGTAGGAGGAACAAAGAGGCTACTGTCGCGTGGAGTAGCCGCGACGTCTGGCCTCATGTCCGGCTACTCCACACCCCAGAAGCCTCTTTAAAAATTTACATATTAGGGCAATAAAGATTTTTAAAAGATAGTGGGGATGTGAGGATTAGCTCTTAAAAGGGCTGTCCTCACGTCCAATACTTGCACTTGTTCTACCTTTATAGGTAAATTCGTGGTGGTAGGTTCCCTTTAAAGAAGTGCAGATCCTGCCAGTGGGGACAAACACCAGCATGTAAGTGTGCTTGATTTGGTGGTCCTGGTGGTAGATGTCCTTTAACTATATGTAGTGATACTGATTGAGTGATAACTGGCTCCAGCTATAATCCTACAATACAGTGAGTCGTATGCAATGTTGTTGAATGCTGCCATCACTCAATAGTTAAAATTTATCAGACGGGAAGAAAGCACTCTAGATCATGCGAAGCCAACCAAATATATGCTAACATGCTGCATATCTACTATGAGCATCTCCCTAGGTAATGAGTTTATTGTACCTTTTCTTTATTAGAATTCTAAATAAATAATAGCAATATACAGTATATGTACATATCTACCAATCATGAATAACCATATTACTTGCAACATATGTAAATTTTAAGAAAAGTTCCTTGAACACAAATATACACAGCATTGTAGACTTGCATTTAATATATACAGGCTGTGGCTTCCTGCAAGAAATGGCTGGTGCCTGATGGAGAATAACACAATTTCCCTTCACTTACAATCTAGTCTAGACAGAATTGAATACCCTGAAGAATCCTAGATGGATATGATGTGAAATCTTGGACAACGTGTATTTGAACTTGGATTAGAAAGGTCTTTTTGATGGAGTTCATATGAAAGCAACTTGGAGTCCAAAGTGTCTATGCAAAACCATTAATCTCAAAATGTGTCTAAACACTATGCTGGAGACAGGCAGCAATTTACAACTCTCTGTGACAGACAAATAGCCAGGAGAGCACTGCCATTTAACCCCAGTGATTTTGCTGGGAGACAACAGAAAGGTTTTTACTCTCGTTGTGTGACAAACCTACAATATTTGTCAATATTGTAAAACAATCTCGCAGAGTGAAAAGTTTAATATCCAAGTGGCAGAGCTGTGTTCAAGGAGTCCCAACCTTTGTAAATGATTCCCTTCTATTTCATTTAGGATTTGTCCCTCTTGTCACTGTCTACAGATGAGATATTTATTTGTAGAGAATATTACAGACTTGCATGGGCAACAACACCCACCGCCCCTTTGGAGATTAGTTCTAGTGGCGACAATGAATTTCACTATTCTGGGAGGTCGTGAAAACTTCAAATATTGTTAATGTTATTTTTTTACGATTTTCTTTTATAAGTTCTTCCATGTAGAATAGTTTGTGCTGCTGTAGGTTTGTGTTTATTTGGTGAATTATATCTGCTGCCTGGAAGCAATTGGTCAATATAAACGCCTACAGCTCTTTCTAGTCGCTATACAAAGTAAGGCTTCACATGAAGGTGTTCAGCAGTGTATTTGAAAGTCTTCTGAGGTTCATCCACTTCAGCCAGGAAAAGACAGGACTCTTTCCATACCTTGAGCATATTTTGCCTAATGATTCAACTCTGTGAGGTGAATAGTCTACTCACACACTGTATGTAAAGAGTTAAAATGAACCTGTCCGGGAGATCTAGCCCCCCAACCAAAGGTCCGACCTCATAACGAAGACCCAAGGCTGTCATGGTAACCAATTGCCACCCCCCCGATGACGTTCGGGGAGCGACAATTGGATGAAACATGCCGGCGCCCAAGAGCCGCCATGTTTTAAGTGCCGCCGGTGACTTTGCTGGCGGAAAAAAAGAGGTTATCACCCACGATCGGTGCAAGCACCAACCGTAGGTGATAGCGATGGGTCTTTGCTGCAATATGCAGCATAGCCCATCTCTGTATGAAGAGGGCTTCGCCCGTGAGCCTTCTTCATTCATCCTTCATAGCTCTGCGGTGGATATATCCGTCGCAGAGCGTGAAGGGGTTAATGATAAATCTGATGTAGCACAAGACTAGTGTTGTAGGAGCCTGCAACATATTAATAAATCTCCCAATAGTTTCATTCATAATTAGCCATATACAGTAGTTTACAATATAAGTGCCTCATTGTGTTCATTTACACTAAAATTATTTGGGGGCCATGGACTTTGCCTAAAGGTACCTATTGCAATTTGCTACTGAGGTCAATCTGGAAATCAAGTTTGGATATTTTACAAAATAACTGTACATGTGAAGAAGTTGTACAGGATGCAACCAAGGGTTACATGGAAGTTTGGGTGCATCCTCTATGTCGACAAGCGACAAAGACAAATGAGGTACAAAAAATAGTCTCACAACAGGCGCAAAAAGAGCGCAGAGAAGGGAGAAATAAGATAAATGACTCCCATATTGTTTGACTTAAAAGGATTTTCTATTTATAAAAAAGACAGCCCCTGTAAGTCATAAAAAATGGAAAAGGTTAAGAAGAAAACACTGGATTTAGCACCAGTCATTCCCTGGAGTACGTGTAGTGCCATGCAGCACATGACTACTACAGCCAATCAGCAGCCGTAGGTAAGTACCAGGCTTACAATGATTCAGGATCCAATAATTCGACATGAGACAACTGATAGGTTGATCTCGCCCTGCCATGGTCCTGCTATGGATCCTGAATGTAATAAAAGTGAGTTCTGCTTAACTATTTTTGTTGTTTTTTATTTTATACCCCAGACCGGCATTTCTATTTTGTTGAACTGTAACTGCTCTACCACTTTAATGTATATAGCTTGCTGGTCAAACAGCATCTTGACATAGTGTGATTATTTTCTCCTTTCTAATGTGTTTTGATTTCCATGTTGTTTATGTCATTTGACTAATTCTGTCTATTTGCTTGTGATTCCGAAACTCCCTTACGTTTCCTATATTTATCCCTGTGGTGTTCATTTCTAATCTCCGAGGTCTTAGCTCCGTTCACTTTTCTAGGTCCATTTGTGTTTTGCAGCCTCCTTATCCAGTGCCTTTTGTAATGTGAATTCTCAGCAGTTGGTCTACAAATCAAAGGCACCGTGTTCAGTATCTGAGATTTTTTAGGGCTCTGGTGTCAGCACCAGAAATACCTCCTGATGATGGTTGTCACTGGGGGCGAATGAAGCCTTCTCATTCAGAACTGTCTTCAGAAATCAGCCATATCTGATGGCTCCTTTGAATCAAAAGAGAAAGTATGGCAGCATACAGCAAGCATAGCTCTTATGGTGGACTTTGTTGTTGAAAGAAACGAAGTGAGGACTGGGACAAGAATAAGAATCTCAGTGGGGACCCCAAATTGCTTTCAGATATTATTAATCTTTTTTTTGTGCCTTGGATTTGTTTTTAAGTGAGTCACTGAAATCTTTTGTGAAGGATAAAAGAAATGTATATCTATAATACAAGTTGTTCCTATATGAAATACTGTTCCGTAGTCAGTGTGTATGTGAACGTTTAAGTACCATGACAGAACTTAATATAGTTTGAAACAGACTGTTAATTTTCCAGACCCCTGGGGGAGGGCTCATAGATTGTGACAGCCATGGAATATTCATATGTCAAAAACGTTCCCCTGTTTCAAGGGGCGACTTACTCCGCAGAATAACAACCAAAGAATAATCACGTTTCTTTTCTAAAGTAATACACCTGTCCCCATATTTTCTTCAATGAACTGCCTGTCGATATTGGATCTAACCCATCCTTGAACTACAAAGAATGCAAATGTACAGGGAAGGGTCAATAGTTTGATTATGGTTATAGGTCATTATACTGGGGCTTTATTGACAGCAGCGAGCTCCTTTCACAAAACAAATCAGGCAAAATGTGCTACTTGCATGTTAATATCCTCGAGTGTGTGTTCAATGTTATTTACACACATGCTGGTTTTAAAGGGCTCAATCCCTGCAATCTATTAATCCTGTGCTTATTTCTATTATGTCCTGTTGTCTGGTGTTCAGGAAAAATGTAACATGGTAATAAACTTTTTCTTATTAACATTTATTGGTCACGTTCAGTCAGTAGACTAGAGGGTGGCATAGTGTAAAAAGCAGGGGTGGGAGAGGCAGGGACCCGTAGCAGACTTCTAAGTGGGATCCCTCTTCTCCCTTAAAAAATATACAAATTTTGTTACAATCACATACATTTATATACTCATATATACACACATTTTATACTTATATACATATACATACAGTATACACACCCCACATATACATAATACAGAAAATAAAAACAGTACCATACAGACCACTTGCACAACACACACAAATACATAATCAGTAATAATAATACTTCCTTTATTTATATAGCCCCCACAGATTCCACACCACTTTCCAAATTAGTCCCTGTGTGGCTTACAATTAAATCAGTCTACCAGCATGTTTTTTGGAGTGTAGGAAGGAACAAGCGGAAACTCATGCAAACACAGAGAGAACGTACAAACTCTTTGAAGATGTTGACTTATATAGGACTTGAATCCAGGACCTCAGCGATGCAAGGCAGCAGTGCTAGTCACTGAGCCACTGTGCTGCTCACAAATAGCATATGCACACTAAATACCCCAAATGCTAGGGCCCCTGACTCCTGGAAAAAAAGGAATAATATGTAGATACCAAAAAAAAAAAAGAAGTTTCACTTCTTCTGTCACTTGTTGGATCAACTTTGATCAAGATTTTATCCTGCAAAGAAGAACATTTCAGATCATCTTACTCAGGGCCGGCGCAAGCATCCGGCAAACCCGGGCAAGTGCCGGGGCCCACAGCTGCTGGGAGGGCCCACTCGTGGCCAAACCCAAGCAGCCTGGCCGTGCCGGGTGCTGGCGCCGTAATGCGGCACTCCATGTGCTGCAGGACCCCGCTGTGAATCTCTGCATGGCTGCGATCACACGTTCCGCTAGCATTGCTTGCATGTGGGCTCTATTTAATGTATTGGGGGTGAGGAGGGGGCTGCATATAATGTATTGGAGATGAGGAGGGGGCTGCATTTAATGTATTGGGAGTGAGGAGGGGGCTGCATATAATGTATTGGGGGTGCGGAGGGGGCTCCATTTAATGTATTGGGGGTGAGAAGGGGGCTCCATTTAATGTATTGGGGGTGAGGAGGGGGCTGCATATAATGTATTGGGGGTGAGGAGGGGGCTGCATTTAATGTATTGGGGGTGAGGAAGGGGCTGCATATAATGTATTGGAGATGAGGAGGGGGCTGCATTTAATGTATTGGGAGTGAGGAGGGGGCTGCATATAATGTATTGGGGGTTAGGAGGGGGCTCCATTTAATGTATTGGGGGTGAGAAGGGGGCTCCATTTAATGTATTGGGGGTGAGGAGGGGGCTGCATATAATGTATTGGGGGTGAGAAGGGGGCTTTCATATAATGTATTGGGGGTGAGGAAGGGGCTGCATTTAATGTATGTACATGCCGTTACGCAAGTTTACTGCAAAGGGGCAGTATTCCTGGAGCCGGCCCTGATCTTACTGTATGTTTTATGATTTGCTATAGCTATTTTTATGTGTGGAGTGTTTACCTATTTGCATGCTTCCATGGTGATATGTTTTTGATAAATGTATTGTATTAGGCCTCCTTCACATAGCCTACTGTATAAGCAATACAATGATGTAACTATGTCCTAATAAAGCACATAGGAGCACAAAGATTAAGCACTTGCTTTTGTGGCTGTTTTGACAGATTTACAGAGTGGCAGCACCACAAATGCCCCAACCTATTTGTGTTGCTCACTTTTGATGCAGCTTTTATTCCCGACACTTTTCCCACACTTATGGTTTCCTGATATCTTTTTTGGTGATACATTTTTACCTATTGCAGTGTGCCAAATACAGGTCAAGTGCGAAGATACAAAATCAAACACTGCAAAACGCTACTAAAATTGGATGCCAGAAAAGAGACCTTGCACCACACATTAATACATCTGTCCCAGCGGCGTGTGGATTCCTAGATGGTGGTTTGTTCTCTCGATACAACTTTAACGTGCAAAGCGATCAACGAGTTGCGATGCAGCGCGTCTTAGTGTGATCTTAGTGATCTGATAAAACAAGTCTTGTTGCAACAATTAAAACCAACTTGAATTGATGACGAAAACAGGGCAGCAATCCAGGAGTGAAGCCAGCCCTTCTGTTTACCCACAGGTTGTTTCCCTCCTGGGTTGACTTGTTTTATCAGATCATGACTCGGACGTGCTGCGTCGAAGCACGTTGATTGCTTTGTACATAAAGTTGTATTGTTCCTGAGATGCTAATAAAGAAGACTGCTTTTATTTCTACCCTGGTGGCTTCTTGTGGTGCTGAGTACGCTCTACTTGCTTTGTTTGTATTTCACGGCTATCTATTCAGCTACGTGCACTGAGGCTGATACCAATGGACTTCGAAACCATCACTACTGGGGTGAGCTGGATATATACCTACTTATTTTACTTTTGTTGAGATATGAAGTAAGTTCCAGTTATCACAAGTACCACGGCTTGTATTTGATCATTGAAGGAATCATTGGAAGGCGATCTCCAGTCGGGAGAATCAGAATTCTTATTGGGGCTTATTAACTACGGGTCGCAAATAGCACTTTCGTTGGACTGTTCACCGTTTATGGGATTTGCGCAGGTTATTTAACAGGTGTCTGTAATGGGATTGTGTTGCGCATAATCGGGCTTTCCCGCAGTGGCTTTCCCGCAACAGAAATCGGGGGATGTGCCATCGGAGAATGCGACTGATTCGGACTGAGGCGGTATTTAAGATTCAAATTGTGTCGCAAGACAATGCATTAACATAAACTGGGAAGAAGATGGTGAACTCTGGCAGATCAAAGGAGGGAACTTTCGGTGAGTAAGTGGCACCTGGTCTTCACCAGAGCCCGCCACAAAGCGGGTTGGATTTGCTGCGGCAGGGTACCACTAGGACGTTCCACAGGTGCAACTAGCCCGTGGTGGCAGCCGAGGTCAAGGTACCTTAACGGAAGACAGCCTCGTGGTCGGGTCTAGGCACAGGGTCAAGGCAGGCGGCGGAGATGCAGGGTCAAGTCTGGGATCAGAAACGGGAGGTCCAGGCAGATGGAAATGGGAACACAGGCACATGGGACACAGGAACACAGCAACACGGAGGAACTCTGGTAACATGGCGACACAGGGCTCAGGAGCAGGAACACACAGGAATGAAGGAATACACAGGAACGCAGGAATACACAGGAATGCAGGAATACTCGCATGGAAGCTTTCTCTCAGGCTTTGAGGCACAAAGATCCGGCAAGGGTCACAGGAAGGGGCAGGAACTTATGGCAGGCCAGCACATGCCCTAGGAGACGGGGACTCACGTGCTGAGCCACGGGCCCCGGAGAGGCCGCCGCTGGAGCCAGGGGAGGTAAGTTCTGCCGGGATCCGGGGGCACATGCAGGGACACGGGTGCTCCCGAGATCCGAGACAGGGATCGCGGGAGCACCCGTGACGCCGGGTCAGTAAATGTGCCCTATTCTTTTTCTTTTTTTAATGAAGTTTCCTGTTCTATAACAGCAAGTACAGTTCTAGAAAACCATAGAGAATTTTGAATACACAGAAAGTATATTGGAAAATTGTATAACTTTTATTACCCAAAGATTTTTTTAATATTTTTCTCAAAGTGGACAACCCCTTTATGTTACCATTTTATTTATGACCAATGCACTATAATTGGTCAGTGCTCTTTTTCCTATAGAATACAGTATAATAATCTCCATGTAAGACTTTATGGCATAACCATGGTGCAGCACATAAATAGTGCGATGTGCAGTGTTCAGCGCTACAAATTGGAGGTCTTCAAGGTGTTACATGCTTGCCTTTTTTCTGGGAATAATGTCATAATTTTACAGGCATATTAGATTTCACTAAAAAAATATAAAAATCCCAGCCAGGCTACTTAATTTCTAAATGAACAAATATATCACAGAGATAATATTGCTATTGCTAAGTGACGTTAATTGGGGTGGTTGTGATGCATGTAGAAGAAGTAAGATATTATTCTGACCACAAATGAAAAATAATGACTGTTAATCTAATACTATTCGCAGGCCTACGCTCCGTTACTGGATTATTGCAATCTCTCTTTTGCATTTTAAATGAACATATAAACTATATCATTCAGATTGTTTAGGCTTAAATATTCACGCAAGGGCATGCAGATACAAAATTGTTTCATTATTATAAAATGAACAGTTCTATCTATCTACAACATCTATCTATAAAACAAAACTTTGAAAAGTGATGGCCCTGACATCGGCTCTGGCACTTATCTACCTAGATACACAATTCTCTGGTTTTTGTGCTTATTTTTGTCTTTGACCTTTGTTACTATTGTTGCAGGTATATGTAGCTTATATGACATTTATACGAACCCTTTATGCTATCCGTAATCCACATATTTAAGATTTATATGATATTAATGACTTTTTACCAATAATTTAAAGAGCCACTTCCACTAACACTATCACTATCACTAACAGTCTACAGTAAACCCTCATCTATTACATGCCAGTCATGTTCTACATTAAAGTTTTCATTTTTTATTTATCAAATCATAAATCAAACAATGGTTTGTATTTGTAACTAAGATGTTCTTCCAGAGCTAGGACCTGCGTGGCATGTTGTACGAATGTGCTAAAATAAGTCATATGGGAAAACCTATTTAAATGTCATGGGCTGCAATATCAGGTACAGCCTGTGAAGGAACATTCTCTAATACATCAGTAATACCTTTCCTCAAAGACATTTCATCCTAACCAGCAAACTGCTTTTATATAGGTGGTCACACTTGCTGATGATCCGTTATTTCAGGTTTGATTAGCAGCACCTTACTACAGGTGGTCCCCTACACCTGACTTGCAGATGACCCCTACTTGTAAACGGATCTCTGGATTTGGTAGTTTATTGTACTTTAGCCATAGGCTACAAAGATCAGCTGTAACAGTTATCAGAGGTTTCTGCAATGAATCTTTATTGATAATCCTGGTTTCTTATAACTCTTTAACATTTTTAAAATCCAATTGTCACAAATATTTTAACCAGGGTTAAAATGATAAAATATACATACAAATTCAACTTAAGAAATAACCTACAGAACCTATCTTGTATGTAACCTGGAGACTGCCTGTACTACTATTCACTCTTCAAATTCCAATGGAAATGATGGGGGTGTGCAAAATTTTTCAATGATTCCAAATGTTTTCCTAGTTTTTCTTAATTCAGTGGTAACAGTGGAATCCTTTGTAAAAAAAAATTTAATTGTACAAAAAACCATAGAATAAAAAAATGCTGTGTTTTTTTTCTTATAAGTGTAGCTAAATGTATTTAAGATTAAAGAAGATCTACAAAATGATGCCTGATAAACTGCACTTACTCATTGATCTAGGCCCCATCACTGTGGTTATCTTCTTATATTTGTTATCCGTGGTTTCCTTCCTTCTAAAATAAACATTTAAATTTATGCGAATGAGCCTGAGGGCACTGATGGGTGTTTCCAGAGCCCCTCAGGGCTGTTATTTCACAAGCCATTTCACAAGGTTTTCCCTTTCCTTGTATTTCCTGCTGCTGCAAGATTACAAAGGCAGGGGGAGGAGGGAGAGAGAAGGGGGTTGGGAGATATATATTTATGCTCATTGTAACAGCCAGTGATGCTGCAGCACTAAGGGGTTAAGGAAACACCCACCAGAGCCACCCTGGCTCATTTGCATAATTGTAATTGTTAATTTTAGAAAAAAAAGGAGACAAAGGATAACAAATATAGGAAGATTACCACAGTCATGATGCCTGGATCTATGAGTAAGTTTCCCTGGTTTATCATGTTTGTGAAAATGTGAAAAAGTCCATTTTCACATCTCAATGGCACAATGTTTCGCAATAGGAAGAATGTTTGGCAATATTTTTTAAATTCTATTCAGACATAACTATATAAATTTGGTATCTCCATGATTGTTCTGACCTTAAAAAAATTAAAAGGCATGTGTCATTTGCAGGGCACAGTCAAGGTTATAAAAACAAAGGCTGCTAGAATATGGCGCAAATACATTTTACTGCATTTTTCTATCTTCCCAGTAGATTATGTTTTGTGCCACTAGGAAGCAAAAATTGTTCTACAGATTATGACTTCATACTCCTCTGAAAACAGAAATAACAAAAAAAGTAATGGAATTTTGATTGAGAGTAAAAATATAGAAAAAAAGCCCAATAAGGAAGTGGTTCTTAAATTAAATCAACCACTATTATACAGTGGTTATGAGCAGGTCCTACTCCAGACTTTATTTGTGGCATGGATGTACAGCTCTGCATAGGAAGGGTGAGCAGTAGAGATGGGCGAATTTGTTGAAATTCTGTTCCACCTGATTCGATTGGAAAAATTTGATTGGTCCCAAATCGAATCATGACGAATCACGTTAAAAACAGGTATTTCCTGGGTGCAGAGAGCCTGTATGGTGTTGTAGAACGTTGTGCCATGCTCAATTATGCATAGGGAGCGTGGTTTGGTCTTCAAACAATGCTGTGTTTTAGTATGACGCGCACATGACAGACGCTGCTCTTAGAATCACTTCACTCTTCAATTCCATGTGCACTTACAGTGGCCAACTTCACCAAATAAGTGAAGTGGGAACACAGCCTGATAGCTTGAAAGGACTGAGCTGAGGGCCAAGATCCCACTATAACATCAAAGAATGCACTCTGTTTACACTGACATTAGATGAATCCATAGATTATGACAGAACCTGTTCTGTAAAATGCGGATACATGTAGAAACCCTTCAAAAGAGTGGAGAGGGTGTCAGCAGTAATTTTGCATTGATGTCACTGATCATTTTGTCCTTCATTTCTATGTCAGCGTTCACTTTCAATCGGTCATCATCGGTTTTGCTAAAGCCAAAAACAGGAGTGGATCCAAAACAGAGATGACCAGTAAATGGGATATTTGCATGTCCTCTGTGTTCTGTATCCACTCTTGCTTTTGGCTATCAATCCTGAGGCTTTTCATTCCTTCTGACAGATGAAATGAAGGGGAAAACCAAACATAGTGGCAACGTCATAGAGTGGTGGAAGGTGAAACAGCATTATGGAAATCCCAGGGTGTTCCAGTGAGGCAGCGGTCAGTTGGCAGTAGCATGAGTAGGCCGCAGAGTGGCACAATGACAAATTATGGAGGTGACGGCAACATGGTTGGCCACAGAATGGAACAATGACAGAGTGTGGAGATGGCGGCAGCAGGAGGCCACAGAGTGGCACAATGACAGAGAGTGGAGGTGGCGGCAGCAGCAGAAGTCCACAGAGTGGCACAATGACAGAGTGTGAAGGTGACAGCAACTTGGTAGGCCACAGAGTGGCACAATGACAGTGTGGAGGTAGCGGCAACATGGTAGGACACAGAGTGGCAGAATGACAGAGTTTGAAGGTGGCAGAAGCAGCAGTTGGTCAGAAAGTGGCACATTGACAGAGTGTGGAGGTGGCAGCAACCTGGTAGGCCACAGAGTGGCACAATGACAGAGCGTGGAGGTGGCGGCAACCTGGTAGGTCACAGAGTGACACATTGACAGTGTGGAGGTGGTGTCAACATGGAAGGCCACAAAGTGGCACAATGACAGAATGTGAAGGTGGTGGCAGCAGAAGTAGGAGGCCACAGAGTGGCACAATGACAGTGTGGAGGTGGTGGCAACATGGTAGGCCATAGAGTGGCACAATGACATAGTGTGGAGGTGGCAGCAACCTGGTAGGCCACAGAGTGGAACAATGACAGAGTTTGGAAATGGCAGCGTGGAGGTGGCAGCAGCACCAGTAGGTCAGAGAGTGACACAATGACAGAGTGGAGGTGGCAGCAACCTGGTAGGCTATAGAGTGGCTCAATGACAGAGTGTGGAGGTGGAAGCAGCAGCAGGAGGTCACAGAGTGGCACGATGACAAATTCTTTAGGTGGCAGCAACATGGTAGGCCACAGTGTGGCACAATGACAATTTTGAAATGAATTTGAAATTTGAAATTAATTTCAAGTTTGAAACTAAATTGAAGTTTGAAACAAATTTTAAGTTTAAAACAAATTTGAAGTTGAATTTTTTAAATTTAAATTTAAAAATAAGGGACGCCACATGCATCCTTCAATACATTTTTCCTGAAAATATGTCTTTTCCAAAAAAGAACTGAAAAGGTGGCACCAGCAGAAGCAGCTGCATGAGGTCAGAGGGTGGCACGATGATAAATTATTTAGCTGGCAGCGACATGGGAGGCCACATTGTGGTACAATCACAAAGTTTGAAATGAACTTGAAGTTGACATTTTCAAGTTAAATTTGAATTTGAAGATTAGAGATGCCACATACATCATACATTACAATTTTCCAGAAAATATAGGTGGTCATTTACTAAGGGCCCGAATCGCGTGTTTCCATCGGGTTTCACAAATATTACCATTTTGCGCTGGATTGCCCCGGGTTTTTGGCGAACGCGAACGGATTGTGTAGCATCGGCACCAGCATGCACGCGACGAAATTCGGGGTGCGTGGCCATCGAAAAACCCGACGGATTTGGAAAAATGTTTTTAATAAAAAGTGTCGCTCGACACGCACTTACCTGCACCCAGGGATAGCTTGGTGAACTCCAGTGAACTCCAACGGACTTCAGCGCAGCAGCGACACCTGGTGGACATCGCACACTACCTTAGTGAATAGCAGGAAGACCCGAATCACGTCGGAGAACCCGCAGCTGGATCGCGTATGGACCGGGTAAGTAAATGTGCCCCATTATGTCTTTGCCAAAAAAGAATGGCAAAGGTGCCAGCAGTAGCAGCATGGGGTCAGAGAGTGTCAGAATGACAAATTCTGGAGCTGGAAGCAACATGGGAGGCAACAGGGTGGCACAATGAGTGTGGAGGTGGGTGACAAATCCAGCCCCTTGTAAAAATGGTGGGAGGCAGATGGAGCAACTGGCAGCAGATGTGTGGCATCAGGTGGGTGGCAGCATCAGAATAGTGGCTGACGCGGGTAGCTAGAATCCAGACTCATTTCTCAACATTTGATGCGTAAGGCATTGGTGTGTTGAAATCCTGATCTAAGCCTGATTCATCTTGACAAAGCTAAGTCTCTCCACATTATGGGTGGACAAGTGGCTTCTCCTTGGGGTAACGAGGGACCCGCTGCACTGATCTCCCACTCTGATGCCACACTACTGGCCAGGCAGGACAGCTTCTCTACTGCAAACTTGTTGCGGCCACGGATCAAGTTTGGCTGCCCAGTAGTCCAGGGCATCCTCTACGTGGGGTGGTAAAGTGCTGTCCAAATAGGTCACCACCTGCTGTTACAGGGTCTGCTCCATGTCCGTCTGCTGTTGGCAGCTACCCTCCTCACTAGGCAGGTGAAGGAAGCTGTTCATTAAGGACTCCAGCCTTAAGCTGCTGCTGATGGAGCTGCTACTGCTCCTACCCCCCCGATCTCCCCACAGCAGCCATGGTAGTAGTACATTAGCGATGACTGCCAGGAATTCCCTGGTCAGACCTGACAGAGGATGGACAATGGCGCACATAGGCCGCGCCCAACTGTCTTTTCAGTATTTCTCTATAGTACACCAGTTGTTCCTCCCTCTCAGCAGCTGGAAAAAAGTCAACTGTTTTTGACCGGTAGCGAGGGTCCAAGCGGGTGGAGAGCCAAAACTCATACATATGCAGGATGTTCACTATTCGGCTGTCACTAGTTAGGCAAAGCAGCATGCTGCGGGCCATCTGCACAAGTGACTCTGAGGGACTCCTGACTTCTATCTCCATTGTATACTGCCATGGTGCTTCTGGGTCATCTGCCTCATCTTCTACCTCCTCCGGATGCTCCTGCTCCTCCTCTCTTTTCACCTGAGTGGCAACACCACTGATTTCACCAGATTCTGCTTGTTCTTCTATGTCCTCCTGCCCCTCCAGATCAGCTCCCACCGGACTCATGTGGCCATGATATGTAGTTGCCACTTCCGCAGTGCCCTGACCAGACAGATTTTGCAGCATGAGTTCCAGGACATGAAGCAGTGGAATGACGTTATTCATCCTGCAGTCCTGGCGACTGACAAATAATGTGGCCTCTTCAAAGGTCCTGAGGAAACGGCAGGTGTCCCATATGAGCTGCCAGTGGCTGACGTCAAAGTTACACAGGGGAGTATTCTGGTCCGCTTGCATTAAGAGAAAATCATTAATGGCTTTTCTCTGTTCATACAGGCGGTCTAACATATGGAGGCTGGAATTCCAACGGGTGGAAACATCGCATATCATACCATGTTGGGGTAGGTCCTTCTGCCGCTGCCACTCGAAGAGGGTGTGCTTGGCTTTGTAAGAATGGCTGAACTGCATGCACATGTTTCCTGGCCATTTTTAGAATGTCTTTCAGATGGGTGGAAGACTTTAGGAACCTGTTGACAACCAGATTAAATACGTGCACCATGCAGGGCGCATGGACCATCCCTCCTTGGTGAAGTGCGGACACTGGGGCAGATTTACTTACCCGGTCCAGTCACGATCCAGCAGCGCATTCTCAGAGGAAGATTCAGGTTCTGCCGGGATTCACTAAGTTAGTGCGCCCGATGTCCACCAGGTGTTGCTGCTGCGCTGAAGTCCGTCGGAGTTCACTGAAGTTCACGATCCTATTCCTGGTGCAGGTAAGTGCGTGTCGAGCAACACATTAAAAAAAAAAAAATACGGCGGTTTTTCAGAATCCGCCGGGTTTCCAACGGCCATGCCCCCCAATTTCCGTTGCGTGCATGCCGGCGCTGATGCGCCACAATCCGACCGTGTGCGGCAAAAACCCTGGGCAAATCATAATTTTCGGGAAACCCGACAAAAAATGTGATTCGGGCCCTTAGTAACTGACCCCCATTATGTTCCTCTCATTGTCTGTCACCATGGTTCCGATTTTCAGTTGTTGCAGAGAAAGACACACATTGATTTTTTCTTGTATGACAAGGAGCAGTTCCTTCCCTGTGTGACTCAGTTCGCCCAGGCAAACCAGGTGTAGAACTGCGTGACACCACTGTTCCCTGCACATGTGGTATGATGGAGCAGCACTTAGACTTGTGGATGCTGAGTTGGTGGTGGAGAAGGAGGAGATGGACACTGGCGCATGAGCAGCAGTTTGACAATGTGGAGGGGAAAGCGGCCTCTCTTGTTCAAGTTGATGGTGTGGCTGGGCAGGAAGCACATTCACCCAGTGGGCGGTAAAGGACATGTACTGGCCCTACCGTAGTTACAGCTCCACACGTCCGCGCTGCCATGCACCTTGGAAGAAACTGAAAAGCTCAAGGACTAGCCCACCTTCTGTTCTACATATTTGCAAAGGGCTGGCACTGCCTTTTTGGAAAAAAAAATTGGCTTGGAACTCTCCACCTCGGTTCGGCACAAGCCACTAGTTCTCTGAAGGGTGTAGAGTCTACAACTTCGAAAGGGAGGGACTTCAGTACTAACAACTTGGACAGGAGCACAGTCAGCTTCTGCACAGAAGCTGAATGTGGATTTTACACAGATTTCTTCCTATTCACTTCAGCAACAAAAAAGAATTGCTATTTGGGGTATACAGATCCCCTAAATGCACACCCTGGGATTGGAGCAAAAATCACTACAGCACAGTACAGTACAAGGAGCTGGACGCTACAGACAGCACATGCAGTGTGAAATTCCGAGATTCAAATGGCTGCCTGTTTTTAAAGGGGGGTGTGACATCACATAAGCCTGCCGGTTGCTGATTGACTTACAGGTCTGCACATGTGATAGAGGGTGTTCCTTTCTCCTTCCCAGAGTTCTCTGCCCCATGTAACACGTTGTGCTTGTGCCCATTTTGGTTATAAAGGAGAAAAAAAAACTTAGTTCCAACGAATAACTGTAGACTTCAGATTTGTGACGAATTGATTGTCCTGAAATTCTAACTGAATTCCGATAGTGAGCAGCCTTTACCACTCATTTCCACCCGTCCGAAACTGGATACAAACATCACCCTTTTTGCACTCAATTTGTGCACACGTTAGGTGTATAGGTAACCTTAGGCTTCCGGCACACAAACTTTTTTTTATATTGCCTGCAAACCACAGATCTCTCTTTTAGTCCTTTTTTGAAGTCAGTTTGTTTTTGGATTTCTAAACTGCATGTCCACAAAAAAGCACTCTTCATGTTACCCATATGTCCTTCCTTTTTGTGGATCCACAAAAAAAACATAAGGCAGGCAAATGATACTAGTAGCTGGTCCCAACCCGTTTTGGAGTGTCACATGATTGTGTTGCCTAGAATCTGAATCTTAAATACTGCACATGGACAACACATTTGTTGCATCTGTATTTTTCACGTTCCCATAGACTACTTTGGGAGGGCAGAGCTGCAAAAACGGCCAAGAGTAGGACCTTGTCAGGGGCACACGGCTCATATGTTCACTAGGCTGAGAAAACACAGCCGTGTATATGAGCACATGGAAAGACATGAAGACATTGATGAAAAACCACCTCTAGCATGTATAAAAATACCTTTGTGTGCATGAGGGCTTATTCTTAGATTTCTTTTGATCTATATGATGACTAGCTCTCCTATTAGATCTCATAAAATTACACTTTTCTATATCAAGTTTTTGTCAACTGTTTGCCATTGTTCTTGTCTCAGTGTCCTTTTCTTTCGGTATATTTTTCTACTTCAGTAAATGGAATGCAGTCCAAATATGATCCTCTTTTCCGTTTTCCTTGAGAGAAGGCATGCACAATAGATGCAATTGTAAATTGTAATTCTGTTTGTGAACTGAAGCCTTTGTAAAGCAGCGGCTTATATACTGCTGAGCCTCTCCGCTCTTTTCTAAAGGCAGATGTTTTAAATGACGGTAAAGCATGCGGGCAATACAAAATGAAAGCGGACCAGACAATGGCAGAAGGGCGACAACTGGTTCTTCTTTAAACCTGGTTATTGAGAAGTAAATAAACTCTTTAAATGTTGTGCAGGATGCCCTAAGATAAGGCTGAAGGTCAAAAGAAAAATTCACTGCTAAAATAAAAATAACTATACAGAAGACAACGCATTTCACCAACCATCATTGTAACAAAATGACTCACCTAGAGGATATTTTTTCTTCTGTTTAGGTTCCTTGCTTTGGCTTTATAATAGAAAAGTTTCTGACAAATTTAAATATGAAACACATGAGAGCCTAATTGCTAAATCTATCAAGGACTCTTTCCGGTGTCTGTTAAGATTAGCAGAACAAGATGGGGCACATGTATCATAGTTTTTCGGCTGCCACTTTTTCAAGTTTCCTGAAGTTGGCCTACTTAATTATTGCAATGTATATTAAGGTTTTCCCTTTGTAATACATATAATGAGTTGCCTGTTTAAAGTCATTTTTGCGACTTTTTGTTGTGTGCGCCTTTTTAATCCCAAATAGTGGCTCCCAAAATAAAGTCTGGCCCTAGCATGCTCTGTTTTGGGACGTATTTGGTGCAAGAATGGGACCAGTTCAGAGCCCCAACGTCTCCCAAGTTATACAAACATCTGGGCTGCAAAGATACATCCTTACATCCTTGGGGCCAGATGTATCACTTTTTTTCTATTGTTTTTGTGCCTTTTTATTGTGCCAAAGTGTTTTTGCACCAGTTTTGTGATTAAACTCCAAACTATTCACGCAGCAAAAATAACCATGTTTTACTCATTTATCCTACCAATCCAGATGTTTTGCTGCGCCTTATAATAATTCATCAATAGCAACATTTCATTCAGGAGCAAAAACAATCCAGCCAGAAGGTTGTGTAAACTGAGAAACAACACTGAGCTCTTGTGCACAGCAGCTCATCCCCACACAGAGCACAGAGCTCAGCAGTCACTACAGACACTACAGCAACTACAGAAACTACAGACACAACATGCAGCCTCTGTTTACAGTTCATGCCCTATTTACAAAACAATCTGGAAAAGCAGCAGCTAATAGAGAGCAAGATACAAGATTTTGCAAATTGTACAGAGATGTGTCCCTGTGTAGCAGGATGACCACACTGGTGTCTCAGAAGGAGTGTGGGAGAGAAGCAGAGAGGAGTTTGTAGAAGGATCACATGTAACTGCCCAAATCTAGCATTGTGCCTAAACTGTGCCTAAAGTTAAGTGATCAATAAAAGGCAGGAACTCAACTCATCACAGATGGTTGTAGCTTGTGATAATTCTGGCACTACACTTAAAGAGGACCTGTCACCCATAATGTCGGCACTAGGAGCTGCTCACTAAAGAAAGTAACCTCCAATAACCCTATCTAACACTGCGGCAGAGTACAATGTAAACGCTGGACCGCTCGCAAAGCAGTCCGACGTATTCCTGAGGGGGGCGGTCCGAGGCGCTGCCTCTTCCCCGGACCGACCCACTCGCTCCATAGACCGGTAGTGACTGCCGCGCGTCAGGCAGCAGTCACCACCCCTAAACCCATCCCCAGTGCCGCCCCTCATGAATACATCGGGCCACTTTGCAAGCAGTCTGGCGTTTACATTGTACTCTGCCGCAGTGTTAGATAGCGTTATCGGAGGTTTCTGGTAACACTATCATTCTAACACTGCTGCGTTTGTTTAAGCATTGGGAGCTGCGACCTTTAGTGCCGAAATTATGGGTGACAGGTTCTCTTTAAGTGCAGAACAGTGATACATCTGGTCCTTGGTATGCTTCTTGATTCAGCACCTAAAAAGTCTAAAACTGAAAATTCTCACAAAAAAGAAAAAGAAAGCAATATGAGTAGTACATGTACCCCAAAGACTCATAAAGACTTTCCATAGAAAGTATTATTTAGTAAGTCAGAAATATGACCACGGACAATGTATGTAGTATCTATCTAGCAACATGTATATAGTGCTATAGTGTCTATGTTGGCACTGAATGACTACAGTATGTTGGCGTAGTGTGGATACTTGATGATATGTCATACAAGTCAGAAGAAGGGCAAACCATGTGAAACGGCCGTCTCTTGAACCACGGACTGTCTTGCATCGCTCCCTCTCCCCTGGTATGTCATTTGTACATTGTGTAAAGGATTATGAAGATCAGCAGCAGCAATCAGGTGAGTGCTCTTCTATCCTTTTTTCACATATCTGTTGGATGTTGTTTTCTGGGGATTGAGACAACCCCCATGTTGCCACAAGTAATGCCTACATCTATCTTGCATTGAAAGTCCAGGTCAGACAATATGTGGAAGTAATATCAGCCTGATAGGTAGTAGTTGCCATCTAACCTATGGAATAGTTTAACTACAGGAACATGGGTGTGCTATATGAGCAAAGTGTGGCACTGTACGCTGCTGTATGTATGCAATATGTGGCCCTGTAATGTGCTATACCAGTGCTGGATAAAGTAGCATCATGTGAACAATAAGTACATTTTCAGGAACTTCTTTTATAAGCTCTGTGGGGGAGATTTATCAGAAGTGTCTGAGGTAAAACAGTTCTAGTTGCCCATCAGAGTTCAGCTTTAATTTTACAATCAACTGTGAGAAAATGACAGCTGGGCTCTGATTGCTTGTAATGGGCAACTAGAACAGTTCTGCTCTCAGGCACTTCTGATAAATCTCCCCCAGAGTCTGTTCCTATGTTGTATATGGACACCAATTTGCATTATTTGTTTAATGTGGCTAAATGTAGGCTCAATGGGGCACATTTAGCATATGCTGGTGTCAGCATATGATATTCCCCCCACTAAGCATAGGCTATAGCTTGTTTGCTGGCTCAAGTCAGGAATACCCTACACAGGCCCAGAGTTCTGCTTGAATACTATATCCTGTCGTGATTAGTGGACCTAGACTGCGAAGTTCGGATTCATATCAAACAATTTTAGCTTTGAGTACTTAGAACACAAACACAGACTTCAGTCAGAACTCTGGGTGCAGTCGCCCCGTCCTCCGGTAACAGTCACGATCACTGCTGGCACCAATCATGAGTATTATCCTTTACATGCTGCATACAAATACATCCAATATGGTGGTGCTGCCGGAAATCACATACCGGGGGTGGTTTTGCCCATGGCATATAAAGAATAATGCTGGCTATCTGTAAAACTATAAATTGCAGATGTTGGGTGAGCAAACTAAAGGGTTACACTTTAACAAAGGTGGAAAAAGGATTCCATGTCCAGCTTCGTCCAAGATACTTCAAACTTTATTTAAGGCATAGTATTTAAAACCCCAAAGTGTTTAAAGGCCAACGCGTTTCAAACGGTGGACCCGTTCTTAGTCATGGCTACACAAGACTGAATAATACAAAAGTTTTAAAAGCACACATGCATAAACAGACACTCCCCAAACCATTGACGTAATGTGTGTCACTTCCGGAAATCCTCGGATAACATTGGTGGTGGGGGAGGAAAAGAACTGAACTGTCAAGATCGTGCACAGATACATGTTTCATTGATAAAGATAGTATATACACAGCAGTATTATGAAATTTCACGCAAGTAAAGGAAAACATAAGGTAATCCAAAAATATTACATAGCAGATAAGGTATACTTTTGTGGAAAAACATGTCAGTTCGTCACTTTTGAGAGGTCAGGGATACAATACTGCTAATAGCCGTTTATGAGGAGACAAAAAGGTAACATGTATTTATAATTACGAATATGTGAAAGTGAAATACGGCAGCGGCTGCATTCGAATTTGCCCCAACATCTCAAAAGGTAAGTGAAAAAATGGTCTGAAAAAAAGAAAAAAGAAGATATATAAAAGACAATGAATCTTTGTTAAAAGTAAACATTATGGACTGTAAAGAAGCACAAGGGGTGAAGAGAAGAGGTAAATATACTGAAAAATTATTGCAAAAAGGTTTTAAACACTGTACAACGTCTGGATAAAATTAGGCTACATAGTGGTACAGAAGTTCTTTCATGTATTCGGATTTGGTTTCAGGGACACAAACCTGCCGGACCTGAATAGTAAATGGAGATCTCATCGCTAATGGCAGGTACTCAGGGGAAGAGGGACTTACTACATTTACTAAGGGTCACACTGCTCACTTTTGTCTATCTGTTCGCCTTTTTCAGGAATTACACAGCTTGGACAGGTATTTAACAGGTGTTTGTGCTGTGCGAGCCTTTTTGGTGCAGCTTCGGTGGCTTCCATGCAACACTAATTGGGGGGGGGGGGTGCATTCTGATCCAACTGATTCGGACTGAGCGCAGGATTTAACTTTCAAATTGTGCCGCAAGCCCATGCACTTATATGCACCACTTAAGAGATGGTGAACTCTGTCGGACATGAACGGGGAAGTGACACATGCAGGATATCAGGCGCACAATCTTAGAGAAATGCAGCACAGTGCATTATCGTCGGACAACTCCAACAGACGGGTAAGTAAATGAGTCCCACTCATAAATTTCACCTATTATGTACACTCAATGGTGTTAGGTTTACACTGTGGTTACACTATCTATGTATCGTGAATATGAATATTTTAATATATTTATTCTAATAAAGGTTAAGTTTTAACCATTCTATATTCCCTGCATCCCCTCTCAGTGAAAAGCGTTGGGACCAGAACCTTAACTTACCTTGTCAGTAGGAGTACTGCATAGAGGTTGACCTACCGTGACATATATCTTTTGCTGCTGATAACTAATCGAAAAACATTCATAAACTGTAATTTATTGTCTTCTGTTTGTCTAATTTGTAAAATGCTAATGCTATTAAAATATTTGTTCTAAATTACATAGTGCTCATCAGAAATCCACAGCAGCCTTGATTAGTTTAATTCTGTATTTTTTAATGAAATTCCACGTTCCAATTATTTGATCTCTGATTGTTTTCACTTTAAAATACATCATTTATAAACAGCTTGTTATTCTCATCAAATCTGATTTATCAAATTAAGCAATATGTTTCAGAACACCTTTCACTGCTTAGATTGCATTATACTTCTGCGCCATCAAAAGGCATATGCACACGATATGGAGTTATCATTTAATGGGCCTCTCGCAGGAAAGCTCCGACTCAAGTTTATGTATGAGCAATTGATGGCTAAACGCTTCTACTTGGAAAAGATGAGCATTATGGAAAAGTGCTTTTTAAATAGTCAAATGAGAGAGCAAGGAGAGGAAATATATTTATATATATAAACTGGGTAGGATATGGGAGAATTTACCTGCTGCAGGGTCTAGTGTAGACATAAACGCTCCTCTGGCCATAGACAAATACATCAAGAGGCCAGAGCCGGCGTATGATAAATAACCCCCATAGGGTTTATTTTAATAGATGATGTGAAACTAAAGAAAATATGACATTTCAATTTTCTCTCAATAGTTCACTCAGTATAGAAGAGAATTGTGATGTTATGTTTACGACATTAAAGTAGTCAAGAATTCTATACTAATGATATGGGTATGTAATGTATGGCTTAGTGTGATGTTTAATTTCCATTGTCACTGCAATGGTAGCAGCCATAGTAGCCACTATGGGGCCCACAGTGTCAAGTGGCCCCGCCATCCGACCTAACACTAAAGAATGGAGGATGTGCACCATTAGATACATGTACATTATATGCTGCAAATTGTACACATATTACACACATGTAACACATATAACACATATGTGATGTATATATGCTGTATGTGTGCATACTATATGTGTGTATATTTATGCTGTATGTCTGTATCTGGCACTGTATGTGTGCGTATATTTGATGGTTATATACTCTATATAATGTTTAAATGTGTGTGCATGAGTGAAGAAGTGAATGTTTATGCATATAAATATGGGTGTTTATATTTTAAGTGTAATATGTATATTTTTAACTGGGTAGAGGGCCCCATTTAGAAGTCTACTATGGGGCCCTGCTTCTCCTAGTTATGCCCCTGACCATAGAACTATATGTGAATTTGCAGCTGTATATACACTCACCGGCCACTTTATTAGGTACACCATGCTAGTAACGGGTTGGACCCCCTTTTGCCTTCAGAACTGCCTCAATTCTTCGTGGCATTGATTCAACAAGGTGCTGGAAGCATTCCTCAGAGATTTTGGTCCATATTGACATGAGGGCATCACACAGTTGCCGCAGATTTGTCGGCTGCACATCCATGATGCGAATCTCCTGTTCCACCACATCCCAAAGATGCTCTATTGGATTGAGATCTGGTGACTGTGGAGGCCATTTGAGTACAGTGAACTCATTGTCATGTTCAAGAAACCAGTCAGAGATGATTCCAGCTTTATGACATGGTGCATTATCCTGCTGAAAGTAGCCATCAGATGTTGGGTACATTGTGGTCATAAAGGGATGGACATGGTCAGCAACAATACTCAGGTAGGCTGTGGCATTGCAACGATGCTCAATTGGTACCAAGGGGCCCAAAGAGTGCCAAGAAAATGTTCCCCACACCATGACACCACCACCACCAGCCTGAACTGTTGATACAAGGCAGGATGGATCCATGCTTTCATGTTGTTGACGCCAAATTCTGACCCTACCATCCGAATGTCGCCGCAGAAATCGAGACTCATCAGACCAGGCAACGTTTTTTCCAATCTTCCACTGTCCAATTTCGATGAGCTTATGCAAATTGAAGCCTCAGTTTCCTGTTCTTAGCTGAAAGGAGTGGCACCCGGTGTGGTCTTCTGATGCTGTAGCCCATCTGCCTCAAAGTTCGACGTACTGTGCTTTCAGAGATGCTCTTCTGCCTACCTTGGTTGTAAAGGGTGGGATTTGAGTCACTGTTGCCTTTCTATCAGCTCGAACCAGTCTGCCCATTCTCCTCTGACCTCTGGCATCAACAAGGCATTTCCGCCCACAGAACTGACGCTCACTGGATGTTTTTTTCTTTTGCGGACCATTCTCTGTAAACCCTAGAGATGGTTGTGCGTGAAAATCCCAGTAGATCAGCAGTTTCTGAAATACTCAGACCAGCCCTTCTGGCACCAACAACCATGCCATGTTCAAAGGCACTCAAATCACCTTTCTTCCCCATACTGATGCTCGGTTTGAACTGCAGGAGATTGTTTTGACCATGTCTACATGCCTAAATGCACTGAGTTGCTGCCATGTGATTGGCTGATTATAAATTAAGAGTTAACGAGCAGTTGGACAGGTGTACCTAATAAAGTGGCCGGTGAGTGTACGTCCCCCATATGCTCGCGGACAATGATACAAGATGAACATGTGCTATGCCAAAATACACAATCTTTATTTAATATAAATACAACACAAATGTTACACACCAAACCAAAAACCAATAAAAACATTTAAAAAGGAAACAAGAGTCCTCTATACAAAACCCAAGGGAGGGTACGGCCCATCAGAAAGCAACCCCTCCCTACCCAGCCCCAAAACTCTCAGCCTGTCAAATGGCAACGATATAACAGACAAGAAAAAATGTAATAAATTATCGTATTGAATATTAAATCTTTCCCATGTCCTTTAATATGTTCTTCCAAAAATAGAAGGACTCAGGATAATTATTATAAAAAGTTACGTTTATTGTCGTCGTCCAGGTTGCAGAATACAGAAAACTTGTGCAGATTATTAGTCATGTGGTAAAGTCAGTCAGTCCATGAAATTATGTTCTGGTGAAGGTTTCATCATCTTGTGTTGGTCTTTTTTCCTCCGTTCTTCATCTCTATCTTGGGTCCTTAAATCTCCTCCATATGTCAGCGTGTGTGAGCGAGCTTGGTGTGTGTGATATGCTCAATGTCCCCATCCCCCTTGGACAGAGTCACTTTTAAAGAGTACAGTCCTATAGAGTTACATTATGAGCCAAACTCCTCCATTGGCCTTGTCCATAACCATATATGGTAACATTCCTTTATGACCAGCTAACACAGAGACCATTATATAGTAAAGCCATATGGATGTGGTTGGGGGTTGTTTCCTTCCATTGTATTTTACGTATACATCAAGAATGTCCATACAACTCAAGTACTGGCCATATATGGTCCTGATCTTACACTCATGATTATTACACACTTACTCACCATTTGTATTTTAATCTTCACATTTGTATCTCATTGACCATGTTGTGCTTGATCAACTCTTGAGTACATTTTCATACCCAAATTAGAATATTGTTCATCAATAATATTTAACAAAAAATATTCAAAAAATATATCTATAGCGTAAAAACATGAATCATGTAAGACAAAAGATACTCAGAATAATTACCAGGCAGGCCAAACAAAAGAGTAAGGGTCTGGGAGAGCCCCACGTGTATCGCCACTCGCGGTGGCTTCCTCATATGCTCGTGTGCATGGGCCCTAATATTGTTGCACCAATCTATTCTCACTCTGATCTTCATAACTGCCTGCTAACCAGTATCTCTCTTTGAACTCTGTGCCACCAGCCTACATTGAATGCCAATGTATTACTAGTGGAGGTGTTAACCCTTTAAATGTCGCTTCCAAATCTGCTAACAGCAATTAAATGCCAACAGCATGTGCACACCAACATTTTCCCTAGGATTGTCACTCCACGATGACAATCCCTGGATTCACAATCCATTTTTAAAAACACGGTGACACAGTAACACTTGTTTTATATAACCACTTTCAGGATGTTTATAGGCCCCTAATGTGGATTGTGGAGACTACCTGTGTTGTCAGACTATGATACTCAACTTTCTACAACTGCACAGGAGTCTTAAAATTGACAACTAATAATGCATAAAGATACCAAAAGTTTGAGCTATGCAAGAACCAAATTATTAACAGACTTACTGAACATGGTTTTCCTACTTCAGTAAATGGATTACATAAGTGGATGTCATATGGAGCAGTAGAGAATATGATTAACTGCCCCTACAAACACAAATGTCTTGCTCTTTTAGCCGGCAATTAGCTCTGGCTGACCTTAGCAGAGGTAAATTGGAATTAGTTAATGATGCAGGTGTAGGGCTATTAGTCCTAGCTAAAGACATACATTTTCCATATAACTACTAACACAGGTCAACTCTATCCAGCCGAATCTAATTGTCCAAAACATTTTCAAACTAGTGGAGGAGATATTGATATGAAATATGGATGGTTCATGTAAATCTTCACAGCAGACTGCTTCCTTTCTTTAGTCCTTTCACCATTACCCTTAGGTATTATAAATATATTGTAAATGTAAAGCATGCCACACATATAATCCGCATGATCTGAGCCTAGAGATAAGAAAATGATTGGCTGTCAATCTCATATAATTGGAATCTCTCAATTATTCCCCAAATCCTAGAGGAAATTCTTAAATTTCCTTTCCATAAAGCTCATAAGTAGCGATGAATGGACCCAAAACACAATGTTCAGAGTCCATATAGCACAAGCCTGGACTTCAGCCATAAGAATGGTTTTTGTTAACCCTCCACGTCCCCACTGGTAGCACTCGCAATTGGTGCTGGCTTACTTTAAAGGGGTTGGCCACCTTTCCACAAAAATTGTAATAATGCTGTCACGTATTCTCCATTATACTGTAATTGCAGATGTGATTAGAAAGTGGCTCAATAAGGAAATATCGTTCTGCTGGTAACCTCCAAGAAAAATCCTACCAGAGGCACCTGCGGTCCTTCATCCATCCATAAAATGGACTTTGCTGGAGAGTCACATGACTGCTTCGTCCAAAACGCTGTCCTGACACACGATCCCTGTATTGGCACATCAGACATTGTTCACATGAAGGCAGCGCAGGCACACTGAAGTGGGGCCGACGAGTGGAACTCAAGCAGGAGCTGTTGTCAACTTTTTTCCGCTCAGCTGTTACAGAAGGGTGATATCTGCGTATGCGTACCCTCGGCCCTCTTCAGTGCACCTGCGCTGCCATCAATGTCACTAGTAGGATTTTTCTTGGAGGTGCCAGCACAGCAATAGAACCTTATTGTAACACGTTCTAATTACATCTGCAATTACATTATAATAGATAATATATGACAGCATTATTAAAATTTTTGTGGAAAGTTGGCCAACACCTTCAAGCCCATATTAATTTATGTCACATTTATGCAAACTGAGACTGAGCCTTTTTCACGGGATGTAGAAAAATGTGCCTCTATATTCTTCCAACTTATGTCTCCCGATGGAATAGAAATATTTCTCTCTCATTCCACTTATTTTTTCAGCCTCTTACAGATACCGTATATACTCGTGTATAAGCCGAGTTTTTCAGCACAAACAATGTGCTGAAAAACGTCCTCTCGGCTTATACACGAGTCAATAAAAAAGTAAAAATTACTTAAAAAATAATAAACTTATATAATTACCCTCCGGTGGCCCCGATGCGCAGCGCTGCTCCCCCGATGTCCGTGCGGCTCCTCTTCTGGCTTCTGCGCCCGTCTGCTCTCTTCTGCCGGGCGCCGCCACTGTTCTCTCTCTCCCGGAGAGAAAAATGGCAGCGCCCTGCAGAAGACAGAAGACGGGTGTGGAAGACAAGCCGCACGGACATCGGGGGAGCAGCGCTGCGCATCGGAGCTACTGGAGGGTGAGTATATGTTTATTTTTATTATTTTAATGCTGGGCTCGCTGTATACTACTGGGGGCGGCTGGGGCCACTCTATACTACTGGGGGCAGGCTGTATACTACTGGGGGGCAAGCTGTGTACTACTGGGGGCAATCTGTATACTACTGGGGGCAATCTGTATACTACTGGGGGCAGGCTGTATACTACTGGGGGAAGGATGTATACTACTGGGGGCAGGCTGAGGTGGCTGTATACTACAGGGGGCAGGCAGTATACTACTGGGGGCAAGCTGGGCTGGCTGTATACTACTGGGGGCAAGCTGTATACTACAGGGGGCAGACTGTATACTATAGGGGGCTAGCTGGCTATATACTGGGGGGGGGGGTCCTGTGACCAATGCATTTCCCACCCTCGGCTTATACTCGAGTCAATAGGTTTTCCCAGTTTTGGTGGTAAAATTAGGGGCCTCGGCTTATACTCAGGTCGCCTAATACTCGCGTATATATAGTATATCTTTTAATATCTTTTAATACCATTCTAATCCATTAACCAATAATTTTTACCCCTTCAATACCAAGTTTTTAAACATTTTTTGTGTTTTCGTTTTTCACTTGCTTTAACTTTTAGATTTTTTCATTTACAAATGTGAAACAAATGTTATGTTCTAGTGGCACCACTTAGTATTATGTGCCATGTATTGGGAAGCTGACATCTCTCCATTTTTTTTGGATCAGTATGATTGCAGCAAAGCCACATTTACATATTTAATTATTTGAGTATGAGCCGACCTAAGTATAAGCCGAGGAAGCTAATTTTAACACAAAAAACTGGGAAAACCTATTGACCCTAAGCCTAGGGTGGGAAATGCATTGGTTACGGCCTTCCCAGTATGTAGCCAGCCAACCCCTGCCCTCTAGTATATAGCCACCAGCCACCAGTATATAACCAGCCCCGCCCCCTAGTATATAGCCAGCGCCCATCCCCTAGTATATAGTCAGTAGCCCCCTGCCCCCACTAGATAGCTAGCAGCCGATGCCCCCCCAGTATATAGACAGCAGTGCTCTTGTATATAGCCAATAGCCCCCTGCTCCCTTGTATATAGACAGCAGCCCCCTTGTATATAGCCAGGGTCTGCCCCCTTGTACATAGCCAGCAGCCCCTTTGTATATAACCAGGGCCTCCTCCCTTGTATATAGCCATCAGCTCCTTGTATACAGCCAGTGCCTGCCCCCTTGTATAAATCCAGCAGCTCCCTGCCCCCAGTATATAGCCAGCAGCCCCCTTGTATATAGCCAGTGCCTGCCCCCTTCTATATAGTCAGTGCCAGCCGCCCAGTATATAGTTAGTGCTTTCACCCCAATATATAGCCAGTGTCTGCCCCCAGTATATAGCCAGTGCCTGTACCCTTGTATATAGCCAGCAGCTCCCTGCCCAGACTAAAAAAACTAAAAATCTGTGTGCTCACCTTTCTGATGCACCCGCAGGTCCTCTTCTTTCTTCTGAATATCCGGCTCCGTCTTCGGGTCCCCGCGTGATGCTGTTGCATATACCATGATGTCAGACGGTTTTTGACATCACAGTGTGTGCTGATGACAGCGCTTACACTATGATGTTGGCAAGCAGCTGATGTCATGGCATGTGCGACGCAGCGATCGGGCACCCAAAGATGGAGCTGAAGACAGAAGAGAACCTGCAGGGAGGATGGGAGGGGAGCATCGGAAAGGTGAGTACAGAGGTTTATTTTTTACATAGACTTGAATATAAGCCGAGTTAGGGTTTTTCAGCACATTTTTTGTCCTGAAAGAATAGTATAGTATATACGCTACTTCAAAACCTTGCATGATAAATAAAATGCCTTGCGTTGCTATATTCTGACACACGTAACTTTTTCATACTTCAGTATATAGAGCTGTGTAAGGAGTCATTGTTTGAAAAATAAGTTAAGGTTTCTATTAATACCATTTTGAAAGCTTTTTATTGGAATCAAAATGGCAGAAAAGTGACTATTTGGCCATTTTGGCACCATTTTCTGTTATGGGGTTTATTGATAGAAATAATTGTTTTACATTTTAATAGATTGAACATTTTGGGTCACATTAATACCTAAAAACTTTATGATTTTATTTGTTTGAATATTTTAATACTAGTTGTTCTAGGTAAAGGGAAGTGATTAAATCTGTATTTTTTATTTTTTTCATATTTTTAAAAACTTAAAATGTTTAAACTACAGACAGACTGTATTATAGAATTACTAACAACAGCCTTTTTAAGGGACCTTCAAAAGGCTACCAGCTGTTGCTGCATCCGTTGACGTGATGGATGGCGCCAACCACCATTTAAAGATGGCGGCGTCCAGCGGCATACCTGACAGCACTGACCACTACGGCATTCTACAGTTCTCGGCAGGAGTAAGCTGTGCATTACAGTTGACACCTGTCATGTATTGAGAGGGCTTGGTCCATATTCCCTTCATGACGGTCCAAAGTATATTTATGATGGGAGGTAATGAGGCGGTTAAAGAATTACACCCCACTATACATGTAACTTATTATAAAGCAAACATATACAAATAGTATATCGACAACAGGTGAAATACTTAAATGGTGGGCCACTGGTGCATAATATTACTTAAAATGGTATTCTAGTCACAACAATCAAAGGATAGTGAATAGAGATGAGCGAGCACTAAAATGCTCGAGTGCTCGTTATTCGAGACGAACTTTTCCAGATGCTCGAGTGCTCGTCTCGAATAACGAGCCCCATTGAAGTCAATGGGAGACTCGAGCATTTTTCAAAGGGACCATGGTTCGGGAATAAAATGTGTTAATTAATTGAAAAAGAATGTCTTCTGATAAGTTAGCAGATGTATGCAAACATCTGCAATCTATTCTTCACTGTTCCGCGCGTATATTATCTCCCGACAAGTTAACAGATGTGAAGAACAGTGAAGAATAGAATAAAAACAGTGACCACAGGATCATTTAAGTGAAAAACACAGTGAAGAATAGATTGCAGATGTTCTGCACATCTGCTTACTTGTCGGGAGATACGCTGTCCCGGGATCCGCTGCTCTTCTTCCACTGAAGTCTCCCCGATGTCTCCGTGCCCCTCGATGTCTCCGTGCCCCTCGATGTCTCCGTGCCCCTCGATGTCTCCCCGTGCCCCTCGATGTCTCCCCGTGCCCCTCGATGTCTCCGTGCCCCTCGATGTCTCCGTGCCCCTCGATGTCTCCGTGCCCCTCGATGTCTCCGTGCCCCTCGATGTCTCCCCGTGCCCCTCGATGTCTCCCCGTGCCCCTCGATGTCTCCGTGCCCCTCGATGTCTCCGTGCCCCTCGATGTCTCCGTGCCCCTCGATGTCTCCGTGCCCCTCGATGTCTCCGTGCCCCTCGATGTCTCCGTGCCCCTCGATGTCTCCGTGCCCCTCGATGTCTCCCCGTGCCCCTCGATGTCTCCGTGCCCCTCGATGTCTCCGTGCCCCTCGATGTCTCCGTGCCCCTCGATGTCTCCGTGCCCCTCGATGTCTCCCCGTGCCCCTCGATGTCTCCCCGTGCCCCTCGATGTCTCCGTGCCCCTCGATGTCTCCGTGTCCCTCGATGTCTCCGTGCCCCTCGATGTCTCCGTGCCCCTCGATGTCTCCGTGCCCCTCGATGTCTCCGTGCCCCTCGATGTCTCCGTGCCCCTCGATGTCTCCGTGCCCCTCGATGTCTCCCCGTGCCCCTCGATGTCTCCCCGTGCCCCTCGATGTCTCCCCGTGCCCCTCGATGTCTCCGTGCCCCTCGATGTCTCCGTGCCCCTCGATGTCTCCGTGCCCCTCGATGTCTCCCCGTGCCCCTCGATGTCTCCCCGTGCCCCTCGATGTCTCCGTGCCCCTCGATGTCTCCGTGCCCCTCGATGTCTCCCCGTGCCCCTCGATGTCTCCCCGTGCCCCTCGATGTCTCCGTGCCCCTCGATGTCTCCGTGCCCCTCGATGTCTCCGTGCCCCTCGATGTCTCCGTGCCCCTCGATGTCTCCGTGCCCCTCGATGTCTCCCCGTGCCCCTCGATGTCTCCGTGCCCCTCGATGTCTCCGTGTCCTCGATGTCTCCGTGCCCCTCGATGTCTCCGTGCCCCTCGATGTCTCCGTGCCCCTCGATGTCTCCGTGCCCCTCGATGTCTCCCCGTGCCCCTCGATGTCTCCCCGTGCCCCTCGATGTCTCCCCGTGCCCCTCGATGTCTCCCCGTGCCCCTCGATGTCTCCCCGTGCCCCTCGATGTCTCCGTGCTGCCGCTGCCCCATGTCTCTGTGCTGCTCACCGTGTTCTTCACACATATATATTGTTCTTCACATACTATTTTGTTCGCACCGTTCCGCGCGTATCTTCCGACAAGTAAGCAGATGTGCCGAACATCTGTAATCTATTCTTCACTGTGTTCTTCACTGTGTTTTTCACTTAAATGATCCTGTGTTCACTGTGTTCACTGTTTTTATTCTATTCTTCATTGTTCTTCACTGTGTTTTTTTAATTAAATGCTCGATCTCGAGCAGGGGAAATACTCGTCCGAGCAACGAGCCGTCTCGAGTACCTTAATACTCGAACGAGCATCAAGCTCGGACGAGTATACTCGCTCATCTCTAATAGTGAATAACTTGCTGATCAGCTGATCCCAGCTGTAGGACCCCCATGGATCAAGTGAATGGGTTCCATTGTACATCAAATGAATGGAGTGGCAGGTCATTCATGGTTATATCCATCACTGCCATAAAGAGAAATATGCTAATTCATGCAGGGTTCCCCGTGATCAGGAACAGATTCCCTACCCTGTGGATAGGGTAAAACATGTCGTGATTTGGAAAACACCATTGAAAAAATATTTAGCTACCAGTCATCAAATTTAAGAAGTTAAATAGGGTTTTTTTTAAATGAAACCAAGCATGTAGTTCCTGCATTTTGTAGATAGTAAGTTTAGTTTTCCCTCATTTTGATGTTTTTTTGTAGAAATATGCACAGGCCTACTTAGAAAATGTAAGTATCATCTTAAAGGGTCAGTGCCCTCTTCCAATGACCACTATGAATGAAGAGGTAGGTTGGCTCTCTGCCGATTTTCTTCAGAACTGCATTCACAACATATTAATGGCATATTGTAGAAACGCCATACTTGATATAGGGAATGTGCTTTTAGAAAAAACTTAATGGCAGTAAACAAGAGCAAATTCCACATACATATGACAAAGCCAAAAACCGAAAAATGTCTACATTTATTGGAATAAAGTGCTTCCTCATCCAAGCATTGCTTCCACGGACCCCGGAGCAGGCAGTATTTTATAAACAGTTCCTGCCATATACAATAGTGTCTATGAAAGCCAAAGAATTCTGACTTACAATAGTATTAGATTTCAGACATCTATAAAAGAATAAAAGCAGTTTCACAAGACTGAGTCTTATTCACTGAGCTGCTTTACTACATAGACAGGTCGTGAAAAGGGAAACCAATAAGCCAAACAAATGTAAGAACTTGCTGAGGTGCTAACAGCGAGTCCCGGCCTGAATCATGCCTCACTGCTATCAGCAATTTAACAAGGAGAACATGAAAATTATAGGGATAGAGAACACAATTTGCACCTGGTTACACATATTTATGGTTGTACTGTAGTTGGAAATTACACATTTGCTTCCCTTTCCCATGCTTTTAACTCTGACAGATTCTGTCTACTATTTCCCTTCCTACAGAATGTATCGCCAAGCATTTTCTTTTTTTGTACGTGCTAACTATAATTGATATTGCAGTCGTTCCATAACTGGACATAAATTCCAATACTTGGCTCGGAATAAGTAATAATTAATTAACTGTAAAGTCCTCCATCCCAGCTTTTATAAAAGGTTACATTGCCTTATGCTATAATAGTGATTTTAAATTAACATCGACAAAATAAGAATCCATGGCTGGATGGAATTAGCTGAAATCATTAAGTTGCTTTCAATTAGAGCACACCCTTAGTTAAAACATATTTTGTAAATGCCCAACGAATATTCACCAACATCGATGGTTATGGAAATGAAATATTTCATTCAGCGTCCCACTGGTTTTATATTTTACATCTGATTAATTTTCAGTAATGTTTAATTAGGAAACAATGGTTTATTAAATGACTTTGGTTTATTAAAAAAAATCAATAATGGGATAGACATCCCTACAGCTATCTGGCATACTTAATGAAGTGTCTGATTAATTGGAAAAGTTACATGATTGAGCCGTACACTCATCATTACGCTGCAATGTGAAAGGACGAAGATGACCTCTTCCTTATTCTACAATATAACACATATTAGGAAAATGAAATGAAAAATGACTCGTTCGGTATGGAGGAATTTTTTGAGTGCAAAATAAATTACGGTCAATTGAGTGAACTTTTCTGATGTGTAAATTGAATCAGTCCTACACACTAGGGCTTCATAATTAAAAAGCACTTTTCACTGTGGGAAATTTGACTGAATTTCATATTAAAAGAAAAAACAAACCATCAATCAGGAGGAGGTAGGGATTCTCAAAGAGCTCAACCCATTAAACTTGAAGAGTACAGGC
This sequence comes from Engystomops pustulosus, assembly GCF_040894005.1. Classification (NCBI taxonomy): domain Eukaryota; kingdom Metazoa; phylum Chordata; class Amphibia; order Anura; family Leptodactylidae; genus Engystomops; species Engystomops pustulosus. The sequence continues at coordinate 245,622,742 of NC_092411.1, forward strand.
AAATGGTGACTGATTTGCTTCAGGAAAGTGTAAATCTTTTAAGACATAGTACAGTACATACATTAATGAGCAGATTACTTATGTGATATTCTATTCGGAAACTGTTTGTAGTTTTAGCAGCAGAACTGAGTGTCAGTTAAAAAATGAATTATAAAAATGTATTACGAATGTATAACCTATGTGGTGAATCAGACTGTTAAAGGGACTCTGTCACCACATTTTACACCATTAAACTACTAGCCCCCTCAGGTAGGCTATTACATTTCCATTCTCTTATATTCACTTTTTTATGTATAATTCCAGCCATTTACCTTTAAAAAATATCCCCCATAATAATGTTAAAATGAGCAGAGAAAAGTCTGAGTCAGGGGAAATGTCAATTCAGACCAAATGTCCATCAATCTTTGGTTCTATAGTTCCTAGAAACACGTTTCCAGGTATTGTAACCAAGGATCTGAAGTGACACTTCTCCTGCATTTAAACTTGACTCTTGACTTGAATCTGAGATAAAATATGATTTTTGTCAGCTCATTTTCAGACATTTATTTTATAGGTAAACAGATGAAATTTCACTTAAAAGGGGGAATTATAGACATGATATTTTATGACCTACCTGAAAGTACTAGTAGTTTAATGGAGTAAAATATGGTTCAAAGAGAACACTTGCTACATTCATGGTACACTCTCTTCCATTTATTTGGTGCAGAATCCTAGAAACAGTGGCATAACTTGAAGCTGATGGGCCGCAGTGCAAAGTCTGTGCCAGGCCTCCAACCATAATTTATGTGTCAGGATTTAGGGGTAGAGAACCCACTGTACCATTGTGGACGATGATGTAAGTCGATACCGGTTTTCACCAGAGCCCGCTGCAGAGTGGGTTGAACTTGTTGCGGCGTGGTACCACAAGGTCGCTCTACAGGTGCAACTTTGTCCTAGGTCACAGAGTCGTTCAGCAGAGACGGAGTCGGGGACAGGCAAGAGGTCAGGACAGGCAACATGAGATCAGAGTCGGGGATGTAGTGGAAGGTCAGGACAGGCAGAACCGGAGCAAAGTCAGGAATGGAATCAAGGTCACAATGGGAAATCGCTATAAATGCTGGTTTTGTCACTCAGTATTTTCTAGGTATTATTGTATCTGCAGCTTGTCTTGATTCTGTGAAGATTGTCTTTTCAAGCACTCACTTTCCTGTCTGTTCCCCTTTGTCTGTGTTCATGTAATAGTGAGTGTTTTGTGGCCCTGCCCTGGTTGTTACCCATTATTCCTGTCCTCCCTATTGCCCTTCTTCCTGCACTCAGTCTTGGTTGTGGGTTTGTGTGCATGCTGGGATTGCTAGTTTGCCATGTATTTACTTGCAGCAATCGTTTTGTTAAGGGGGCCCAACTTTTGTACACCAGCCCCTAGTATCCTTTAGTCCTTTTCCCTACTTTCTGCAAATGTTTTCGTGTTTAAAGAGACAGAAGTTGCCTAGTCCAGAGCTAGCCCGGGTAAGATGATCATCACCCGCAAGCAGAGACTAGCTTAGCCCTAGAATAAGGGATCGTTTTCCTTTCCCTGTTTCCCTAGTTCTTGCTGTTCTCTTTATATGCTTCCCTGCTTCCTTGTAAACCGTGAAACATGAAAGACATGTCTGAAGAAGAGGGCGTGTCCCTCGAAACGTCACCAACATGGAGCGTACTTGACCGCCGTTTGGCGTGCAAGTGAGGTAGCGTCTCTGCCCCAGGGATCGTATCTATGTGAGTCCTTTTCACCATACTATATTATATGTACCGTGCTACCGGACTTTAAGAATATGATACAGTTGTATTGGTAACCGACTCACCTGATCCTGAGGTGATTCCATCTTTTGCAAGCAAATAACCAAAGTAATGTGCAATGTATATATTTATGGAACAAAATGAAAGTTCTTGAAAATATGTTTGAATAAGAAGTTACAAAGTAAAAGCAACACTTATTTATAAAACTGTTTATGTGGTCAATTACTGGACACTGTTCATAGAATGCGTTTTTAGGGGAGAGTCGGAGAATCTCCCGTCCTAGACCACTCATCCTGAATAACTCCACACACTGTGCTTTTTCGTTTTATGAAGTGTACCTTTAAACTATTCTGCTGCCATATGATTTTGTACCTTGCGACCATCTAGTTGTCTTTTTATGTCTCTCTTGTTTCTCTGTCTCTCCAATTTATTTGAAAAAGGTCAAAGAATATATTCTTTTGTCATCTCTGTTTTCAACATATCCATGGTAAGATAATACTTTAGTTAATGGATAACTTCTTTATTCCATGGAATCACAATGTACAAACATCTGAATAGGCAAAACTCTAAATGGGGTGACTGTAAAGAATACCTTTGAGGATACTCTTGTATCCAAGACTTCTCCAGAGCTGCACCAATTTTGTGAAGTAACACAACTTCTACATTTTAAATATGCCCTAAAACCCTCATCACATTTCTTCCAGTCACTTTCACTCTCTTTAAACTAGTCCCATCTGTTTACTCATCGCAACTATGTAATCCCTCAAAACCTGATGTCATTGTATACATCAGTCTACAGGTCTACGCACCTTGTATCTGTAAATATTGATGGTGGCTGGTTATGTCTCCTGAACAATTATATATATAAAGTATTTATTTAGATAAATTATAAAGAATGGCTGGACCATTATACAAGCACATAAACAGATTATTACCATGGTCAACCCCGCCTGAGACATATAAACAAGCAGCAGTGGTGAACAGTTTCCATGACATCCTTGAGTCTTTCCATGACTCCTAGGCATATCATATAACCTCACTTGTGTATTCACAATACTCTGCAATACAGTTGTATTCCAGTTTATTTTATAGTAAATATGACAATAGTAATAGAAGAAAGTAAACAATATAAAACATTCAAACCACCCCCTTTTCCTAAAACACAAAATAAACAAATAAAAACATGAACCTATAAGATATCCTTGCATCCAAAAATGCCCATTTCTATCAAAATATAAAAATGAACTGTGAAAGTCCAAATGTTTGAATCACTGCTTTCTTATTCACCATTTGTCACCCATAGATACTTGAATAAAAAATGATCTAAAGGTCAGATAAATGTTAAAATTAAATCACTGAAAATGTGAGTTTGCCACAAAAAAATGACCCATTGTCCAGATCTGTACTGCGAAGTTAAAAAATTTTATGGGTGTCAGAATATGGCAATGGCAAAGAAAGGCCAAAAGTAAAGGCTTTTTTGAAGATGGGGAGTAAAAAACAAAAACAAAAAAGTTTGAAAAAGTTAGTTCTGAAAGGGTTAATTACACAACCTATGTTGCAAAAAACAGAACCCCACCACCACGACAATGTACATTGACATTAATAATAAGTAGACTTTCAGGAAGCTTCATCTAAAGTGTGATCATCCTTGTAAAATAAAACAATTAAATTATGTGCAAAAAGTAGATTTTTTTAAATTGACTAAACGATTCGAAGACACCAATGAATATTTAATGGTCAGTAAACAATAAGGAAAAACCAGATGAGTCTTAATTTGCAATTAAATAGTGCAATTACCACATAGTAAATCTTACCTCATGTAGAATAAGACATAAATCTTCCTGTGAAGGAAGTAGCACAGCATAATCAGGTCATGAATTTAGGGAAAGTCAATAACTTATTTAGTACTGGGAAACATGATCACAAAATAATTTGAAGTGACCGGATGTTCATAAAGTAATTTATAACAAAAGAGATCAATAAGAACTTTCAATGTTTTCTTAGAAACACTATTCATTATTCTTTTCCTAAACATGGAGATCAAGGGAAATCATAGAGGCCAAGGGAAATACATTTACGATATTGGAATTCACTCTGAAATCATCCGGATAAATCAATTTAACATATAAGCAGTAGTAAATCAAGTGAGTCATATGTTGTATTTATTGTTTGTATCTTAGTTCGAAGCAGTGATCCCATTTCAGTATAGAATTTAACTTTTTTCTTTATTCAGAAAAAAATGTGCTATGAGATTTTTTTCAAAACAAAGCTATTTGTGATATTGTGTCATACATACACAGTGAATACACTAGATATCTAGTGTGATAGGACTAGGGGAAAAGTGTTAAATGGTGCGAATTTTTCCCCTAGGTTTCGGTCCTACACTTACTAGGAAGCCAAAACCTGGTGTGGAGGACCTGGCTGCTGCAGTTTGGAGAGATGGGCTTGCTCCCTACTCCACTCAGCCACTCCAGGTAATTGAGGTGATTCGGGCTAATCACCAGCAGCTCTGAGGTTTTGCTTTAGAAAGTCAGAAGATGCACAACATCATGGCTACCTCTGCTCCTGGGAAAACCTTATATGTGAGTTGCCAAATGCTGTGGTTGGGAAGCTGTACAGTAGGTACAGTTTCTTGGTAGTGAGGAAACTTCTGAATTGCATAGTTAGTGGCTACACGGCATAGGGCTTTATTTTGGAATTTTGTTTTGCCATTGTTCCTGCTTCAAAGAAGCTAATAAAACTAGTTGTGGCCAGTTGCACCCAACTTGTCTGGAGTGGACTGTGATTGTGAGGTGCCAAAAAGTCCTCGTCTATCCCAGGAGACGGTGATTGCAGAGCTAATCCCGTTACAGTAGACAGTCAGGAGCCATAGAGCAGTAGCAAGTGGATGTTATGGGGCAATATCCGTGCATTTTTTCCCGATCAGATGAGATGACTCAACTCAAGGGCTGATCAAGGCAGAAATGCACATCATGTACAAGCAGCCATGCACAATAATCTGAGACTGAAAAGGTAAAGCAACATAGAATAATGCTACACATCCTTTACCTATCACTTTTGTGTGGCAAGTTCTACAGGGGCGCGGACTGAAGATATCGCAGCGTAGGATGCTGGGAGGCACAGCGGAGGTAAGTAAATGTTTATTTTTTAACTAAATTATTAACATTAAATTATTTAGAGATAAGGGCGAACCCTCTGATATGTGGAATTACGATATATGGATAGGTGATGGGTTTTCCCCCATGATGTTGGATCCTGCACTGCCAATATCTGCTCAGAGAGGATTCGCTAGAGCAGTGCAAGAACCGACAATGTCCGACAGCTGCTACATTGGATGAAGGTAGTGTGCTGAAATGCGCATCCGGTGCTTGTCATCTGGATAGACCTTGGCTCTTTTTGCTATTGGTCTTTAACCATTATATTACGTGCCTAATGGGATATACCACTTTGGCTGTATCTGGCACAAGCAGTATATACATTTTTTTTTCTGAATTTAAGCTGGCTATTTTTTTGTAGGTTGGAAGATATATTGGGAATTTTTAGAACAGCACAGTCATTCAGGACCGAAAAAGATGGGACCCTGGTGATATATGCTTTCGAATATTAAAGTTTCTATGAATTGTACAACTCTACACCTGACACATTGGGCCTATAGTTATACCTGCACATGTACAAAAGAGTTGACATTTTGCAGATCACAGTATCTTCACTTAAATCAATTACAGTTCTATGTAATAGATCTTTGTAAAATTGCAGATGAATATGCCCTTGTCTCTACAAACATTGCCATAAACATCAGAAAAATGTGCAATTTATGAATCATGAATGTATGGATGGTGGAATATCTGTGAGCTGCTTCAGAATTCCTTTATCGTCATAACTAATAATAATAAAGTTACCAGGATAGCGAGTGGGTATGTCTGTTACGTAATTTGCATGATATACTGCACTGACATTGACATTTTACTGTATTTAAGGAACACTGGAACTTGTACGTCTATTGATTCCCTTTAAAACTTTTAATTTTAACTACTTGAATATTATTATTAATAGCAATGTACTTACTGTTTTCTCTATTTATCTGTGGATTGGTATATTCCCAGTTGCAAAACGCAACATAATAACTAAGTGGTCTAGGAAAATCAATGATTTTTATTACAACTGTCTCTGAAAATTCAATATTCATTTTTTATTTAATGCGATTTGGTGTACTGGAGTCCATCTCTTTCATGTCTATTCTCTTCTATTAGATTTGATTCTATAAATATTCACAACCATCATCCAAATACATTATTGTATCATTTCTTATCATTATGGCTTTGCTCGGTTACTCAAGGTATGAATGACGACTTTTTTACAGCACTGTTGTAAATGTTACTTTATTTTAATGTATTAATTGATACTGACATCATTTTAACCCTGAAAATTAAATAAATAAATAAATAAATAAATAAACCGAATTGCTAGAAAAACAAAGCTTCTTGTGCTATGCATGTGAATATAGTTTTGGTTTAACTGATGTGATCCTTCATATTTTTGGTAAAATGTAATGATAATTAGTACTCTTGGCAGACTGAATGGTTTTTAATAAGTTCTTTAAACAAAGAATCTTTTTAATCAGACCATAAATTATATCAGTATTGATTTTCTATCCTTAATTTCCTCTGAGACGAAAGTGAATTTCCTGTTTCATGCTTGAAATTTGTATGTCAGTTAGCGAGTACCTAACTACTGTGTATCTTTTTTACACTTTTAACAGGGTGGAACTGTTATATGTGACTGCAAATTAGCTGCTCACACTGACAGCTCTTTCATTGTGACAGGAGACTGAAATAATCAATCCTCTGTCAAAGCAACCCTGAGAGAACAGCTTTTAGAGTGCTGTGCACCGGAATGGGGAATCCACATTCATTTAAAGGGACCAGTTTGACCATACAGAGCTGCAAACAGTGTTAAGTTGCAACACTGGAGATCTGTGTAGCCATACGTATGTCTGTGTGTTGTTAGTGGAAAAATACATTACTATTCCAAGATTGTAGCTGGACTTGGAGCTAATATTGACTAGAATGCCTGCAAGTGAAATTAGCCTTAGTCATACTCATCTCCTCTGGAGTGAATCATCCAAAGTTTATAGAAGTTTTTTCAAAAGATTTGGTTTGGATTGGAATGGAATCTATTTGGTACTGGCTAATGTTCCTCCAACTGGCCTGTACATTAGTATATAACCCGGAGAAGTCCCCTTAAACAGACATTCTTCATAAAAAGTCTCATTTCATTTATATTAAAAATAATTTATTTCATTTTCCCTGGTCTATCCCCCATCCCTAAGCTCTGGGATAAGGGGCAGTAGTATCTAGTGCCTGTTTCCCTTCCACAACCTACCCTACCCTATGGCATTTCATTGATAATATGTCTTAGTGATGGGAGTTTTCTTGAAGAAAAGATTTTGATCTGCTTCATTGCATCAAAAATTTGGAAACTTAATAGGAGGGCCTATGAGAGTACAGGGAGGGGGGAGTGCCAAGGGAGCAGGACATACTCCTGCACAGTGTCACAGCCTGTTAAGACAAGGCGGGGCTTTGTTAACACACACCAAAACCCTTATGGGTAATAAGCATAATTTTAAAAGTTGATTTTAGAAGGAAGAATAAATAACAAGTATATGAAGATTTCCACAGTCTTGGTGCCTGGTTCTATGAGTAGGTGTCCCTGGTTTATCATGCTTAATGTTGATGGTAGATTTTCTTTACGCAATCTCCTGCCTGGAGCCTTTTTATTTCATAAGGAATAAAAACTGTGTGGTTATCCCATTGCAAGCCTTTTAAAAAAATGCATAGGTCATGTTTCATTAACCTGTTATAGATATAGCCTTGGTTTCAGCCTTGATAACTTAATTTAGTTTTTTTCTATCTCTGCATTTCAGAAGCTGTAATGTAACGTAAATATATACATTTTAGAGATTTGTTAAATTTTTAATATGGTTTCATTTGGGTTACATATTGGGGTTTATTTACTAAGGGTCCGAGGGCGCACTGTTGTGGGATTTTCCGACGTTTTCGGGTTGTGCACGGCTGTGACAGGTATTAAACAGGGGATTGTGTCGCACACGAGTGGATTTTGGTGCAGCTGCACATGCTTTCATGCAACAAAAATCGGGGAGCGTGCCGTCGGACGATCCAACTGATTTGGACTGAGCGCAGGATTTAACTTTCAAATGGTGTTACAAGATCAAGCACTTACATGCACTGGGAAGAAGAAGGTGAACTCTGTTGGACCTCAGAGGGGAAGCAACACATGCAGGAAATCGGGCGCAGTGAATCACGGCAAATGTGCATTATCGTCGGATAATGCACTTTAGGCGAACTCCGTGGCACCGGCAAGTCAATGGGGGTCATTTACTTTTTTGCGAGGGGTTACCCAAATTTTCCCGTTTTGCGGCGATTTTCCCTGTATTGCCCCGGGATTTCGGATTGTGGAGCATCGGCGCCGGCATGCACGCGACGGAAATCGGGGGGCGTGGCCGTAAAAAAAAAACAACGGATTCGGAAAAACCGCCGCATTTTTTAAAAAAAAGTGTCGCTCGACACGCGCTTACCTTCATCCAGGATGGCTCGGTGAACTCCAGTGCGTCACGATGCTCTTCAGCGCAGCAGCGACACCTGGTGGACGTCGGAGAAACTGCTTTAGTGAATCCCGGCCGGACCCGAATCCACCGCAGAGAATGCGGCGCTGGATCACGAATGGACCGGGTAAGTAAATCTGCCCCAATGTGCCCCATTATGTTTCGTTTAGCTTATTTAGGATGTCAACATTTTGTGCCTTGTTTATTTTAATTTATTTGCTTGTATACTTTTTATTGTATTCATATTAGCTTAGCTTAATAGCTTATATTTTAATTTTACATATTAGCTTATATTTAAAAATGCTATTATTTAAAAATGTCTCATGCCTGCCATGCATCCATAAGCGACATGCATAAGACTGTTCTAACTTATCTTAATAATAACTGAAAAAAATTTTTTAGCGAGCAAAATGCATAAGATAATGGGGCACATTTACTAAGGTCCTTGCAGCAGTTTTCTGTCAGACTTTACAAGTTATTCTAGTATAAACTGCTTTCACAAGTATTTAAGAACTGTCTAAGACACATTTCTGGCGCAGACACTTTTAGTGCAGTTTGCACTACTCTTGGTAAATGTGCTCCAGTGGGGGTCATTTACTAAGGGCCCGAATCGCGTTTTTACGACTGGTTACCCGAATATTTCCGATTTGCGCCGATTTTCCCTGAATTGCCCCGTGTTTTTGGCGCACACGATCTGATTGTGGCGCATCGGCACCGGCGTGCAAGCTACAGAGATCGGGGGGCGTGGCCGAACGAAAACCCAACGGATTCGGAGAAACCACCGCATTTAAAAAAAAAAAAGTGTTGTTGGACACGCGCTTACCTGCACCAAGCAACAGATCGTGAACTTAGTGAGTCACCGGAAGACCCGAATCCACCGCAGAGAAAGCGCCAATGGATCGCGAATGGACCGGGTAAGTAAATCTGCCCCAGTGTCTGTAATTGCTCTCTCTTTCTCTCTCTGTAGTAGAACCCAAAACAAAAAAAAAATAGGGGTTATCCAAAAACATATTTACTGTACAGAGCCTGGGAGAAAGCAGAGCTTTTAGACTTACATAATCTTCTCTTTCTCTCTACCTATTTGAATGTGATATGAAACTTAGAATCTAATGAGTCAAAATGTTGCAATCATCTGTACCTGTTACATTTTCTGGCAGAACATTGAGCATTAACTTATTTACCTGGGGGTGATATAAAACAATTGTATATTGTTACGAGGCTGGATGAGATAACTTCCTTTTGTTGCATTATTGTTGCAGTATTTATTTAAACAAAAGAAAGAAACGATTGTACATTGCTGAGAATATGTTATTCAAATAGAATCCAAACGGCCATTCACCAGGTCTGTCGATTTCATTATTCATTTGTATCCCATGACCCCTTGAAATAGAACAGTAGGCAGAGTTATTGATGCTGTGCTGTGTCTAGTCAGCTTCAGAAATGAGCTGATCGCTATTATAATCAAGACTAGTGTTCCATCTCTATGTCCTTCTAGGCCAAATGTGGTTTCAGAACTGACAATACTTAATATAGTCATTAAAGGTAGTCATAGTGGGATCACAGAAAATGGGAATTATTCTCACCGTTAATTCGGTTTCCATTAGTCCACCATGACGGCCCCACTTGGAGGATGACCCCTTGACCTCTGTAGGGACAGGAAGCAGAGAAGTTAAATACCCACCCCCTGCATCTACACTCCAGTGACTACCAAATAACTACACCGGCAGCGGATGCAACTCATTTTATTGCATGTTTTAATCACACACAATTAATCCGTAAAGTACAGAATTTTATACATGGGTGGGAAATATATATGGGCCGTCATGGTGGACTAATGGAAACCGAATTAACGGTGAGAATAATTCCCATTTTCCATTGCGTCCCCCATGACGGCCCCACTTGGAGACATAACAAATTATATTTCAGGGAGGGACAACAGCTTGTAGTACTTTTCTACCAAAAGCTAATTCATTCGTGTTTTGCAGGTCTAACCTATAGTGTTTTACGAATGTCAACTGGCTAGACCATGTGGCTGCCCTACAAATTTCATTTATGGAAGCCCCTCTTTTCTCAGCCCATGAGGTTGCCATGGCACGTGTAGAATGTGCTCTAATTGTTTCAGGTATTGACATATTCTGGGCTACGTAAGCATTCTTGATAACAGTCTTGATCCACATTGCTAGAGTGGATTTTGAAGCTTTTATCCCTCTGTTCTTCCCGCTGAACTGCAGAAGGATGTTTGAGTCTTTTCGCCATGGTTTTGTTGTTTCCAGGTAAAAGAGAAGGATTCTCCTGACATCAAGGGAGTGCCATTCTCTTTCTTTTGTTGTTTTCGGGTTTCGACAAAACGTAGGCAGAATAATTTCCTGGCTTAGATGGAAACTTGAGGAAACCTTTGGAATAAAATTGTTATCAAGTGTTAATGTTACTCTGTCTTCAGATATTTTTAAGTAGGGTTCTTTGATGGACAATGCCTGAATCTCCCCCAAACGTCTGGCCGATGTTATGGCGATAAGAAAGGTCAACTTTAATGTTAATTCTCTAATATTTTTTGAGTCTAAGGGCTCAAATGGAGGACCAGTTAGATAATTTAAGACAATAGATAAATCCCAGTTTGGGACAGCTATTTTAATGGTAGGTTTAAGTCTAGAAGTAGCCTTTATAAACCTCCTTACCCACTGATGCTCTGCCAGAGGATTATCGAAAAATGCACTCAAAGCGGATATCTGGACCTTCAAGGAGCTGGTTTTTAAGCCTTTGTCGAAACCTGCCTGGAGAAAATCCAAAACCTGAGAGATATTAGGAGAGTTCTGGTTAGGAATCTTAGACCCACAAAAAGAAACAAATTTATTCCAAATGCGGGAATAGATAGCATGAGTGATAGGTTTCCGACTTGCCTTTAGGGTCGATATGACTTTGTGAGACAAGCCTTTGCTTCTTAGTAATTCCCCTTCAGGATCCAAGCTGACAACTGGAGAGCCTGGGGATTTGGGTGCAGTACTGGTCCTTGGAATAATAGGTCTGTACGAGGAGGAAGGTGAACCGGTTCTTCCAGGGCTAGCCTCCTGAGGGATGGAAACCATACCTTCTTTGGCCAGAAGGGTACCACTAGAATTACTTTCCCTCTTTCCTTTTGGATTTTTTGAACCACTTTTGGAATTACTGGAACTGGTGGAAAGGCATACATTAGTGCTGCATTCCAGGGATGTCTGAAGGCATCTAGCTGGTTCATTGGTGTTGAACCGTCTAGCGAAAAGAAAAAGGTTGTCTTTGAATTTGCACGGGTTGCAAACAGATCTATTTCTGGGACTCCCCATTTTTGGGTTAGCTGCTCGAAAACCTCGTTGTTTAGGCACCACTCGCTGTTGTTGATGTGTTTCCTGCTGAGGTAGTCCGCTACCGCATTTTCTTCTCCCTTCAGATGGACTGCGGATAGGGATAACACATTGTCTTCTGCCCAACTGAAGATTTTCTCCGATAGGAGAAGAAGTTCGGTGTTCCTGGTGCCTCCTTGGTGGCGTAGATAGGCCACTGTGGTGACGTTGTCTGAATATATTTTTACATGGCGAGATTTTAATAGATCTCTGCTGGTTTTTAGAGCCTCCCACACGGCTCTCAACTCTCGGTAATTGGAAGATCGATTTTGAATGGATAGGGGCCATTCCCCTTGGGCAAGGGACCCTTCGATGTTTGCTCCCCATCCAGTCAAACTTGCGTCCGTCTGGATTGATAGCAGAGGCCATGGATGCCAGGTTACGCCTTTCTCCAGATATTCTGGATGTGTCCACCATACTAGAGCGTCCTTGATCTCCGCAGGAATTTCTATTTTCCAGTCTAGATGAGCTGGGTTCTTGTCCCACATGGATAATACCCAATTTTGTAACCTGCGAGTATGTGCTTGACTCCACTGCACTGCTTGGATGCATGCTGTCAGTTGTCCTAACAGCCTCATTACATCTCTTATGGAACAATCGTGTTTCTTCCGGAATAATTCCACATTCTGAACAATTTTTAATTTTTTCTCCTGTGGGAGGAAGGACATTTGGAGTGATGAGTTCAGAGAGACGCCCAAAAATGTAGTGATCCTGCTGGGTTGCAGGTTTGACTTTTTCCAATTTATGATCCAGCCTAGTTGTCGGAGGATGGTAATTGTAAGATCCCTGTGTTGGATTAGTTCCTGTTCGGATCCTGCTACAATCAATAGATCGTCTAAATATGGAACTAGAACTATCTTCCTTGTTCTTAAGAAGGCCACCACTTTGATAATAATTTTTGAAAATGTCCTCGGAGCTGATGATATTCCGAAGGGCAGCGCCTTGTACTGGAAATGGTGTATCCGGCCTTCTGGGTTGAGAACTGCCACCCTGAGGAACTTCTGGGACGTCTTGTATATTGGTACATGATAATAGGCGTCCTGTAGGTCGATTGTACACATGAATGCCCCCAGAGGAATCTGCGTAATGGCTGAACTTACAGTCTCCATTTTGAATTTTCTGTATAGGATATACTGATTTAGACCTTTCAGGTTGCAAATCATCCTGAAAGACCCGTTGGGTTTTTTTATTAAGAATAATGGGGAGTAATGACCTTCTCCTATCTGCGAAGCTGGAACAGGGATGATGACATCCAGGTCCAGTAGTTTCTGTATTTCTGTCCACAGCTGCAGAGTAAGTTCTGGTGATGGCTGTCTGGTAAGGAAAAATTTTTGGGGAGGAAGAGACGTTATCTCCAGCCTGTAACCGTCTTCTAATAGTGTTAGAATCCAGGGGTTCCGTGTGATATCTGACCACTGCTGGTAAAACTTTAGGAGTCTTCCCCCCACTCTGGCGTCATTTCCTGAATGATGGGGTGGTGTTGCTGGAGCTGAGGAGGAAGCCCCTTCCTCTGCCTCCTTTTGGGTAACTCCATTTCCCCTGCTTTCCTTTTCCTCTATAAGGGAATTTCTTCTCTTTTGGGTCCCGAAAGGGCTGTTTCTTCTGACCCACTTTTGCTTCAGGAAAGCCTTTTTTCCTATCAGCTGCCTTTTCGAGGATGGTGTCCAACTCGTGTCCGAAGAGGTATTCTCCTTGAAAAGGAAGGCCACATAATTTGGATTTGGATCTGAAATCTCCTGTCCATTGTCTTAGCCAGAGCGTTCTTCTCGCTGGATTAGAAAGTGCCCCTTCTTTTGCGCTGAATCTTACCCCCTCTGCTGAGGCGTCCGCGACAAAGGCAGCTGCTGACTTTAGTATAGGTGTGGTTTCTAAGAGAATTTCTCTTGGAGTACCATCCTTGATATGATTTTCTAGTTCAGACAACCAGAAAAACAGGGTACGAGACACCGATGTTGTGGCAATATTAGACTTCAGATTCCACATGGCCGATTCCCATGTTTTTTTCAGCAGACTATCTGCTTTCCGGTCCATGGGATCCTTTAGTTGGATAGCATCTTCAAAGGGAAGATCGGTCTTTTTTGCAATTTTTGTTACTGGGATATCCACTTTTGGAAAGGAATTCCAGATTTTCGATTCCTCCTCATCAAAGGATAAACGATTTTTAAACTCTCTTGATAGAGATATTCTGTTTTCTGGATCTCTCCATTCTTCAAGGATTAGATCCTTTAGAGTTTTATTGATTGGAAAGACCCGTCTCTTTTTTGCTTTAAGAATCCCAAAAAGCTCGTCCTGGATCGATTTTGGCTCTTCAATTTCTTCAATCTTAAGCGTGTCTCTCATGGCCTTTAATAGAGGCTCTAGATCTTCTGACATGAACAAGTATCTGGATTCCATTTTAACAGCAGATGTGGATGGAATAGAGTCTAAGTCTATCGAATCCTTAATTGAATCATCAACTGACTCAGCTTCGGACTCAGACTGGTATTCTACCCTTTGCCTTTTTGATAAAGGCTCCTGGGGCAAGAGATTAGCTAAAGATGAAGCTAATGAACATTGCACCTCCCCCTTAATAAAGGTTCTCATTTCGTCCATAAATGAAGTTTTCTCCTCTTTTAAGAGGCTATCAATACAGTCTTTACAGATGGCTTTCTTATAGTCATTAGATAACTTATTAAAGCACATATTGCATCGGCGGGAGGTGACTTTTCTTTTTGCTGCATCTTTTGGAGGCAAATCCTTCGGATCTCTATGTTTCTCCTTCTCTTTCGGTTCCTACCAACAGAGAAGGAGACCAGTATTACTATTAAATAGTAACATAAATACTTGTGTATGTTAGGATATAACCCACAGTAACACATAGACACCCCGAAACCAGTCACAGGACACGCCGCCGCCATTTTGTTGAAGTCCGGGTGTCGTAAACCTCGCGGGGTCGCGGACAGAGCCGGAACTACCGGCCCAAAAATGCCGACAAGGGAAGGGTCATCTGCACCGATCGCTGTCCTGGACCGGAGGGGTAAGAGGATGATCCCCGCGCCACATATGCTCCCCTCTCACTGTCCCTCTTGGATGGAAGGATCGGAGGAGAGATTTTCTCTACAACCTGCCCTGTGTAGGGACAGGAAGACACTGGAGTGTAGATGCAGGGGGTGGGTATTTAACTTCTCTGCTTCCTGTCCCTACAGAGGTCAAGGGGTCATCCTCCAAGTGGGGCCGTCATGGGGGACGCAATGGAAAAAACAATCTTGTCACCATCATAATGTCCAAAACTACTTTATCCACCGACTGAATGCTGTAATTGCTTCATTTTTTTCTCTGCACAATAGAATATATCTGAAACCAGTTTTTGTAACTAAAACTAAACAAAAGCTTACTTTTGTAGCCTATATATAGTCACTGGTTGATTGAAACTACTGTACATCCATCACATGCATTCAAATTTATTGTGCTATTTAAGCCTTGTGGATGTCAAAGAAGTGACTCATACCTTTTATTCAATTGCAGTTAGTTTGGGGCATCCAATAAGAGGAAAGGGTCCTTGCAGAAGAATTCTATATGGCTTGCCGATCTTGAGTGACATCACAGATAACAAACACTGCCAAATCCGTGCCAACTCCACAAAGGGTACACCACCTGTCTGTCTGCTCCTAACTCCAATAGAGGTTCAGTGGATTTCAAAGATAACAAGATTGCTGGGGATGTATTAATGTTTCGGTCTTTAGACCAGTGCAGAGTAGAATTAGACTGTTGTGACTCTGTTGCGTCAGACTAATCCCTGTGTCTGATGTTGGATAATTAATCTGATGCAGTATAAGGTTGGCGAGTCATAATCTGCACCTCCTATTAGTTGGTCTAGTTTGCTGCACCAAAATGTTGAATTTTCTGGCACATGGACTAAATATTTCTGGTGCTCGGACTGTTTTAAGATAAGATAAAATAATGCTTTATTAGTCCCACAGATACAGCAGCAGAGAGTACAAAGAGTACAGTACAAACAATGACAGAATAATAATATTAGTGTTAAATGAACCAAAATAAAATAGTGATAAAACGAAGCCAAAAAAGACAAGCAATAATCGGCAGTTTGGTATTCAGTCTGTGGATGGGACCCCCAGGGACTGGTTAGGTGGTGAGCACAGCTTACTTCCAATTGGGCCTTGTTTGTTGAACAGACTGAACGCAGCAGGGATGAATGAACAATGAGGTTGTGAATGGGTCTCAGGGTCGGCTCCAAGTTTCAGTGGGCGACAGAGCCTCAGTAGGCCCCTGAACTCACATGGCAACAATCAAAATTCAGAAACTTAAATAGTCTCTTGTTCCCTTTAATATTCCCTAGTTTATCATACCATACAGCCCCCATGGCTATTTTATATAAGCCCCCTCACGCCCTATGGATTCATTAGATACAGTCCCCCTCACTCCTCATGGACTCCTTATGTACAGCCTTATGTGGGACCCCAGCATCCCTGAGCCTCAGCATTTGCCCGGGTATGCCCAGTGCTGGCGCCGTCTCTGCTCAATCTCCATCCTGCAGATTACAGTACAATACTTCATAGATTGTAGAAAAAACATAAATTATTATTATTACATCTTTCCTCAGTTGAATTATTCAGAGCCTCTTGGAACCGTTTGTTTCCACTCTTTGACCGCAGTTTTTATTCCCCACAAAACACTTTGTAGCTTTCAGTCCACAGATCAAGTTGGCTACCAATTACCTTTGCTATTCATAATTTATCCTATGGAAAAATTAAGAGTGATTGCTTTAATTATTGGAGTTACAGTAGATGCATGTCGTGTTTTCTTCTCTATTTCATCTACATGACTCTCCATTATTATTTTATATGTCTGGATTTTAATATTTTAGTCGCAGCTCCAAAAAATGCTATTGGACATACTGCAGAAATAAATATAATAGTCATATTATTTAACCCAGGTTACAAATATTTGTCACTTTCATGTTGCATTTATTGTTTATTGTAAGGCAAAACTAAACAAGGAACCTACCGAAGAGATGCAAATCGTTCCATTAGACTTGTCTCTCATTTTTGCAAAGACTCAAATACTGCTGTCTAAAAATAAATTTAAGCTGGCATTAGATTGTCTTCACACACAGAGGAAGAATTACCAAGACTGCATCGGTAGGATACAATAGGAAATAGACACTCCAATTAAATTGAAATCTCTGTAAAATAGGAATATTTTGAAAATTCAATAACTTATTTATTTGAAATTTATATAAACAAAAATTATTTTATGTCACATTTGTTTTAAAAAGGTGCAAATGGTCTTATTTTAGATTTCAAATGTTACATAGTTAGGACATAGTTACCTTTTGGCAACTACAATACTACTGTACCTTGAATGTCATGAAATACACACTATAGGCTTTTAGACGTTATTTCTACGCCATTCTTACAGGTGCATAAAATCTAGCCCCTAGCCAGACAGTCTGTCTATACAAAGTATACACAAGTTTCCAGTACTGTTGAGTGGTCCCAACCCACAATGCTCAGGCCTGTACCATACATTGCAGATTTGGTTCCCTGAATGGAAGCCAGACTTCAGACAGAGGTTAAGGTAACACCCAAGAGTGGTGCCAACACAAATCCATTTTGATGTACAACTGTTATCAGGCCTACTTACTACAACAAGACACATTAATTAATTTTAACATTAATCTTTTCACAATTTTTGGAGTGTTGACTTCTTCCTGAATTTGTAGTGTCTAGGCCAGGACCCAGTGACCTTTTACCTATTCTTATGAGAACTATCTTGTACTGTCTGCATTAATGTATATTGTTATATACATAATATATATACATATATACATATACATATGTATATACATATACATATATACATACATAATATATAACAATAATTATATTGTTATATATATCTATATGTATATATATATATATATATATATATATATATATATATCTCACATTTTATGTGTGTGTTTTCTTACTTTATGGGGGTCATTTACTAAGGGCCCGATTCGCGTTTTCCTGACGTGTTACCCGAATATTTCCGATTTGCGCCGATTGTACCTGAATTGCCCAGGGATTGTGGCGCACGAGATCGGATTGTGGCGCATCGGCGCCGGCATGCGCGCGACGGAAATCGGGGGGCGTGGCCGAACGAAAACCCGACGTATTCGGAAAAACCGCCGCATTTAAAATCCGAAAAAGTGTCGCTTGGGGAGCGCTTACCTTCACCTGGTCCGAGGTGGTGCATTCCGGCGCGATGAGATGACTTTCAGCGCAGCAGCGCCACCTGGTGGACGGCGGAAGAACTACATTCATAAATCCCGGCCGGACCCGAATCCAGAGCAGAGAATGCGCCGCTGGATCGCGACTGGACCGGGTAAGTAAATGTGCCCCTATATGTCTCCTATATGGTCATAAAAGACCCCTGAGGGACATTTTTAGGGTGTTTTTTTTTCCTTTTTCCTTCTTATTTGCTTTCTGCTGTAAATGGGGCCTCTATAAGAGCCCTAGTTACAGGAAGAAAGAACCCCCTGTGGGGGAGAGGTTGACTCTTTTAACCCTTTCAGACCAAGCAATCACCTGATACATGCACACCTGCCCTCAAAAGACAGTGGACGGTTAGGAATGAGTTAAGGATTTAATTGTAAACAAAATTCTTCTTTTTAAATATTGTTGCATCTATCAAAGAAAAACGAAAACGAGGAAGCAAATACTATCAAAAGCATTTGGCATGAAAATAAAAATTGTGAAAGAAACACCAATGTGCTTGAAAAGAGGTTAATGAGCCAACAAGATTTATTCCATAATATGCACTGGAAACATGCAAGTTAATCAATCAAAATCTAAAAAATGTGACATTCAACATCCAGTTTTAAATTGCTTGGAACTAAACCATGTCTGCAAAATTACCTGCTTAATACTTATTAACAACTTTTCTATATTTGGAACTGATTAGTATATTTCATAAATTTTGTTAAAGCTACAATGATTGTTGTTATATCAAAGAGTAATATCATTAACACACAGCATTAGGCCACTTTCACACAGCAGCACCAATTGTGGCTGCTTTACCCCTTTGGTGAGAGGGTTATTAGTAACTGCATCATTGAAGTAATTTGTCTGGATACACAGACCAAATGTTTAGGTCCAGTGGATGCCAGGGGAGCCACTTTCTGATTTTTTTACAACCCACTTTTCTAACACCAAAACTTTATAATTTATTTGTTTACAGAGCTGTATGAGTCCTCCCGTGGCAACATTTCCTATTCCATGCAATCTTCTAAGAAGCTGGAAAAAAAATTCCACTAACATTGAAATTGACAAAAAAGGCATTGGAGAACCCAGGCGAGAATGTATACTTACTTTTGTCTTATTGAGTGATTTTTTGCACTTGGGTCCATTTTTGCATACAATTTATCTTGTACCTTGTTCAGTATTAAAATGTGTGCCTTTTTTGCACCAAAAATGTTGCATATCCCGAGTGTGCATTGCCACTTTTTCCACAAAAAGTAGTGGATTTCACTGAAAAACATCACATATACCACCTGTTGAAGAACTCAATTGTCACAACAAACAATGTAGAAACAAGTAAGTCTTCCCCATCACTTTCTAGGGTCAATAAAAGTCCACTAGCTTGATTCCAGATAGCAGGTTCGCCCTTGTCAGGGTAGTCTTATCTGCTTTAGGTTGGGCCTTAGACCCAGGGATGTCACATGGCTAGTTCGCCACCACTTACTCAGTCTGACAGCTTGCACCAAGTCTGGCTGTGGTTGTGCTATTTTCTAGACACTTGAGCTCTTTAGTAGGAGCAATTCCTTCACAAATGTTTGCAAAGGTAAACTCAATGGCAATCGGCTGGTATTTATATACTGTAACAGTGGCAAAGATGCCAAATTTTTCTTCAAACATTTCTTGTAGGAGTGAGCATATTTTTTAAAGCTAGTGAAACAAAATAAGCCTAGTTCAACATAACGGGGAAGCAGACATGTACCAAAATTTTGTAAATGCAGTCAAAT
Organism: Engystomops pustulosus; assembly: GCF_040894005.1. Taxonomy (NCBI): domain Eukaryota; kingdom Metazoa; phylum Chordata; class Amphibia; order Anura; family Leptodactylidae; genus Engystomops; species Engystomops pustulosus. The sequence goes on from NC_092411.1 coordinate 245,642,501, forward strand.
TTTACTGCAATTTTTCTGGTAATCTAAACCAACAAATAGAATATATATAATTAGACTTGATTATTTTAATCTAGGCCAGATATATTCAGCATCAGGCTAATTGATAAGCCCGGTGCAGTATGAGATTGTTGGTCTGCAATTTTAGACAATTTTGATAAATCTGCACCATAAATTCTTAAGCATGCTCTATTTCACTGTGCAGGTAAAGGTTATAGAGGAGTTTTGTTTATTATCTTTTGTCAATGGTTGGATTTTTTTTTTGCATTCATTTTTAAAATATAGTTTTTATTTCTCATTTTCATACTGTTGTCTGACTCCATACCTAGCCCTCAGTGTATAGAGCATAATGTGAAAACTGACAGGAAATGATGAATGTTTTCACTGCTCAATCACCGATGCACAAATTGCAATATTTCAGAATGATCTTTAACATAGGCATAAGAAATAAGCACAACCAACTATGTTTTACAGATACGTAAGACGTTATACATACATCTTGAACAAACAAACAGTTACCTCCAGCTGTCTAGATAATATGTAATACTTAATGTTACAAGTGACATGTTGTGCTCTGGGTATATGATGCATAAGTCCCTCAAACTTTATAAAGAATTTAAGAAAATTATTTATTAATTCTTTGGCTGTATAAACAGCACTATATTTAGTGGAAGAATACAAGTATATTGAATTTCCACCCTGGAGAGCTTATTATGTATTTTAATACCTGAGGCTAAAAAATACAGTGAAATGTCTTTTGGAGGTTATCAGATTTATAAAAAATAATCATTACTATTACTTGGAAACCCTCCCAGCATGAATACTGGCGTATCTATTAAAAAGATAGTGAAATAAATATGTTGAAACACAATATACATTATGGCCACAAACAAGCCTCAATATTATTATGTTGTTTATTTGGTTGGTTTTAAACAATGTATCCATGTTTGATTTAGAATTTAGAATGTAGTCATTAAAAAATTGATACAGGACTTTCTTTTTTAACTCTTTGGCACCAATGTACCTTTTATATTTTGCGTTTTACTCCCCACCTTCAAAAATCTGTAACTTTTTTAGTTCCCCATGTAGAAAGCTATAAGCAGTTGTAATGGCAGGACACAAACAAGGACAGTGAGCCCTGACACTGAGACCCCCAATCTGTCCCTACCTACTTATTGGGTCCCCCCTAAATGGGCAAATAACTGGGCGATGTTCCCTCCCAGGGTAAGGTGTGAATACGAAACAATACAGACAAACAAACACAATAAGGCAAGGTATACAATCCGATTCACCAACAACAGGGAATAACAATAACCAAATCACAACCTAAGTAGAGTAGTCAAAGCCACAGGCAAGAGATCAGAAACCAGAACTAGAGAATGCAAGAGAAGCTAGAGAACACAGCAAGATAGCAGTTTGACCAGCAAGGAGTCAGATAAAGATAAACTAGCAACTTATAGGGTAACTCAGCCCTGCCACAGGTGGAAGGAGCAAGCAATTACAGCTCCACAGTGTTAACTCTTGCAAGACAGAATCAGGTCAGACTGCCATAGAACCTAGTTCAGACTGCAGGATGATGAAAAAACTCAGCGTCTCCTAATCCTACCTGTACAGATAGAGGAGACAGCCGGCACAGACGTGACAGCTGGCTTATTTTCTGCATCACAAATTGTGCTTCTTACTGGCAGTATTTATTATTCCACACTATATACTGCCATAAAATAGAAAAAAAACCTCATAAGTCAGCTTTTAGTTTAAGACTTTCATTTTATGCTCCAAATGATACCTCTTCATTATTCTTTGGGTCAGTACAATCACAGGGATACCAAATTCCTATACATTTAATTAGGTTTTAATAAATTATAAAAAATTTAAACTTTTTAAAAAACTTTTTCTGTCAGGTTCGCTAGGGAGAATGCTGGGACTTCTGGTGGTGGCAGCAGCGTTCTCCGAACCCCGGCGCGTGTCCGCGCAAACTCCACCTCTCGTCCTGGGCAGCGGCTGCTAAGATCTCGCGCTGTCTAGGAGTGGCTGGGACTTTGAACCTCTGCTTGGTGCCTGTTGTTCTGCACCGTTAGGGGTTAATTCCCAGATGCTGTCCAGCTCCTATCAGGTTCTGGAGGTGGAGTTCTGGCTGCATAAATTGCAGCTTCACTAGTCACCTGTGCCAGTGTTTGAAATCTCTTTCTCCACTTGCTTGCTGCACTAGGTTGTATTGCTCTGTATCTGTATTGTTGTTACCTTGGCTAGTTTTTGACATTGACTATTTGCTTACTGACTTTGCTATTGACGTACCCTCCCGTTGTGACTCCGGCTAGTTTACGATTCTTTTGTGTTTTATGTTCGTCAGTCTGTTTGTATTTCCCTTCCCGCACTTAAACCAGAGTATTCCGAGTCTTCAAGTAGTCGCCCCACGGTTTAGCGTGGGGGGGCTATAGGAAGGGACAGAGGCTGGGGCAAGCTCAGGGCACACTATCCCCTGTCTTTTGTGTACCCAATCCTAACAGAAACACTGGCCACTCACAGGTCTGCATCCTGTATCCGACCTGCTACATTCTCTCCTTCCATGGAGCCTTTGTCAGCTGTGGTCGCTCAGGTCCAGACCCTAACTCAGCTTGTTCAGGATCTAGCTTCCCGTCTCCAAATTCAGGAATCTATGCAGGTTCCACTGCCACCCATGCCTGAACCTAAGGTTCCTCTCCCTGACGTGTTTTTTGGTGACCGTAAGAAATTTTTTTCATTTCGGGAGGGCTGTAAACTTTACTTTTCTTTACGCCCTCGTTCATCGGGCACAGAGATTCAAAGGGTGGGCGTGGTAATTTCCCTGTTGCGTGGGGATCCGCAAAATTGGGCTTTTTCTCTCCCACCTGACTCTCCATCCCGTTCTTCTCTTGACGCTTTTTTTTCTGCTTTAGGCCAGATTTATGACGAACCTGACCGCCGAGCACTTGCAGTTTCCCACCTTAGATCTCTGTGTCAGGGAAAACGGACAGCAGAAGATTATTGTGCCCAGTTCAGACAGTATGTGACTGACTCGCAATGGAATGACTGCGCCCTAAAGGACCAATTTATGTCCGGACTGTCAGACCGAGTACAGGACTTAGTCTTAGCTTATGCCGAGCCTCAGACATTAGATGATGCTATGACTCTGGTCATCCGAGTTGATCGTCGCCTAAGATCCAGGCGATCACCTCGGGTGTCCTCTGACTGTCAGCCAGCGGCCAATCTGTCTCCGGGTAGTCCAGAATTGGAATCCATGGAGCTGGATAGCATCTCTCCTGCACAGCGGAAGCAACATCGAATGAGACATCATCTTTGTTTCTACTGTGGAAGTCCTGATCATCAGGTCAACACCTGTTCCAAGAGGCAGCAGCAGGAAAACTTCCGCTCCTAGGCAGTAGTCGGGGGGACTGCTTAGGAGCTCAGGTACTCCCAATTGTGTCTAGAATGTATTTACCTTGTACTATTAAGTTTCAGTCTGTTTCCTGCACTGGTCGCGCCTTTTTGGATTCAGGTGCTGCGTCTAATTTAATTGATTATAGTTTTGTCTCTCAGTTTCACATGTCATTGATTCCATTGTCCACTCCTATCCAGATGTCGGGTGCGGATTTGACCCCTCTACAGGCAGGGTTGATTAAATTCCGAACCCCGCAGATAAAACTTATGGTAGGAGCTATGCATGTAGAATGGTGCTCTTTCCTAGTTATGGAAAACCTGTCTGAAAATGTCATTCTTGGTCTACCCTGGCTCCGGATCCATAATCCGGTAATTAATTGGGAAACTCTGGAGCTGGTTCATTGGGGTCCTCACTGTAAGGATCACCTGTCCAGAGTTTCATTATGTACAGTAGTGGCGGAAGATCAGAGTCTTCCAGGTTTTCTCTCTGATTACTCAGATGTGTTTTCAAAACCCTTATCCCAAGTACTTCCTCCTCACAGGGAGTTTGATTGTAAAATTGACCTTCTTTCTGATGCTAGATTGCCAAAGGGTCGTATATATAACCTGTCGGTGCCTGAACGGGAGGCACTGAAGAGTTATATTGATGAGAGTTTGGCAATCGGACATATCCGTCCTTCTGAGTCGCCCACTGGGGCCGGGTTCTTTTTTGTTGAGAAAAAAGACGATGGTTTACGGCCGTGTATTGATTATCGAGAATTAAACAAGATAACGGTAAAAAACTCAGGTCCTCTCCCCTTGATCCCGGATCTCTTAAATCAGGTTTCTGGGGCCCAAGTTTTCTCTAAATTAGATCTCAGAGGGGCTTATAACCTGATTCGGATCCGGGAAGGGGATGAGTGGAAAACCGCATTTAATACACCTTTGGGACACTTTGAATACCTGGTTATGCCCTTTGGTTTGAGTAATGCCCCAGCGGTTTTTCAAGGGTTTATGAACTCCATCTTTCATGATTACATCGGTGTGTTTATGGTGGTTTATCTAGACGATATTTTGATTTTCTCTCCTGATATGGTTTCTCACCAGCAACACCTCCGCCAAGTACTTACCAGGTTGCGCAAAAACCACCTCTTCGCTAAGCTGGAAAAGTGTGTTTTTTGCGTCCAGAAGGTTTCCTTCTTAGGTTATGTTGTGACTCCCTCTGATGTGCAGATGGATCCGAGTAAGGTTCAGGCGCTCACGGACTGGGTTCGGCCTACCAATCTTAAGGCCCTACAACGTTTTTTAGGTTTCGCTAACTATTATCGGAACTTTATAAAGAACTTTTCCGTGATCGCCAAACCCCTCACGGATCTAACCCGTAAGGGTGCTGATCCGAACAATTGGTCCCCTGCCGCTTGCTCAGCGTTTGAAACTTTAAAAGCGGCATTCTCGTCAGCCCCAGTCTTGGTTCAACCTGACCTCTCTCTACCATTTGTTGTGGAGGTGGATGCCTCCGAGGTAGGAGTTGGTGCAGTGTTGTCTCAGGGGTCCTCCACTCTCACCAGACTTAGGCCCTGTGCATATTTCTCTAGAAAGTTTTCCTCTTGTGAGAGGAATTATGATATTGGTAATCGAGAGCTCCTTGCCATTAAGTGGGCATTTGAAGTCTGGCGACACTTTTTGGAGGGAGCTCTTCATCCGATCACTGTGCTCACGGATCATAAGAACTTAGTATATTTGGATACTGCTAAACGTTTGAACTCACGTCAGGCTAGGTGGGCCTTGTTTTTCTCTCGCTTCAATTTTGTGGTCACCTACCGACCTGGGTCAAAAAATGTGAAGGCTGATGCCTTGTCCCGTAGCTTCGGGACTCCTTAGCTTCCAGAGGCTACTGACAGTAATATTTTGTCTCCAGGGGTTGTGCTGGCAGCTGTCTCCTCCCACCTCTCCTCTCAAATTTTAGCAGGACAAAGATCTGCACCTAAAGACCTTCCGGAAGGCAAATTATTTGTTCCTCTTTCTTGTCGTTTGAGAGTGTTGGAGGAGACGCATTGCTCGGTGTTGGCAGGTCATCCGGGAATGCGGAGTACCTTGGATCTCTTGAAGAGAAGTTACTGGTGGCCTCACATGACTAAGGATGTGCACGCATTTGTCCAAGCCTGTCAGGTCTGTGCGCGAGGAAAGACTCCCAGGAGACGTCCTGAGGGGCCTCTTCTTCCGCTTCCAGTTCCCACCAGGCCGTGGTCTAAAGTGTCTATGGACTTTGTCACTGATCTGCCAGCGTCTCAAGGCTGTACAGTGGTTTGGGTAGTAGTGGACCGTTTCTCTAAAATGGGACACTTTGTTCCGTTAAAAAAGTTACCTTCAGCTGAAGAATTAGCTGAATTGTTTATACAGAATATTGTACGCCTCCATGGTATACCAGATGATATTGTGTCAGATAGGGGCGTACAATTTGTTTCCAAATTTTGGCGAGCATTTTGTTCTAGACTGGAAGTTAATTTATCGTTCTCGTCGGCGTTTCACCCTGAGTCTAATGGTCAGTCCGAGAGAATGAATCAGGAGATGATTCAATATCTGCGACTCTTTGTCTCGGACAGTCAGGACCAGTGGGTGAAATTCCTTCCGTTGGCAGAATTTGCTATGAATAACCACAGTAGTTCGTCCACACAGGTATCTCCGTTTTTCTGCAATTATGGTTTTCATCCTCGTTTCTCTTTTTCATCTGTGCCTGTCTCTAATATTCCTCGAGCGGAAGCTATTACATCCAAGTTGCGCTCACTCTGGTCACAGGTTCGGGGGAATATTCAGAGGGCACAAAATTCTATGGTCCAACAAACTGAAAGAAGGCGCACTAACTCCGATACGTTTGTGGTGGGGGATAAAGTGTGGTTATCCACGAAAAACCTTAAATTGAAGGTCCCCTCTTTGAAGTTTGCGCCCAGGTTTGTGGGTCCGTTTGTTGTTACGCATATTGTTAACCCGGTTTCCTTCAAGATTACACTTCCAGCAGGGTGGCGGGTCCATAACACCTTCCATAAGAGTCTTCTGAAGCGCTATGTTGAGCCTGTTTTGCCTCTTTCTGACCCTCCTTCTCCATCTATTGTGGAGGGGAATCTGGAATTTGAGGTAGAAAAAATTGTGAATTCCAGATGGGTAGGTAACTCCCTGCAGTACCTGGTCCATTGGAAAGGTTTTGGTCCTGAGGAAAGGTCTTGGGTTCCGGCTAGAGATGTTTATGCTCCACGGTTACTCAGGTTGTTTCATCAGACCTACCCTCAGAAGCCATCTTTAAGATCTAGGGGTCCGAAGGCCCCCCGTCAGGGGGGGGGTACTGTCAGGTTCGCTAGGGAGAATGCTGGGACTTCTGGTGGTGGCAGCAGCGTTCTCCGAACCCCGGCGCGTGTCCGCGCAAACTCCACCTCTCGTCCTGGGCAGCGGCTGCTAAGATCTCGCGCTGTCTAGGAGTGGCTGGGACTTTGAACCTCTGCTTGGTGCCTGTTGTTCTGCACCGTTAGGGGTTAATTCCCAGATGCTGTCCAGCTCCTATCAGGTTCTGGAGGTGGAGTTCTGGCTGCATAAATTGCAGCTTCACTAGTCACCTGTGCCAGTGTTTGAAATCTCTTTCTCCACTTGCTTGCTGCACTAGGTTGTATTGCTCTGTATCTGTATTGTTGTTACCTCGGCTAGTTTTTGACATTGACTATTTGCTTACTGACTTTGCTATTGACGTACCCTCCCGTTGTGACTCCGGCTAGTTTACGATTCTTTTGTGTTTTATGTTCGTCAGTCTGTTTGTATTTCCCTTCCCGCACTTAAACCAGAGTATTCCGAGTCTTCAAGTAGTCGCCCCACGGTTTAGCGTGGGGGGGCTATAGGAAGGGACAGAGGCTGGGGCAAGCTCAGGGCACACTATCCCCTGTCTTTTGTGTACCCAATCCTAACATTTTCATTCTTTGGTGTTCGACCTGTGTAAGGTGTACAATTTTTTAGTACAAGCTGACATTTTAATTTCTACCATTATAGGGACTGTACATCCTTTTGATCACTTGTGAAATGGTGAAAAACTGAAGATTTAAACATTTGGGCACTATTCTCTGTGGCAGGATTCCCTGTCGGGAATTACTGGTTTTATATTTTGATAGATCAGGACTTTTGGGACATGGCGATACTTCATGTTTATGATTTTATTTGATAATTAATTTTTTTTTTGCAATCTAGTGAAAGATGGGTGATTTTAACTTTTAGCTTTTTTTAAGTTTGTTTTATTCATTTAAACTTTTTTTCTTTTTTTTTCTATACTGTCCTTCCAGACTCTCTAGTGCACTAAAACCTCTGACACAGAAAAATAGAAATCGGAGGGACAGGAGACAGAGTCGAAAAATCTGACCATTTATTTATGGTCACATTCGGGGGGAACCAAAATTGAAAACACCGTGACTGATAAAGACAGGTTGGAATTATATCTGTGAAATGCTGTATTTTTACTTATAACAATGAAATAGAAAATGTGTTATTTTGTTATCTAAGTATATTTAATAATATTGTCCCTGTTGGAATACCCTTTAAACAATGATTTGAAGTATTATAGATTGGTAATACAATATGAATATCAGAGAAGCTTTAGAATTTTTTCTGGTTGGGAATAATTCACATAAAATGTCCACTGAGAACTAAATTAAGATTATGCATATCTGCAATTACCATATCTGGCTTTTTGGCTAAGGTTTGCAATGATTTCTCACCACAAATCATGGACTTTGTTTGTTACCTTGGTCAAAACTGCAACAACATTCACTTTTGGTCAACTCAAGTTTCCAAATATTTACATGAAATATGGGAAAGAATGGGAACATTTTTAAAAGATGCACAGAAAGGAATTACACTAGGCACCAAAATCACTTAATACCTGTGTGGTATCAAAAGACTCAAGTTTTTTTATAGCATTATAAATGGGAAATATATTATTTTATGTTGAAAGTTGCCGTACAAAAGATGACAAGTTAGGGACATAGAGGGCATATTTGTCAACCTGCTTTTGACAGAAACTTTGTGAATCATTTTGCACCAAATTTTTTAAGGGTTTTAGACAATTTTTGGACACTTTTGGTCACAGAAGTTTGCAAATGTTTGAGACTAAGACAGCTAATACTAGGTGCTAAGACTAGACAGTCTAGAACTATGGCAGATCCACTTCTACTACCAGTGAGGAAGGATGTCTTAGGAGGTATACTTACCTATTTCCCTATTCTAATCTATTAATAAGGATAAGGAGATTGCAATAGGTAAAGACAATTCATGTAAAGCACAATATAAACATGTAGACAAACCTCCTAGATAAATCTGTGCACATGCAAAGCATTTGAGTTTCCCTTTCTCACATCTTGCACATTTCATTTCTCATTTTTGCTTCCACAAAATTTAAAATCCGTCCTACTGAGACATAACCTTCCATTTAAAGACTGTCAATGATGTGTCGCAAAAGCTTAAAATAATTGGTATCATAGGAGCAACCAGCATTAAAAAATAATCATCCTTGTGATATAATCAATGGTTGCATGTACAGAAAGGTAGATGATAATAAAAGTGCAATGTATTTCTAGCAGAAACTACAATGTACAGAAAAATCTAATGATTTCACCAAATTAAAGTTTTCGCACTCAATCAAGGCTCGAAGTTTAAACCAAAAATAAATCAAATAACTTCTGTATAAATTAAGCTTCTGTGATGATAAGAATCACTAGAGAAATTACGATTTTTGTGTGCTATTGCTGTAACGTCAATGTGGTGTTAAACCTGTGTGAACAATTAAATGCCAACTTAAGGTAATAATTAAGGAAATTGCATATAATAGATATAAAATATGACAAGATTCCGAGTTGCATAGAAAAAAGGATCTCCTCTGTAAGGAATGGGGGAGAAAGCTTCTTTGTTGCTTTATGTGAACACTGGTATATTCTTTTCTCTTACTGTCTTGATTGAATTTGTACCACACCCAGCAGTCTGCTGCAGCTATACTCTGGTTCATCAATAGCTAACCAGCTGTGACAGTGACAGACTCCCTCCAATAACAATACTTCCTTGCTGTTCTGTCCTGCCTGGATTTCAGGGTTCTGGTCCACCACATACAAGGTCTGCCTGCCCCAAGTTCTTTTCCGGCTATAGACTTAGCTCTTAGTAGGCTCCTGGTATTTTGTACTTTGTATTCTTGTATTTTTACCCTTTGCCTGTATTTAGACTATTGTTTAACCTTGTGATTTTGTACTATATGTGTCCTCTTATGTTGTCTTGTCTTTGTCTCAAAGTTTTGCACTTTTGCCTAGAATGGACACTAACAAGACTTGCTCTATTGCCTACAGCTGGGTAAGACTTTAGTCTCTGGGCCCACTGTCTCTTTACAGTGCAGTAATACACTTATACACTAAAAATACATCTTGTTCCATGGGTAAGAGGGTGCTGTAATGCAATGGACAAGAGACATGGATCCTGTCCATTGCTAGATCATGCATTACCGTGTGGAACAAGATATATTTTTAGTGTTGTAATATAGACCTTGTACATACTTTGTCAGCACTACTTTAAACAAGTCTAGAAAATAAAAAAGACCAAAAACATTTAACTGGGAATATTTGCTATAATTAAGGACAGTAGCAATTGAGTGACTGTGTCTTAGCATATTACCTTCATATTAGTTTGCAAAAGCACCATGTGCTTACACCATAAAACACAAAAATCTAACAAAAAAGTAATAATTCTTTATTTTTAGTCTTATTTGGGACAATTTCTACATTATATACTTTTAACTTTCTGCTAATCTGCTTCTTTTTGCTACTTTATTGGATTGGGTACAAAGCTATCAAGTCTCCATAACCCCTTCTGACCCCTTAAAGTCAATGGTCTCAAAAACCATATTATCTACTTTGTTGCCCTTTCCATTCTTTCTTTCATTTCCTTTATTTGATTCTTCACTTTTCTTATTGCTGCCATTTTTTTTTTTCCTTTTAGTCTATTGAAACAGCTCTGACAACAGGATTCAGTTACCTCCAGGCTTTAAAATCAAAAGGTTACAACTGCCTGCACTTGCTAGTTGACCTATATGCTGCTTTTGATATAACTGATCACTCTTGGTTTACGAACATTAAAATTCTATGATACTTCAAACACACAGACCTCTTATCACTTGTTTTTAAGATAAAGTATATCCCCATTTCTTTATGACTTTTTTCACATTTGTATACTCTGGGTCTAAATTCGTGTTGTGGTAGCTACAGTACATACAGATTTGTTCCATTATTGGTGAGAAAACTGTAAGTGGCCCTTTTCCTCTTAACTAACATTGTATAAATTAATAGTACAATAGAACAATAACATATATACAGATTCTGTTTTACTACCAAATAATACAGTTTACCGAGGGATAAGACTACATAGTATAGAAGCTATGCAGAGGGGAGGGGGAGCTGTGAGTAAAACCAGCAAAGTCTTTGCTTAGCAGCATAGAGAAACCTACAAATAATAAATACTACAAAAATGAGGGCTGCTAAAATAATGAAGTTTAAAAATCACAAGTACGGATCTTGCATTTTTCAGGCACCGCATCAGATCCAATTCTTGTTTTATTCACTTCTTTCAAAAATCTTTCAAAATGGCGCCTAACTTATAATGTAATTCATTCTGAACCATAGAAGGGGGTGGGAGGGAATTGTCAAAAGAACATAAAGGCAAAAGGATATTTTTATGAAAAATCAAATTATATATTATCTGCTATATTCCAATTTCCAGAACAATTGGCGCAACATCTGTTCGATTTGGACCCTGTGAGAAGGTACAAGGGGCCACTATTGATGGCAAATATGTGTCAACAAGGTGCCCGGACTCGATGAGGTTAGCAGGTTAGTGTTTTGTCAGGTTAGGTTTCAGTTGAATAGATGTAGGTTAGCTGATTCCTGCAGTTGATCTGGGCTGATATAGTCAAAAAACAAGGTTGGTGGCTACTATCAGCTGATGACCACATCATTTTTCTAATCTTTCTATAAAAAAGATTCAAAACAGACTTATTAATTTGAAGAGGTTTTCTATACTATAGAAAATATAACATGAAAGGAACATTGAGGCTGGATATGAGTATCCATTTAAAGAAAATCTACCATTCAAACCAAGCATGGTAAACCAGGTGTACTTACTCATAGACACATGCACCATGACTCATATTTGCTATCCATGGCCTCCTTCCTTCTAAAAACAACTTTAAGAATGCTAATTAGCCAAAAGGGCTCCATGCTGCAGCTTTACTGGTTGTTACAATGGGCAAGGAGAACTTCCCCCCTAACTGTGTGCTGAAACTTCCTCTGCTGCAGTGAAATTACAACAGGCAGAAGGAGGGGGAATGCTGAGGAAGGAGGGGGACAGTGAGACAGATACATCCACACACAATTACACACATACACACAGTTAAGTCAGAGCACAGAGGGGTTCTGGTAATGTCCACCAGAGCTGGCTTATTTGCATAATTTAAAAAGTTGATTTAAGAAGGAAGGAGGCCACGGATAATTAATATGAGAAGATTACCAAAGTCACAGTGCCTGCATCTATGAGTAAGAACCTTTGGTTTATTATGCTTTAAATGCATAGGACATGTTTTATTCACTTGTTATAGATCTAGCCTTGCTTTGGCCTTCAGGCTTGACAACTGTATGAGGGCTTATTTTCCATGTAACAAATATTACTTCTTAATTGCGTAATTTATTATTCCATGCCATGTACTCGAGGAAAAAATTCCAATTGTGGTGAAATTGCCAAAAAACCTGCGGCACTTTCTTGTGGGTTTCGCTTTTTTGAGTTTCGTCGAGAGCTCAAAATTATATGTTTACTTTATCCTTTGAGTACTTTATTCTTTCAGTACAATCATGGTGATACCTATTTTATATAGTTTTTACTGTGTTTTATTAAATTTTAAAAAAAATTATACAATGTTTACTAAAAAAAAAAACTATTGCAGCTCCCCTATGACGTTGTGGGGACCTGCAATCAAAAACAAGATGGTGATGGCCAAGAATGGCCGGACTTCACTTGCCGGCGGCAATCAAAGGGTTGATGGGTGTTAGCTGTGGGTGTTTGCTGGAATATGCAGCAAGCCCCATACCTGCATGATGCGGGCTCAACCAGCCTTATACATCATTCACAGCTCTGCGGCATACTGTTATGGCATAGGCATAAGGAGGTTAAGGGGTTAAGTAATATGTGATAAGTGTACCCAATAAATGTCACAGGAAAGCTCAGTAAGAATCCTCCCTCCCTGAGGAATAAAATAATATTTGCATTTTGTCTTGAGTCATGGAACGTGTTAAACGTGCTGCTAACAGATAACTGTGTTCTCGTTTTCAGCACATATTTTTCTTGCTTCTCCACGGGAAAAAAAAAGCAACATGTTTTGCTAGTTAAAATTTTTGAGTTGTAAAGTATGATGATTCTGGGTGAGGTAGTCACAGTTTGTGCACACAAAATAAATAATTTTAATTGGCTGGTTGTATCCTAATATTACAGAAAAGACTTATGAAATAAATATGGCATGTTTTATATCCACGAGCAGACATTCAGGAGTCCTGTGAAGCCGTACAATTTATGGCCTATAATGATTACAGCCATGTGTAATTGCCTCTGGAAAGTATTTGGATCCTGAAAACAATCATTTTCATGCAAAGAAACTCAAGGACACAACATGTTCTGGGAACTTTCACTAAATGTAAAGGCTGTAAAGACAGAAGAATTACAGATTTTGTTAGAAAATATAGGAATTGATTGTATCTCTTTTATTTTGCACAATATACTACATATGTACTGTTGTTAGCCGAAGTACAATGATCCCAAGGTTTCCATTTATAAATTAACTCTATCTCTTTCTTTTTAAAAATAAAGGGAGATTTTATACAAATTTATATGCTTAACAAAATTTTGGGGGGAATTTCTGATTTTTGTTTTCAAACAAAAGTAACTTTTTGTTTGATTTTTTTAATATTACTTTTTCTGTCATTTCTATTCTAGCCATTTGTTTTAGTAATAGGCTGACACTGTAGTGGATTTTGATGATACAGTCACCCTATTTCACTTCATGTGAATGATTTACTATAGTCTCTGATGGAAAACCAGTGGAGGCTATAGCTGAAACTTTGTCCGGTCTGACTTGGCATGGATTTCATTCCAACAGCAGAGAAACAGGCAGGAGCCAGAGTTAAGTTCCCCAGGGGGGGGGGGGGGGGGCAAATTTGAGATACTTAACTAACCACAGGTCATTATGGAATGGTAGTTTTGTGTCGCGAATCACTGCAAGTCCCTATATGCACGCTAGTCATATTAAAAAAAAATACACAGTCCCACAGTGAAGAAGACATACCACACTCAGGCTTCACTACGTATGTGCCATGGTTACAGTGCTTGCACAATGAAGCTGGGGTTTTGTGCACTGCCTACATTGTGGGATTGTGCAGGCACGAGGAGCACTAGAGATGTGTTCTATGTGCCTCATCTGACTCATCTCTAGGTAAGTATAGAGGATTTTTTATAGCATCCACAGAGGGACTTACTGGAGGGTGATTTTGGACACTAAACCACTGGTCCATAAGGAACTGTGGGTGACTTAGCGTTCCAAATAACCCTGACAAGGTCTCTTTAATAAATTCCCCTAATGTTTTTACTCCTGCTATCTGCACAGAGATCTCATATGAGGCTGCTTTAAGGTATATCATTAAATGTTAACAGATCTCAAGCAAGATGGACATGGACAGAAATTGAAAAAAAAATAGAAATTATAAAAGGTTTATTAAAAAGTGATGCATTTTGAATTTGAATTAAAAAACACAACACATTAAAAATTTTATAATCACGTCAAACAAGGTCAAGATTTTGGGCAATTTGTGGAGAGTTTTACAATTTGTGAAACAGTTGGTTTCCTTTGAATATCCTAAGTTGTGACTTTTTCTGTATTATGTATTAATGATTGTAAGCCTGTTTTTTTCAGGCAATCCCAGGTTGTTTTATTTTGTGCCTTTTCCGACAGATTTACTGAGAGTCAACAATCAGTTTAGACACTTTTCTTGCACAGTTTACTGACACCTATTTTGGCACAATTTTGGTGCACATTAAGACCAGCAAAAACAGGTCTATCAACTTCTAATTTCCTTCCTGTATGTGGAGTGTAATTTCTGACACCCATTTTTACTTTTTATGGTGTGTACCAAAGGCTGTGGGCCACATTGTAAAATTACAGGCCAAAAAAACACTAAAGTAGGGTGCCTGAAAACAGACATACTGCCACAAATGTATAAATTCCAACTAATAATTTGGGAACACTGTGAAACCTACATTTGTGTTGTGTTTTAAACACATGTAGTTAAAATGCCCAATAATTAGTCTAGCTAAAATAATAGTCAATCACCATATGTTTGTATGACCATACCTACATTCATTGCATAGAAGACTAAGGGCATATTCAAACAGTCATTTTCTTTGACTGTGGATCCATTTAGTTTCCATTTTACTTCCATTCTACAGCTTCATCAGTAAAAAAAAAAGGACTATCATCAGTTTTTTTTGTGGACCCATAGATTTCTATTGCCTTCTGTGATAAACAACCATGAAAAGAACAAGAAGCAATAGGAGTGTGAAAAATGATATTAAAATAATGCTTCAGTAAACATTCTGTGAAAATCAATGAACTACAGAAGTGAAAAAACAGACATGTGAATGAGCCCTTATAGAGATATATTGAGCATGTAGCCAAGCTAATGGGATATGGGAAAACAGGAAACATTGCACATTTTTTCTTCATTTTACACCCTTTTGCACCATTTTTTATTTGATAAGGCTCGGAGGATAACATTTACTGAAAAATCCATACATTTACATTCATGAACAAGAAAAACTAAAACTTTGTTGTAAAGACTAAACCTTCTAAGATAATAATATTTTAATAATTACCCCAGCTAACCTTGAACAGATTCCCACTAGAAACCTAATCAATAAGCCACAATGAGAGCGTGTCACTACTCCATTGTTCCTCACAGAAAAGAAACATACATCAATCTACTGCGAGCAATATTTTCTAAATCTGATTTGTTCATCTATGTATTAATGGTATCGATTTACTGTATCTGATGCCAAAGTAGTAGATGTTGAAACATGCCTTTCATTACAGAGCACTGTCAGAATAGTTTAGTATAGCATTGAATAATGAAATGGTTTTATAAAATAGCATGGTTGGATATTGCCATGTAATAATATTTAGAAATGAGTCATTAAGGACGTACAAAAAATTGTAAAAGATAAAAGCAACCAACTTTTTTGGATTACTAATCGAAAAAAACAAAATAATTGCTTCTGATCACCCAGTGTTTCACAGGCCTTTATCTACAGGAAAGAAAAATCAATATTGTTCTGCAGACTATGTCCTGTTAAACTAGTTAAAGCAGAGATTTCCATGGACGAGTCATTTTTAAGAAGAAAATAACCATTTATTTAGAGTGCCGTAAAAATTTTTGATGTAATTACCTTTACTAATCATACACCGCTATGGGTTATTTTATTTTTTTTTTTTTTGTAATAATGCGTATTGTATTTAATAGAAAAATAGAATTATTGTACATAGAACCCAAGCAACAAGATCTAGATTTATATCAGATCACATAATCAGAAAAATACAATATAACAATGATTATATATAGCATAATAATAACCGCTATGGGTTATTTAGCAAATTTATGGGATCCTGATACAATATTCCTGGTGCTGAATACACCGTTTTTGTTTCATGTCCAGGAAATGTGGTTTTACAAAAAATCATTGCAAGAATAATCACATTTAAATTTTTGGGCAACAAATTAAATACATTGACGTCATCAGCGAAGGATTAAAATCTCGGCGTCCAGCAACAGCAATTTAAATGATGCTGGACACTTTGCAAGCAACGTTTACAGGGTTAATACCAGCAATATGTGCCAGCACCCATCATCGGCAGAGGGAGAAGGGAACTTGAACCTAACCCAGACCCGAACTTGGCAGTTTTGGTCCGCTCAACACCACTAAAGTGTTAATTTTTTTGTGTGTTATTTACCATATTTTAGGCACTGTAAGACACTAGATGCATCCCAGGATTGTACATATCATATTTTATATTTATTTATTTATAACTTAATTCATATAATAATTTATATTTTACCCCAATTAAAATTCCTTGGTTGTCACACACATCTCTGTAATAGTTTCTACACAAACTGCTCTGTAACAATGACACATACAGATCTGCCACGCCTCCCGCCCCAACACATTCCATTAGCTCTCAACTACTTAGAATTGCTAAAACCCCCCCATCCCTCCAGCTCCCATCCACTCAGGTTACCCTCACCTCCCCAATATATATATATATATACATAGCATTAGCTTTAACTTCCTATAGTTAATAAATCCACTCACCCACATCTGCTCCTAATTCTCTCTGTAAAACTGCCCTCTCCTTTTCCTCCAAGTCCGCAGCTACTTACAGTATTTAGCATAGGCAGCTAGCTACTCACAGCTATGCTTCAGGGTCATGTGACTTGAGACTGTCATATGACCCAATTACATCATTGCAGGTACGTGTGCAGAGGGAGAGTCAGGACAGTAGGGAGAGAGTATTCAGAGGAACTGGACTATAAGACATAGGCATTTTTTAGTAAGATCTTTTCTTTCTAATAAGTGTGTCTTATAGTCTGCCAAATAAGGTATTATTTCTTAAAATTAACATTATTACTTTTTAGTTGTCTATAAAGTAAATCAAATGCGTCCCTATTTCATGAAAAGTGCAATGACACATCTCAGAGGCTCTCTCAGGTCATGGCCTAATGATGGGGAAGAATGGTTGTGGTAATACCATTCATGCACTATCACTCTTAAGGTGGCGCTGTTGAACCAGATGTTGGAAAATATATCATGTATTGTTAACCCCTTAACGCCAAAGCCACTTTTCACCTTCCTGACATGGTGCATTTTTTCAAATCTACCCTGTGTCACTTTAAACTGTTATAACTTTGAAACGCTTTAACATATCCAAGTGATTTTAAAATGAGATGCACTTTACAAATACTTCATTTTAGTGGGCCATTAGCTTATTGATGAGATTTTATTAACTCTTAAATGTATGGGTGAAAAGAAAATTGTCAATTTTGGTTTATTTCTTTTCGTATTTTTTGGGGGTCATACACCGTACACTAAAAATACTATATTATCTTTATTCTATAGGTCACTACGATTACGGTAATACCTCATTTATATAGTTTTTCATTTATTTTTACAATTTTACTGGATAAAAACTAATATTCAGGAAATATCATTTGTTTTCTTTTTGGAGACGTAACTTTAATATTTTTTTTGATGACAGAGCTAGTTTAGGGCTTATTTTTTACGTGTTGAGTTGTTCTTTTCAGTGGTACCATTTTGGCGCACATAACTTTAAATGCCCCAACATGCCGCGGTCAGCGTGTTAGGGGTTAACACCCGCGATTGGAGAATTCTCCGATCGCGGGTGTTAGAGGCAGGTGTCGGCTATAATATATAGCTGATTATTGCTCCGTTCACAAGCCGGTGCCAGAAACGTGACATAATAGTACTGCATTTTGCGGGAACGCACCTCCCGCGATGCAGTACTATTATGTCAATTGTCGGTAAGGGGTTAAGGGAATATTGCAATTGTGAATACATTATTTTATTATTATTTTTCTTTTTCTTTTTAGGTGAACTTCTGTTATCTTTTTTTCTTTAAATTTTTATCTATATATTATCTTAAATTACACATATTCTTCAAGTATAGATTTTATTCAGTAACAATAACGTTGTATTTTTGACTCTTTCACCTTTGCTATTTATTTGTTCTCTTTCACTTCAAAATCCTCATAGAAAACTACAAAACTTTTAATCTTATATGTGTTGTCTCCATGACAACTTATGGTATTTCATAGTTATTCCAATTGCCTTTCATTTTGAACATTATCTTCTCAGTATTAAGTATTGCTTTCGCTCGTAGAGCAATTTATAGAGATATGTCTGATGAAGCAACTTATGTTAGCTGATAAGAGACTGGGTGAGCAGGAGGCTCAGGTCAGTGTGTATATCTCCCAAAGATTAAGAATTAGGAATTGTTATCCTTGAAGAGGTACATCAATATCTCACAGCTCTTCAAAACATGTACCTTTTCAAAAGTCTTAAATAAAATTGCAAAGTAGAATGAGATAAATTTTGTGATTGATACAAAAGATAAGTAGTTGATTCTAAAAACTCAGTTAATCTATTCCTTGTATAGAGAAAAAATTCTGGAGAGAAATGAATTTTGTATTTTATGGTTATATTCAGGACAGTCTAAAGATTGTTTAATTAAAGGAGCAGTTCCCATTCTGGCAGAATTGAGTCATATTAACGTAACCACATTAGAGGGAATCTTTTACTAAGTGAATGCTACCCACCTAAAAGCAACATAGAAATCTGGATTCTAGTCAATTGTTTGTTTTCTTGCAGTACAGGCGGTCCCCTACTTAAGAACACTCGACTTACATACGACCCATAGTTACAAACGGACCTCTGGATATTGGTAATTTATTGTACTTTAGCCCCAGGCTACAATAAACAGCTATAACAGTTATCACAGGTGTCTGTAATGAAGCTTTAGTGTTAATCCTGATTCTTATGACAACCCAACATTTTTAAAATCCAGTTGTCACAGAGACCAAAAAAGTTCTGGCTGGGATTACAATGATAAAATATACAGTTCCGACTTACATACAAACTCAACTTAAGAACAAACCTACAGACCCTATTTTGTATGTAACCCGGGGACTGCCTGTATATGAAATCACCATTTACCAGCTGTAGACTTAGCCCAGCACTATGCAAACCACCAATAGACAGTTTTCTCCCAATATTGTACATAAGGGAGTGTTGTCAAACAGTATCCTTTAAGGGATCCACAAGCTTATAAATACTTAGGACAAATCATTCAGCACAAACTTGGTGACATATTCCCTATGCGTCATATTATATAAGAAAAAGGCAGCATTGATGGAATTATTGTATTGGTTAATGAGAACCATGCAAGGGAACAAAATAATAGGTTTAGGTTTGTTTATTTACCCTAACATATTTCTGCATTGAAGCAAAAGAAGGCTTGTGCCTCTAATGCCTATCCAATGTGGCTAATGTATCATGCCTTAAAGGAAATCAACCATCAAATAAACCAGAGACACTTACTCATAGATCCAGGCACCATGACTGTGGTAATCTGCTTATATTTGTTAACCTACCTGCCGCCATGCAATACAATTATGTCAAATGTCGGGAAGAGGTTAAGCAGGATTTGCAGAAATATTTTACTCTTACAAAGCACAATTAATATCACAAACTTAGGATTCTGTTAGATGGAAACTACCTGACATATGGTAGCTGCCAACACAATTGACATGTAAGCCAATAAATATCAATACTCCCTTGCTTATAGTCTTTGACCGTTCATTATAGGGGGGAGTTTTTGTAAACCTTATTTGAGAAAAATTAAATAAAAAACTATTGTTCACCTTTCCATAGTTGTCAAAAAACTTTTCTAAGGGTTTGAAAAAACTAATTTACAAAATAATTATTCAGATCCAATTTACACATATATATTTTACATATTTTTCAAACCCTTTTTATTTAAGATCAGTGCTTCTCCCCCATAAAAAAGTTTATATTCAGCTTTGCTTACTGCTTGATTTCAACTAAAATAAAGTATCACATTTACAAAAAGTATATATCCTAATTCCCTAGATTGCCTATATCTAGAATATTTTAGACAATATGTGCTGTATATTAGCATCTCATTTCACCACATGCAATGTCTTTTTCTCCATGGAAAGCCACTCAGTGTTTAGTTCACAGATAATTAGGTCTATTTGTATGGCTTCAGTATTTACATTCAGTACTGAGCACTGAGATGTGCTATCTAGTTGAAATCAATTGAAATCACAGAGTCTCAGGATACATTTTAATTTGTCGCTTTACACATTCTCAACACTCGTTACTACATTCAATTTGTATTGGGGAAGGTGTAAACAAAAAGAATACATTTTAAGGGGAAGGAAGAATGGAAATAAGTTGTTGGCTGAAATCACACATGGTTTTTTGGCCTTTTTAAAAATATTAAATATAGTAGATTCATAAATAATGGAATGGAGCTTCTTCTAAATTTGGTTTTGTATCGGAATAAGTGTCTGACTACTGGAGGTCCAACTTCTGAAACCCCCCATTGATTGGGAAAACAAGGAAGATAATCCCAACAAAAGTTTTCCATAAAGATTAGAAGTCCTAATTGTCCTTTAACCCCTTAACGCTGAAGCCACTTTTCACCTTCCTGACACGGCCCATTTTTTAAAATCTGACATGTGTCTATTTAAGTGGTTATAACTTTGGAACGCTTTAACATATCCAGTTGATTTTGAGATTGTTTTTTCGTGACACATTGTACTTCATGCTGGTTGAGAAATTTAATCAATATATTTAGTATTTATTTATGAAATAAATGGAAATTTGGCAAAAATTTTGAGGAAAAAAATATGTTTTCCAAATTCAAAATTTTCTACTTTTTGGAAAGTGGGTCATATCACTAAAATAACTTGATAACTAACATTTTCTATATGTCTGCTTTAACTTGGCATCATTTTTCAAACATCTTTTCCTTTATTTAGGATGTTAGGAGGCTTATAACTTTAGGTGCAATTTTTCAGGTTTTCACAAAAATCATCAAAACCTACTTTTGGAGGGTCAATTTAGTTAGAAGTGACTTTATAAGGCCTACATGACAGAAACCCCCCACAAATTACACCATTTTAGAAACTACACCCCTCAAAATATTCAAAACAACCTTTGGGAATTTTGTTAACCCTTTGAGCGTTTCATGAGGGTGAAAGATAAATGAAAGTGAAATTAGAGAAATGTAATTTTATCTCACTATAGATTCATTGAACACTAAAATTTGCACCTTCACAATGGGTTAAAAAGGAAAATGCATTTTACAATGTTTAGGTCAATTCCTCCTGAGTATGCCAATACCCATTTTGTCACTGTACCCTGCTGTACGGGCACAGGGGGGCACTTGGAATGGAAAGAGCGTTGTTTCGTTTTTGCAGGGTAAATATGGCTGAAAATGTTTACATGTGTCAGGATGCATTTGGAAAGCCATAATGGTACCAAAACAGAGAAAAGCCCCAACATGAGACACCATTTTGGAAAGTACACCCCTTGGAGAGTTTAGCAGCGTGTAATTTGTGTATTTTCCCCAACAGGTGTTTGATTCAATTAGGCCCCAAAAGTGAAAAAAGGTGAACATTTTCTCAAAAAAGTCACTTTTACCCCAAATTTTTGTAAGCCACAAGGGATAAAAGATAAAACAACCCCATAAATGTGTAAAACTATTTCTTCTAAGCACAGAACTGCACCACTTTTGCATATAAAGTGTTGTATGGGTGCACAGTAGGGCTCAGAAGGGAAAGAGGGGCTTTGGCCTTTTAGAAGCCAGATTTGACAATCATCCTTTACATGTGTCAGGATGCATTTGGAGAGCCCTAGTGGTACCAAAACAGAGGGGAACCCCAACAAGTGTCACCATTTTGGAAAGTGCACCCTTTGGAGAATTCAGCAAGGTGTGATATGTGTATTTTCCCCTAATGTGTTTGCTTCAATTAGGTCCCTAAAAGGAAAAAAGTGAACATTTTCCCAAAAAAGTCACTTTTACGGCAAATTTTTGTATCCCATAAGGCATTAAAGATGAAACAACCCCAAAAAATGTGTACTAGCATTTCTCCCGAGTATAAAATTGCCCCACACATGCAAATAAAATGTTGTATGGGTACGCAGAAGCTCAGAAGGGAAAGCACACCCCTCAGAAGGGAAAGCACACCCCTTAGAGAATTTAGCAAGGTGTAATATGTGTATTTGTCCGTAAAGGTGTTTGATTTAATTAGGACTTAAATAGATAAAAGGTGAACATTTTCCTATAAAGGTCATTTTACTCCTAATTTTATATAGCCACAAGGGATAAAAAAATGTAATAACCCCTCAAAATGTCTAAACCTATTTCTCTCAAGTGTAGAAGTACCCCACATGTGTATATAAAATGTTGTATGGGCGCACAGTAAAAGGGAAGGGGGATGTTTGCCTTTTAGAAGCCAGATTTGACAGAAATGTTTGACATGCATTTGGAGAACCCTAGTGGTATAAAACGGATAAGAATCCGAAAAGTGACCCTAATCTTTGAATGCACACCCCTTAGAGAATTTTGCAATGTGTAATATATGTATTTGCCCCTACAGGTGAATGATCCAATTAGGCCCTAATCATTAAAAAGGTGAAAATTTTCGTATAAATGTCACTTTACCTCTAATTTTTGTAAGCCACAAGGGATAATATATTAAATAACCCCAAAAAGGTGTAAAACTATTTCTCCCGAGTGTAGAAGTACCCCACATGTGCATATAAAATGTATTATGGGCGCACAGTAGAGGAAAAGAGAAATGTTTGTCTTTTAGAGGCCAAATTTGCAAGAAATCCTTCACATGTGTCAGGATGCATTTGGAGAGCCGTAGTGGTACCAAAACAGAGGAAAACCCGAAAAGTGACCCTAATTGTTGAATGTACACCCCTTGGGGAATATAGCAAGGTGTAATATGTGGTGTAGTGTAATACACGTGGTGAAATGAGCATTTTGAACATATAGGTGGTTTCCAAATACGATGTGCAATGGAGTCCAAGATGGAAATTTCAATTATTTCTGGAAAGTTCAGTGCCCGTTATGTGGCGCCCCTTATGAAATAATGGAGGGGTATAGGGAGCAACGGGACATAACAGTTGTTACAATTATTCATTTTACCGAAATTAATTCACAATAGGTTGGGCGTGAATTGTGAATGTCTAGTGTATAAGGAGGTAGTATATATCAAGGGACCAACTAAACTTTTGTCACTCTGGAGTTGTCGCAGGTCTCTTAGTAGTATGTAGTGTCCATCCTAACTCCTCTTTTGGAGCAGACTCTTTATTGAGTCCTATCATTAGAAGCAGCAGAATTCACCGGGAAAATGCTGTCCTGGCAAAACACAGAAACATCTAAACCAGAGATACTGGGGCCCCGTCCTTCTTGTCCCAATATTAGTTTCCTAATATCTTTCTCTTGAAAACGGAGAAATGATACGGCAGGACATGCACATTGGAACAGCACGTAAGAGTTGTACAGCATCATCTGAACAATGTGCACAGCCAGCGCTTTTCTTCGTTTTAGTAGGGAAATTATCGCCACCTTAGCGATGCCCATTGTGACGAATATTGCTGCTTTTGGCTGGACCAAATAGACCAGCCAATAGCGGCAAACATGGACAGAGGAGGGCAACAAAACCCCTCTGGACCGCAAGGCACAATTGGTGGCTTTCAGGAACAGCCGCCACCCTGCCCCGATCACCGTGTCTACAGACATAGTGACCGGTATTACTGACGTCATAAGTAAATTCGCTGCTATTGGCTCGCCTGAATTGATGAGCCAATAGCAGCGATAATAAACTGGGGTTGTGTGGGGGGAACGTAACCCTTCTGGTCCATGGGGCAGGATGGATGGCTGTCAGGAACAGCTGCCGTCTTACCCCAATCAGTGAACAGCCGCCGTCTTACCCTGACCGGTGTTGTAAAGTCACTACTCGCCGCACCGTTCTATAACAACGCTCGTTGGGAATAGGCTATACAATCTTTATTTATTTTTTAAGCAATTTAGACAAATAAGGGCTTATTTTTTGCGAGACGAGATGCACTGTAAAAAAACCTTAATTTTAGTGGGTTTTTAGCTTATTGAAGCAATTTTATTAACTTTTTACGTGTGGAGGAAAATAAAATCATCAATTCTTGTTTTGGATTTTTAGCATTTTTTGGGGGGGGGTGTTCACTGTAGCATAACAATAATATATTATCTTTATTCTACGGATCACTACGATTACGGTGATACCTCATTTATATAGTTTTATTTATATTTGTCCAATTTTATTGAAGGAAAACTAGAATAGAAAAAATTGCATTTGTTTTAGTATTGCCATTTTTATAGCGGCATAATTATAGTATTTTTTGATTTACGGAGCTCGTTGTAAGCTTATTTTTTGCGTGACAAGTTGCTCTTTTTATTGGTATCATTTTGGTGCTTGTAACTTTTTCGGATCACTTTTTAGAGCATTTTTTGTAAAGCAATTTGATAAAAAGTTTTAATTTTTGGCAAGTTTTTGGGGTTTTTTTTTTACCACGTTCACCGAGCGGGTCCAATTATGATTAGGATTTATTGTACAGATTGTTACGGACGCAGCGATACCAAATAATTGGGGTTTTTTCGTGATTTAGTGCTTTTTATACTTTATTACTTGTGTAAAGGGAAATGTGGTGTTTGGGGGGACTTTCACTTTCTTTTATTATTTATTTTTATTGTAAAAAACCTTTATTTATTTTTACTTTTTTTTACAGTAACTGACATCTAAGCTTGAACAAGTGATCTTCTGATCACTTGTTCAAGCTTTTTTACAGATTACACAGTGCAATACAGATGTATTGCACTGTGTAATGTAAGACACTGAGCATGCTGCGCATGCCCAGTGTCTTACAGCCGGGTCCTGCCAGAAGGCACGGACCCGGCTTCCGGATCAAGATCTTGCAGCCCCGGGCACCGGCAGTCCCGGGGCTGCGATCTGAGCAGCGGACCCCCCCGGTACGCGCCGCGGGGGGGTCCGATTCAGGTAATGTAGACATTTAAATGCCTCTAACACGCCGCGGTCAGCGCGACTGCGGCGTGTTAGGGGTTAACACCCGCGATCGGAGAAATCTCCGATCGCGGGTGTTAGAGGCGGATGTCAGCTATAATATATAGCCGACATCCGCAGCTTCTGGCGCCGGCTCCGTTCAGGAGCCGGCGCCAGAAGCTTGACGTAATAGTACTGCATTTTGCGGGAACGCACCTCCCGCGATGCAGTACTATTACGTCAAATGTCGGGAAGGGGTTAAGTTTCATAGCAGTAAATGGAACACCGGTCACACATGGGCAGCTAAATTGTCTTTCTATATTGAGAAGATTTTCCTATGTTCTCGATCATTGATTGTCCAAGAAGCTGGACCTTCAGCAATCAGAGATTTAACCTCTATCCTTTGAACATTGAATAAGTGTCTTTCATGTCAAAAACACCTTTCAAAGATGCTTTTAGCTTTTCATCCTCAAAAGGATAAGGTTCATTTCACATTATAAATATATGTGTAGCAGATAAAAACTGAACAACAGATAAAAAAAAAAGTGTGAGCATGAAGGATAAACAAATTCCCTGCTGTAAAAATAGTGGGGGTTATATATCATTGGTTTCCATGGGCTTTTTAGCATTAAAAGTCTCAAAAAAATTGATTGGGACTTTTCACTGCTAAAAATTCTCACAGATCTATTTACACCTCTTCATTAATCTGGCATAAGCATAGAACTACTGCTAGTGAAACACCATACAGCACCACATACAAAGCCAGATTTGTGACCTTTGCAAATAGTCCCATAAAAAGTCTCATAGTTACTCCAGTCCTCTGATGGTGTATGTGCTGACACCTGTTATTCATTTTGAGACTTTTTTTTGTTCTTTTTAAAAAAAATCCCAGACAGGAAGTAGACCATCAGAACATTTATTAAAGGGCCAAAGCCACTTCAATGAATCTGATGGACAGCAAAGCTTCAAAAATAGATATAGAACTATCCCACGGAGCCTGCCTAATGATAAATAGGTTTAAAAACTAGACAATCAATCTTATGGAGCACCAAATTTATCAAAGTGTTGGGTTATAAATGTGGTGTATTTGAAGATTCTCTAGTCATCTAGTTTACAGCTCCGATTAGAGTTTGGTAAATTTTTTGATGTTTTTTGTGCTACTTAGACCCCTTTTACCAATGCCATCTCTAGTTTACTGCAGACATGCCCATTTTTTTACCTACCATTCACAACATTTTTCACATTTTCACAAAATTCACAGTACATTTGTACTGTTGATGAATTTTGTAAAAGGTGTTTTAGTCATGTTTTTGGCTCAAATTACAACAGATTTATGTCATGAAATTATTGATAACCTGCCCCCAGGATTTGAAGAGCTGGAGCTGGTGGAGGGCGCTACAGTAGTGTGAATTCTCTATAATACACACTTAAGGGGCAGAGAGAGACATAAAAAGTTATGCAGGATTACTTCAAAAGGATCGTTTGGTACCTGAAACAAAGAGTTTGTGTGTCCAGAGGAGCTACTGACTAGGCAAGTAGCATTTGATATGCACGCGTTTTAAATATTTCTTTGTGAGTATATACAATATATTGGTTGTACCCTTTATCCTGGTGTTCTACACTATCTGTCCGCAATCTCTAACACAGGGATGGCAGTGAACCTCGGACATGAGAGTGGGACGGGGTGCACAGTTCGGTCCAGTGAGTGGAGACGGGGAGAAGGACCTTGAACCTAGGAGACCTTTGAAGAAAAGGGGTGGTGAGATTGCCGAATGTGAATAGGAACTTGTTATGGAGTAGAGCACTGACACTTTCTTGTATGCAGGATTACTGACTGGGATGGAAGAACTTATAAGGAATAGAAGAGATTCTCTTCCACTTATATTCTTTGTATGAAACTTCTGCTTTCACTGATCTACGCAGCCAGAAGGTTCTGCTAGATACAGAGACAACATGATCAATTTGATCTTCCCCTTGCTCCTAAGTAAACAGGGTGCTGATTCCCCCCATCTGGATTTCGGAATGCATGCTGTTTTGCACTTGGGAAGCCATAAAACTAGCACCTAGCAGAATGATTTGGCTCTTTGTCACGCCCTGCAATATTTTCTGTGGAATTTGATATTACATTTTTTTAGGCATAATGGGGGACATTTTTCCAGCTTCTTTAGTGCATTTTATCACTTGGCTGGTCCTTTTTGGCATCCAATTTATTATATACCAGGCTTTGAAGAGAAGAGAAATTTGAGACTCTTTTTAATCTAAATGTCCCATATCCTGAGTGTGAATTGCAACCTTATCCACAAAAAGTCACAGACAAAACCTGCATAATCTGTGGCAAAATGTGCCATATCAGTCACTTAAAAACAACTGTAAAATATAAAAACTTTTACCTTACCCTGCACTAAGGTAATATAATCACTTCTCTTATTTACTTTCTTTAGCTATCTTCAGCCATTTGCCTTCTTGCAGGGGTTTCACCTTGCCCTATGGCTGTTCTCCCTGCCTTTGTTTTGATTAGTTGCCAGGGGAATTTGGAGATGATTGGCTGGAGATGAGAAGAGGGCAAGTGGATCTTATTGGGTTGGGCAAGTGGAGAGGAGAATGCTCTTAATCTGTAGCCTGCTGGGTGCAGGAGAATATAAATCCTCACTATTGCTGGTAGTAAGACCTTGAGTCATGTCACAAACAAGTGACTGTTCACATGCTTCAGGTCATATAGTGTTTTATAGCATAGGTGGACATGTTTTAATATAACTTTTTCTTTGTGGTGTAGTAGACTGCATGATCACTTCTTGAATGATGCAGAGCTCCAGCTCTGTGTCTTCCCTTGTGCTACGCTAGATCTCTATACAAACAGTATTTGATTCTGTGTCCTGATTGTGTACACTCACTGCCCTTAGTGTTCTAGCTCCGCTGCTGATGTCACAACCAGGAAGCGCCCGCCCACTTCAAGAGAAGCTGAGAGGATTTAATAGAGAGTGCTGATAGATATAAGAGACTGGATCTTGGGATAGGAAGAAGCCAGAGGCATGATACGGGTATCCTTGGAATTGCTGTCAAAAACTATTTTTTGTCAAATATCCTTACAGTTGCACTTTAAACATCCATCAATGAGTGATTGCTGTTTTTATTGCAACATTTGAATTGCAAAACCCAGTGGTATCAGTGACAAATTAGTCCTGGTGAGTCTAAATTTTGCATAACAACCCACAAAAAACCAAAAGTGACAAAACAGTTGAAAAAAACTCAGATAAACAACCAAACATACTGATAAATCCCCTCCAAAAGGGGACTACACTTAAAGCAGTCAGAGTTGACTGCCAACCCCATCTATCCCTTATCCTAATTTTGTAGCCACGCATGTATAACTCCCACCCAATTCATATGCAAAAACTATTTGTTTCTTTGCACAATCTTATCTAGCAGTTATTGTATCCAAAGTCAACAGTCTAATTTCTAATCTCAACCATATGACTACATTTATAAAAAATCATCTTCACACAGGTACATTTAAAAAAAAATTATATCTAACTGAAGAAATGTACAGTATGTATATGGCAGATGAATTAAATTAAATGGCAATACCCAGATAAGAATACCCCTTTAAAGTCTTATAGACTTCTTTCACCTGCACTTGTAACGCTATGAAGAATGAAGTCTTACTGTGATGTACTCAAAAAGGGATTTGCAATATAGAGTGTAACAATATGGAGCAAGGGGTGATAAATTGAATATTTCTCCTACCTATGGCTAGGTTAGTGGAATGTCTGACAAGTCCAAATAAATGTCACATCCAGTCATACGACAACACATTTCCCTGCTGGGGGACTGAATTTCAAATAACTCGATGCAGTACACAAGGTCCTGCTGCTCCTAGTAGAAAGCCACCATCTATTGTACTGTATGGACATTGATGAACAACATTGAGGAACAAAACAGCTCAGAAAAAATGTGAATCAAGAAAAGTTAAATACTGTGCTTCCATATATAATGATTTTCAAGCAGTTATTACCCAATCATTCCTAAAAAATTAAGATTTACTCATACATCCATAAAAAAGTGCACACTCTGTGGGTCAGATTTTTTATGAAAAAACTAGTACAAATGTGGTATAATTTCCTACATAATAAATAATACATTGCTGGGCGAGCATATGGCAGCAGGCTGGAGAGGAAATAATATATTGTTTTATACACTGCTCAGAAATATAAGGGAATACTCAAATGACACATCCTAGATCTAACTTAATGATATATTCTCAATGACTACTTTGTTCTGTACAAAGTTGAATGTGCTGACTACCACATCACAAATTATAATCAATAGAAATCAAATTTTTTAACCAATAGAGGCCTGGATTTGGAGCCACACACAAAATCAAAGGGGTAAAAGACACTACAGGCTTATCCAACTTTGATGTAATGTCCGTAAAACAAGACAAAATGAGGCCCAGTATTGTATGTGGCCTCCATGTGCCTGTATGACCTCCCTATAATACCAGTACACCAGGAGACATGGAAGCCGCAGCTCAGCAGCAGGACCACTACCTCCACATTTGTGAAAGTAGGAACAGGGAGATCAGTGCCCGAGCCCTGCAAAATCACCTCAATGAGGCAACCAATGTGTATGTGTCTGCACAAACAGTTAGAATCCAACTCCACGAGGATGGTATAAGGGCCCGATGTCCACAGAAGGGGGGTTGTACTCACAACCAAACATTGTGCAGGACGCTTGGCATGTGCTAGAAAACACCAAAAATGGTAAATTTGCCACTTGAGCCCTGTGCTCTTCACAGATGAAAGCAGGTTCACACTGAACACATGTGACAGTTGTGACAGAGTCTGGAGATGCCAAAAAGAGTGATGTGCTGGCTTCAACATCCTTCAGCATGACCGGTTTGGCAATGGTGTGGGGTGGCATTCCTTCACTAGAGGTAGGCTGACTGCCATTATGTATTGAGTTGAGATCATCAGACCCCTTGTGAGACCATATGCTGGTGCAGTTTGATCTGGGTTCCTCCTAAAGCAGGACAATGCTAAACCTCATGTGGCTGGAGTGTGTCTCCAGCTCCAATAAGATGAATGTATTTAAGCCATGGACTGGCCTATTCGTTCCCCACACCTAAATCTGGGACATAATGCCTCTCTCCATCCGATGCTTTAGTCCACTTCTGGGAGAAGATCCTTCAGGATATCATCTATAACCTTCATCAGGAGAATACAGGCACGTGGAGGCCACATACAATACTCAGCCTCATTTTGTCCTGTTTTACAGATATTACATCAAAGTTGGATGAGCCTCTAATTGTGTGGGTGACTCCAAATCAGGGCTCCATTGGTTAATAAATTTGATTTACATTGATGATTTTTTTGTGATTTTGTTTTCAGCACATTCAACTTTGTTCAGATAAAAGTATTCAATAAGAATATTTCCTTAATCTAGGATTACCCTCTGCAGTTAAGTAGTTAAATGAGTAAAATGAGATCTAAATGGAATGAGTTCCAATCCAGACTGTTAGAGCGGGGGCCACTGTTCCTCCATGCGCAGAGGACCCATACAGAACTTGCCTATCTTTTGTGATTTTCAGATGGTTTCACATTTTTCCGTGATCAGTCTGTGATCACGGATGTGAAAAGTGTCATGCCACAATCTGGTCTCTATTTTGGGGGCTGAAATTTGTGCATCATATATCAATATTATTGATATTGTTTCCACTATATGCAGCAGAGCAGACATTGTACTGTTGGCTCTGCTGCATATTGGGGAAACAAGAACTCTGTGCATCATATATCTGGCATATTATTTATATTTATATATGGATTAAAGTTCAGTCCCCAGCAGAGTGATCAGTCCATGGCATGGCAATTATCACATCCTAGAGATCACAGAAAAATTAATCTAGCCTTAGTTTTTTCAATTATTTTTTTTCACTAATTGACTTGATCATTTAATTGTTTCATTGCTTGTACGGTGTGTTGAATCACTGATGTGCTATATTTAATTTTTACCAGGCAATGCAGACTATTAGACCATAATTCTAATGAGCATATGCTGAGGACAGAATTGGGAGTCTTTACTAGGCCCCCACTTTGTCCTGCAA
Source organism: Engystomops pustulosus (assembly GCF_040894005.1). Taxonomy (NCBI): domain Eukaryota; kingdom Metazoa; phylum Chordata; class Amphibia; order Anura; family Leptodactylidae; genus Engystomops; species Engystomops pustulosus. The sequence goes on from NC_092411.1 coordinate 245,673,782, forward strand.
TGAAGACTGTAGGCCTTGGGTGGGATGTGGGGTGTTGGCAAACATAAATAAGTTCTGTATCTGAATATTCTTAGATGCAGCAATTGCTGTGACTGCAACATCTAAGAGATAAAAGGCTAGTATCATATCCAGCATCTTATCCACTGCCAGTTTATCCACTGGAGATTGTCAATAAAATGTTAAAGTGTAAAATTACTGAAAGACTGATTTATTTTAAGGGATATCAAACAAGGGACACAAAGACAATACAAGCCAATACCAAGCAAGAATCAGCTATGTGAATAGATGTTTTAACCTTATATATATATATTTGTATGAATTATTAAGTATATTAAAGGGGTATTCTCGTCTGGGCACTCAAATTCAGTTTCATTAATCTCCCATATATAAACATTTCTTCAATTAGATGTTATTAAAAAAAATGTTCCTGTGTGAAGATAATTTCTCATAAATGTGGCCATGTTGTCCCTTAGAAACCAGATGGCTTCCTCGGTTACGACCACGTCAAACTCTAGCAGCGGTGGCCAGACTTGGGCTATAGTGTCCTGCCGGACCACCAGGATTCAGCGATCATTACCACAGGACGGCTGTGGGACATACAGAAACTCCCAGACATTTCGTATACAAAAACCTTTTTGTTTATTTGTGCAATCCCTCCAGCAGAGGTGGCCGTATCCGAGGAAGCCATCTCGTTTCTAAGGGACAAAATGTCTACATATATGAGAAATTATGTTCACACAGGAACATTTTTTTTAATGACATCTAATTGAAGAAATGTTTATATATGGCAGATTTATCAAACTGAATGTGAATGCCCAGACGAGAATACCCCTTTAATATAGTAATATCATCAAAAATATACATATGAATAAAAAACAAGTGCAATGAAATCTTTACATATACACATAAATTACTGTATATACTCGAGAATAAGCCGACCCGAGTATAAGCTGAGGCCCCTAATTTTACCACAAAAAACGGGAAACCCTATTGACTCAAGTATAAGCCTAGGGTGGGAAATGCATTGGTCACAGCCTCTCCAGTATGTAGCCAGCCAGCCCCTGCCCCAGTGTATATAGCTTGCTAGCCCCTGCCCCAGCGTATATAGCCTGCCAGCCCCTGCCCCAGTGTATATAGCCCCCCTTCCCCATCGTGCAGCACAACAATACCGGATGGATCGCACAGAAGATCTACGGGTGCCACCAGAAAGGCGAGTTTTGATTTATTTATTTTTTTAACTCGAGTATAAGCCGAGTTTGGGTTTTTCAGCACATTTTTTGTGCTGAAAAACTAGGCTTATACACGAGTATATAAGGTATATCATACTAAATAGCTTGGATTTCCTTGTTTCCTGGATGGAACCTGCTGAATGAATTCCATTATACTGTATCACTTGATGTCAGGATCCTCTTTTAGCACGTGATGCACATTATGCAGTAGAAAGCCACAACACTGTGTTTCAGGGACAGCTTGATAAAGTACCATTGTCATTTGTACTACATTTGTGCATTTACAAGTCTGCAGATTTATTTATTGTGACTTACTCTAATTACAAACATTGAACGTAGTTTTTTTTTTTCCTATAGCAACTGTAGCAGAGAGCATATTAATGAAGCAATTTGGAAAGATATTTCTCCTTGGAGATGAGTAAATCATTCATTGGCAAATATGAACAATGAAGCTCTTGGGACACTTGTATGTAGGAGAGCTTGCATGCTCCACATCAATGATATCTTACAAGAGTTTTTCTACAAAGATTACTAAAGACTAATTTCGATTTAGAGGTAAAATGTTTATTAGAAAATGGTAAAAATGTAAAACAAAAGCTCTACTGATGCTTTGTGTTTTATTTTATCAACCACGAAAAACGGGTGCAACTTCTGCAAAAACTGCATGAACTGCACCAGCGAAAAGAAAGATTTTGTGGCTTTTGTGGACTTAGTGTCCATCGTAACTACAGGTTAAATGTAGGAGGTTTGTCCAGAATAATTTAAAACCATTTGTTGCTTGTCCAGAAAAGGTTCAGTTCTTTAACTCACTATAGGTAGAATTTTTTTTAGCTAAACCTCAGTTTATGAATGCTAGTGCAGAGTTTAGTAATCTAGAGGTTGAGCTGCATTCTCGGATAGTGGTACAGCCAGATTGAGGTAATGGGGTATAGGAAACACAAAAAATAGAGGGCAGATTCAATTGAAGTTTCTTAAAAAATTGAGTGAAGATGGCAATGGGTACTTATCTTAGAAGACAATATTCAGAGCATAAATAGTTTTTTGTATTGCTGCCAAGGATTCGGAGTTGATCGAGGTTGACACCCAGATAGTTGCCGTTCCACAATAATCCTCTGATATGGATAAAGATGGATTTATTTAAAGGATATCTACCACCGAGATTAAAGATTGTAAACCAAGCACACTGACATACTGGTGTGTCCCCCTAAGACAGGATCTGCTCTTCTTTATACCCTTGTTTTTAAGAAAAAACAGGGTTAAAAATTATGCAAATGAACCCCTATGGAGGCTGGAGCCCCTCCGGTTCATTTGCATTGATAAAAAAATATGTCCTTAAGATGCCCTTTAAATGGATTAAAACAAATCATTATTTAAAAAATGATTGTACTGTAACAAAGCATATGTACAACATGTTTAACCTTCTTCAGGTAAAATATAAACAGCAGCAATCATTAGTATTCAGTGGGTGGACTTCTTCTGTACAGAGTTTAGATTTGTTATATTGTTTGGGCCTCAACTCTGGAGCAAACAATCACGATGTTAAGCTTTATAACTCAGGTATTTTTATAGGTCACTTTTGAGCAAAAAATAAACCTTGGATCCTTTAATATAACTATATACAGCAAAATTATTAAAAATGTTTCAGACTAAATTACATTTTAGGGGTTGGAGGGATTTTTTATGATATTTTTCTAATGGCAATGTGATTAGATTTTCTTATTTTCCTATTTTCATACATCACAAAGTTATCTACAGAACACAATGTACAACATTTACTATGCCTTGTGGTGGACAAGACATTGTAAATGTCCCATTCCCATTGACATTTTTTCCCCCCAGAAACAACTTTTTCCAAAAGTGGGCGTGACAGGACAGGGAGCAGAATGTGGGATGACTGGACACCCTGACCTGCCATATTTACTATAGTGTTCACCAGTGGAGACTACATCTTAAATCAGCACTATGCCTACCTTGGTGAAGATTTTATTTTGTGGCAAAGCGTTTTTGTGTACCCAGATGTACTAAGAGGCAGGAGCCTATCAGCTAATAGACCATCCAATTTTTTTTTTTTTTTAACAAGACAGAAGAGTAATTTCAAACTTCAAGGATAGTGGTGTATATTTTTACTTTCTATCATAAGCTTTATTTATTAAGATGTTATATTTTCTAGTAAAAATATATTTTTTAATAGATCTATTGAATATTATTGATTCCTATCTGGAATTTAGTTTATCTTACTTATCTTCATACTTGAACTTGAAGTTTTAGAATGTGTTACTTTAAAATAACTCTTTACAAGGAAATTCCACGGTTTTAGCTATGCAAGAGACAATGGGGGCTAAATATTAAATGTGTATTTGGTAATTACTAGAGATGAGCGAACATGCTCGTCCGAGCTTGATGCTCGGTCGAGCATTAGGGTACTCGAAACTGCTCGTTACTCGGACGAATACTTCGCCCGCTCGAGAAAATGGCAGCTCCCGCCGTTTTGCTTTTTGGCGGCCAGAAACAGAGCCAATCACAAGCCAGGAGACTCTGCACTCCACCCAGCATGACGTGGTACCCTTACACGTCGATAGCAGTGGTTGGCTGGCCAGATCAGGTGACCCTGGGATAGACTAGCCGCTGGCCGCGCTGCTCGGATCATTCTGTCTCTGGATGCCGCTAGGGAGAGAGCTGCTGCTGGTCAGGGAAAGCGTTAGGGTGTTCTATTAGCTTACTGTTAGGCAGGAGTGATTCTCAAAGAACCCAACAGCCCTTCTTAGGGCTACAATAACGTTCTACTTTTTTTATTTTAATTTGCATCTTTTACCATTTTGTGAGGAATTAGCAGGGGGACTTGCTACCGTTGTGTTTAGCTCTTAGTGGCACACATATCCATAGCAAAGACCGAAGTGGGAAAATTCAGTAGGGGTTGGATTTCTATTAGGCAATAACTCAGTGTCATCTCATCTGGCATAGTAGTGTGCTTCCTTTGATACTTGGCTAGAAAATAGCCATAGGAGAATACAAACAGCTTCTTGAAGCCTACAGTAGCGTTCTATATATTTGATTTCTGGTTGATCTGCTGGTGGCTGTAGTTTCTGCAGTGCATGTACTTGCCAATTCTGAGCAATTTGTAGTGAGACTTGCGACCGCTGTGTTCTGCGCTTAGTGGCGCACATATCCATAGCAAAGGCCGAAGTGGCAAAATTCAGTAGGGGTTGGATTTCTATTAGGCAATAACTCAGTGTCATCTCATCTGGCATAGTACTGTGCTTCCTTTGATACTTGGCTAGAAAATAGCCATAGGAGAATACAAACAGCTTCTTGAAGCCTACAGTAGCGTTCTATATATTTGATTTCTGGTTGATCTGCTGGTGGCTGTAGTTTCTGCAGTGCATGTACTTGCCAATTCTGAGCAATTTGTAGTGAGACTTGCGACCGCTGTGTTCTGCGCTTAGTGGCGCACATATCCATAGCAAAGGCCGAAGTGGCAAAATTCAGTAGGGGTTGGATTTCTATTAGGCAATAACTCAGTGTCATCTCATCTGGCATAGTACTGTGCTTCCTTTGATACTTGGCTAGAAAATAGCCATAGGAGAATACAAACAGCTTCTTGAAGCCTACAGTAGCGTTCTATATATTTGATTTCTGGTTGATCTGCTGGTGGCTGTAGTTTCTGCAGTGCATGTACTTGCCAATTCTGAGCAATTTGTAGTGAGACTTGCGACCGCTGTGTTCTGCGCTTAGTGGCGCACATATCCATAGCAAAGGCCGAAGTGGCAAAATTCAGTAGGGGTTGGATTTCTATTAGCCAATAACTCAGTGTCATCTCATCTGGCATAGTACTGTGCTTCCTTTGATACTTGGCTAGAAAATAGCCATAGGAGAATACAAACAGCTTCTTGAAGCCTACAGTAGCGTTCTATATATTTGATTTCTGGTTGATCTGCTGGTGGCTGTAGTTTCTGCAGTGCATGTACTTGCCAATTCTGAGCAATTTGTAGTGAGACTTGCGACCGCTGTGTTCTGCGCTTAGTGGCGCACATATCCATAGCAAAGGCCGAAGTGGCAAAATTCAGTAGGGGTTGGATTTCTATTAGGCAATAACTCAGTGTCATCTCATCTGGCATAGTACTGTGCTTCCTTTGATACTTGGCTAGAAAATAGCCATAGGAGAATACAAACAGCTTCTTGAAGCCTACAGTAGCGTTCTATATATTTGATTTCTGGTTGATCTGCTGGTGGCTGTAGTTTCTGCAGTGCATGTACTTGCCAATTCTGAGCAATTTGTAGTGAGACTTGCGACCGCTGTGTTCTGCGCTTAGTGGCGCACATATCCATAGCAAAGGCCGAAGTGGCAAAATTCAGTAGGGGTTGGATTTCTATTAGCCAATAACTCAGTGTCATCTCATCTGGCATAGTAGTGTGCTTTGATACTTGGCTAGAAAATAGCCATAGCAATAGGATAGCATTGTTTGGTTTTAAAAACTCAAAAAAAAACAAAAAACACAAAAAAAAAAAAAAAACACAAAAAAAAACAAAAAAAAGTAAAAAAAAAAAATAAAGTTATAACTCTCATTTTAAAAATGTTTAACCCGAGGGCTAGGGGTAGAGGACGAGGGCGGGGACGTGGGCGTCCAACTACTGCAGGGGTCAGAGGCCGTGGTCCTGGGCGGGGTGAGACACCACCTGCTGATGAGGGAGCAGGGGAACGCCGCAGAGCTACACTCCCTAGGTTCATGTCTGAAGTTACTGGGACTCGTGGTAGAGCACTGTTGAGGCCAGAACAGTGCGAACAGGTGATGTCGTGGATTGCTGACAATGCTTCGAGCAATTTGTCCACCACCAGTCAGTCTTCCACGCAGTCCACCCATGTCACCGAAATCGCCACTCCTCCAGCTCCTGCACCTCAGCCTCCTCCCCCCCAGTCTGCCCCCTCCCAGGAAAATTTGGCATTTGAACCGGCATACTCTGAGGAACTGTTTTCTGGACCCTTCCCACAGTCACAAACCACTTGTCCGGTTGCTGCTGAGCAATTTTCCGATGCCCAGGTTTTCCACCAGTCACAGTCTGTGGGTGATGATGACCTTCTTGACGTAGTGGAAGTGTGTAAAGAGGTGTCCGACGATGAGGAGACACGGTTGTCAGACAGTGGGGAAGTTGTTGTCAGGGCAGGAAGTCCGAGGGGGGAGCAGACTGAGGGATCGGAGGATGATGAGGTGACAGACCCAAGCTGGGTTGAGAGGCCGGGTGAACACAGTGCTTCTGAGACGGAGGAGAGTCCTCGACCTGAACAGGTTGGAAGAGGCAGTGGTGGGGCCAGACGGAGAGGCAGGGCCAGAGCTGGTGCATCAGCGCCACTGTCAACTAGTGAAGCTCCCGTGGTGAGGGCTCTTGCGGCGAGGGCTAGATCTTCAGAAGTGTGGAGGTTCTTTAAGGAAACACCGGATGACCGACGGACTGTGGTGTGCAACATTTGCCAAACCAGGCTCAGCAGGGGTTCCACCACTACTAGCTTAACTACCACCAATATGCGCAGGCATATGAATGCTAAGCACCCCACTCAGTGGCAACAAGCCCGTTCACCTCCGGCCGTGCACACCACTGCTCCTTCCCCTGTGTCAGCTGCTAGTCAGCCCCCTGCCCAGGACCCTGGCACAAAAACCCCATCGTCGCCTCCACGATCCTCCACAGCATCCACCAGCGTTCAGCTCTCCATACCCCAGACGCTGGAGCGGAAACGCAAATATAGTGCAACCCACCCGCACGCCCAAGCCCTTAATGTGCACATCTCCAGATTGCTTAGCCTGGAGATGCTGCCCTATAGGCTAGTAGAGACCGAGGCCTTTCGCAACCTCATGGCGGCGGCCGCCCCTCGGTATTCGGTCCCCAGCCGCCACTACTTTTCCCGATGTGCCGTCCCAGCCCTGCACCAGCACGTGTCAGACAACATCATCCGTGCCCTGACCAACGCCGTTTCTGACAAGGTCCACCTGACCACGGACACGTGGACGAGTGCTGCCGGGCAGGGCCACTATATATCGCTGACGGCACATTGGGTTAACTTGGTGGAGGCTGGGACCGAGTCTGACCCTGGGGCTGCTCATATACTGCCGACGCCGAGGATTGCGGGGCCTACCTCGGTCCAGGTGTTTCAGGCCTACTATGCCTCCTCCTCCTCCCACCCCTCCTCCACCTCCTCCTCCGAACTACCATCCGTGGGCACGGCGCCATCAGTCGGTAGCTCTAGGCACAGCAGCAGTGCCGTCGCTAAGCGACAGCAGGCGGTGCTCAAACTGCTGAGCCTAGGCGACAAAAGGCACACCGCCCAAGAGCTATTACAGGGCATCACGGCGCAGACTGATCTGTGGCTGGCACCGCTGAACCTCAAGCCGGGAATGGTTGTGTGTGACAACGGCCGTAACCTGGTGGCGGCTCTGCAACTCGGCAGACTGACACATGTGCCATGCCTGGCCCATGTGTTAAATCTGATAGTGCAGCGTTTCCTCAAGACATACCCCAATCTGTCTGATTTGCTCACGAAGGTGCGCCGCATCTGTGCGCATTTCAGGAAGTCCAGCCCAGATGCTGCCACTCTCAGGGCAGCGCAGCGCCGCCTCCAACTGCCCGCTCACCGACTGTTGTGCGACGTGCCCACGAGGTGGAATTCAACACTGACCATGTTATCCAGAGTTTACCAGCAGCGCAGAGCGATTGTAGACTGCCAGATGTCAACTTCCACCAGAACTGGTAGTCAGGTCAGTCAGCTTCCTCAAGTCTACAATGAGGAGTGGACGTGGATGTCTGATATCTGTCAGGTGCTGAGTAACTTTGAGGAGTCAACACAGATGGTCAGTGGCGATGCCGCCATCATCAGCCTCACCATCCCGCTGCTTGGCCTGTTGAAAAACTCTCTGGTCAACATGAAGTCGGAAGCTTTGCGCTCGTCACAAGAGACGGGGGAAGAATATTCCCTTGTTGATAGCCAAAGCACCCTGAGGTCTGTTTCTCAGCGCATATCGGAGGAGGTGGAGGTAGAGGAGGATGAGGAGGAAGAGGAGGAGAATGTTGGCGAGACACAAGAGGGGACCATTGTTGAGTCCTTCACTGTTCAGCGTGTATGGGCAGAAGAAGAGGAGTTGGAGGAGTTGGAGGAGGAGGAAATGGACAGTCAGGCCAGTGAGGGGAGTGAATTCTTACGCGTTGGTACTCTGGCGCATATGGCAGATTTCATGCTAGGCTGCCTATCCCGTGACCCTCGCGTTCAAAGAATTTATTCCAGCACCGATTACTGGGTGTTCACTCTCCTGGACCCACGGTACAAGCAAAATCTTCCCACTCTCATCCCTGGAGAGGAAAGGAGTGTGAGAATGCATGAATACCAGCAGGCCCTGGTGCACAAGCTGAAACAGTATTTCCCTTCTGACAGCGCTAGCGGCAGAGTGCGTAGTTCTGCGGGACAAGTAGCGAGGGAGAGTAGGCGAGCAGGCAGCTTGTCCAGCACTGGCAAGGGTACGCTTTACAAGGCTTTTGCCAGCTTTATGTCACCCCAGCAAGACACTGTCACCTGTCCCCAGTCTCGGCAGAGTAGGGCTGATCTTTACAGAAAGATGGTGAGGGAGTACGTAGCTGACCATACCATCGTCCTAAATGATCACACAGCTCCCTACAACTACTGGGTTTCAAAGCTGGACATGTGGCACGAACTGGCGCTCTACGCCTTGGAGGTTCTTGCCTGCCCTGCCGCTAGCGTCTTGTCCGAGCGGGTTTTCAGTGCAGCTGGTGGCATCATCACCGATAAGCGTACACGCCTGTCGACTGACAGCGCTGACAGGCTGACGCTTATTAAAATGAATAAAGGCTGGATTTCTCAGAATTTCCAATCTCCACCAGGTGAAGGAAGCTCAACCTGAATAATTGATCCACTCCTCCTCCTCCTCCTCATTTTCCTCCTTCTCCTCCTCTTTGTACAGTAAAGCAGAGGAAACTGGCTATTTTTTGACAGGGCCCACTGGCTCTTGCTATAGTACTTCATGCATTTAATTTTTCTGGAGGGCCACCTACCCGGTCCTCTGTTTGAAACAATTTTTGTGAGTGCCACATACAGGCACTCAATCTATTCCATTTTACTGCAGGGCCACCTACCTGCTCCTCTGGTTTGAAACATTTTTGGGACTGCCACATACAGGCACTCAATCTATTCCATTTTACTGCAGGGCCACCTACCTGCTCCTCTGGTTTGAACAATTTTTGGGACTGCCACATACAGGCACTCAATCTATTCCATTTTACTGCAGGGCCACCTACCTGCTCCTCTGGTTTGAAACATTTTTGGGACTGCCACATACAGGCACTCAATCTATTCCATTTTACTGGAGGGCCACCTACCTGCTCCTCTGGTTTGAAACATTTTTGGGACTGCCACATACAGGCACTCAATCTATTCCATTTTACTGCAGGGCCACCTACCTGCTCCTCTGGTTTGAACAATTTTTGGGACTGCCACATACAGGCACTCAATCTATTCCATTTTACTGCAGGGCCACCTACCTGCTCCTCTGGTTTGAAACATTTTTGGGACTGCCACATACAGGCACTCAATCTATTCCATTTTACTGCAGGGCCACCTACCTGCTCCTCTGGTTTGAACAATTTTTGGGACTGCCACATACAGGCACTCAATCTATTCCATTTTACTGCAGGGCCACCTACCTGCTCCTCTGGTTTGAACAATTTTTGGGCCTGCCACATACAGGCACTCAATCTATTCCATTTTACTGGAGGGCCACCTACCTGCTCCTCTGGTTTGAAACATTTTTGGGACTGCCACATACAGGCACTCAATCTATCCCATTTTACTGGAGGGCCACCTACCTGCTCCTCTGGTTTGAAACATTTTTGGGACTGCCACATACAGGCACTCAATCTATTCCATTTTACTGCAGGGCCACCTACCTGCTCCTCTGGTTTGAAACATTTTTGGGACTGCCACATACAGGCACTCAATCTATTCCATTTTACTGCAGGGCCACCTACCTGCTCCTCTGGTTTGAACAATTTTTGGGACTGCCACATACAGGCACTCAATCTATTCCATTTTACTGCAGGGCCACCTACCTGCTCCTCTGGTTTGAACAATTTTTGGGACTGCCACATACAGGCACTCAATCTATTCCATTTTACTGGAGGGCCACCTACCTGCTCCTCTGGTTTGAAACATTTTTGGGACTGCCACATACAGGCACTCAATCTATCCCATTTTACTGGAGGGCCACCTACCTGCTCCTCTGGTTTGAAACATTTTTGGGACTGCCACATACAGGCACTCAATCTATTCCATTTTACTGCAGGGCCACCTACCTGCTCCTCTGGTTTGAACAATTTTTGGGACTGCCACATACAGGCACTCAATCTATTCCATTTTACTGCAGGGCCACCTACCTGCTCCTCTGGTTTGAACAATTTTTGGGACTGCCACATACAGGCACTCAATCTATTCCATTTTACTGGAGGGCCACCTACCTGCTCCTCTGGTTTGAAACATTTTTGGGACTGCCACATACAGGCACTCAATCTATCCCATTTTACTGGAGGGCCACCTACCTGCTCCTCTGGTTTGAAACATTTTTGGGACTGCCACATACAGGCACTCAATCTATTCCATTTTACTGCAGGGCCACCTACCTGCTCCTCTGGTTTGAACAATTTTTGGGACTGCCACATACAGGCACTCAATCTATTCCATTTTACTGCAGGGCCACCTACCTGCTCCTCTGGTTTGAACAATTTTTGGGACTGCCACATACAGGCACTCAATCTATTCCATTTTACTGGAGGGCCACCTACCTGCTCCTCTGGTTTGAAACATTTTTGGGACTGCCACATACAGGCACTCAATCTATCCCATTTTACTGGAGGGCCACCTACCTGCTCCTCTGGTTTGAAAAATGTTTGGGACTGCCACATACAGGCACTATCCAAATTAAATTGTCTCCATAGCAGCCTCCACACGTTGTCTCCATTGCTACCTCCAAAAGTCGTCCATATAGCTGCCTCCATACATCGTCCCTTTATCAAACGAGGTGTGTCAGGCAGAAATTTGGGTTGTTTTCATGGATTCCACATCAAAGTTGTTAACTTTGTCGCCACCCTGCTGTGTTATCCACAAAATATACTGGCAAACTTTTACCATTTAGGGATATTATTTCAGCGCTTCTTGCGCATCTGTTTACATTCCCCTCACCCGGCATATCCTAAACTTATAAGAACGCTACTACACTTGATCTTATACAAAAGGTTCTTAGAAGTGCTGTTTGGGGAGTAGCCTAGAGACAGGGGCTTGGATTGGCGAAAGCTCGCCTGGCAGCGGAACGCCAGCTCCATGCGCATCATGCGCTTCTTGCGCATCTGTTTACATTCCCCTCACCCGCCATATCCCAAACTTATGAGAACGCTACTACACTTAACTTGGTGCAGGCTGGGACCGAGTCTGACCCTGGGGCTGGTCATATACTGCCGACGCAGAGAATTGCGGGGCCTACCTCGGTCCAGGTCTCAAAGGCCTACTATACCTCCTCCCACCCCTCCTCCACCTCCTCCTCCTCCGAATTACCATCCGTGGGCATGGCGCCATCAGTCGGTAGCTCTAGGCACAGCAGCAGTGCCGTCGCTAAGCGACAGCAGGCGGTGCTGAAACTGCTGAGCCTAGGCGATAAAAGGCACACCGCCCAAGAGCTATTACAGGGCATTCCACATCAAAGTTGTTAACTTTGTCGCCACCCTGCTGTGTAATCCCCAAAATATACTTGCAAACTTTTACCATTTAGGGATATTATTTCAGCGCTTCTTGCGCATCTGTTTACATTCCCCTCACCCGCCATATCCTAAACTTATAAGAACGCTACTACACTTGATCTTATACAAAAGGTTCTTAGAAGTGCTGTTTGGGGAGTAGCCTATAGACAGGGGCTTGGATTGGCGAAAGCTCGCCTGGCAGCGGAGCGCCAGCTCCATGCCAAGATCCAACTAACATAGTTTTAACTGCAGCACCTTTAATCTACTACTAGTTCACTGCCTCCATACATCGTCCCCTTATCAAACGAGCTGTGTCAGGCAGAATTTTGGGTTGTTTTCATGGCTTCCATGTTAACTTTGTCGCCACCCTGCTGTGTAATCCACAAAATATACTGGCAAACTTTTATCATGTACCGATATTATTTGAGCGCTTCTTGCTCACCTCCTTTGGTTCCTCTCTGCCACCCATTGGTTTGAAGCCTGAGTCCATTTAGGGTATGTCGCCATGACACTCTCTAGCCTGCTGCCGCTGCCTCTGCATGCCGTCCCCTATAGTGTCAGGGTCAATTATTGGATGTTTTAGATGCTATCTAGCTTCATTCTGTCACTCTGTCATGGCCATGCTGTTGCCCATAATTTTGGCATAATGGTGCGATTATGCAGCCTCAGAGGCATCCATGCATGCTGCCCCTGCTGTTTCCTGTCCATTTCCGTGGTGTTTCCATCCTTTTCTGAGGTTCCCAGGTGTTTGGCCAAGCTTCCCTGTGCAGAGCCTTGGTCCCCTTGAAAAATGCTCGAGTCTCCCATTGACTTCAATGGGGTTCGTTATTCGAGACGAGCACTCGAGCATCGGGAAAAGTTCGTCTCGAATAACGAGTACCCGAGCATTTTAGTGTTCGCTCATCTCTAGTAATTACTTCATTATAATAAGCCTTTAACATTTAATGTGTCCACGTGCACTAATTTAATCCAGAGGCCATAGGAAACAATCATAATTATTTTTATATTTACTGTAATATTTGCAATAAAATGTTCTTGCATGGAAAATTTATTAAAACATAGATCCTGCAGTGCAAATATTTGTCTCTTTCTAGAAAACTGCAAATGCAAGGTTCCAGCTGGGCTAATGAAGTGGAATTGCAGAATTTTTCTCAAGAGAGGTTTGTTAGCAAAATTCAAAAGTAAAAAATATATAATGATATTGAATAAACACATCTGGCTGTGCATAAGGGAGGATTTCAGAGAAGCATAAACATTAAAAGGTAGTAAAAATAAAACAAGTTTAATATATAATAAATTACAAATTATATTATAAAATAACAGGTTCTTATTATTTCAAAGGCTTTTTAAAGAAAAGTTGCTTAAAGAGGTTGTACAGCCATAGAAAGTAAAAAAAAAAAACACTTTTGGCGATCATTATTGTGTTATTTTTAATAATACCCACAGTCCTTTTTTAAAAGGTTTTTACCTTTCATTCCTGCTTTTCCTGGACAGAGTAATTAAGATGGCCGCTGTGCTCTGCCTAAGGACTTCAAGTCCCATGATACTCCACTGTCAACAGAATGGACAGCACAGCTGTTGGCTGAGTGCCTGTAAACCTGAACGCCTGCAAGCCTATAGTGCACGCATACACCCTCAGCTGGCTCCGCCTGGCCCTATCAAGTGTGCGCACAAAAGCGCGCACACAGCAGGCTAGAGACTACGAGCAGCCGTGACTCAGAGCTTTCTGTTCTCGCATGCGCGATTGAAGCCAAAACAAGTCTTCTAGTCATTACCGTGAAGATCTATAAGTAAAAACTATTTTGGTCCTAGTAGCTGCTGAATTAAATATCTACAAAACGTCCAGGAATGTCTAATTAACAATAAATTAGTTTATGTTTACACTTTAGTTTATAAACAATATGAAGGACAGTGTTTATGGCTGTACAACCCCTTTAAGTGCTGAAACCTCTTCCATTGTTTTCTAGTGGTATAGATCCATGTTTCAGATCAAACAAATAAAATAATTCCTTTAAAAGTATTTATTATGCTCAAAAACTTTATAAAATTTCAGCGCTTTCAAATTGCAAATGACGCCCAACCAAAACCTGCCAGTGGCTTATAAAATGGGTTAGGTTCAACATATTTTGCCTGGGATCATGTTGCTCCCCGTGACATCGTGGGGAGTGACATAACAATCAGCGGGGGCACCGTCAGCAATTACATGGTACTGGCAGCTTTGCCTGGAACTTGAAAGGGATAGCTCCCACGATCGGTGCCAGTACCGATTACGGGTATGAAATATGAACGTTTGGCCAAACTCCAAAACTCGAACATGGATGTCTTGCAGAAATCTGTGTTCTTGTCCAGGGACCTGAACCCACAATATTTGACACAGACCAGAACATTGTGGGTTCAGTTCTGCTCATCACAACTGAACAACTCTACACTGTAGTATTATAGCATCGGTTAAAGAGTACTACTTAAAGGGTGCTGATTCTAGACCAATTTGAACTTCTCTAGGACCCTCTGTAAAGCAAACATTGTGGATATTTTCAGCACCTAATATGGTAATAAATCTCTCTGGTGGTCATTTATCTTAGTTTCTTTTATTTGTTTTCTGGACTTTATTTGGCACAATTTGTGCCATTTTGCACCTTTTTGCTCCTTTTAATGTCTTCTAAACCTTGTTAATGACAATTGTTTGCTGGCCTAGTCTTGCACACTTTTTGCCACAATTAAGCTGATTGGCACCAAAATAAGGCGCAAATCCAAACAAGAACATTTGTCCTGCTACGATAAATAGGGCATACCTTAGGCAGTCAACAACTAAAAAGAAAATAGTAAAATAAATGACCCTATCTATGCCTAGGGCTGTCCATCTGACAGTGGAGAGCCTAATAAGCATACTGAGTCTCAATATTAACATCACTGAGTGCGAGCATGGGTGTTGCTAGTGAATAAAACTACAAATGTGACAGAATTAGGGGAACGGTGTCTATTAAAGGATGCAATGGGATGGAGATGGTGAAATTTCACAAAATGATAACTCATCTCTGTATTAATGCAGTTGCTACCTCTTACGCTTCTAATACTCCATATAATGTAATAAAATGGTGAATTAAATATAACTTTTACTTCAGATAATTTAAAATATGTTTATAAAATAGGGGAAAAAATTAGAAAATGAACTAGACACAAATGGGACTGTAACTGTTTAAAAACCAGAGCCTAAGACTGGATCGACTATCTACTAACCCCAAATTTTTTTCGAGCCCTAGATAAGGAAACTCACCATGGATGTTATTGTAGTGATCTATGTATGGGAAGTGCACCATCCCTTCAATTGTCTCCTCCAATGTAGACAATCAAGGGCATAGATGCATTTGCGGCCATGTATGTTCAAAGATTATTCAGACGTGAGAGAACAGGGAGAACAATGTGTATAGACAATATTTGCAGATCATAATTCAAAATGTCACAATGAAAGAGGGTTGTGAATTGGTAGAATACAACACCGTCCCTAGTGCATCCTATTGAGGCAGTTGAACATTACACCATGTATGGCCTAACTTCTGAGCCGGAGGCCTTATCGACTGCTACCCCGACTGGAACCTTTCCCCTGTTCAAACTGGCCCTGTTACAGACCTAAATGTCTGGAAAAAAATAATAATAGTCCATATAAGTTTTGTTTGTACATAAAAATTGAATTGACACATATGCATATACACATGCTTATACATACAACGCTTTGCCTCCTACTTGAACGGGGGAAAAGCATTTTCATGTCATTAAAATCATACAGGAAAAATTTGCATCATCAGTGTATATGTGGTTGAAGATCTATTACTGTTATTATGTTCTGCTATCCATGAATGTGTTTGGAAAGCTTTATGGATGGCTACACGCATCAGCTCATTAATGAATCATGTCCAGACAGAAGCAGCATCAGCACTGTCTCCCGGTTTACATCTCCATGCCAATCAATTAGCCGCGATTATATTGCTCAATATTCTGATTGTAATTATTCTGTTATTATTGTAAGAACCATCCTCTAAATATAAATCGAGAGCAGAATGCTTATATTGGGAAGCTCTTCTACCATATCTACTAAATGGATGACCTCTTAATGGGAATTTAATGAATAAAGTTTAGCATATGTACCTCTAAAATAGAGGAATGAAACAAGGCAACGTGCCTTTTTTACGAGACGAGGAAAAAACTAATTAAAGCAAATTAGTCTAATATGCATATGTTGCTTAAGATAGATTACATATTAAAAAAACAAGAAGATAATGGTACCCATATGGGATATGTTTTTGGCATTTTTCATATAAAGTGGACAGCTTTAGAGGATAAATACTGAGCAGAATTCCTTACAGGCAATTATATCCTTACAATACGGTAGCTGACATAATAAAAGCGTAATTGTAATTGCTATTAATTGCATTAAGCCTTGTCTTATTGAATACTTAATGGTAGAGTTGACAGTGGAGCTGATTTATAGACTTTAATGAAGCTTCATGGTATCAATGTGGAACAATCACTGAACATATTGTACATATTTCTTCACTTGCGGCCAAAGGAAAAGATAAAGGAGAAAAGGCAACACAATGTACCCATGTATAAATGGCATCACATATAGGCAATGTTTATGGAAACAATCCGCAGTGACTCCAATCATTTCCAGAGCTCACACATTTTACTCTTAATGGAAAACTAAGTATATATCGGGCAGCAATGTGGCTCTGAGCCCTGCAGTCCTGGGTTTGAATATGACATGGAAAACACATCTGTTGTTTGCAAATGTTTCCTTTAGTTCTCCATTTCCCTTTCCCACACAAAAAACAGTAATAGGTTAATTGGTTTTAAACGTAATTTACTGTACTTTATATATGTGTGTCTGGCGATTGGAAAATTATATTCTTTGCACTAATAGGCACAATAAAGGCACAAAAGTGACACAGAGCTGCTAAATACCATACCAGATGTATTCAATTAAAAAATTAAAAATTGGTTGTAATTGTACATAAAGTTAGTGATCAAAACGCCATGGGGAATTTATTAAAAATGGTATGGTCCACATTTAACAATGTAGCAATCAGGCAGGGCTGTTGGGGGTAAGGGCTGTAGTTTTAGGGTTGACAGTCCTGTACGTTGTCTCCGAGTCCAGTGTCCCATTACACTAAGGAAAATTTCTCAATGAAGTAAATTAGAAAAATGATCACAACAATCCCAATACAACACGGTGACTCTTTAACTCCTTGATGGTGAGGTCTGAAAACGTGACCAAGCGTTTTTGTAGGTATTGGTTTATTATGTCGAGAACATTTTTCTGCTAGTTAAAAAAATTGTAAAAAAATTTATTTTTTGTTTTATTTGGAGTTAAAGTTTAAAAGTTAAATGTTTAAAAAAGGCATTTTTAAAGTTGCAAATTAAATCAAAATCACCAGGTTCTTTATTAGTCCCAGTTACAGTAGGAAACAATCCCCCATAGCCATTGTGTTTTGGGCAGAGCTCTACTGGATCTGATGGCAACGCAGACTTTGTGTACATATAAAGATGATGGGCCATCGTTATGGTGCTAAGTCGAGTATTTGTCTTTCCTTTCCTACCATCTTGATGACAAATCTTCATCATTTCAAGACAATACTGTTTTGTGCTCTTTCATGCAATCTCTTAAAAGTCTCTGAGTAGCTATCCATTGTTCGTTTTATGATTTTTATCTTCTCTGTAATACATAGTATAAAATTCTGCCTATTAGTGTATTGTAACCTGCTGCATTTCTGATATATATATTGTTATGGTGAGGCAGGAGTATCACATGTGCATTTATATACCTGGCAGAGGGGATGTTAAAGTTATACACTCACCGGACACTTTTTTAGGTACATCTGTCCAACTGCTCGTTGACACTTAATATCTAATCAGCCAATCACATGGCGGCAACTCAGTGCATTTAGGCATGTAGACATGGTCAAGACAATCTCCTGCAGTTCAAACCGAGCATCAGTATGGGGAAAAAAGGTGATTTGAGTGCCTTTGAACGTGGCATGGTTGTTGGTGCCAGAAGGGCTGGTCTGAGTATTTCAGAAACTGCTGATCTACAGGGATTTTCACGTACAACCATCTCTAGGGTTTACAGAGAATGGTCCGAAAAAGAAAAAACATCCAGTGAGCGGCAGTTCTGTGGGCGGAAATGCCTTGTTGTTGCCAGAGGTCAGAGGAGAATGGGCATAGAAAGGCAACAGTGACTCAAATCGCCACCCGTTACAGCCAAGGTAGGCAGAAGAGCATCTCTGAACACACAGTACGTTGAACTTTGAGGCAGATGGGCTACAGCACAAAAAGACCACACCAGGTGCTACTCCTTTCAGCTAAGAACAGGAAACTGAGGCTGCAATTTGCACAAGCTCATCGAAATTGGACAGTAGAAGATTGGAAAAATGTTGCCTGGTCTGATGAGTCTCGATTTCTGCTGCGATATTCAGATGGTAGGGTCAGAATTTGGCGTCAACAACATGAAAGCATGGATCCATCCTGCCTTGTATCAACGGTTCAGGCTGGTGGTGGTGGTGTCATGGTGTGGGGAATATTTTCTTGGCACTCTTTGGGCCCCTTGGTACCAATTGAGCTTCGTTGCAACGCCACAGCCTACCTGAGTATTGTTGCTGACAATGTCCATCCCTTTATGACCACAATGTACCCAACATCTGATGGCTACTTTCAGCAGGATAATGTGCCATGTCATAAAGCTGGAATCATCTCAGACTGGTTTCTTGAACATGACAATGAGTTCACTGTACTCAAATGGCCTCCACAGTCACCAGATCTCAATCCCATAGAGCATCTTTGTGTTGTGGTGGAACGGGAGATTCGCATCATGGATGTGCAGCCGACAAATCTGCGGCAACTGTGTGATGCCATCATGTCAATATGGACCAAAATCTCTGAGGGATGCTTCCAGCACCTTGTTGAATCTATGCCACAAAGAATTGAGGCAGTTCTGAAGGCAAAAGGGGGTCCAACCCGTTACTAGCATGGTGTACCTAATAAAGTGGCCGTTGAGTCTAAGTCTCCTCTGCCCCTGCTCACCTTGTGTCACACCCACCCTTGGGGGCAGTGCCATCCCAACCACAGTTGTGCACCCACTACAACCTGCAAATCCTGCTGTAGCAGGTGCACAACTGTGGTTGAGGAGGCACTGTATACAAATAGAGTGACGGGAGCCTGGTAATAGGTGAGTACAAGCCATATATAATTTTTTTTATTCTCAGACAACCTCTTATAGCCAGTCTTAAAGGGGTTGTCCAAGAGCATAAAAAAACCCATTTGTGGCCGGGAGGGTGCTGGTTAAGAAAAAAACATTTGTCCAAGAGCATAAAAAAACCCATTGGTGGCCGGGGGGGAGTTGTTAAAAAAAAACATTTACTTACCTCCACGGTCCCTCCCTGCTCCCTGCGCTGTGTTCCGCTTCCAACCGTCTGAGGTGGCCGGCCAAATCCTCCCATACCAATTGCCAGTGGGAAGCTGAATGTAGCGAGGCTTATGTGCCCCTGCTTGTTTACATAGGGCATGAATCGGAGATATGGCAGCATGGGACACCGGGAAGGACCATGGAGGTAAGTGAATGTTTATTTTTTTAACTTGCCCTCTCCTAGCCACCAATGGGTTTTGTTACGTTCTCGGACAACCCCTTTAGGACATCTACCATCTGTTTAACTGATGGTAGATGTCCAGCATGGTATACTCGTTTATTTATGAAGTAATCGGAACAGTTTTTAGTGCATAAAGAAACAGCATATTTGCTGCCAAAACAACTTTTAAAAAAAAAGCTCCTTGGCCAGGACATCAGAGGGACTCAGGATGATTCCTGACATAAACTCCCTCCCAGGGCAGAGGTTCATGAATTGTAATGTTTTCAGGATAGCCGACTTAGTCTAGTCATTGAGGTAGGGTCAACATGTGTATACAAGTGTGCCTTTCAGAGGTAGCACTTATATAAGCTGGCAAGCCTGAAGAAGTGCATATCGTGCAAAATAGCCATGCACTGCGTGTATCACTCCTTCTCCCCTGGTATGTAACGTTTTGGTTATCTAATAAAGGAAAATGTGCATGAAGAAAGATCAGAAACTACATATTGGTGAGTGCCCTCCCATTTTCTTTATCTCTATATGTTGCTAGCTGTTTACTGTGAGGATTGAGCACCCTTAAATAGGATCCACAACGCAGACAGTGTTGACTCCAGAGTGTACAACAGTGTAATTGCATGGATGACTAAAAGCTGCAGTTGCATATGAAATAGGGGGTAGTTTCCATCTTATGCTTCTCTATATTAATAACTAATATAAGCTGCACTGAGAAGTGTATTGCTCTAGTGTTAGCTGTTGTGACTCCACCTTTCATGTATATATAGCATGCAAGCGGCCAGTTCATTTTCACAAACCATGTTGTTATATACACATTTGCCCATCTTTTTTATTTAGTACAAATATATTAAGGGATATATAATATCCCCCAAGATTACACTCTAGGTTACTTCAGCAAAATCTCTTATTTCTCGAACACTGTGACAAGGTATGGTATGATTGTTGAAATAAAATACAATATATAATATATTTTAAAAGAGCATTCAGTGAAAACTAGCAAAATAAATCCTCATGTATGATCATACTCCATGAATATATTTACATAACCATTGTCAGAAAATGTCAAAACCAGTGGGGATGCTATATAAAGTAGGTGTTTCACAGTATGGATTCAGTACCATGCCTCCATAGTGAAATTGGATCTAGCTCACATCAAAAAGTGGAGTCAGCATGTAGTAAGCCAACATGTTGCACAGAAAACCGTTGTACAATACTTAATTAGAGTATTTCTTTCGATGATAACATGGTATTTGCTATAAGCTAGAATGCCACAGGGTATCATGGTTAAATCAGTGATATAATAAGGATATCTACAAAAAAACCCATTAGTTAAGCCCATTAGCAGCAAATGTCTGTAACTAGTTTGACCAGCTTGTTTTCTAAATGACCAAGCCAGTTTTTCTTGTGTTCTTCTCTTATTGCATCCCAGAGCCATAACATAGAAGTTCACCATGTTGCTTCAATAATAAGATAAATATTGATACAATTTTGGCAAGGTTTACATTTTTTTTCAAGATTTAAACCCTAGATGAAACACGTAGGGAGTGTTTTCTTTGAGAGCTGATATAGTGGGTACAAGGGTCAGATTTTCTAGGTAGTTAAACACATGAAGGACTTAGGTGCTAGGTAAGGGACAGTTTTAACGCACTCTGCCAACTAAAGTATACTATCACTGGAATACACAGTGTTGACTCCTTCCTCTACATATGGTAGAGGTACATCACTTGCAGCACCAATCTTGGGTGCTACCAAAATTTCTGGCTAAATTCTCGGTTCACGGATCAGATTCCACAATGTTCGGGTCAACTTATCCCTACTTACAATGATGATCCTGAAACGAATTAATGTTTTTAGCTGAGGGACCACTGTATTTAAAAGACATTGCTCATAATAAATTAGTTCACAACCTTGTTCAAGTCCATGCAGAACATTGTCAGTCAGGAGTTTGGGTACATGTTGGGGCTCGACTCATCTTGGCCATTCCACTTCCGTGTATTAACTCTTTAAAGGAAATCAACCACTTTAAAAAAAAACAAAAAATAAACATCCTAGCACACACAACTGCGCTCCTCTTCATCTTGATCCCGGCACTTGTCTCCACTAAGCTTGACATGCCAGGATCACCTAGGAAAGGAACTTATAATTAGCAACACGCAGTGCAGGGACAAGATGTCCATGCAGGACCCGCACCTCCCACTATCATGTTGGGAGCATGGGAGAGGGACGTGATGTCATATGGAGGCGTGAATTTACACCTCTTCCGTGATGTCCCCTATCTCTCCCAGCATGTCAAGCTTAGTGAAGACAAGCACCGGGATCAAGATGAAGAGGAGCACAGGTGGTTATCCTTAGAGGTGTTTTATTTTTTTAAGTGGTCGATGAAGCCAGCAGCATTCAAATGCAGATGGCACTTGTGCTGGCAAGCATTCCCAGAAAAATGTTGGCGTACAGCTGACCATTTAAATTTCACCAGCTGCACAGTATTTAAAGAGTTAAGACCCATCCTTGGGTAATTGTGGGTGTTGAATGGCAGGGGTTAAGATTTGGTACGTAATTTTAAGGTTCAGGTTTGGCCAAAATTCACTGGGTCAACTCATGCCTAATAATATGTCACTAAAAATGTTCTATTTAAGGTAATGGTAGTAAATGTTATACAAACATTATGTTTTGTTAAGGTTGTTTAGAATGTATCTTGTTTAAAACTTTACTTTATCTGTTACAGATTTTAACAAGCCATCATTGTAACTATTCACTAAAACCGTTCAGCTGCATGGCACAATCCATTCCAATGATATATACACAAATACTTATTGATTTATACAGCTAGCTAGGTAAGTATTAATGTTTGGAAATAAGGATGTGGAATAAGTGGGCTGCCAATGCTATGTTATTATAACCTAGGGGATTTTAGTGCCCTGTAGTCTGCTGCTTTCATCTGCTGATTGCCTGGTTCCCTGGGACGGACATTTAATATACTCCTATCCCCTTGAGAAATGTGATTTTACATAGACTCATGACTGTACACACAACACAATCAGATTGTTACAAACGTAGGACTACAGCTCATGGTGTCTAATTCCCATTACAAAGTCATTTTCCTTTTATTTTTTAATCTCACTGCAGGAGATGGATTATCATTAGAGAATCCCCACACGGGGACTCCTATGTCCCTGATGTGCTGTTTGTATGATGATAACTTGGCTACTGCGGTGAGATAAGATTTAAATTTCAAGGATAAATGAATATAAAGGTTTTAATAACTAAGTTTATTTGTAACATTCTGACCAATTAGCATTAAGACAAACAACAACGAGTTTTCAATTCTTTCAAACTTTAATTTTTTTTTTCATAATTCAATTGAATTTCTGGTATCCAAGATTTAAATCTTTGCCAGGGGAAAATAGTCAATTTATATTGATACATAGAATGCTAATATTTCTCCCTGCAGGGACAGCTGTTACCCATATCTATCTGTTATTGTCTGCAAATAGAGTACTTAAAGCACAATCACAATTCTTGATTTAGCTGCACAAATCAGTTAAGGTATAACATTCCCTAGCTGGTCATAAGAAACAGTTTGCCATCCTATAATTCATTAATATATACAGTAGTGGATATTTATACATTTCATTTACCTAAGTCTAAGCAATTGTAATACTGGGAAGTTGTATGTAATGCTGTGCATCCAAATTCGGAGAGCTGAACACCTTTTTTAAGGGAATTAGTTGTTGTTTTATCTTTTGTTTTTTGTTTGTTTTTATTTTCCTAACCTCACTATTTTTGGAATTTTTATTTTTATATTCCTTCAACTTTACATGTGAATGTATTTATTAAGGATCTCTGGTCTAGTGCTGTCATGAGGACCTGATTGGTTTCCACTTTCGAGATTTAATCGCTCCTGTACTGCTGGAACTTGATGATTCAAACTTTATTGCAGTGTGGGTGTGTCCAGGACTGTCATAAATTTATCATTAGGGGTTTTGTCCATTTTTGGAGTTGTTTTGGCGCATTTGTGGTGCAAATGCTCATTCCATTGCATCAATTGAAAATAGTGCAAAGTCACTTTGACATAGACCCTGTTTGCGCCAAATTCATTTCATATGCTAGTTTTTACAATATGACTGAATTTATGATTTGCGATTTGGCGCAAATTTCTATTTTGGCACAAGTTTTTGGTGCAAATTTATGCCAATCCTCACCTGGTCTATGTTGCAATTTTTGTTGGGGTTTTTGGCACTTTTCATGCGACTGTCACAAACAGCAAAAACACTGCCAGAATATTAATCAAGGGCCAAAGCCATGTTGATGAAACTGCAGCAGAACTTCAAAGCCATATAGAACTGTTGTAAGGAGCTGCTCTATGATAAATTTTCCACAGTGTTAGAGCTTATAATGTGTTCTTTCTCGGCAACAAGATGTCCATGATTTTAGCTCTATAACACACTGTGGGTGACTTATCTGCACATTGGAGCATCTTTATTTAATTTTTTTCCTTTTTGATCATTTTTACATTTTTTTAGACTTTCTTAGACATTCTTTTGTGCCTATGTCAGAGTGTTAAAAAGTTTACCAGTGTGTGTGTCTATTGCAGTGTTCCTAATGTACATTTGCCATTTGAGAAAATTTAGGTGCAACTGACCCATACTTAAATGTGCCTTAAAAGTCTCATACAATCATAAAATGTAAAAAAAAAAAAAGGTGTGCATCACAACGGCAAATTTTACAAGATACATAGCACTGCTAACGTATGCTGACTTCAGCCAACTTTAAATAGAGGCAAACAAATGATACATGTGTTCTGATTTATTTTGTGTGATGTATTTGTCCTAGTTGAGACTTATTTATCGCAATTGTAATTTTTCTTAAAGGGGTATTCCCATTACAGCAAATTAATGTTATTGTTTGTATGATGAAAAATTATACAATTGTCCAATATATTTTCTGTATCAATTCCTCTACTTGCTGTCCTGCAATAGAAAGCTTCTATGTTTACTTCCAGTGGACAGAAATCTGACCATGGTCACACAGGTCACGCGGCTCGTTATATTACACTCTGATTACTAGAAAACCATGAGGAATTGATACAGAAAGTGTATTGGAAAATTGTATAACTTTTCATCATACAAACAATAACAGTTTAATTGAGATGAATAAGTCTAAAAAGATATTAAATGACCCCCATTGTAGTACAATCGTCTGTTTTATGGTGAACTTGGTTTGACTAACAAAGGTTTTACATTTTCCCGCTTTTCCCCCTGACAGCAAAGCAATTTGGACGTGTGACCCTCAAGTATGATTTTAGTTCACTCGGTACCTAGTTTAAGGTAGCCAGTGAAATACTATGATGTACTAACTAAAGGTATTTATTTCCTGGTTCCTTTTTGTGGGGTAAAAGTAAAAGAAGTGGTTAAAACCAAATAAGAGTATCATGCTGTGGAAAAGTACCAGTAAAATTTCATAATGCTGTAAGTTGCAGCATCATTGTAACATTAATGTTCCTTACTTAATTTTTATACAGGATTAGTCATAATTGACTCAAGTCTACAACAATTTCGATGATATTGTCTGTACATGACATCACAGTATCATAGAAAACTATAATTCAAGATGCTCAGGTAAAGATCTGTCTTCAGTTGGAAATATGGCTGAGACAGGGAACGTTAGACTAGAACTTATCCGGTACTAATAAGAACAACTGATCCAGTAATAGCTTTTGGAATAAGATCTGACTACTTTATACAGAAGAACTGTAAATATATGGTAGCTCTGTAGAATGCATTTTAAACAAAATATTGTATAGTTTTACCCATGTAGCCTTTCACCTTTTCCTAGTACAGAAATGTATTTCTTAGTAACAAGTCAACATACATGTTAATTCATAGTGAAGATTTTTTCTAAATTGAAGAATTCAGGTTCTGGTATAGGAATTTCTTACTTACATTCCATCAGTTGTAAATATGAAGACCTACACACAATTTTGAGTAAATATTGATCCCCATTCTTTGTATGATATGTTGTGCCTGAACAGTATATCACACAGGTAATTTTTTAGCCCAATATATATATATATATATATATATATATATATATATATACGTATATATATATATATATATACATATATATATATATATATATATATATATATATATATATATATATTGTAACTAAAGCAATGCTTTATTTTTCTCTAACAATAGACTGATGCTCGGCATGCTACTTATAAAATATCTGCCTTCAAAATTGCAATTTTTGCCGCTCTTTCTACATAATTGGTTTGAACTCTTGTATATTCTCCACTTATTTGTGGCTATGACATGTAAGAATAGAATAGTAACAATTCTGTTTATAACCATGACAAAAATCAGGTTTCTGCATTAATGACTTCCTTAAACCTTACATATTTAACCTTTTAAACAGCTAATTATACTTTCTGTTTTTAATAGATCAGTTTATGACTAAATTGTTGCATTTCATACATTAGCAGCGGCAATTAAAAGTAAACCTTATTAAGCAAATGCATAATAGTAATAATAATAATGATAATAATAATAATAATAATGTTAAATGTGTCCATAGCATGGTACTTACCAATAAATAAAGCCTCTGGTGACTCTAAGAAGAATCCAAACAGTTAAAAACAAAACTATTGATGAAATCTATATAAAAAAAAGATTAAATTAACTTAAAATGAATCTACAACACAGTTTATATAAAAAACTAGAAAGAATAATATCACACTGCATTGTGTATCATAAACGTATATGTCTATGAAATCATATTCCAGGTTATTGTCCTGTATTTGTCATGATTAAATCATGAGAGAAATATTAGTCTTGCTTAATCAGTGCTGTTTGCGAATTAGCTCGGAGAACATCCCTAATGGGGCCACGTATCCATTACTGCCTTTTCAATTTCTTTTTGTGTCTTTTGTCTAAAACTATCCTGTCTGTTTAAAATGGAGGCACTTTACATCAAATAAATAATTAAATGGGAGACAGTCTGTTAGCGGAGCCCCTTATCTTTTTGATGGATGCAATTGCTTTCCATCTTATTAAAACTGTGGAAGTCAAGAGACTATGGTTGTATATCAATAAAAGTTAGCAGTCATAACATTTATGCTTATGAGCTTTAAAAAAAAGTTAATGGATATTTTTATGTATAACCCTTTGTGGTATTTACATCCTGTTCCCTCTGCAAATGTTTCCACCACAGAACAGTGAGGAAAAAAAGGAAATGATAAAGAAATGATAAAGAATCTGTGTTAAGAGCCATGGACTACATTGAACAGGGATATGTGTTAGAAATGAAAATACCATTTAAAAAATATATAAATATATATATTTTTGAACATAGTTCCCTTTTAGAAAGATACACTGCTTAGACATTTGCAACAAAAAGTCTAAAAAAAAAGCCAAACTTTGCGCCTACCAGGATAGGAAAAATTGAACATGTATCACAAGTAAAAAGACATGATCTTACATAAGGCGCAAAAAAGAGCTGCCTAAAGTCTCAAAACTATGATACATGTGCCCCATAGACTTCTATATAATTCCTTATGTAGAAAGAATTATTTTGTTAAAAAAAATATATCTCTTAAAGTTTCTTATATTCCCCCTTGGACTGCCCCACAGGTGATTTCCCCAATGGTTCTGTTTACAAAAAGCATTTTGTAGCATCTTGCCTTTACCATGGATCTTCTGCTGTGTGAGTACATATTCCTGGATCATACCGCTACAGTGGCCAAAGTTAAAAACAAGAGCCAGTTGGTAGGCTACTGACAGGGTATTGGCAATGTTTTTATTAGAAGGGTGTCACGTGGCACCCAATATGATACTCCCTATATTTGTAATATTGATTTATGCCAAGTTCGTGAAGCAAAAGTAAAATAGTCAACCTGATCAACCAGGTTCGGAGTTTGTACGAGCATTGATTAGAGGTGTTAAATAGTGATCAGCAGATTGATACTTTAAAAGGCTGCTAGCATTACATGCAGATATTACCTGAACCAAACTTTTGTCCAAGGTTCTAGCAAACTCAGGAAGCCTGAACCCTTAGCCATCTTTTAAATGCCGCCAACGTCTTTGCCAGAGGCAATCGAGGGGTGAACACCCCCGATCAGTGCTAGCAACTATCACAGTTGTTAGTGATGGTTGCTTGCTGCAAACCTCGTGTCATTCTGTAAGGCTCCTTTGGTCATCCTTAACAGCACCCTGTTGTGGGTGTGGAGGGTCACTGCTACTGCCAGAGTGGCACACCAAAGGGCGTTCCAGCCATGTGCGTGCTTACTTTCTAAAAACCTGCAAACACTAGTTTGTAGGTTTTATATAAAACTACGCCAGCATGAACCGGGCGTAATTTTGCACAGTTGGCCAATGGATACACCAAGAGCCTTATGATGTATCCGCCTGGACACGGGTGGCATGGCCTTTATCATACAACTCCCATAATAATATGACAAAATGTCATATTGTTTACAAACTGAGTTCCCACAAAGAATTGGTGCTATAATATTAAACTTTATATTACATTTCATTTAGAAGTTTTTCTAGGATCTTCAGACAATCTTATAGCTATAGCAAGCTTCAGGTAGTCCCTTGACATTTGAAGTCAGGGATAAACTATGGTCTGACAAAGCAGATTTTTGCATTTTAGATCCTTTGTTTGTTAAAGAGAGTAACAACAGGTGTCTGGCAGCCACTTACAGAGCCAAACGTGTATGTTAATGAAGCAGACAGAGCTTGTTTGGCTCAACTTCATGTAACAATGTAAAATAGCAAAAAATAAATAGAATAACCAAATTTTAGGCAATTTTTTTTTTGTCTGAAGACACATAACAAGAACAGCCATTATAAGTAACTCTTTCATTTCTCATTCTTTTATCTAAGATGTTTGGTGTTCTCATGTCATTGTGTTCATACATTCTCGTTCTATAATAAGGGATCACTATGTTTTACACCTTGTGCGGAATAATTAATCCATTTTTTTCCTGTAGCCCTGGGAAATAGTAGTTGGTCCTCTAGGACTTTGGTTGAATAAATTTTTCTTTTATCTTGAATACTTTAATGTTCACAAAGTTTCAAAATAAATATCAAAATGTCATTCTTACTGTGAGCGCCTGGTATATTGTATCTGCAGAGATGAAGGGAAATCATTAAGAAAACTACTAATTACATTGTTAATTGAAGTTACCTGCTTTAAATTACATAGAGATAAATTAGAGAGATTAGTGCTGCACTCAAAAAAAACATCTGTCGAACCAAGTCTAAAGAAAAAGATAAATACAAATAACTTTCTTTGTGGTTACTTTTGCCTCCACCTCCTCGTCAGAGTTTTAAAGAGCAAAGAATACAAGTAGCCATTAGTTTATTTTAAAAAGGACTTCACACAGAATATCAAAGTCTCTAATGATCTTGTTGCTTGCACCTCGTATGTACAATATATTGTTAGATGTAGCAGATCACACTTGCACCAATGTAACTTTCATTGCCTTTCAGTCAGGTAAAAAATGTGTGTTTCTAGTAAGTGAAGCCAAATTGTTACTCTTAACCCTGCATGAAATATTTTGGAGGATACAGAAACTGGTACAAACTTTTTCTATCATTAGTATAATAGTAAAACTTAAAACAACTTCTGTTCATCTTTAAAAAAGTTTTGTGATTTATTTTTGGCTTTTTTTGTGAGCAAAAGTTTCTTTTGCTTCTGTTTTAAGGTTGTTACTTACAAATACATATTTATAACAGTCATTAGCAAGTGGAGATGAGCGGATTTGCTTTATAAGTTTGGGTCCTCGCGTTCACAACCATAGCTAGTAGGTAAATGCGTCAATTTGCTGGTTTTGCTGAACAGCTGCCAATTTGGCTATATATCCGAGTAGCACAGGACATACCCGTGCTCCAGACTAAAACTTAAAAGTTGGATCCCCCCATCTCTATTCATTATTATATACTGGTAGGCATTTATCAAGGGTTGTACTGGCATACAAGCCATGTTTAAGTAACAATTACTTTCTCTTTCTTATGCCATCTCCAAGCTAAGTGGGAAGGGCACGGAGTGGGTCTTGGCAGGCCGTGGTGGGAACATATCATGCTGTCACAACAGCTATAGCTTGCAGCGCAAGTAGCCTTCTAGCGCAGGTCATAGAGTGATTCTGTTCCTGGCATACAATTAATGTGGACTCACTGTCATATGCCGGATATATTAAAAGACTGGAATCTCTTAGTATATCCAATGTGGCTGGTAGTGTGACACTACACAATGCACCAGATGTTAATAGATTCCTCCCACTGGATTGCAGAGAACGTACCACTGATAATGCAGGGTGTAAAAGTTAAATTGAATTTATCCATAATTTATCTTCAGGTAAACAAATACATATTCATAACCAGAGTTGTTAGAATATACCTTTAGGCTTTTATCATGGTTTATACTGACAAACAAGAAATGTAAAAGGTCACAATTTCTTTGTCCCTTTTACACCACCACTATGCCAAGTGGATAGGGAGGGGAGCTGAGTGGGTAGTGCTAGATCAGGATGAGAACATACCATTGGTGCATTAACTATAGCGTAATGCTTTTCCTGGCATAGAATTGACATCCGTGTAGTAGAATTTATCTGGGCTAACTGGATATATTAAGTGGCTGAAGTCTTTTAGTATATAACATGCAGGAGGACATCAAGAGCTGGCAGACAATGGACCCGTTCCTAATAGATTCCCCCCCTCTGTGTTTTATATAAAGGACCAACAATATAATAAGGTATACATGGTACACTGATTTATTCCATAATTTCTCCTTAGGTAAACATTCTGCACTTTGAGACTTCATACTTTCTCAAGATGGGAGGCATCATTCCTTGAGCTTTCATAAAGGTGTTAACCACCATCAAAATTTAATAATTATCTACAAAACAGCAGACGCATTTGAACAATCACAAGAACATAATTCTTGGTTGCTTGGAGCAATAAAGACACATTTGTTCTTCTGTTCCCTATTCATTCTATATACAACTGATAAAGAAAGTCATGTACAGCTACGTTCAGTGTTTGACAATCTTTGACAGTCCATCAGAGAATAAATAGAGTGATAGGGGCAAATTTATCAGGGCTCGAATGGTAGAAAGCCAGTGTACAAGCCCTGAACTAGGTGCAATTCCTGGTGCATGACAAATTGGTCCTATTTCACCCCTCATGCCACCTCTATGCAAAGTGGCAATTAAAGGGCATAAAGGAGGGTGAGCGTGGCATGGAACATTTCTGCCCTATGCCACTGAACTGCCTTTGCAGAGCTGCCTGGTTGGTTTACAACTTCCCCATCAGATTAATTTATCAGGAGGTGGGGTCGGAGAGGGAAAGAGTATTTTATCACATCATAGTACAAACTTAAAACCAGTTTATGATGAATCTCGCCCACAGAGTATATGTGTAACAATAACACATAATGGGTATATGGGATTATCAGACACTGATAAGTTATTGCTTGGATTGTCAAAAGGTTGTTATAAGGAAACACCTCCAATGACACTCAAATCACCCTCAGCATCAGGCATTCCACTTTATATTTTCCTTAGAGTTCTTCACAGCTGTTTTCTGTTTGCTTTGTGTCTAAATGTTTACTAAAGTCTATAGCGCAATAAAAAAATGCATTTCACACATAATGCATTTAGTATTATTGGGGTCATTGGTGACTTTTTTTTGTAGCACTAGAGATATAACATTACTTTTGGTATTTTTCCCAAGAGTTTTTCTATTGCACTCAAAAAATTTATGAAAATACACATAAAAATTTTCCCTATAAAAACACCATACAAAAGCATGTCTAAAAAGACCATAGAAAATGCATTTTACATTAACAAAAATGCTGCGAGTTTGCATACTTCTTTATACAGTTTAAAGCACTTTGTGGATACATCAAATGTTCCCATTTCCACAATTCAGTTTCTGTTGAATCACTCAGAGCCACCATGTATGATTTAGTATTGTAGTGTCAATAACAGGTTCTTCTAAAAAAAATATGGAACCTTGAGAAAAAAGACAAGAAAAATACTTAAACCAAGATTAACATGGATTTTATCATCCATAAATCAAAGTAATTAAAGAAAATCCAAACTTACTCTCAAGGTTATTACGTCAATGACCTGATTTTTATTCACTTTTACAAAGCACAATGATGTGAAATGTATTCCAAACAGATAGAAACCGTGACTATGTAAGCAATTTGTTACAATTTATAGATTTCTTGTCAATGTTTTAGTTTAATTGTGAATTTACATTTTAGTGTGGCATTAATGTATGTTCTCTTTTCCAGGTCCTTAAATATATTTGCCTGGACAGCTCGATTATTTTAAGTTTGTGGAAAATTGTTTAGAACTTTAGAAACTCTATAAACCACCACAATATCTGCATGTGTGTTGCCTTTCCTTGTTGTATAGTTGTGTTGGTTTTTCACAATTAAATTGGTTTAAACATTCTGCAAATACTGCTATATACCAGTGGTGGCGAACCTATTGCACTGGTGCCAGAGGTGGCACTCAGAGTCCTTTCTGTGGGCACTCAGGCCATCAACCTGGGACAGAGTTCACTAAACAGGACCAAATCCATTAAATCTTCCTGAAGTCCCAGGCAACTTATGAGATGCTGCGCTCAGCGCTATTTTACAGCGATACTTCATTGACTGTTTGGAACTGCTTGAAAAGTGAGAAGGTGTTAAAAGAAGTGCATTATCTTTGGTGGTCATCCTGCTGGACCCACCATTCTTCCTAAACAGAGAGACCCTGGAGAGAAGCTACAATGATAGTCTGAATTTGCCCACCTTCTTTCAACTGTATTGGTGGCCTCAGGGGGCTGATACAATTAAAAGATGTGAAAGAACAGGTAACGATAAGTTACTGCTTAATATGGCACATTGGCACATGAGGGTAAATAAGTGTGTTTTGGTTGTAGTTTGGGCACCCGGTCTCTAAAAGGTTTGCCATCACTACTATATACTGTTTACACATAATTTATTATGTGAAAATAATTTTTGTTTGAGCAACAAAGGTCTAGGGTTTTCCAAGTTGGTGGGCAAATAAGCAGAGTTACTTCATAGCCATACTTACAAAACAAAAGGAAATCAACCACTTGCTGAAAGTGCTTTTTAGTTGAGCTCACTCACCAATTTTCACCAACTCACCTTATTTTGTATTAGTTCCAAGAGGGCCCAGTGGCAGAGATTTAAACGTTGTGTAAGGCAATGCTAATGACAGCCTGGAGCACCGGAGAAGAGCTCAGGTTCTCCCTCATTGCGTAATTATGCATGCCTCTTGCATGTGCAAGCTGGCACTCATACAAGGAAATAGGAGGTAGGAGGAAAATGGATGAATCACATGCAAAGAGGAGCTTCTCCCCTACTCTCCCACCACCCCATTCCCCTGTATGAATTCCAGCGCTTATTCCCTCCTCCTCTCTCCCATATCCCTGTAGCAGTGCTGGCTTACCAATGCATTATGTTCTGATGGAGCATCGGAGCTGTTCTCCTTCTCATCCTTCTTCTCTTCTCCAGGAAATCCAGGCTGTAATTAGTATTGGTTTAAACTGCATTTATCATTGCCACCAGGACCTCCTGGAAATAATTAGGATAAGATCTGTGATCACTACAGAAAAAATTGCTTGTTGGGTTTCTCAGGAGGTCTATTGAGATGGCCCTAAAAATCACGTAAATGTTAATAAAGGAAAGTACAACTCGTGATTTGATAATATGATAGTGCTCATTTATTTACAACTATTTACAGCGAAACGTGTATTGAGATCTTTTGCTTGGAGTAAGATCCGTGATCACTACAGATCCAATGATTGGTGAGTGAGCTCACCTAAAAACCACTTTCGGCAAGTCATGGAACATAGCCAGGTCAGCAGTTATCTGATTTAAGGAACATTTTTTACCACCTTTATCAACTCCAATACTTAGCATCCTTTTCTAGATGTTGCTCCACTGATTTGTATGAAGTTGGCATTGTTTTAGCCCTCATCATTACAAAGCAATTAATGTTATTATTTTTAGATTTCTACTGTCAAATGGATGACACCAGACTGTCTACTCTGAGCCAAGCCTGACATCTATAGTGAAATCCTTATATATAATTATTTATCTTTCTATAGACACTAAATGTCGTAAGATTTAGAGTTGATCCATAAAATGGACACCTTGAGAAAACTGGATAATCCAAAATAAACCTCAATTATTTAGTCCATTACACATTTATAAAATTCCACATATGGGAAAAATATCACTAATTCTTAAGAGTTGTGGTCAAATAATACTGTCTCTATTGTATGTTTATATTGTCTCATTAGTGCAACATAAGTATTAAGATAAACTAGTAATAAAGTATAAAACAAAACTCCTAATCTTATTTGCTGCATCAGGTTTTGAGCAAAGACTGGCTACTGCAAAACCGTTGGCAGACGTTCTCATAACAGCAGTTGCCTTCTATGAATTTATGATTAGCAATGATCACTTCATATTTATTGTAAAAGCAGGGAATACAATGGTCTCTTGTGATAACACCCCCACATTGTTAAGTATGAAGCTTTATCCTTGCACCTGTGCTTTACTGCATCAACAATAAATATGTAATAATTATTACTGCCTAGGAGACTTGTGGGACATGTTGTGAATAATAGAATGCTGAATACAAAGTAATTTTCTTCCACATTACATAAGGTATAATTTTTAAATATCCTGGGATATCTTGTATAAAATAATCATAACATGGCCCACAAAGTGCGCATTCAGTGGAGTTGACTTTTATAATGTGTATCACCCTGTAAGCTCTTAACTAGATACTAATATACTGTTTTCAGGCTATCAATGATTTATCTAAGTTTAACATAACAGAATGAAAATTTTCGCACCTACCTGCTGACATAACTCATTTACCATAAAATAATTTGTACAATAAATTTCAAATTGATTTCTTTTGTCTTAATGAATGAGATTCAGTTATGAAATTGTGAAATATAATAGACATTGTGAAACCTTCCAACATTTTCAAAGCAGAAATGAATAAAATTTGCCATATAGTATTTGTGACAAAAACTAAGGTCACAGGGTTCGGGGACATAAAAAATTTTAAAATGTTCAAGGACAGAAATAAAACTAAATCCCCAAAATGTTGCTGTATTTCCTACAGTCATGGTCATGTGTGGATATAATGCAAAGTAAAGTTTCTGGCATTTCTTTATACTTTCTTTTTTTTTTTGCATTATTCCTGAAAAAAACAATGTGCACTTAACAGTGGGGTTTCATGGCAGGGGGGTAGTATTGGGTATCCTTCTTTTTCATATCATTATTAATGACCTCATAGAGGGTTTACACAGTAGAGTTTAAATATTTGAAGATGATACTAAGCTCTGTAAAGTGAGTAATATATTTAAAACTGAGGCTGATAGTATAACATTATAGAGGGATTTATGGAAGCTGGAGGATTGGGCAGAGAAAAGGCTGATGAGGTTTAACGTACATAAATCTAAGGTTTTGCATTTGGGCTTTGTAAAGAAAAGGTGCAATTATGTTCTACACAGTCAATTACTTGTTAATACTTTAAAAGAAAAAAACTTAGCACTGGAACCAGAAATTAGAGCATTGTATTTATTTTTCTTCATACTTCCCCATTCTTCAAAATGGGAAAAGTGTTCCCCTTGTTTTTAATGATACAGTGGGCCACATGCGTCTTAGTTTTTTTTTCCTTTGACATATAATTGAGACTTTTGGTAGGACCTTTTTGCGCCTTATGTATGATCATGTCTTTTTTCTTGTGATACCTGTTTAGTATTTCCTATTCTGGCAGGCACAATTTTTGGCTTCTTTTTGAGACTTTTTGCAGCAAATTTCTCAAATTCACATGGTCACAATCCATGTGAGGGAGGTTATAAACAGAAGTGGATGCTACTGTAAATTTTGGATTTGAGGCCATGGCTTTCATTTTTAAGCACTCTAGTTACACCCCAGGGAGATGATGACATGTGAGGCTGCAGTCACACATGGTGTTAACACATGCTGTGTTTCTTAAACACCATGTTAACAGCAATGTAATTAGGCAAAACTACTCTTCTCAACTGTTGTGATGTGTTTTGAAATGCATTTAATGCCACTTGTGACTGCACCCTTAGAAGTAACCAATACATTTTTAAAAAGTCAGTGCAAAAATGTATGAATTTAAACAAAAAACAGCATATGAAATAATTTCAATTTACATGTTAAAATGGGGTCCATGATAAAAATACCTTCCTTTGCACCTGCCCTGGACAAGGTGAAGATTTGCACCTAAAATGTCAAAAAAAAGTGTGAAAAATGTGCTACATTAATGAAAGGTCGCACAGAACATTTGGAAAATGAAGTTACAAAAGCTCCACAAAGTTGCAGTGAAGCCAAAATGACAAAAGTCCCCCAAATTAGATAATCAAACTAATAGAAATAAAGATACATGTCCACCAGGGAGTATGGAAAGTATTCAGACCCCTTTAAATGTTTCACTCTTTATTTAATTGGAACCGATTGAGAAGATAAAAAAAAAAATCTTAAAAAAACCCCATTGACTCTAAGCACACAACTAACATAACAAAGCAGCGCATAGTGGATTTGGCACAGAGTGAATTTGACATAGTGCCAAATCTACTCTGTCATTGTGCCACACTGTGGCCTACCATGTTGCTGCCACCACCAGAATTTGTCATTCTGCCACTCTCTGGCCTCATGCTGCTGCTACTGCTGCTGCCCGCCTACACACACTGTGATTGTGGCACTCTCTGAACTCCTGCTGCTGCCACCACCTCCACACTTTGTCATTGTGCCACTCTTTGGCCTACTATGTTGCTGCCACCTCCAGAGTTTGTCATTGTGCCACTCTCTGACCTCCTGCTGCTGCAAACTGACCGTGGTCTCCCTGGAACACCCTGTGATTTCCATAATGCTATTTCCATGCTCCCTATGCATATTTAAGCATGGCACAATGTTCTACAACACCCCACAGGCTCTCCGCTGCCAGGAAATACCTGTTTTTTTAACGTGATTCGCCATGATTTGGGTCAAATCAAATTTTTAAAAAATTTGCCCATCTCTAGTTATAATATTCCTTGAGGGGTCTAGTTTTCAAAATGGGTCAACCCTTTGGAGATTTTTACTGCCTTACTATCTTAGGGGTTCAGCTAATCCAACATAGTACCTGAAATTTGTTCCAGCAAAATCCGCCCTTTAAAAGGCAACAGACACTCCTTCACTTCAAAGCCCCCAGTGCGTTCCTACAGCAGTTTGAGATCATGTGTAAGATATCATTGCATTTTAAAGAAACTGGATAACAATGTTGCTTTTCCTTCTTTAACCCCTTTTTAAGAATAAAAATATAGGGACCCAAGAAGATTTTTTGAAAAAAGATTTTAACTTATACATCACAGTATATATACTTTTTGTATAACACATGTGGTGTTAAAAAAATTTCAATTTCAACACTTGATAAATTTTAGTTTCCAAACTTGGACATTTTGGAGGGGGGTAACTGTTCTGGTACCTCATGAACTTTTCAAATACGTAAAATACCTGAAAATAAAGTCATCAAAATTTTCTCTCCAAAACATCAATATCCCTTCATTTGTTCTGAGCCCTGCTGTGGGAACCTAAGGTATTTGACATTCACATCTGTGTGATTGCTCTACTCGTAAAAAGACACGCACAACAAAATATGACATGTGTTTCCACATTTTATCCTGCAGGGACAATGTAGAATTTAGGACTTAATAATGATTTATTGTCAAAATGTAAAAACTCCAAATAGAACCTCCATTACATGTTAATTCTTGTATGATACTTAAAGAGTTAACAAGCTTACCAGAAACTGTTTTGAAAAGTTCAGGGGTGCAGTTGTAAAAATAGGTTGATTTGTGAGAAGTTTTTGGATAGAGTTTTGAAATGCCTTGTAAAATCTGAAATTTACTTAAAAATTTGGAAACTCGCTGTTCGAACCACAAGCTTCCTAAAGGCCTAATAAAATAAAACAACATATAAAAAATATGTCAACGTAAAGCAGATATATGGTAAGGTTACTTTTCAAAATTTTCCCCAAATTTCCATTGTATTTATAAATAAGTGCAAAAAATTCCAGCCATAATATAGCATTATTGTAAAGTCATGAAAAACAGTTTGAAAATAAGAAGAAGTGTTCCAAAGTTATAACTGCATATCGTGGCTCATGACAGATTTCAAATTTAGACAATGGGGAAGATTTACTTACCCGGTTCACTCTCAATCCAGCGGCGCGTTCTCTGCGGTGGATTCGGGTCTGGCCGGGATTCACTAAGGTAGTTCCTCCAACGTCCACCAGGTGGCGCTGCTGTGCTGAAGTTCCCCGAGGCCCGCCGGAACGCATTGAAGTTCACCGGCCTATTCCTAGTGAAGGTAAGCGCGAGTTCCACTACACTTTTTTTTTAAATGCGGCGGTTTTTCCGAATCCGTCGGGTTTTTCTTTCGGCCACACCCCCCCATTTCCGTTGCGTGCATGCCAGCGCCGATGTGCCACAATCCGATCGCGTGCACCAAAATCCTGGGGCAATGCAGGGAAAATAGGAGCAAATCGGAAATATTCGGGTAACACGTCGGGAAAACACGAATCGGGCCCTTACCCCCAATGTCCTAAAGGTGAAAATGAGCTGTGTCCTTAAAGGGTTAAACAAAATGAATACAAATAATAAATATTGGACTATACAATACAGAAATGTAATCTTTAGCCTATACATAAGAAACATCACTGACCTACAGTTCACTTGTTTATAGACAAGAACGTGGGCTACCTCTTTATTTCAGTAGACACATTTCTTTACATAGGAAGGACTTCCAAATTTCAAACAGCTTTCTCTCAATACTTACAGCATGGCTAAATAAGGAAGCCTTTGTCTACTAATTATTAGCTCCGACATTAATTTTTCCAACTGTACATTGACAAACGTAAGTAGGAGTTAGGACTCAGCATTTGTCTGTTATCACGTTCCAAATAATGATTGCTACTGGATGTTTATTGATGATTTCATGAATGTACATTATCGCTCACAGTATGGTGTTAATGGAATTATGGCCTGCACTAATCTGCATCTGTTCTCATTCCAATTTAAATGCATGCCATTTATTTGTTACATTACTATTTTAAAGTGCTAATCCCTTGTAAATGCATTTACAGTTTTGACTTTCCTGCAGTAACGTCTTTCTAATTTATTTTGTAATAGTGTTAACAAAATATAAGTTTAACAATTATTTTCCCTATATTTTTTCTTTCATTCTTTTTCCTTCTTTTCTTTCTCTCTTCTTCTCTCTTCTTTCTTTCTTTCTTTCTTGCTTTCTCTTTCTTTCTTTATTTCTTTCTTTCTCTCTAATATTATGTATTCCGTTCCCACAGGATAATAAATAAGTGATTTCTGTGTCTTCTACCACTGGAGCCCCAGTAAATATGTCAGGCAATCCCATAACCCCCAATTATGGAATGATAAAGCTCATGCACCAAAGCTGTTGGGTTGAGTTAACTTCAAGCTTTCGTTATTTTTATCCTTGGGATAATGTATTAAGACAATTTTAACTCCTTCCATATTCACACTGTAGTTTTATGGCAATGCAATGGGTGTATGGAGAGGACTTTCAGCCTGGGTGTTTGCTGGGATACCAACCACAAAATGGTAATGCATCTCATCCCGAATAAAAAAAATTCCCTCACATGGCCCAAATAACTATAAAAAGCTAAAATTTTATAGCCTGCAAACGAGGCCAATCAGGAAACTAAAATCCTGGGAGCTGCAGGATGCTCCTTTTCTTCTGCGCCTTGTTGTGCGCCCAAAAAGCAAGTAACGGCCACATGTGGGGGGTCTCTGTACACGTGAGAAATTGCTTAACAAATTTTAAGATGGATTTTCTCTTTTTATCTTTTGGAAATTTGTAAATTTTAGGGCTAAATAAACGCATAACCGACAAAATTTGACCATTTTAAATTTCACCTCCATTTTCATTTAATTACTATGATGATCTCAAGGGGTTTCTGATAGTTTGAAGGGTGCATATTTGAAAATGGGTTGATTATATAGGGGGTTTATTAAGGCTAAATATTTAAAAATTTCATTTAAAACACTAAATAGTCAATTCAGAAAATACGGAAAACCGATATTCAATTTGTAAGCCACGTGACATCAATATATATTATCCAGACATTTCAAAAATTATGAAAATGTCTTGTGAGAAATTTTCATATGAGAAATGTTACTCAGCAGCTTATTTAGGTGGTAAATCTATCTTTCCCTCAAAACGCAATGATTTCGATTTTGGAAATGGCAAATTTTTCAAAAAAATCATCTTTTTTTCTTTCTTTTTGTAAATAAAACTTATCAGATAAAATTTACCACTAAAATGAAGTACAACATGTGAGGAAAAAACAATCTCAGAATCACTTTGATAAGTAACAGTGTTAAAGTTATAACCATATAAAGCAACGCAAGTCAAAATCCAAAAAGTGGGGCTGAGCCTTAAGCTATAAACTGGCTGCATCCTTAAGGGGTTAATTCCAAAAGATAAGAGTGCAGTAATGCTGAAAGATAGGCCCGTAAGAGGCTTTCAGCTGTCATAGTAACAAATGGCATCACAGGGAGTACCAATCAGCGCACACAAGTGCTGCCACTGTTTAGGTGTCACATCTGGGTTTGACCATAGTTAATTGTAGGTGTCTACGTGGTATAATATAGCAAGAGATAGCACCACCCATGAACCTTCTCTTTATAACCCATAAAGATACAGGGACAGACTTGTGAAAAGTGCTGTAAGGTAAGACTAGAATTTGACAATCTTATTCTGCACCAAATTTTTTACTGCTGCTGGATGATAAATCTGGTGTTGTACTTTAGGCCATTTAGAAGTTGGCTTAGTTTATGCCATAATGCTGTGAAAGCTGGCGCATTAGCATTATTGTTGGCACAGAGATTCTTTGCTTTTGGAGCCATGTTCCTTTCCAAAGCCAACGGTCCTGTGTCATACTACTTGTAAAGGTGCCTAAAACTGTCAAAAATCCTTTACAAAGGTGGTGCAGACAGTTTTTTGTTGCAAATTACGACAGAATTCTGACATAAATAGATTGTGAATAATCTACATAGTGTCATAAAGACAGGTATACTTTGTTATGTGTGAAGGGGGTTAATCTTTGCTTTTGTTTTGCATGTTACTTAGATTTTTTAGGAGATACAACTGCAATGAATTAGAATGGATCCCATTGAAATGACATAAAATAGCCAACAAAACGAAAGACAACCGTGAGTGTTCCATCTTTTTGGAAATGTGACAGATTCCTGGTTATTTGTATCTTTAACTTGGAATAATAATCCTATTGTAAACGTAAGTTTTCCATGCCCACTCTAATCTTTAATTAAGTACCATGCCCTTCTCTAAGAATCGTAACAGATTGAGGTGTTGTAGATGACTTCAAAGCAAAGTACACAAGACTGAAGATGAAGTATTATTTATCAATGTTCTCTAACCTTAAATGGGCCTCAATTCCCCTTCATCAACGCACTCTAGAGGTTTTCAATAACAGATCTCAATCTTTGTGTTCACATCAGAAGATTTTATGTCTAAATTGTGAAGTAAAAGAACCGCACAAATGTAAATCCATCAGTTTTCTTCAAAAATGTGATGACCTGCTATGTTTTCTTTCCATGATCAGGCAAAGAAGAGCTGTACAGAGGATAAGATCTTCATCCTTGCCTTCAGTCTACAGATATTGTACTTATATCAAAGTGTACAGGTTGTATTTACGTTGTCCTTACCGACTGCTGTTTGTTGAGGCACATTTCTGGAATATAGATGTTCTGTGAATTACATGTTGTGAAGGTACACGATTAGTGAATGTTTATAGCTTCCCCATAGCATTTTTCCAGCAAGAGATCTCTCAGTGGAGTCTACATTGCCTTTAAACTTCATGAAAACTACAAAGTATATAAATCATACAGGAAAAATAGCTAAAAATGACAAGTGTTGGAATGGTGGTGGGAGAATTATTTTACCAAAGGCTTAAGTAATAGAAATCCCCTCACTGACTGGTTGTGTGACTCACAGCAACCCAAATGCATCACAGGCTTTTTAGGACAAGTTTATACTAAATCCTGCGAACATATACTTGTATAGATATCTCAATAGGAAACAGAAGATGAACATAATATCTAAACAATTTTAAGCATTACATTTGAAAAGTGCTTTCTTTATTGAGCTTACCCATCTCTACAACTGCTTCTCTGATCAATATAGAGAGGTCCTGAATAGTGATGAGCAGATCCAAAGTCTTTGCCAGCTTTAATTCTTTAAATGCCACTGACAAAGTCACCAGTGGTATTTAAATGGCTGAACCATGCGCATCGACACAAAATGGTGGTGTGCGGCACAGCTAACATCTCAGTGCTGACGCGGCACTAGATGGATGCCTCCAGTCTGTGACAATCACTGTTCACCCACAAAGCTCTGCACAATGTTGTACCTCCCTACCTCTCATATCTCATCGCAGTCTATTAAATAACCATGCTCTTGGATCTGCCAGTGATATTAGATTATTCTATTTTTTTAATTTGACTCTCCAGGACTTCTCCCAAGCTGCACCAATTCTCTGGAAAGACCTACCCTGAGCTATCAGACTAATACCCAACCACCAAAGCCTCAAATGTGGTCTTAAAATCCACCTGTTCATGCAGGCCTATAACTGAATAAAACTTCTACTCTCGCATTACTTATATATTATTCCATTTTTATTCTATTTTCTTACAATGAATGGTTGTGCCATTATACAAGCTCTTATTCCTCTTGTGCCCCCCTTTCTCCTAGAATACTGTAAGGTCTTCCAGCAGGGCCCTCCCTCCTATTATTCCATATGGCTTTGTTTTTATTCTGTAATGTCTAAGTATAATTTCTGCACAAACCGTAAAGCACAACAGAATATAGTGTCACTATATAAATAAAGATTAATATTATCAGAAAACACGATGGGCCACCTTCAACTAATCGAGTGTACAGAGTGTGCCAGATTAACTGGTGCACAGTCTTCATGAATCCAGTACCCAGTGCACTTCTCTGAAAGTGTGCCTCATTATTTTGTGAGCGCACTTTGTTCATGCTGCAGAATTTTGGCACAGACAGAATTTTGCAAGTCGTCAGTAATAAATATGTTGCAAACTCAGACTAAGCACTAATACTAACACTTTATAAATACACGTGCAAGCAGTTTGCACATTGGTTTTAGTTCAAAGTCAGACAAAAAAAGCACAAACGATTTAATAAATATAAGCCAATGCGATTTTTTGGTCCAAAAACCTCTTTATCAAGTGGAAGATATAAGGTGACCTATAGCTATGCAATGAAGAATGGAGGCTTATTTTGTCTCCACTTAAAAAAGGGGTAATCCTATGATGCCTCAGAACAGCATCAATGTACTATTTATTGATAGGAACATATTCTTTGTACCTTAAGTATATAGTCAGGGAAGTTAAGCTTGAGCTCATAACCTATGACTATCTGAAAGAAACCTAATCATTATTAGTTGGAGTGGTTTCTGTTCATCCAGTGGAGAGCCTATGTGGGGAAGTCCATCAAACAGAAAGATTAACATTTATCTACCCGTAGGGAAACATTTATCATTTGCAGCGGGATACATCAAGAGGCTTCCGCCTCTTGATGTATTGTGGCAGGCTGCCGTGCAGCATCTATTCTATGGCAGGCAGGGCACCAGAAAAGGCAGCAGTGAGTGTGTCACTGCAGGGTCAGTATCGCCCCATGAGGGCCCATTTCCGACCAGCTGCGCCACCCTTCACGCCCCACTGATCATCCCTACAGGATATAAAAGAAAAGAGCAAGCATAAAATAAATAAAACAACACTGCTAGAATGACACATCAAAATAACAAACTGGAGCACATGGAGGGTCTCATCGAAGAGTACAGTACGTACCATCTGTATGTACCACATAGAGTAAGTAACATAAAGGGCAGGATGCACCACTGTGTGATTTTCCGCCAGCCACATTCATCTGCCAGATCTATCAACAAGCATCGACCTCCTGTTGTACCCCAGGTCATACTCAGGTATGCCCCACACCAGCCCACTCCACCACGGGGAGGGTTCCCGTTCAGGCTAACTTGGCTTGAAGGTGGCGTTTGGTGGTAAATAGGCACAATTCCTGCCAATGCACCAGGAATTGTGCCTATTTCCAGGTTTCTATACCCGTTTTCTGGCATACAAAATTGGATAAATGAACCAACTAAAAAAATACACAGAGGCACATTGACGAAATGCAGTTTCGTGTGTATAATGCAGCGTGCACCAGATTCATGATTTCTGCCTCACATTCTTCATGAATATAGAGCTCCCTGCACTACCATGACAGAGTTCACCAACTTATTTTTAACCTTTAACATTGGGCATGCAACAGAGTTTAAATGATAAATCTGACGCGCAGTCCGAATGAGCATCGTAACAACCTCTAATTTGTGTCGCACGGTGCCTAGTGCAGCTGCGCCACAAAAGGGACACATGCGACACAATTGTGGTGCCGAAACTTCTTAAATACCCGCGCAAGCAGCGTGCACCTAAAAGAATGTGCAAAGTCCACCAGAGAGAGAGAAATGTTATCAATGTCAATCTTATTAAGTTATTGGACCCATATAACAACTTGTGGAGTATGCTAGCAAATATATTAACTATTAATAAACATAAGAAACTTGCTGAAGTCCATTTTGTTTCTGTTTCTCTATGGCAACAGTTTTGTAAATTGTGGTGACTAAAAAGCGCAGTGTTGATGCCCTGGCATTGTTAAGCGAGGCTCAGATGGAGGCAGAATTGTACATTACCTCGATTGTTCCATCAACAAAAAAACGCTTTAAAGTTTCAATTTAACAAATTTTGATGTATCTCTAGGATAGCTCAGGGCTTTGGTGCACTATAAACCTGTTAAGAAATTTCAGGTATGCAAGAAATACGAAACGTGAATTCTGTGGGAAATAACTTAGGTTGCAAAAAAAAGTATTTTC
Source organism: Engystomops pustulosus (assembly GCF_040894005.1). NCBI lineage: Eukaryota > Metazoa > Chordata > Amphibia > Anura > Leptodactylidae > Engystomops > Engystomops pustulosus. Next base: position 245,718,478 of record NC_092411.1, read on the forward strand.
ATTTATGTACATACATAAGGTTATTTTACTCTTCTCAAGTCTGTATTATACGAAAAAAAAATGAAACTTAAAAGATATCAAAGTATAAGAACTCCGGGCCCATGCATATGCATCATCTTTTGATCTTTTATGTACAGATGTGTTTCTTGACACTTGTGCAGTGCTTTTAATTTTATATAAATATTTTTATATGTAATTCTGAGAAGGAAAAATTTCATACACACATTCTCAGAATTGCTCTGCTACATACATCATCATGTTGGCGTCATTCAACATATCTATTTTGTGGATTATAAAAAAAGAACACTTACTCATAGATCCAGGCACAGTGACTGTGGTAATCTGCCTATATCTTCCTTCTAAAATCCTTCTAAAATCAACTTTTAAAATTATGCTAATTAGCCGGGAGGGTTTTGGGTCATTACCGGAGCCCTGCAGTGCTGCAGATTTACATGCTGTTAAAATGTGCAGAACATGTGTCACCCAACCCCTGCTCCCTCCCTTTTCCCTCTGTCTGTGTCATCTAGCAGCAGCATGAAGTGCAGGGGGAGGGGAGACCTTCTCTGCTCATTGTAACAGCTAGTGAAGCTAGCATTGCACTGAGGGGATCTGGAAACACCCACCAGAGCCCTTTAGGCTTATAAGCATATTTATAAAAGTACACCACAGTCACAGTGGATCTATGAGTAAGTGTCCCTGGTTTTTCATGCTGTATTTTTATGGTAGATTTTGGAAACAAAATAACAGATAGGTCTTCTATAGAGGAAAAGGTCTTCTATTTTCTATCACGACTGGTACCTGGATCTTATAAGGAGTGAATAAACCCTTGAAATGTGTTATCCTGTTCATAACATGGATGTGACTTTTTTCGGAACCTATTTTCCTATTTTTGTAAACTATATGCTATGCTAAGAAGAAACAGAAAGCAGTATATACGTAATGAGCATGTAGTAAAGTCACTTTCATGGACCCTTTGAGAGTTCAAATAATCTGTACTTGCAGACTGCATTACCGTTTGCATTATTAAACTAACATACTATTATAGCTATATGCCTTTTTAAAAGTAAAATTATAGGAATATAATATTTTAAATAGATTTTCCATTATACTGCTGAAAATCATTGCCTTGGGCACTGCCATGGGTTGTGTCATGATTTTTAGACTGCCCTTGTCCTCCCAACCCCTGCAAATTATCCACAGTAAAGTTCACTTTATACAAAGGTTATCTGTACAGCTAGAAGTAAACTTTCAGACCATTAGATGCTAAGCAAGAAGCTTAGTATGTATAATACAGAAATATCTGATTATGAAATAATATTTTTCTGCATTTGTTTGCTTTTCCATTTTTATTTCACCAAAAATGTTGCATGTCAGTTGTTAAATATTATCGAACCAGTTTAGGAGTAAGGCACCTTTTAATACTAATCACACTGAACCAGGCAGTCTAGAGTATGATTTACTAATTTTGGATGTGATATGTTTTTTAGAGCCAGTTTTTCTATGAGGTACTTTTTTGTGCCTATTCAAAATGTAAAAACTACTCCAAATAGCTTGCCACTCAAACGCCAACCACAAGACACTATAAAACATAAAATGTTGTGTGCATGAAAACGAGTGCAAAATAGGAAAGAGCGTACCCGAACTTCAGCAGGAAGCCCGAGTGCAGGTCTGTCGTTCAGATTACTCTCACCCCCAGCTGCAAAGACCCCTAATTGGTTTTGTAACTGTTTAAATGCATATTGCCATTTTACCTGGCATTGTCGCTCCCCGATGATGGCAAAGGAACTTCAATCCTAAGGATAAAGGCGGTGCCATCCTAGGCATTGCCTGTGCCAATTATTAGTGTTGCCAGGGTATTTGGTACTGAAATTTTAGGATCAGGTTTGCCAAACTCGAGGAACCTGAACCTTAAAGATTCTGCTCATCTCAAGTGCAGAATAATAATAAACATGAGAAATCAAAAAGTCACCAAAAATAATAAATCGGGCCACAAAAATGGAGAGAAAATAAAAACATAGGAGGGAATTTACAACACAGGTGAAGAGGCTAAAAATATTTTGCAGGCATTGGAAAAGAATGCCCCATAGAGATAACTTTAACCCACAACGTCACTTGATGATACTGTTATTATGCATCTGTAGTAAGCTCAATATCTTGATGCAGAAAATTGCCAAAACGTTACACACAAACATTTGTCTGCTGAATGAATAATAAAGATCCATAGAATTCAGTGAAAATGTAGTGCTTACAGCAAAGCAGGCTAGCTGCCAATGCACTGAAGGCCTTTTCAACATGATGGCCAACAAAATACACTGTTTACAGTCTGAAAATGTACTGTAGTCCTAAGGGGGTCCTCCAAGATTACAAAAGTAGTGATTAATAAAAGCAAAATCCCGGAGAACCCTTAAAACCTAATAGTCAGTTATAGACTCGCAACAATTCTATTATTTCACATGGGTATTATGTAACTAGGAGTTATTTTGTTTAAGCAACTGTATGTGTTCTTATTATACACTACCTCTACTATACTATCAAAAGTTTGAGGTCACTTAGAAATTTGCTTATTTTTTAAAGAAAATCCCATTTTCTTTAATTGCAGCTAACAGTAAATGAATCATAAATACCCTCTATACATTGATAATGTGGTAAATGGATATTCTAGCTGCAAACTTCTGATTTATAATGCAATATTTACATATATAGGCCCATTTCCAACAACCACCACTCCAGTGGTTTAATGGTACTAGTGTTTTCAAACTGTGTAAGTAACAACTTGGTTGATTAGCTAAGCTATTAAAATGGCCTTCTTTTGAGCTGGTTGAGAATATGGAGCATCACATTTGTTTGTTCTATGAAAAAGAACTTTATTATGAAATTCAACAGTCTATTCTTGTTGTTAGAAATGAAGAGCATTCCATGAGAAAAATTGCCAAGAAACTGAAGATTTCCTACAAGGGAGTGTACTACTCCATTCAGAGGAGAGCAGAAACAGGCTCTAACTAGAGTAGAAGACAAGAACATTAGTCTGTAGAGTCTCTAATGGTCCAAAGCACAACTTCAAATTATACATGAACCATTTAGAGAAGAAGCAGGCAGCTATCTGTATTAGAGTGGCCAGCCCATTCACCAGATCTCAACACCATTGAGGTGTTGTGGGAGCCGCTTGATTTCAAACCTTGTCAATGTCTGGACTATATTTTCTATTCATTTTGCAACTCATTTGAAAAATAAAAATAAAACTTCCTGGAAAACACAAAATGTTCTGGGTAACACCAACTCTTGGGCGATAGTGTATCATAAAGGCATCTGTCACCACAATATAACTACCTGAAGTAACTTCTATGCTCAATAAGGCTGTGTCCAGACATGTCTCCAGCTGCTCCTTCCATGGTATAACTTTACTTTAGAAATTATGCAAATGGAGTTTGCTGAAGTACACTGTCACCGCCCAGCACCTTCTCAGATCCTTCCCCTCCAGCTCCTGATCATCAGTCGAATGACCAGGGAGTGTAGCATGGGACCTTCTTATTGCTGTAGAGTCATAGCCCCTTAAAGTATTTTAGCATCATTTGCATATTTATCCAGCATAGTTTTAGTATAGAAGGATTAGCTGGGAAATAAATACAAAGGTGCAGGTGACCTGTGTGGGCATAGCCCTGCATAACATAGCAGTTAGTTTTGGTAGGTAAATTGTGGTGACGGATGCCCTTTAAATACATAAGTAAGATAGACATTGGACATCAATTTAAATTTGATCTGAAATTTTGGTATTCACATTAATGTTTCCAAATCCCCCCAAAAATGCTTGTAATTTCATGGTTCTGAGCTTTGTGCTGAAATTTGTTAACAAAAACATCTGGTATTGAAAGGGAAGTAGAAATTAATTTTCAGACGCATTATCCGGCGATGCAGCAGCTGAGGATGAGGCGAGGTTGTACAACATTAAAAGCTTAGTACACTTACAAGCATTTTTATTTGTTTAGTTAATTCACCTGCTAGTTTTCATTAACTGGCAAACATTTTACAGTTTGCTGAATTGGAACGGGACTTCATTATTTCAATAGTAACATCTGAATATCTATTAAAATAAATAGCCTTACGGAGACAGCAATGTGGTTTTGAGCATTTACAGCACTAAATGCTGCATCTGATGAGATCGCTTGATGAAACAAGTACATATTAACCAAACAAATATAGTTTACATTGCACATTTTCCTGTATAACTAGCCTGATAACTGTCTTATAATGAGAAGGGCTTTTGGTTTAGTAAGACATAGATATGTCTTTATTGGTTTTATACACATTTACTGTGACTATAGTGCAGGATTTATTTCTAGAATCTATTTCCAACATAAAATATTACATGGATATGGAAAACAGAAGTTGTGTAAGCTTAAAACTTCTCAAAATCTAAAAAACGGAGCACAATATTTGGCATGGGAGCTGCATATAGTAGTGATGCCATTGTAGCAGGATCCTCGACTTTTAGAATACTGACATGCTTGTCTATCTGAGGAAAATATGGTTGTCGAAATATTTGGAAAAAACTAGGGACTCATTAAAAGCCTGGATGTCCTGTAACGTACAATGCTTCTCAAGTGGTGAACAACAGAAAATCTGTTATCTCTGCTGTTTAACGCATTGTTCCACACAGGTCGTGGTATTCGAGGGCAGAACGAGAGGTGACCTGCACCTGATCATGTCAAAGGGAATGTCTGTAATGTGATCAGAGCCCACACTGTTTCTGGGCATACAGCCCATGGTCCATTGAAGAGCTTTTGGGTTTTACTGTGATTGATTTTGGAGAACTACCCTTTGCTTTACAAAACAACATTGAATAAATACATACTGTAAAGTTGTTTCAAATTCATTTTTATAGATTAAATTTAATTGTCGCATAATATTTTTATGTTTTTTATTCACACAATGGGAAACCTCTACAATAAATTGTAAAAAATATCAGTAAAGAGCACATACAGGTGAACACATTAAAGCAAACCTGTCAACAGGAATGTTATTTTTAACAGATAACAGGTTCCAATATATTAAGCTATTCTGATTTTATAAATGTCTTTGTTAGCATTCTGAATAATTTCAGTACTTTATAAAACTTTATTTCACATTACCTGTGAAAATCATGTGGTGAGTCCAAGAGGGGCTGCTGCAAAGCCTGTGTGTGCATGTGTCTCAATCTACTCATGTATTATTCCTCTATTCCCTCCCATCCTCCTCCCTCCCCCACTTGCTCAATACATACAATAGGAAGTAGAGAGATGGGGAGGAGTGTGGTGGAGAGGAGTCTGAGACACAGGCAAATATAGGCTGCAGCTTCCCATCTCCATGCCTGGCAGAAAGCCAGGTAATGTGAAATAAAAGGTTATAAAGTATTGAAATACTTTATAAAAGTCTATTGGATACTGTCACCAGCTAAAAGTCACATTTCTAGTTTACTTTAAATCTTAACAAATATCTCCCAAAACAAAAGACAATAGACACAAAATTGGTATTGCCATGTAACATTATTATTATTATTTAATTGTTTCACAATGTATGATATACAAGTAGTCTGTGGCCCTTTCTCTAGCATCCTGAGGCTTTCTACCAGCAGTATGTTACTTCCAGTGTCTTGCATTCACCAGCCACCAGTTCCTGAATCCTAAGGGTTTTCCCACAAAGACAAGATTCTTACAAAATAACACATTATTTAATTCACTGTTATTAACAAAAATACAAAATTTCACAAATAGAATTCCAACCTGTCTCTATCAGTCCTGGTATACACAAGTTTAGGGTCAGGCAGGACAGATTGTTCCCATGAATAGTTTCTCCTGTTTACTCCCTGCGATGTCTCTGTATCGCCCCTCCCCCCTCTATTACAAGACAAGATCACACACAGAAGCTCAGTTGAGCATTTCCTGCTGGCAAGCATCATAAAGCAGACTAAATCTGCAAACTACAGACAGATAAGTTCTTTAAAGCAGGGATGAGTGGCATATAGCAGATTTGACACTGTGTGTTATAGCTCATATGTAACAGCTGAAAATGTCATTGTGTGTTATATACATATCATGGATCTCATCATCTCTTATCTATGATCTGTCCCATCTCTCTTTTTCTATGTGTCATTTTCTAGTAAATGTTCAGAAGTTAAATAAAAGTGTTAAACCATATACCCTCACAATCTAACTACATTTTCATTACATAGCATCTCGTAGTATGGAGGAATCATTAAGTGTCTGCTTAAAGAGTCCCCACCCACGCTCTGGAATATTACACTGACCGTCACTGAGTGATAGGAGCTAAAACAGTAATAAAACTAAGTAAAATAAGTTAACATCACTAGGTGATTAAAATTTGGGAACTTTCTTTCATGGGAAAAGTTCCTTTAAGATTTAAATCAGCAGTTTGCCAAAGTTAAATATATACCCTTCCAATCAGCATCCCTTGTTATTAATCCACTTTTCCCCAATGAGGGATGCCTGAGCATTAAGGTTCCTTGTGTGCTATGCATAGATATGGATCACTACTATCCTGTTTACCTTACCTCATATATAGTAGTTATTTCTGCTCCACACCCATGAATTCAGTGTTTGGTATTGACTATCCCTAATCCTATATCTTCTTGCTATAACCTCTGACCTGTACTTTGGATTTTGGGGTAGATCTATCTAATTTTAATCCTAGTATGTTTAATTAAAGAAGCCACAAAGTTTTGAACAACAGGAAATTTGCTAATATCTTTAGCGATTTTTCTGTATTTGCATTTCAGCTTGTTGTGCACCAGTCCAAAACACAACTCACTTTATTTATCTTTTTTCCAGATGTTTTGGTGCACAAATAACTTCACTGGGAGAAACAGAAACATCCATTCCAATTATTATTATGCACATAAAATTGCAATTTTTTAAAAGAAAAAAATCAAAGACAGCACACCAGATAAACATGTTAGCCTACAAGTATAAGACCTAATTAGCACAAGGAAAAAACTCTTAAGACAAATTTGAAAAAAGAAAGAACCGAAGGTCCAGAAGAATAAAGGATAAATCACCCGCTATGACTTGCACTACATTTGCCACCATATTTGATGCTAGACAAGGAACATCTGATGCATGAGAACAATGCTCAGCATAACAGCACCCATCCTATCCTATCGTCTCTTATGGCTTTTACAATTTTGGAGAATGCTAAAGCACCCTGCAACCCCATCCACATCCATTTTATACCAAGCTATGCCTCTTCTGATATATAGAACCCACAATATCGTTTTCATCATGAAAAGCTCTACCACATGTGTCTTCACAGTATAAAGTATGAAAACATGGCACACACCAAGTAGCTTCAAATTTTTCTTGGTTTTAATTCAAACATGTTGTAACAGTAGGCCTCCAACATATAATGGGTTATTTTGACAGATCAAAGCAATACAACGTTTCAGTCATCCCGAGCTTTGTCAAGTTAGATCTGTATTAATCATCACGGGGATTGCAGTAAGGTGGAGCAGAGAACTCATGTCTAGATGTAGCTAGCATTTCCCATTACCTGGACCTCATCAACTTATTGAGGGGAAAGGAGGTAGATGAGGAGGTTTTGTACTTTTCAAAAACTAAATATTTATGTTTTGCCGCTTTTAGAGGCTATAGAGGGCGTCTGTGATTTTTATATTTACAATACACTTATGGTTCAACAATAGAGATGAGCGAACACTAAAATGCTTGGGTACTCGTTATTCGAGACGAACTTTTCCCGATGCTCGAGTGCTCGTCTCGAATAACGAACCCCATTGAAGTCAATGGGAGACTCGAGCATTTTTCAAGGGGACCAAGGCTCTGCACAGGGAAGCTTGGCCAAACACCTGGGAACCTCAGAAAAGGATGGAAACACCACGGAAATGGACAGGAAACAGCAGGGGCAGCATGCATGGATGCCTCTGAGGCTGCATAATCGCACCATTATGCCAAAATTATGGGCAACAGCATGGCCATGACAGAGTGACAGAATGAAGCTAGATAGCATCTAAAACATCCAATAATTGACCCTGACACTATAGGGGACGGCATGCAGAGGCAGCGGCAGCAGGCTAGAGAGTGTCATGGCGACATACCCTAAATGGACTCAGGCTTCAAACCAATGGGTGGCAGAGAGGAACCAAAGGAGGTGAGCAAGAAGCGCTCAAATAATATCGGTACATGATAAAAGTTTGCCAGTATATTTTGTGGATTACACAGCAGGGTGGCGACAAAGTTAACATGGAAGCCATGAAAACAACCCAAAATTCTGCCTGACACAGCTCGTTTGATAAGGGGACGATGTATGGAGGCAGTGAACTAGTAGTAGATTAAAGGTGCTGCAGTTAAAACTATGTTAGTTGGATCTTGGCATGGAGCTGGCGCTCCGCTGCCAGGCGAGCTTTCGCCAATCCAAGCCCCTGTCTATAGGCTACTCCCCAAACAGCACTTCTAAGAACCTTTTGTATAAGATCAAGTGTAGTAGCGTTCTTATAAGTTTAGGATATGGCGGGTGAGGGGAATGTAAACAGATGCGCAAGAAGCGCTGAAATAATATCCCTAAATGGTAAAAGTTTGCAAGTATATTTTGGGGATTACACAGCAGGGTGGCGACAAAGTTAACAACTTTGATGTGGAATGCCCTGTAATAGCTCTTGGGCGGTGTGCCTTTTATCGCCTAGGCTCAGCAGTTTCAGCACCGCCTGCTGTCGCTTAGCGACGGCACTGCTGCTGTGCCTAGAGCTACCGACTGATGGCGCCATGCCCACGGATGGTAATTCGGAGGAGGAGGAGGTGGAGGAGGGGTGGGAGGAGGTATAGTAGGCCTTTGAGACCTGGACCGAGGTAGGCCCCGCAATTCTCTGCGTCGGCAGTATATGACCAGCCCCAGGGTCAGACTCGGTCCCAGCCTGCACCAAGTTAAGTGTAGTAGCGTTCTCATAAGTTTGGGATATGGCGGGTGAGGGGAATGTAAACAGATGCGCAAGAAGCGCATGATGCGCATGGAGCTGGCGTTCCGCTGCCAGGCGAGCTTTCGCCAATCCAAGCCCCTGTCTCTAGGCTACTCCCCAAACAGCACTTCTAAGAACCTTTTGTATAAGATCAAGTGTAGTAGCGTTCTTATAAGTTTAGGATATGCCGGGTGAGGGGAATGTAAACAGATGCGCAAGAAGCGCTGAAATAATATCCCTAAATGGTAAAAGTTTGCCAGTATATTTTGTGGATAACACAGCAGGGTGGCGACAAAGTTAACAACTTTGATGTGGAATCCATGAAAACAACCCAAATTTCTGCCTGACACACCTCGTTTGATAAAGGGACGATTTATGGAGGCAGCTATATGGACGACTTTTGGAGGTAGCAATGGAGACAACGTGTGGAGGCTGCTATGGAGACAATTTAATTTGGATAGTGCCTGTATGTGGCAGTCCCAAACATTTTTCAAACCAGAGGAGCAGGTAGGTGGCCCTCCAGTAAAATGGGATAGATTGAGTGCCTGTATGTGGCAGTCCCAAAAATGTTTCAAACCAGAGGAGCAGGTAGGTGGCCCTCCAGTAAAATGGAATAGATTGAGTGCCTGTATGTGGCAGTCCCAAAAATTGTTCAAACCAGAGGAGCAGGTAGGTGGCCCTGCAGTAAAATGGAATAGATTGAGTGCCTGTATGTGGCAGTCCCAAAAATTGTTCAAACCAGAGGAGCAGGTAGGTGGCCCTGCAGTAAAATGGAATAGATTGAGTGCCTGTATGTGGCAGTCCCAAAAATTGTTCAAACCAGAGGAGCAGGTAGGTGGCCCTGCAGTAAAATGGAATGGATTGAGTGCCTGTATGTGGCAGTCCCAAAAATGTTTCAAACCAGAGGAGCAGGTAGGTGGCCCTGCAGTAAAATGGAATAGATTGAGTGCCTGTATGTGGCACTCACAAAAATTGTTTCAAACAGAGGACCGGGTAGGTGGCCCTCCAGAAAAATTAAATGCATGAAGTACTATAGCAAGAGCCAGTGGGCCCTGTCAAAAAATAGCCAGTTTCCTCTGCTTTACTGTACAAAGAGGAGGAGAAGGAGGAAAATGAGGAGGAGGAGGAGGAGTGGATCAATTATTCAGGTTGAGCTTTCTTCACCTGGTGGAGATTGGAAATTCTGAGAAATCCAGCCTTTATTCATTTTAATAAGCGTCAGCCTGTCAGCGCTGTCAGTCGACAGGCGTGTACGCTTATCGGTGATGATGCCACCAGCTGCACTGAAAACCCGCTCGGACAAGACGCTAGCGGCAGGGCAGGCAAGAACCTCCAAGGCGTAGAGCGCCAGTTCGTGCCACATGTCCAGCTTTGAAACCCAGTAGTTGTAGGGAGCTGTGTGATCATTTAGGACGATGGTATGGTCAGCTACGTACTCCCTCACCATCTTTCTGTAAAGATCAGCCCTACTCTGCCGAGACTGGGGACAGGTGACAGTGTCTTGCTGGGGTGACATAAAGCTGGCAAAAGCCTTGTAAAGCGTACCCTTGCCAGTGCTGGACAAGCTGCCTGCTCGCCTACTCTCCCTCGCTACTTGTCCCGCAGAACTACGCACTCTGCCGCTAGCGCTGTCAGAAGGGAAATACTGTTTCAGCTTGTGCACCAGGGCCTGCTGGTATTCATGCATTCTCACACTCCTTTCCTCTCCAGGGATGAGAGTGGGAAGATTTTGCTTGTACCGTGGGTCCAGGAGAGTGAACACCCAGTAATCGGTGCTGGAATAAATTCTTTGAACGCGAGGGTCACGGGATAGGCAGCCTAGCATGAAATCTGCCATATGCGCCAGAGTACCAACGCGTAAGAATTCACTCCCCTCACTGGCCTGACTGTCCATTTCCTCCTCCTCCAACTCCTCCAACTCCTCTTCTTCTGCCCATACACGCTGAACAGTGAAGGACTCAACAATGGTCCCCTCTTGTGTCTCGCCAACATTCTCCTCCTCTTCCTCCTCATCCTCCTCCACCTCCACCTCCTCCGATATGCGCTGAGAAACAGACCTCAGGGTGCTTTGGCTATCAACAAGGGAATATTCTTCCCCCGTCTCTTGTGACGAGCGCAAAGCTTCCGACTTCATGCTGACCAGAGAGTTTTTCAACAGGCCAAGCAGCGGGATGGTGAGGCTGATGATGGCGGCATCGCCACTGACCATCTGTGTTGACTCCTCAAAGTTACTCAGCACCTGACAGATATCAGACATCCACGTCCACTCCTCATTGTAGACTTGAGGAAGCTGACTGACCTGACTACCAGTTCTGGTGGAAGTTGACATCTGGCAGTCTACAATCGCTCTGCGCTGCTGGTAAACTCTGGATAACATGGTCAGTGTTGAATTCCACCTCGTGGGCACGTCGCACAACAGTCGGTGAGCGGGCAGTTGGAGGCGGCGCTGCGCTGCCCTGAGAGTGGCAGCATCTGGGCTGGACTTCCTGAAATGCGCACAGATGCGGCGCACCTTCGTGAGCAAATCAGACAGATTGGGGTATGTCTTGAGGAAACGCTGCACTATCAGATTTAACACATGGGCCAGGCATGGCACATGTGTCAGTCTGCCGAGTTGCAGAGCCGCCACCAGGTTACGGCCGTTGTCACACACAACCATTCCCGGCTTGAGGTTCAGCGGTGCCAGCCACAGATCAGTCTGCGCCGTGATGCCCTGTAATAGCTCTTGGGCGGTGTGCCTTTTGTCGCCTAGGCTCAGCAGTTTGAGCACCGCCTGCTGTCGCTTAGCGACGGCACTGCTGCTGTGCCTAGAGCTACCGACTGATGGCGCCGTGCCCACGGATGGTAGTTCGGAGGAGGAGGTGGAGGAGGGGTGGGAGGAGGAGGAGGCATAGTAGGCCTGAAACACCTGGACCGAGGTAGGCCCCGCAATCCTCGGCGTCGGCAGTATATGAGCAGCCCCAGGGTCAGACTCGGTCCCAGCCTCCACCAAGTTAACCCAATGTGCCGTCAGCGATATATAGTGGCCCTGCCCGGCAGCACTCGTCCACGTGTCCGTGGTCAGGTGGACCTTGTCAGAAACGGCGTTGGTCAGGGCACGGATGATGTTGTCTGACACGTGCTGGTGCAGGGCTGGGACGGCACATCGGGAAAAGTAGTGGCGGCTGGGGACCGAATACCGAGGGGCGGCCGCCGCCATGAGGTTGCGAAAGGCCTCGGTCTCTACTAGCCTATAGGGCAGCATCTCCAGGCTAAGCAATCTGGAGATGTGCACATTAAGGGCTTGGGCGTGCGGGTGGGTTGCACTATATTTGCGTTTCCGCTCCAGCGTCTGGGGTATGGAGAGCTGAACGCTGGTGGATGCTGTGGAGGATCGTGGAGGCGACGATGGGGTTTTTGTGCCAGGGTCCTGGGCAGGGGGCTGACTAGCAGCTGACACAGGGGAAGGAGCAGTGGTGTGCACGGCCGGAGGTGAACGGGCTTGTTGCCACTGAGTGGGGTGCTTAGCATTCATATGCCTGCGCATACTGGTGGTAGTTAAGCTAGTAGTGGTGGAACCCCTGCTGAGCCTGGTTTGGCAAATGTTGCACACCACAGTCCGTCGGTCATCCGGTGTTTCCTTAAAGAACCTCCACACTTCTGAAGATCTAGCCCTCGCCGCAAGAGCCCTCACCACGGGAGCTTCACTAGTTGACAGTGGCGCTGATGCACCAGCTCTGGCCCTGCCTCTCCGTCTGGCCCCACCACTGCCTCTTCCAACCTGTTCAGGTCGAGAAGCACTGTGTTCACCCGGCCTCTCAACCCAGCTTGGGTCTGTCACCTCATCATCCTCCGATCCCTCAGTCTGCTCCCCCCTCGGACTTCCTGCCCTGACAACAACTTCCCCACTGTCTGACAACCGTGTCTCCTCATCGTCGGACACCTCTTTACACACTTCCACTACGTCAAGAAGGTCATCATCACCCACAGACTGTGACTGGTGGAAAACCTGGGCATCGGAAAATTGCTCAGCAGCAACCGGACAAGTGGTTTGTGACTGTGGGAAGGGTCCAGAAAACAGTTCCTCAGAGTATGCCGGTTCAAATGCCAAATTTTCCTGGGAGGGGGCAGACTGGGGGGGAGGAGGCTGAGGTGCAGGAGCTGGAGGAGTGGCGATTTCGGTGACATGGGTGGACTGCGTGGAAGACTGACTGGTGGTGGACAAATTGCTCGAAGCATTGTCAGCAATCCACGACATCACCTGTTCGCACTGTTCTGGCCTCAACAGTGCTCTACCACGAGTCCCAGTAACTTCAGACATGAACCTAGGGAGTGTAGCTCTGCGGCGTTCCCCTGCTCCCTCATCAGCAGGTGGTGTCTCACCCCGCCCAGGACCACGGCCTCTGACCCCTGCAGTAGTTGGACGCCCACGTCCCCGCCCTCGTCCTCTACCCCTAGCCCTCGGGTTAAACATTTTTAAAATGAGAGTTATAACTTTATTTTTTTTTTTACTTTTTTTTGTTTTTTTTTGTGTTTTTTTTTTTTTTTTGTGTTTTTTGTTTTTTTTTGAGTTTTTAAAACCAAACAATGCTATCCTATTGCTATGGCTATTTTCTAGCCAAGTATCAAAGCACACTACTATGCCAGATGAGATGACACTGAGTTATTGCCTAATAGAAATCCAACCCCTACTGAATTTTGCCACTTCGGCCTTTGCTATGGATATGTGCGCCACTAAGCGCAGAACACAGCGGTCGCAAGTCTCACTACAAATTGCTCAGAATTGGCAAGTACATGCACTGCAGAAACTACAGCCACCAGCAGATCAACCAGAAATCAAATATATAGAACGCTACTGTAGGCTTCAAGAAGCTGTTTGTATTCTCCTATGGCTATTTTCTAGCCAAGTATCAAAGGAAGCACAGTACTATGCCAGATGAGATGACACTGAGTTATTGCCTAATAGAAATCCAACCCCTACTGAATTTTCCCACTTCGGTCTTTGCTATGGATATGTGTGCCACTAAGAGCTAAACACAACGGTAGCAAGTCCCCCTGCTAATTCCTCACAAAATGGTAAAAGATGCAAATTAAAATAAAAAAAGTAGAACGTTATTGTAGCCCTAAGAAGGGCTGTTGGGTTCTTTGAGAATCACTCCTGCCTAACAGTAAGCTAATAGAACACCCTAACGCTTTCCCTGACCAGCAGCAGCTCTCTCCCTAGCGGCATCCAGAGACAGAATGATCCGAGCAGCGCGGCCAGCGGCTAGTCTATCCCAGGGTCACCTGATCTGGCCAGCCAACCACTGCTATCGACGTGTAAGGGTACCACGTCATGCTGGGTGGAGTGCAGAGTCTCCTGGCTTGTGATTGGCTCTGTTTCTGGCCGCCAAAAAGCAAAACGGCGGGAGATGCCATTTTCTCGAGCGGGCGAAGTATTCGTCCGAGTAACGAGCAGTTTCGAGTACCCTAATGCTCGACCGAGCATCAAGCTCGGACGAGCATGTTCGCTCATCTCTATTCAACAACTATATTAAAATTTGATTAAAGTTATTTTCCAGGTTCACATGGGGATCGCACCAAAGGGAAATCTGGGGTCTGAGTGGTTATATGAACAAGAACAAAAACTTTACAGTTTAATGATATTGTTAAATGCATATACACATATGAATTATTTTACAAAAAACTGTTTGCATTATTCAACATGCCTAAGATGGAAATTAGAAATGTTCCACACTTGAAAATCCTTTTTCTGTCTTTTCCTCTTCGGCTATTACAGTGTGTGGTGATCCACAACAATGAATTCTTTTGTCCATATTTACAATAGGAGTTATTATACTTACTTTCCTATTATCATTAAGAAATCCTTCTACACTATAGTAGAACATTTCAGTGTAGCCTATACAGTTAACAAGAAATTGAAAAGGATATTTTTAGAATATATCTTCCAACATCTTAAAGTTTCTAGTTTTTATGTTGCAACATGTTCTCAGATTCAATGTAAAAATGGCTTCATTTGTAGGAACCAAATAGCTCTATATAGGATTTCAATAGATTGAATATGCCGCTTGCAGAAAGGGCAGTATGTATGAATCTAATCCGCTGCTCATGCTCTATATCATAGTGCCTGCCGATATGACAATGGGGCACATTTACTAAGGGTCCGCACACCGCATTTCCGCCGGGTTTCCCGACTATTTCCGATTTGAGCCGCATTTAACAGGGGTTTTGGCGCACAAAATCGGATTTTGGCGCCGACTTTCATGCGACACAAATCGGGGGAGGGCAACCTGACTGATTCGGACTGAGCGCGGGATTTAAAATTCAAATTATGTCGCAAGACATGCACTCACATACACCGGGAAGAAGAAGGTGAACTCCGGCGGACCTCAGCGGGGAAGCACACATGCAGGATATGGGGCGTGCGATCTTAGTGAATAGTGCCGGACTTCATCCTCGTCGGACAATGCATCTCGGAGATCGCGACAGGACGTAAGTAAATGTGCCCTACTGAGTACAATCTGCTCAGGTCCTCCTGCTATAAAACACTCTACCTGTAAAGAGGACACTATGTGCAATCTGGTTGGCTTCTTCTGATTTATAAAATACTCCCTACAGACAGAACATTGTCATATGCATGCAATATTGTTATTTGTTATTCACATTATAAAATGAAAAAAATCAACAAAAAGATTTTAAAAACAAGAATAAGTATAATCTGGTAACTTTGGCTGCTTTATAACATACTTCTTGCAGATTGGATTTTATTTTCATGGCAAATTAAGCATCTATCACTCATATTAGCTTATCCTATTGGTTGGTCACCATGTCTGACCCTCACACATGTCTACATATCTTTCATTGTAGCTCTGCCTTTAATTAATCTAAGAAAATACCTTTAGGAGAAAAATTACCTCTGCAGGTATGTGGGGACTTAAAGGACTTACATGCTCCACTGGGGATCCGAGGAAGAAAATATGCTAATAAATTTTCCAGGATGGGAAAAGGAAAATTTTTGGGGAACCTTTTCAAGACTGGGTGCATCCTGCTTCGCTTCTGCTGGTGCATGACACGCACGTGGCTCCAGAATCATAGAAAATATAGGGGCCAGATTGTGCGCTCAGGTGAATTCTATACCATTTCTCAACCCTGCAGTGCCCAATGACCTGCCCCATCACCCCCACTTGTGTGAGGGTGATAAAAAGTTTTTCATGGCTTGTACACCAGAAAACTGGCATTTAGCTATTTGTAAGGCAGCCCTCTACACATCAAGCATTACTTTTCAGACAGCCTAAAGACAAGATGTGGGATAATAACTAAACCAGTATATCTATTCCAAAATGAACAGACTCACAACTGAAGGTCCTTGCATTACATTGGACATGTGCCTGTTAGTCTAGCATTGCTGGTGTGGAGGATGAGACTTTCTTTTCAAAAGTTGCTAATTTTTGCACAAACAAATTTACACAGCTGCTTCTTCCTGCCAAGTTTTCCACCTAAGACCAGACAAGCTTTTGCACACTTTTTTGAAACATTTTTTTAAAAAGTCGTAGATGGCCAATGCAAATGACTTTAGTCTAAGTAGCTGGATTTAGTAAATAATTAAGGTGAATCCATTCAAAAGTTGTGCACCCTGAGTTGTGGTGCAAATATGTAAATGTTGCAGAAAAATGTGCAAAAAGCAAACTGCTCAACATTTGAAAGAAAAATAAAGATATATCATGTATCTTTTCTAACCATTCCTTTATTAACAACAGAACCAATAGTTTAGTCCTGGGTATGAATGTTTAATAGAAGATTGACCCTTGAAGTATATCCTAAGTTCACACAAAGGCACTTTTTAACACGCGTAAAAAAAATATAAGTTTGCAACAATAAAAAAGACATTTAGGAACCTGTAGTTGGTTTATTGTCCTAAATCACTCTGACAGGTTCCCACAATGTTGTTTTTTTTTTGTTATTTTAACCTGTTTTTATCCTGAACATACTTTCTTGCTTGGTATAAAGGGACTTCAAATCCTACTATTTTCATAGCTTCTTTCAGGTGCAGCAGTTCAAACCCTTATGAATATACAATGGATAGGCCATCAGTTCTATTTCAACCTGTTTAAATGATATTTTTAATCAATTTTTAAACAAACCATGGTATATGATAATACAACAAAAAGTTGGAAAACATACAAATAACTTGAGTAAAAAAAAAAGAAAGCCAATACTCACCTTTCTGAGGACCTCCGCAGGTCTTCTCTTTATGTCCAGCAGTGGCAGGTCAAAGGCTATGACGTAAGCTGCCATTGACACCAGAGTGTGTGAGCAGCTGACATCATAGCCTGTGCGCCGCACAGACACACGGACCTGACACACTCAGACATAAGACGAGGACCTTGGAACATTGGAAAAGTGAGTTTTGATTTTTTTTTTTAATATATGCTGTCCATAATGGGGTTGGCTATATAATGGGGACTAGATATATACAGAGGTTGGCTATATACTGGGGACTGGCTATATATTGGAGGCATGCTGGCTGTATAATGGGGACTGGATATATACTGGGGCAGGGGCTGCCTATACACTGGGGGCTAGCAGGCTACTGAGGGGGAAGGGGGCTGGCTAGCGATATATTTATATATGGGGGCTGGATGGCTACATAGTTGGGGCATGGGCTGGCTGGCTATATAGTGGAGGCAAGGATATGGCGTTCTATATAATAGTGGGCAGGGGATTTGCTGTCTATATACTGTAGGGAGGATGAGACCAATGCATTTCTCACCCTTGGCTTGTACTTGAGTCAATAGGTTTTCACAGTTTTTTAGGGTAAAATTAGGTGCCTCTGCTTATATTTGGGGTGGCTTATACTAGAGTATATACAGTATTAAAAAAAAACAACTATTAACTAAAATGAAATATTACTCAAATAATTTCGACTTTTCATTTGCCTGGAAAATCCAGGCACGTCTGGAAATAACATCTGGCATAAATTTTAAAAAATATGTTGTGTTGCCTTTATGCTGAGGTGATTATTTTCACAATTAGATAACTGCTATTAAATTGATTCTAAGATAAAATGGGATCTCAGTGTGATAACATTTAGAGGTCTCCATCAAGACTGTCTTTTACTGCCTTATCACAGCAGGTTAGCAGAAAACTGCCACTCAAGGTGAAAGGCGCGCAGCCTACTGCTGTAAGACTAATAATATAAAGAGTAGCCTTTATAGGGGCCTGGCATTAGGTATCTATCATAATGAGATAAATCATTTCAAGATTATTAAAATTATAACTATTGGATTGGCTCGTGCTATAGTACAGAATGATGCTGTATGTCAGCCTTGCTAATGTTTGACTTATATTTATTTTAGAATTTTGATGGAGAAGAGATCTCCATACTATTCACTAGTGTGCTAAAGCAAAATACCTGGCTATCAAATGGGACAAGTTTAGTTTTAGAAAATAAAAATACAGTGCTAGCACTAAGGTTCTACACAGCGCATTTTCGTCGGGTTTCTCAACAATTTCTGATTTGCACCGCATTTAAGTGGGGTTTTTGGCCCACGTGATCGGATTTTGGCCCATCATGGCGACTTGCATGCGACACAAATCGGGGGTTGTGGCCGACGGACAACCCGACTGATTCAGACTAAGCGCAGGATTTACAAATCAAATTGTGTCGCAAGACAATGCAATCACATACACTGAGAAGAAGAAGGTGAACTCCGGCGGACCTCAGCGGGAAGCGACAGATGCAGAAAAATGGACGCATGATCTTGAAGAATCGCGCCGGACTTTATCCTTGTTGGAGAACGCACCTCGGGGATCGCGACAGGACCGTGTAAGTAAATCTGCCGTGCAAGTAAATAGCAGACACTTCATGATTAATCTGCGCAATGAGATGCTGTGAGCTGACAATTTGTTTAGATTGTCAGGGTACAGGATTTATCTACACTTTTATTTAGCTTCTGAACATTCTATTAGAAAAAGAGAGATGAGACAGTTCTGAGGTGAGAGATGATGAGTTTCATCAGATGGATATAAAACACACACTGTCAGCTCAACTATAAAGTTCTTATCTTGCCTGTATAACACACACATAGTCCACTCTGCGATATCCCTCCCTCCCAGATAAAGACCTTGGGGGATATTTATCATATGGCCGCACTCGTTCACCGGAAACAATAGCCCTGCCATTGCATTTTACCAGGTATAAATAGGGGCCTTGGCTTACATTCATGTTGGCTTATACTCGAGTATATACGGTAACCGAAACTGTTCAAATCACAACTTCCATGGTGAATGTCCATGTGTAGAAACTTGTAAGATCTCATAATCTACAGTTTTTCAATGGCTCCCTGAGACATGAATGCACATGGCTGTGTGACGTAGAAGGATTTGTGACTTTGGAGGATGTTCCTCCTTCCTCGTACATGTTAGGAACACAGCATGCAAGGGTCCAGCCAATTTTAACATAACCTGTGCCAGAAAACTGGCACAATCTTTAGCTGAATTTCAAAGCAAACATATCAATGCTAAATACAAATTACATAGAGGTCAGACCATCTCATTAATTCACACACCAGCTACTCCCACTATTACTTCAATATTGTGTAACAAACAACAGACCCATGTTATGCCCAGTGCATCATCAGCATGTGCCGATCATTGACACGATGATGACAATAGAACAGGGGTGCCCACAGAAAAGTCAGGAAAATTACCTCCTCTCAAATTCGCATCTTGGGCTCATACAGGATGCCATGGAAGATATCGCTGTGTGTATGAGCCCTTTGAAATACATGCTCACATGGCCAAAAATTAAGTGTGTGCATGGGGTCTTGATCTTAGTCCTGATAGTAATGTATAGCGCCCATAAAACATTTCCACAAATATGGTAAAGATATTTTTCTATAACGTGTTAAACTTTCAGTGTGTAAACCATTTTTTGTATCACCAGTTGCTTTAAAATATTATTTCCAACGTTAGAAAAAAATCCAGAATGTGTAAAGACAAATATAAAGTGTCTCTCAACAGAAAATAAAGCCCGGTTCATTCCTCGTTTCAGTTTAACCACTCATAAAAAATTCCACATATTTGCCTTGCCCTTGACAAAAACCTGCACATTCTTCAAAGCCTACAGCATCTCCTAGACTAATACAAATAATTTCCTTGAACCTTCAGGGCAAAATATAATTTATTCCAATCTATAAAAAAAAAATCTACTTTCAGCACTATAAAGGAATTATTATCAAATAAACAGCATTTTGTGTTATCCAGGATTCATGCATAATTAACTATCACAGCCGTAATCAGGTTTAACTATCTCTCTTGTCATCAAAGACCAACCAGTGGATGCAAGCTATTGTGTTTTCATCTTTTATAGAAGTATGTGCATTGTGACTGGAAAAGCCTGTTTACCATAGCAACAGAAAAAAAACAAGAGCAATTATCAGAACAAAAAAAGTTAAATATTACAATAGCTTTAACTAGAAGCACTAGGAAGCATTGCTTAAGTGGATTTTTTTTACCGTAAAAGAAACAAATTTTATGCATTTTAGAAAATATATTGTGTAAACATATATTCTTAACAGATAAAATACTTAGTGGCACTTATCCGACTTTTATAACCGTACTTATGTGCTGCCACCTTGACCCTTAAACACTGAAAAGGGAAAAAAAGAAATTATTTCGTAAAAGTTGATATATAGAATATATATTTTACTAAATATATTCTTAACCTCTTGGCACTCTACTTCCGATATATATCGGACGCTGAGCACAGTGACCTAACACTCAGCGTCTGATATATCGGAAGCAGAGCTGATGCCGGCCAAGCTCAAGATCTCAGCCGGGCCGGCATTGGGATTCACTGGATGTCAGCTGCAGCCAGTAGTTGACATCCGAGTATAACAACTGTGGTCGGAGTGGGCTCCAATTGCGGGTGTTTAACCAGTTAAATGGCAAGGTCAGCACGATCGGGACATTTAAACTGCCTTCAGAGAGTCTTTCCCCCACGATGGCCCACCCCTGCCTTCGGGGTGGGGGGATCATTGCTATGGCAGCCCCGAGGTCTGATCAGGACCCCAGGGTTGCCTGCAGGCAGTGCCAGTAAGATGACGTCTATGACGTTATCTTAAAGGCACAGTGTCGGCTTATGCATGTGCATAGGCTGACACAGCTAATAACTTACAATACACCAGTATTGCAGGGTATTATCATGAACAATCAGATGATTGCTTGTTCATATCCCATGGTGGAACTAATAAAAAAGTTAAAAAAGTAAAACGTTATTCAATAAAAAATAAATAAAAATATCAATAAAAATGCCCATAAGCCCCATAACATATAAAAAGAAATATAATGCACAAAAAAGTCTAAATCATAACACAAGACCCACATACATAGTATCACCCGTAACAACCTGTAGAAAAAAGTAAATCATTATTGAACCCGCCAGATGAAGGCTGTAAATAAAGTGTAAAAAACTCTCCAAAAAGGATGATTTTTGCCTATTTAATCCCACAAAAATGCAATAAAAGTGATAAAAAACATATGTACTCCAGAACAACATGTTCCGCAAAAAGCAAGCCATCAACCAGCTCCATAGCCAAAAAAGTAAAAATGTTATCCACTTGGAAGAAGGCAATGAACAAATTATAGATATTTCCTCACATTCGGATTTTATTTGGCAAATTTGGTAAAACATAAGAAAAAATATTCAAGTATGGTATCCACTTAATCATATCGACCCATAGAATAAAGATAACATAACAATAGGGGATACAACCCCAAAATGTTGACACTAGAAAAAGCATCTCATCCCACAAAAAAAAATGTGTCACATGGCTCCAATAACAAAGAACCGAAAATTTTATAGCCTACAAAAGTTGCAAATGAGAAAAACTAAAATCCTGGCAGTTGCAGGCGCTCCTTCCCTCCTGCACCTCACTGTGCGCCCATAAAACAAGTAACAGCCACATGTGGGGAGTCTCTGTACTCTGGAGAAATTGCATAATAAATTTTAAGATGGGTTTTCTCTTTCTTTCTTTTTGGAAATGTGTAAATTTTAGGGCTAAATGCACGTATAACCGACAAAATTTGACCATTCTAAATTTCACCTCCATTTTGATTGAATTACTATGAAGATCTCAAGGGGTTAACAATCTCCCTAGAAGCTGTTTATGATAGTTTGAGGAGTACAGATTTGAAAATGGTTTGATTATATAGGGGGGTTTTAATGTAAAATATTTAAAATTTCATCAAGAACAGAAATTATCCCCAAAATAGTCAATTCTGAAAATATGGAAAACCGATACAGAGTGACATCAAAATAAATTATCCAGACATTTAAAAAATTATGAATATGTAAAGTAGACACATCGGAAATGTTATTCAGCATGTTATTAAGGTGGTAAATCTATCTGCCTGATAACGCAATGATTTTGAATTTCAAAAATGACAAATTTTCTTTTTTTTTTTTTTGTAAATAAACACAAAACTTTCCAGCCAAAATTTACTACTAAAATGAAGTACTACATGCAAGGAAAACATTCTCAGAATCGCTTTGATAAGTAACAGTGTTTAAAAGCTATAACCATATAAAGTGATGCATAATTGTTATTATTTGTGTAATGAAAAGTTAAAAAAAACTTTCCGAAATACAGTGCCTACAAGTAGTATTCAACCCCCTGCAGATTTAGCAGGTTTGATAAGAAGCAAATAAGTTAGAGCCTTCAAACTTCAAACAAGAGCAGGATTTATTAACAGATGCATAAATCTTACAAACCAAAAAGTTATGTTGCTCAGTTAAATTTGAATAAATTTTAAACATAAAAGTATGGGTCAATTATTATTTAACCCCTCAAACCACCAGAATTCTGTTTGGTTCCCCTAAAACATTAAGAAGTAGTTCAGGCACAAAGAACAATGAGCTTCACATGTTTGAATTAATTCTCAGTTTCTCCAGCCTTTTCTGACTATTTAAGACCCTCCCCAAACTTGTGAACAGCACTCATACATGGTCAACTTGGAAAAGACAAAGGAGCATTCCAAGGCCATTAGAGACAAGGTCATGGCTGGGCACAAGGCTGGCAAAGGGTACAAAACCCTTTCCAAGGAGTTCGGCATACCTGTCTCCACTGTTGGGAGCATCATCCGGAAATGGAAGGCTTATGGAACTACTGTTAGCCTTCCACGGCCTGGACAGACTTTGAAAGTTTCCTCCTGTGCCGAGGCCAGGCTTGTCCGAAGAGTCAAGGCTAACCCAAGGACAACAAGGAAGGAGCTCCGGGAAGATCTCATGGCAGTGGGGACATTGGTTTCAGTCAATACCATAAGTAATGTACTCCACCGCAATGGTCTCCGTTCCAGACGAGCATGTAAGGTACCTTTACTTTCAAGGCGTCATGTCAAGAGCTCGTTTACAGTTTGCTCATGATCACTTAGAGGACTCTGAGACAGACTGGTTCAAGGTTCTCTGGTCTGATGAGACCAAGATCGAGATCTTTGGTGCCAACCACACACGTGACATTTGGAGACTGGATGGCACTGCATACGACCCCAAGAATACCATCCCTACAGTCAAGCATGGTGGTGGCAGCATCATGTTGTGGGGCTGCTTCTCAGCCAAGGGGCCTGGCCATCTGGTCCGCATCCATGGGAAGATGGATAGCACAGCCTACTTGGAGATTTTGACCAAGAACCTCCGCTCCTCCATCAAGGATCTTAAGATGCGTTGTCATTTCATCTTCCAACAAGATAACAACCCAAAGCACACAGCCAAGAAGACCAAGGCCTGGTTCAAGAGGGAAAAAATCAAGGTGTTGCAATGGCCTAGACAGTCTCCTGACCTTAACCCAATTGAAAACTTGTGGAAGGAGCTCAAGATTAAAGTCCACATGAGACACCCAAAGAACCTAGATAACTTGGAGAAGATCTTCATGGAGGAGTGGGCCAAGATAACTCCAGAGACCTGTGCCGGCCTGATCAGGTCTTATAAAAGATGATTATTAGCTGTAATTGCAAACAAGGGTTATTCCACAAAATATTATACCTAAGGGGTTGAATAATAATTGACCCCTCACTTTTATGTTTAAAATGTATTAAAATATAACTAAGCAACATAACTTTTTGGTTTGTAAGATTTATGTTTGAAGGCTCTAACTTATTTGCTTCTTATCAAACCTGTACTTTCTATATTAATTCTTGTAGCTTTCTAGATATCTTTTAGCTGTCATTCGATGAAAAGCTTCATTGTTTACTTCCAATAGACAGAATCTGGCCATGGTCACACAGCTATACAGCTCATTATATAACAGAGAGTAATCAGAGTTGTGTGATATAATGAGCTGTGCACCTGTGTGACCATTGTAAGATCTATCCACTGGAAGTAAACATAGAAGTTCTCCATAGAAGAACAGCAGAGATCTAGAAACCATGAGTAAATGATAGAGAAAGTATATTGAAAATTGTATTCCTTTTCACCACACAAACAATAACTTTAAATTACTGAAATAGAAATGCCCCAATAATGAGACTGTTCAGCCAAAACTAAATTCACATGTCTCCAACACAGAATGGGGCACAGTTACTACAAACAGATTTATGATTTTTTGACGCTCATTCTTCATGAATCTGGTGCCCTCTGCACAGCTCCGACAGAGTACACCAACTTTTTTGGTGCGCCTTTAATATGGGGCATGCGACACAGTTCTGTCAGACTTTGCATGATATACTATAATAATAATATACACTATAAAATTACTATTTTGCTCAAAGGTATCCAATCAGAAGGACAAAGCTTTTGGCCATGATGTCTACCCATACTGCACACATTGCAGGAGAGGGATGGTCTTTAAATACTGGTAAATAAACATCATGGTGCACATCAAAAAGTATGTAGAATCAATAAAAAAAATAATAAAGATGAGAAATTATGTTGTGTGTAACTTGGTTGTGGCATTGAACATCAAATAGCTTCCTATAATGTATACAGGCATATGTGCCATTGAAGGGGGATTTCAACAAATCTAGCAGAAAGACAGTAAATTGGGTAAATGAATACAAATATATCCGTACTGGGAAGTCTTTTAAAATATTGATATGAAGATATAGATAATCTTGTTGTAAATAAAATATTAGAGCATTCTCTAAGGAATGTTTCTGTTCTATATCTGCTACATATGGGTTATATTTACAGAGCATTTCACTACATTATACATTAAAACTATACATATTTTTTATGTCCCCTATTTACAGCAAATTTGTTGTATAAAGGAAAACATAACACTGCTATCAGCGATTCACAATTCCCATTTCTAGCCAGAGTGTAATATACATAACCTTTCAAGCTGGATTTATCCTTTATACTTTCACGTTTTTAAACTCAGGTCATAATAATAAAAAAAATGAACTTCACAGAAATATTATCCAAGTATAATCTCACCCCACTGAGAACTCTTCAAAAGTTTAGACTGAGCTGCATGTCTGAAAAGAAGAGAGATGGAAAACCCAACACGTAAATGTGATTTTTAAAACTATCACTGAGAGTGAGGAGATTAAATCCAAAATAAAATCACTTGAGGAGTCGGAGAAGGTTCATGCCAGAAAAGGTAAAGTACAAAGATTGGAAGAGAACTTGTAGACAATATAGTACTCGCTCTTATTTTATAAACATATTCTTATACTTGTAAAATATTCATAAATAAATGTCTTTTTCATTTCTAGATATTTGTGCAGATATAAAATAGTAACATCAAGTGTCTATTTGCAAGGATTGCTGAAGAATTTCGGCTATGTCCCAAGCTTGGAGGACTTCACCTGCTATACTTTTATTTTAGCTTTTTGATTAATAGTTTCTCCCCCTAAAGCTCTAATGCTCTGCTCACCCCTCTCCTCTCTATTGAAACCCGAGCCGCGGCGCTGAAGTACAGGAAAATATAGGACATGTCCTTTATTTTTTCATACTCTGTCACAGTGTGGTGAGACATTGGGGCTCATTTACTAAGAGCTTTGCGCCGCACTTTTGTCAGACTGTGCACGTTCTTCTAGGCCTAAAAGGCTTGCACAGGTATTTAAGAAGTGTCTGCGCTGCTATTGTGTCCCAAGCGACCCATTTGTGGCGCGGCTGCGCTAGCCTCCATGCGACACAAATTAGGGGCTGTGCTGTTGGTTGGTCAGACTGATTCGGACTGTTTTTAACTTGCAAATTGTGTCACATGTTTTATGTTGAAGGTTCACCACAAAAGACAAAAATTATGAACTCTGTCGGGCCAGTGCAGGGAAGCAACACATTCATGATTTCTGGCGCACAATCTTAGAGACACATGTAGAGTCAGCACCTAAAAATCTGAAGGTGCAAAAACATTTCAACTATTGTGACAGGTCAATGTTTTTAAATTAAACCAAGTTTAAGGCTAATCAGATGAGCTAGAAACCTGCCTAATGGGATGACTTTGCAAGTTTATAATTAGTAGCGTCATCATTTACTGTTGGTTATATGATCATTACTTTGATCAATCCGAGCTCGGGGCATCTAAGTAGCTATTCACATGTTTTTATACAATACTTTTTATAGTGATTTGGGACAAAATTTACTTCAGAGATGTCCTCCAGTACAATTATTAAATTGTACATTTTACAAACAGTAGTTTTGATTAAGTCTTCTATAAGAGAAATCAAGGAATAGTTTGGTTTAGCAAAAACCAGGTTGTTGTTTAACGCGCTGTCCCACATAATCAATGATAGCGTGTTTTCGTTTGTATTCTTGGTTATTTAAAGGTAACATTAAAGGACAACGTATTTTGGGGAAGGACTATCCCCTATATCAGGTTTATGAAAAACACACTAAAAACATAATAAAATACAATTTATGGGAATTAAGGTAGCATGTAAATATTATATTTTTGTTGTCTGCACCATGAGAACTGCTCACAACACATACCACTCAAGCACTGTCTCCCCCTTGCCATCCACTGGGACAGCACATAATTTTGGCACATGAGGTGTTAACATTAAGAGTGGATTTATCAAGTGCTTGATTTTGATATAGCCTGTGAATGGGCTCATGTACCAGGTACAGTCCTACGACGCATGCCCCGGACTGTTACACACGGGTCCTGCCTGGCAAGGAATTGCGCTATAGTCTGCGCTTGGACTTGGTACAGACTATAGCTATTGTACCCAAAAAAACATCATGCAACTACATTGATGGGAAGATTTTTTAAAAGTTTGTTTTTTAAAACTTAAATATGATTTGTTAAAAATATTTATGTATAGACATCTTTATTGTAAGTTTAATATTTTTTCTGCATAAATAGACTTACACCCAATTTCACCTACAATCTCTGAGTTAGTATAAGTGATCAGCAATCCAGATTTCCTGTAAAACTATAAAATCCACATAAGAATCTTCATACTCATCAACATTGTAACTTGATACAAAATAAATTGTAATGATGAAGCCAAACAGTGAACACAAACAATTTTCTAGTCATACTCCACTATTTGGAAAATTTCTGTTATCAGCTATAGTCCTGAAAAATAACCAGTCAAATCCATTGTATCTATCATCGAAAATAAGGGCTTAACTTGAAATGAATTACAAAGAACATACTAGTTGGAAAACTAAAGTGCTTATATTTTTCATTGTCAGCATAATGTGCACTCAAAATTCCCTGGTGGCTTATGTGTTATAAGCAGAATAGCTTCATTTTAATAGAATGATTGTAGTCTCTTTATGTTGTGGATATTGAGAAATATAATTGTATGAAAGTATTGCTTGATAAAGTTCTACAAATGTCTATGTATCATCATTTCCCCTGTTTATTATCATGGATTCTGTATGTAGAGAAATACAGAAAGCAGACCCTTTTTTTGCTGAATTGTTATAGATCCATTCAGGCAGAGTTTCTTACTTCTGTATATATAACAAAAACCATAATTCTGTTTGTGATAACTCCAATTGAATTGCATTGTGGGTTTCCTTTAAATGATTACAAAATTAAAAACAAATAGTGATAACAAATTTCCATGAATGTGAATAGAAAAAATAATTCTGGTAAAAGAAGGTACTTTAGAAAGATTCTCTAGTAAAGTTCATTAGTAAATGGTTGGAGTTGGAAGACTACCTTAAAGTATTTTCTACTCTTGGCAAGTTATCAGCCAATCAATCAGTGAAGGAGAAATAGTCTATTAGGTCATTTTATGGACAAAACTTTAATCCTAGCAGACTCATTTTATGGTTGAGATCTTGGCACTGATAGGGAAACATTTTTGACACCAAGGGTCAATGTTCTTAGCAAGCCTAAAAAGATTTGAGCCTTTTATAGTTGAGTTATTTTCGATATTTACTAATCTTATTAAAGTTCACAATTTCAACAACCTGTTGTGACCTGCCAGTAATAAGATAAACTTTAAAGCATTTCAGGACATTTTGCATTATAAACATAAATATTTATTGACCATATGGCAAAGTCTGACCTGGATATTTAGCACAAGCAACATCTTTTAGAATAAGCAAATATTGGCCAATATATTTATACCAGAAACAAGCTTGTCGCCCGCAGTTATTTACAGGTGTTTGTACATATATTGTATATTCTATGTAATTAAACTATATATCTAATGCACATAATTTATTTTATCAAACAGTTTGATATTCAAAATTAGCAGATAACTTATATTAGGCAACTCAAAAGGCATTTCTCAAAATTGATATAATCTAAGCAGATTGGATAAGGAACACACTATAATTAGAGATGGCCCTCACCTGTCCTCAACCAGCCTCTGTCCTGTTCATTTCCCTCAGCCCAAGACCTACTAGCGCCACTATACAGCAAGGACAAACTCTTTGAGGACAGTCAGCAGCTGCGTGGCAGTGAAGAGGTGGAGCAGACATCCGCTGCTTCGTGCAGTAGGCGGGAAAAGCCATGACAGGGAAACACAAATCGATGATGATGTAGCTGATCACACTTGGGAGCCTGGTGAAGCAAGGGCTTCATCATCATCCTCGGTAGAAGAGGGTGTCAGCTTGCAGGTCACGCAGCAAAGCAAGCAGCAAGGTGCTACTGTGGCCGTGAGTCAGCAGGGAGGCAACAGTGTGAGGACAGGTGCCAAATGGCCGCGGGGTACAAAATTCACTATGCAGGTCCAAGTAAGCAGTGGCACAGGAGCTCAGCGAGGAAGCCGCATTAGTAGTCACTCAGTGCAGAGTGTTGGCAGTAAAATCACCAACTCGGCAGTGTGGAAGTTTTTTGTTATGACAACAGAGGAGCCAAGCGTGTGTATATGTAGAATCTGCGGGCAGAAAGTGAAGTGTGGCCAGGGAGCTAACGTTGGCACCACGGCCGTGCATCAACACATGCAGCATCACCATCCAATGGCCTGGGAGAAACGTGGAACAGATTTGGTGGTCCATCCTGCTACCGTAGAAACAGCAGCAGCACCTAGTGGAACACATGCCATTTCAGCCAGTCAAGGCTCCAGCACCTCTACCGAAGGGAGCTGCTTGTCATAATCTCCCGGTCCAGATTCTCCTGCTCCTTGCAGTTGTTGAACGTGGTGATTACAAAATGACAAATGTATGCGTCCAGCAATCCTAAGGTGCAGAAATCTAAAAATTCAGCTGATATCAATATAAATAAACAGTAAAAATCATAAACATGTTAGGTATTGCCACGTCCCAAAATGTCCAATCTATTAAAATTTAATAATGGCAATTTCCGTTATGAAAACATTATAAAACCTTTAAAAATTTGGTATCACCCTGATCATACTGACCCAAAGAATAAAGTAAATAATGTCATTTGGCGCAACTGCATTTTTTCACCAATTTCACTGCATTTGGAATTGTTTTCCCGCTTCTCAGTACATGGCATGGAATATTAAAAACAATCACTATGAAGTGCAATTTGTTCCTCAGAAAACAAGCCCTCATACAGCTTCTTACATCAAAAAATAAAAAGTTATGTATTTTTGAATGTGTGGAGTGAAAAATGAAAATGCTAAACAAAAAAGGGCCTGGTCGTTAAGGGGTTAAAGGCTTTTGGCATTTTTTAGAAGAGAAGAAAAAAATGGGTGTTAAATATTTTATAAAATCTAATTTAATGAGGCTAAGCCAATAACTAATGCCATTCTAACACAAGTATTTTTAATTCAAAAAACATTTGCCGACATTGAGTTTTCAGAGCCAAATGCAGAAGTAAATTCCCATTGAGTTAACATGAGCATCAGGAAACAGCAGTTTATTTCTTAGGAGGAAAACTGTTACCTTGCATGCTGTGAGGAAGCGAATACATTCTGTAGTCCTTATAAGTGTATACCACACAGATATCAAAAGATTAGTAGTTCCCTTCAAGTAGCCTAAAGTCCTAAACCATTTATCTAAATGTGTTAAAATGTATTTTCTGTAAATCATAAATGATTTAGTTTATTCCTAGCATGTTCGCTGTTACAATGAATAGCTTATTGTTGAGAATTTGAATGTGGATCGTGTAGCTCAGGGGAACCAGTTATTTTTCAGGTATGAGGCTGTCCTACTTATACAGAAAAAGCCATAGTTTTCACTGTGGTGCAGTCTAATGAAATGTTTCCATATACAAGCAGGAGTTTTGGCTTGGTTTGATGCATTCATTTGTTAAATATATACTGTATGCTTTTGAAATATAATTTATATACATATTTATAATAACATTCATTAACTCTATTTATATTATAATAACAATGACAATAATAATAATAATAATAATAATAATAATAATAATATATTGCTTCTGTATATAAGAGGTTATGGCTCTGTTCAGTAGATTTTTGTCTAAGCTATTTATTAGGATTTTTATCTTATTTAATTCTTCCTCTTATTTTAGAATTTCTGCTCATTTTTCTGTTTGTCATCTCATAAATATGGTTTTCTAGGCTGAAAATACTGATTGCTTACCCTAAAGATAGGTCATCAAAATCAAAATGTTGGAGCTCCAACACCCAGATGCAGTACCTGGGTGTCAGCATTGTGTTGACAGCCATATAGTAGCAGACTAAAGTTGTACATTTGTAGTATATTATTCTCCCATGGAATAAAAAACTGTATATATATTTAAACGATCCAGGCAACCTCGAGCTCCCACCAGGTGTTAAATGTTGTAGGACTTTCCAGGTGCAAGGAACAGATCCACACTCAGCCGTCAGGCAACCAATGGCGGACACACCGAAAGCAACAGACCGGCACTCATGAAGTAGTCCAACGAGGAAGCATAGCCTGAAGTTATGAATAAGACGCTAGGCATCGAAACATGTTAACCCAGGTCTCATCATGTTGAATATGTGCATGTTATTTAAATAAAGGATGTACATTTACATCAAGCTTCCTCGTTGGACTACTCCATGAGTGCCAGTCTGCTGCTTTCTTTTTCCTATATCTAATATACATTCTATACAGAAACATTATATGCAGTAACACTCTATGCAGTAAAAAATCACCCCGCATGTCCGCTTCTTGGTTCGGATGATCTGGCTCCTCTTCAGGTCCTCTGTCTCCTATTCAGTTCCCTGCACAATGCCGGCGCCAGTGGTGCACAAACAATGATGTTGGCAAGTGGCTGACGTCATTGTGTGTGACGGCCATGTATAGGGACCTGAAGACAGAGCCAGAGGACCCAAAGAGGAGACCTAGAATCGGAAGAAAGAAGAGAACCTGCAGAGTCGTCAGAAAGGGGAGTACAGTGTTATTTTTTTTTATTTTAAAGGCTTGGCATATTCATGGCAGTGGCTTGCTGGCTATATATTGGGGAGGGTGGGCTGGCTATATACTGGTTGGCAGGGGCTGGTAGGTTATATACTTGGGGCAGGGGCTGGCAGGCTATATACTGAGGATGGGGCTGGGGGCTATATAGTGAGGGCAGGAGCTGGCAGGCTATACACTGGAAGGCTGGAAGTGGCTGTTTACTGGGGGTCAGCAGGGGCTGGCTGTGTAAAAAGGGGAAGGGACTGGCAGGCTATATACTGGGGGATATAGACTGGCAGGCTATATACTTGGGGCAGGGGCAGGCTATATAATAGGGGAGCAAGGGCTGGCAAGCTATATACCGGGGGCAAGGGGCTGGCTATATACTAGGGGAGCAGGGGCTGGCAGGCTATTTACTGGGGGCTGGGTTGCTGGCTATATACTGGGGGGCATGGGCTGGCTATATACTTGGGGCAGGGGGCTAGTCAGCTTTTCACTGGCTGGAGGCTGTGACCAATGGATTTTCCACATTAGGCTAATACCCGAGTCAATACGGTAAATTGCTTGTTTCTCATAATATGTTATAGTATATAATGGCTGTTGATATTGACAACCAATCAATAAGTCACATGTCTGGGTCCACAGTAACAGGACAATGCTTTGTCAAGGATTTGTCAGTGCAAATTCACTTCTAGATGCTGTGGTTAGTACACACCACAGCATTTAAGGGGTTGAATGGCTGCAAATATCATAATACGGTACAATAATAATTTGCTGCACAGATACAAAAAACATTTACATATAGAAAACAAAAAGCAATTTTCAGATTCTGGTCTCATTTCATAACTGTGCATAACTATGTGACTTCCCACTGCTTATGAAGCGAACAGCAAGGGCAGCAGACACCGTTTAACACCCACAGGAATGAAATCCACGATTGTTCTAATGACTGCTGTCCTGTTGCTCGTAGTCTGCTAAATTGAATAAATTGTAGTCTCATTACCTTGTGATGATTTCTAAATCCTTGGGGTACTTCTTTACCTTATTCTAGTTTACAGAGCCCATTTCTATGTCTTTTGGCATGGGAACAGGATATCTACCGTACAGTAAAGATAATAAGCAGTCCAGAAAGAAAAATGGAGCGTTATAGCTTTGCAGTTTTGCTAACAGCTAAAGCTGGTATATTAAAATAAAAGATTTTTTGTTTTTGCCTTGACTGCACCATATTGGTCATACTTATGTTTAATGTGTAGTTTAGTAGATGAATCACATTTTGCCTTCACATCCTCAATTTACAACAATAATTTAAAGCTAGCCAATAAAGATTATTGTTTGTTACAAGTGCTGTGCATCAAATTTAAGTGTGTGAAGCACTCCATATAAACAGAACATAATTAGAGCTATCTAAAGAATTTTCGTTTTCGTGTATAACATACTCCTCTTTACTGTAGATAAGCTGTTACAAATGAAAGCGTGTTCTGAGCAAAAAGCAATTACCTCTGTTTAAAATATTAATATGCCGCACTCTTAAATAGCAATAGAAATTGTTTATGCATCGCACTATGTAATGGTAATTTCGACACAAATTCTAAATAAATGACTTTTCTTACATTCTTTTTTTAATCAGTTAAGAAGACGTGAAATTCATTTTTGTGAGCAAAGAGGTTGAGCTGTCTCCTGTTTAGTAGATGGAATACTAAGTATGAAATGCAAACCTGCCTAGAGGAAGTGGATGAGAAAATTCACAGAAGAGATCATCAGGATATGGCCCTGGACACTTTACATTCAACACATACAGTTGCAGAGTATTGAAGGGTGTTAGTGAAAGTATTCAAAAGTTATTTAACAAGTTTCCGAGGGTGAAAAGAAATCTCAATGCATAGGCATATGTTTTTGGTTCATTTTATGACCCTTTTGAAATCAGCTTTATAAAGTTTTGAAGGTACACAAGCAAAAATAAAACTAAAGGATATATTTGACTTTTATTAGTATATACATATAGGAAGTGTGCTAATCATTCAGGGGCTATCTTGTCTAATCATCAACTGTTCATAGCTATGCATGTACAATAGACATTGCTAACTTAGGCTACATTCACACGATGTATGCCCGCCGTACCGCAGTACGGCGGGCATACATCGGCGCCACGGAGAGGAGCAGGGGATGAGCGCAGCTCACCCCCGCCCCTCTCCATAGGAAGATACAGCGCACGGCGCCGTATCACAGGAAAAGATAGGACATGTCCCATATAGAAGTGTATGGGGGACGTATATCGGCCGTATATACGTCCCCCATACATGTGTGTGAATGTAGCCTTAACATGAGATGCAATAAGGATATCACTAAGGATTCATGCACACATATTTGGTGGCTGTGAACTGGCTGCAAAAACTGCATCCACCTTTGACTTACATTTAGCATGGGGAGAGATAGTGTGGCACATTTACTTACCCGTCCGGAGGAGTTCACAGGAAGTGCATTGTTCGACGAGAATGCACTCTGCCGCGATTCACATTGCATGTGTCGTTTCACCGCTCAGGTCCGACGGTGTTCACCTTCTTCTTCCTGGTGCATGTAAGTGCATTGTCTTGCGACACAGCCCACTGTTAAATACCTGTCAAAACCGCACAAAACCCAAAGATGTCGGAAAATCCGATGAAAGTGCATCCATAGACCCTTAGTAAATAAGCCCCAGTGTGCTCACTGCACAGCAAATGAGCCAATTAAAGATGGGGTGTGTAATCACTCCTAAAATCTCCACCCAAATGGAAACTTCCCTCAGATTGTGGCCTATATATAGCAAAATGAAAATAGTAAAATATTGGCCACATCTTTGTGCACTTCAGTGTCTTTTGACTTTGAGAATACTATTGTCACAAAAGTGGTGAAGTGTGAGCCCCAAAATTACACACAACCACTGCCCCTGCCTACTTGTCAGTCTTGCGCTAATCAGCAAGTGTCAACTGAGTGGCAGTTCCTTCACTACGGTAGATGTGTACAAAGAAAAGACAAAGACAAAACATGCCTTAACATATACTAAACCCAACAAACATTAAGAAAACTTACACATAAGTTAGAACAAACCGGGTCAAAACTTAGAGGGCGGAGTGGTACAAAATTAGTAAGCAAGACAAGGAAAAGGCACATGTCCGAGAATCAAAACAACCTGGAGTAACAGCAGAGTGTGAGATAATGAGCCAGAATAGACTATCACAATCAATGAGTTAAGACACGGGTGTGTATCAATGGAGTACCCTGACCAAACCCTGTAGCAGATTGGTGTGGCCTTTTGGTACTCCAAATGTCCACTGTGATACACCCTCTTCCCAAAGAGGCTATCACTCCATAAGCCTCTAGAAGGATTTGTCAGCTGAACCGTTAAAATTAATTGCTATTATAAGTCTTAAGTAAACTAAAGTATTTATTTTACTGCAAACAATAGCGTTAGGAAAAGTACTTATCTCCTCTTTTAGCTATAGCTGAATCAAAAATATACTCTATAAAACAGACTAATGAACTGTTGCTGCATACCACATATTGGGAATACAAGATAT
The DNA here is from genome assembly GCF_040894005.1 of Engystomops pustulosus. Taxonomy (NCBI): domain Eukaryota; kingdom Metazoa; phylum Chordata; class Amphibia; order Anura; family Leptodactylidae; genus Engystomops; species Engystomops pustulosus. The sequence continues at coordinate 245,753,672 of NC_092411.1, forward strand.
ACAGCATACTCTGATTTCATCCCTTCTTCAATTACAACCTTGCCTTAAAATCTCAAAAACTTTTTCATCCATACTTTTTACAGTAACATTTTGACAGTGTTTGATACATGGGAATACAAAATATACAGTTTACTGTGATTTCTTCCTGCTATCAATTACAACATTGCCCTAAAATTTTAAAAACTTTTCCAACTTTTCCAAACTTTTTTACAATAACAGTTTGAGAATCTTTCATCTCCATCTTCAAATCACTGTACAACAAAGATTTCAAAAGTTAAAAAAAAACCCATAACACTCAAGTGTTTGGGTGTATGTCGTATGCAGTGGGAGTTAATGGAGACTAAAGCTTTGCTTTGCCAGTGTTTTTGGTAATTAACTTTAACCATGAAGGTGGGTGTAATGTAAAATAGATTAAAAAGTCAACTTAAAAATGAAACAGAACAGCACTTTTATGATGCATCATATTGAGAAACAGGTTTCATCTAGATCTCTAGACAATATAATCAAACATAAACATTAAGCAAGAGGAAGCAAAAGCATTACTCATAAAATGCAAAATCAGATTCACTGCATAATAATGAGAAGACTGTACACAATAATGACTGTGAACTGAAATAACAGTAACTAGTTATTGATGATCCCGAGCTTGCAGAGCCTGGATAGCAGCTGTCATTCCGATACTTCCTAAGGGCTATCTCATAATAGCTTTCATGACATTTTACAATGAGATAATAAGAAATGAACATTCTGGAGAGCCATTACTCTGTGAGCTTCATATTGGTTAACTAGAAACATGTGTGACACTGTACAGTCATTACTTATAGCTATCAAACTATTTACAGAACATTGTTTTTTTCACTCCATCAAAACGGACAGGCAGAAAAAAAACCCTACATGGACACTCACAAAGAAATGACAGTATATTTGCTGTTGCCAAATAGCGAAAAAAAACATTATGGAAGAGAAAGTTGAGATATAAATGACAAAATATTTTACAAGCTTCTCAGGTTTCAGCTAAAAGACAAAATTATAAATTAATCATTTAGAAATCGTTTTACAAAAAAATTTGTAGATGCCTCCACATCATGACCCCCATGTAAGGATGCTTAAAGGGCTATACCTACTGCTGTAGCCACTCATGTGAGTGATTCTGTGTGATTCTATTTGGAAAACGAATGCAGCTCAATGCACTAAAATACATTGTTTTTTTTTAGGACAGTAGTCCATGGCATGCCTCCACTGAAAGGTATTGCCACAGAGGATTGTCCCACCATTGGCTGAAAAGTTCACATTATGCTTTATTGGGTTTTCCAGGCAAATACTATTAATAACCAATCAATATGGTAAGTCATATGGCAGCCATGGCATCTGAAAGAATCTGTGCTTCTGGATGGATCCAGAAGTAAACAGCTCTGTCCAAGCCGTCTAGGCTCACTTCAGTACAATCTTTTGCATTGGATAGATCATTAGTAGGATATTGGTGGGACTGAGGGACAACATATGGCACCAGGGGTATATTAAGAATGTCATGGGCCCTGGGCTCTATGAATATTTTAGCCTCTACATATCTGGAATCACTTTGGTACATATGGTACTAGAATCAAGCTTCTTGGGGAATGTACAATTCTTCCATTCTGCCCACTTTTAAGGGCCTTGAATATTCCTGAAATGGTTCTTGTGGTAAATTTGGTGGTTTGGGAGGTCAGGGGCCCACCAGAAGGCTTTGGCCTGGGACTACAGCCCAAACCACCTATATTGTAATCCATTAGTGTATGGCACTACCACTTGAGAGCAAAGGTGCGTGCAGTATCACTAAACTATTGTAGCAGAAAAGTCAGTCCATAGTGCAGATGTGTAAAAGTCTTGCTGCAGGTACAGCTCCACAATTAAAGGGGGATTCTCATTACAGCCAATTAATGTTATTGTTTGTTTGATAAAAAGTTATTCAATTTCCGAATATACTTTCTGTATCAATTCCTCATGGTTTTCTAGATCTTTGCTTGCTATGCTTCTATAGAAAGCTTCTATGTTTCCTTCCAGTGGACAGAAATCTGGGGATGGTCACACAGTTGCACGGCTTGTCATAACACATAGCTCTGATTACTCCGTGTGATACTAACGAGTCATCGTACAAACAATAATATTAAAGGGGTATTCTCATCTGGCCATTCACATTTAATTTAATTCACCTACCATATACACAGATTTCTTCAATTGGATGTCGTTAAAAAAATGTTTCTGTGACACAATAATTTCCTATAAATGTAGTCATGTTTTCTCTTATAAACTAGATTATTGCACTTGGATACAACCACTTCTGCTGGAGAGATTGCACAAAGAAACCAATTGTTTTTGCATATGAAACTGCTGGAAGTTATTACGTGTCCCAAAGGCATCCTGGGGTACTGAACACTGAATTTGGGTGGTCAGGCAGGGCTTAATAGCACATGCCAGGGTGCAGGGTGGTCATATCCAAGAACCGCTATGTTGTTTCTAAGGGACAACATGGCTACATTTATGGATAATTATCTCAACAAAGGAACATTTTTACTAATAACATGCAATTGAAGAAATGTTCATATATGGCAGTTAAATGAAATTAAATGTGAATGTCGAGATGGGAATACCCCTTAAATTTTTCACAATGGAAAAACCCGTTAAGGTATTGCTTAATGTTAGAGCTGTCCATTTCCACTTCTATCCATAGTGTTAAATTGTTAAAAGGATATTTTCTATTGAGGACTATTTAGGATTATTTTTGGACAAACAAGCCAGCAACACGTGGGCACTCCAAACAAGCCTCCACTGTCCTCAAAGCAAGTTTCTGGATATAATGGTACGTGAGATATTTTTTCCTATTCTTTATACAGTATTTCCCTGTTACTTATGAAGAATAAAATATCCATTTTACAAACCATGAAATCAGTTGATATCCTACATGAGACTTCAGCCAAATAGTTGAAGGTTTTCTCCCTTTGTTATCATCCTGCAATTTGAAGATTTCATTTCAGATGTTTGCCAGGTAAACTTTGTATAACGTCCCAGCGCCAGTTTTCTGTCTGACTTTGCACATTCTTTTTAATGGAAACTGCTGATAAATTTGTGTCTCGGCTGCACTATTCTGCACCAAAGGGGCATTTCCGTGCACAGCCGGACTGCGTGACACATTTATCAAGCAGTATCCAACAGAACTGTGTCACATACTTTTTAAAAGTAAAAAAAGGAAGTGCACTGTGTAGGCGGCGACAGATTCATGAAGAACTTACAACACATTTCATGAATCTGGCGCACACTGCACCCTCTACAGACAAACTGCACACAGTGCACTTTGTACTAGATTTAAAAAATGTGGGTCACTGTATTAGGTTTCTTGTGATCAGTGCGGAGCAGACCTGAAATGCAATTTTTAGGCCCATGCTGAACATCCCATGCTGATCATTGTGTGTTCAAGCCCCCAGCCCGGAGTTCAGCAAGAAGTTCTTGTTTAATATTTAAACTCACCAGGAATAACTGGTTTAAGGGCTGTTGCACATGATGAATCCCAGAATCCCCCTAGTGGAGCTTCCATGGCTATAAGACATCTCCTTCTTCGTAAGGAGAACTCTTAATTCCCAGCCCTAGTCACAAGCCTCTCACCCAGCCAAAACAGTTGCCTACACTGTTCTGAGTCCCAACCAGGTAGAAACAGTGCTGTCTACGGTTGGTAGTCTGTTCCTTCTGGAATAGATATACTGGTTTGGTTTTAATCCCCCATCATGTCATAAGGTCTCTTGTAGGTCATGCTTGATGTCGAGGGAGCTGCCTTACAAGGTAGCTAAAAGAGGCGAGGTTTTCCTTATCCCATCCTGGATAACTTTGCATATTTTTAAGGGCTGTTGAGCATATTAACAACCTGCATTTCGCACCCACTGCCAACACATGCAATTGGCGCTGGCACTGTTCCCGTGTGTTAGTAGTATGTTGGGGTAACTGAACGAAACTTGCCAAACCCTAACCTAACTGGGTCTACTCATCCTTACTGGGCACTCACAATTATATAGTTTACTATTGTTTTTGTTATCTATTTTCTAGTTATATACACATAAATAAGTATATTGTAATTACAATCTAAAGTAGTATTATACACTGTGGCTGAAAAACAAACTAAAGTTTCATTTTATGTTAATTTCCATTGAAGATAAAACCATAGAAAGATGATACAGTGAGGCATGCTTAATGTTTCTTCAGCCTTTACACTGATTAAGTGGATATTGATTCAAAGTCTGAATGAGGAGCATAATAAACATCTGTCCGTGCACATTCATTATAATGTAACAAAACATAATTGATTACATTGTTTAGCAATACATAATAGATAAATCAGCTTAATAAAATGCTAATTACACAATTCCACTGCTTGATTTCAGTTAAACCGGTATATTAGTGCACTAACTATAAATTCATGAATATATTTTTCAACACAAACATTGATAGGTATCTGGAGACTCATGGCGTTTAACTCTTTTCTAGACAACATAGGGGGAACTGTTTTTAAATTTAATTTTCATTATTTTTAGATTTAGCTAATGATTTTTTAGTTTCTAAGTGGAAGTTTAGTTACGGACCTGTCTCACGGTCTTAAAACATGGAGAAGTGTGTTTTGTTGGTGATTAATACTTCTACTTCCTTACCTTGGCTGAGGACAGTCAAAGTTTCCAACTGTTTTAATGGTATCAATGAAAAATAGGGAATCGGGAATACTGCTTCATATATAGATGGGGTAGAAAGAGATGAAAGATATACAGGAGGCTGAATGTAGAAAATTAAACAGTTTGATGTCAGAATGATGTTACCCTCAGGTCACAAAGTTTACAGACATGTTTTTCCTTTCCTGGTGTAGCGCTGCTTCTTAGAGCCTTAAAGTAAATCTACCATTAAAATCCAGCATGATAAACCGGGGACACTTACTCAAAGATCCAGGTACAGTGACTGTTGTAATCTTCTTAGATTTGTAATCGTTCCTTCTAAAATCAACTTTTAAAATTATGACAATGATCCAGAAAGGCTGTGGGGTTAAAAGAACACCTCCTTTCTCCAGATTCACAGGCTGTTACACTGTGCAGGAGCAATTCCCCCTGCAACCATGTGCTGAGGGAGAAGAGCGGAGACAGTCTAACAGCATGTAAAGCTACATCACATAAAGGCTCTGGCAAAGCACCCAGAAGCCTTCAGGCTCATTAGTATAAATTGATTTTAGAAAGAAGGGGGCCATGGATAACAAATATTAGAATATCACCACAGTCACAGTGCCTGGATTTATGAATAAGTGTACCTGGTTTATCATGCTTTATTTTAATAGTAGATTTTGTTTCGGATGACTTAAAAGGGGATGAGTATTAGTCCTACAAAAGTGCTTAACCGTCACCACTTCCATGTCTAAATTTATATTCTTACATTTGAAAAGTTTCAACAAGCGTTATAGTAGCATTTAAAGTATCTTCTCAGCCGTGATGATAAACTTTTTGCTATAATTCTGATACTTCTAATATTTTATTTTACTTTACTATTTTATCTTTTTACCTCACCTAGTTTGCTTGGATGTGAATACTGATATGTGCTTCCTTTAACGTCATTGTTGCAAGGGAAGATGCTTTAACCTTATAAGGCTACATGCACACGAACGTATGCCCACGTGGCTAAGGATATACGGGATGCATGCTGGAGAAGAAGAGGGGGGAGCGCTGCGCACCCCTCCTCTCTCCATTTGGATGCACGGCACAAGTGGCTAAAATAAAAATTGTTTTCCTGTGTAGAGTGCGGTATCGCCACCCGAAGCCTATTTCTGTCTTTGGGGGGGGGGGAGGCGTATATGATGTTTACCCATGATGGTCGTGTGAATGAAGCCTGAGTTATATTTATAGATAAAAATAATAAACTTTATTATCCCAGCTGGAACTTAAAGTGTCACATCGCCAATATACAATTCAAAGGACCCAGTCAGAAATAAACAAATAAAACATACATAAGGTAAAACAAACATATAAAATATACACACACATTATGTATCTTAAATCTTAAAACACTGCCCTAACTTATTCTGCACTTGCTCACAGCATTTGGAGACCAGCTGATATGAATGTTTTCTTAAATCTCTTGGACCTACACTGCATAGATATAAAGCGGGAGCTGAAACCACTAACCCGGGTCTGCAATACTTCAAATATGATGAAGTTTTATCTACCCAGTATCCGTTGTTTTGCTCCTGCTGCACATATTTGTGTCACCATACTGTCAACCGGAAAAAGATATCTTTTACTGTAAGTTCGGACGGGAACCAGGTGCCCCTATATAGAGGGGAGGGATGAGATGCGGTCATCCATCCACCTCTCTAGCCGAAAGTGTGCTACACCAGGGTAGTCCAATGTGTGAAGTTACCATAAGGCTTGGGCTATATGATTTCTTTGTCTTGAATTCCTGCTGCATGACCAAATATTACAATATTAATATGTGCAAATGTAGTTAAAATGCAGCAATTCCTTCTTTGAAGACAATTTATTCAATCTAATTAGTAAAGAAATCAAAGCAAAATGTCAGTCTTCGGTCATGTGATGAGAGTCACCATAGTGTAACTTACCATATATCTACAGGGGGCAGGCTGGGCTGGCCTGTATACTACAGGGGGCAGGCTGGGCTGGCTGTATAAAACCCTAATGACCATATATTAATTCTGTCCTGAAAAACACGTGTACTATCAAATACAAACACTCAAGAGTGGAGCCAAGCTGTAATGATACTGGGTTCCCAAACAGAAAAGTATAATAGGTTGCATGAAAAAGTGAAAGAGGAAGGAGAAGCCCCATACGTTAGAACAGAACAGAGACCAAGTAGCCAAAGTTGCTCAGTGGCAAATCCATAATAGGGGGAGGAAATGCTGGGTCACAGACCTGTGGCCGGACACAATCAAGGCATGGTCATTAGGGTTCTACATTTACTTTTTGTGAGGAAATTGCATGTACATATTTTGTGCTGACTTGTGGCCGTATGTGGATCTTTGTTATTAGGCTCTGATCCACTTGGTTGTGTATATGTGTATTTGTACACTTTTTAAATGTTTTTTTTTTTTTTTTTAAACATGCATGTGTGACAATTTTTGGTATCTTTTGTGAATTATAATAACGTTTTTGACCTTTTAGCCCTACACACTTGTCTTTTCTCTTTTTGGTTTAATAATACATCTTGTAATAACCTGAAACAATTGATAATAGTTGCTCACAACTTTAACCCTTTAACCTTTTCACCTTCCTGAACAGACCATTTTTCATATATGACGTGTCACTATAAGTCGTTATAACTTTGGAACGCTTTAACATCATTTTACTTCATTATATATTTTATATATTTGGCATTTATGTATGAAAAAAACATTATTTGGCGAATATTTAGAAAAAATACTCGATTTTGGAAATTCCAAAAATTTCAACTTTTTCAATACATAGTCAAAACAGCAAATTAACTTAATAACTAACATTTACCGAATGTCTGCTTTATGTTGACATGGGCACACTTCTGGCATTGAAGAGAGGCTGCGCCATCCAGAGCAGATTATGCATTGTCACTTTGTAAAGACTATACAATCTTTTATTTTTTTTGGAAGTTTGGACATATAAGATTAGATGCACTTTACAAGTACAGTACTTCATTTTAGCTTGTTGAAGAGATTGTATTAACTTTTGAATATATGGAGGAAAAAAAAATTGTCAATTCTGGTTTCATATTTTTTCATCTTTTTTTTTTGGGGGGGGGGGGGTGTTCACCGTACCAAAAAAATAATATTCTATCTTTTTTTCTATAGGTCACTATGATTACAGTAATACCTCATGTATATAGTTTTTCATATAATTTTATAATTTTACTGAAGAGAAACTAATATAGAGAAAATCTCTTGTTTTCATATCGCCATCATTTCGGAGACATAACTTGAATATTTTTTGGTTGACAGAGCTGGTTTAGGGCTTATTTTTTACGTCCCGAGTTGTCCTCTCCAGTGGTACAATTTTGGTACACATATTTTTTTATTTTTTTAGAACATTTGTGAAGGGATCTTATAAAATATAAAAAATGTTTGCATTTTTTTTACAGCATTCACCGAGCGGAGCAAATAATATTTTTCATTTATTGTATAGATTGTTATGGACACAGCAATAACAAATATGTGTTTATTTTGTGATTTTGTGGGTTTTGTACTTTTTTTTAGAAATATATAGGGAATGTTGGTGTTTAGGGGACTTTTACTTTATTTAATTAATTATTTTTATCAAAAAAAAACTTCATTAAATGTTTTAAACTTTTTTTGATTTTTCTTACAGGTTAGCTTGATAAAGGGATTCTGTGATCACTTGTTCATATTTACTTAACACAGTGTAATACAGATGTATTGCATTGTGATATTTAATATGTAAAATTGTCAGCCAATGAGGCACTGAGCCTTAATTATGACAGTTTTACTGATATTCTTATGAGTAGACATGAGTCAATGTCTAAAAAGAAGAGTCAAGTTTTCCCCTGGGCTACCAGTAAACTACACCTTCATCTTTTGCCTTACAGTTCTGTGTCTCTTCATATCTCGGCCTATTGCGTTTTAAGGTTTATCACTACAAAATCCTGCATTCTGATTTTATGGAAACAAACTTCTCCTCTACGACTGGGAGGTGGTTATCCAAGTCAACTGGATGTATTTTTCTATTTTATGCATGTATTTCATTTGTATAATTTTAATAATCAAGGGAGACAATCCAGGTAAAAACGTTAAAACTGCAATACTTATTAATATTAATACTCATTGCCAATAAAACATATGATACTCTATTAATTCACAATGATTCAGATTTGCTAAATCTCCAAGTTAGTTTATTTAATCTAAATAATAAAACATTCATGTGAGGAACTGTAAACGGGGTATTAACTAAAAAAAATATAAAATCATATCTTGATGCTGTTACACAGTATAAACATTTTCTCAAAATAGAAACAGTGAACTCGATAAGCCTATATAATTTGTGAAATATGATGACCATTACATTCTGATAGCTTGGATTTCTCAGTAACAAGCCATCGGCTTGAGAAAGCGCTGCAGCGCGCGAAGCGGCCCCGTTGCCGAGGGTTGCTTGTATACCTCCCTTCATGTTTGCTCACTAATAAAGGACAACTTTACTATTTTTGGAAATGGTGAGTGGCGTTATCTTTTTCTGCCACTTCAATGTACTCTCTCAAAATCTGAGAGTCCTACTGCGATCACATTTGTCCCAGGACGTTGTGTGTCAAGCCGCTAATGATATAACCAGGACTGTGCCCGCCAGTTACTTTCTTCTATAAATGTTAAATAAAATAATATATTTGGAATTATTGAATTGGATATAGTTAGATTATGTAACATGGTTCTGCTACAACTGTATAACTCTATAGGTGGATGGGTGTTACATTGCTGGTTCCATAGTGAACCCATATAATTAGGGTAATGCTGGCTTTTCTGCAGTCAGCAAGGTATAAAGCATTAAAGAGGAACTGTCACCAGAATTTTACCTTTTAAACGAGTAATATCTGCTGGTAGAGGGTTAAAAGTAGAGATGAGCGAGCATACTCATCTGAGCTTGATGCTCATTCAAGTATTAGCATACTCGAAACGGCTCGTTGGTCGGACGAGTATTTCGGCTGTTCGAGATCGAGCTTTTACTTAAGAAAACACAGTGAAGAACAGTGACACCTAGTATGTGAAGAACAATATGTGTGAAGAATCTTCACCTCCTTGTAAGACTCTCCTTGTATGAAATGTCATAATAATAAATGGTGGATTAAAATGTGGGCTATAGATAGCATGTGGGAGCCCAGCATTGAGAAGGACGTGTGAAAGTTAGCTCCCGCTCCCGATTGCCACATATAGCGACATTAGCCTTCAAAAACCAGACCCTTCACCACCGAACGACCTCTACTAAAGTCCAGTCACTCTAACGACCATCATCCTGTGACTCACCCAGCAATGGAGCGCTTCCTGGCTGTGCCGGCAGGCAAAGGGTCCTCGGCAGGCCGTATGCATGTCTCCCTGCCGCAGACACGCAGCTCTGCAGCTCCTAGGGAGCAGAAGCAGGCATTGGGCACCCGCTCCAAGGTGCTTGGACCAAACCCGGCACCAGACGCCAGGACGCGAGATGGGGTCAACACGAGCCAGCCGAGCACCACGGTCCAAGTAAGTGCGGACCCCCACAATAGCCAGCAAGCCCTTCCAGCCACAAGCAGCATCCGGCCTCTCCCCAGCCGCCATTACGGGAGCAGGCAGCAGGCATCGCCAGACAGTTGAGCCCCCATGAAGGCTCAGATAGGCATACATAACCACAGCCCCAGCCCCTGTCTGTAGGGGATCCTACTCCTCTGCAGCAAAAAACAGCAGAGACAAACTCTCTATAGAAATGTCTCAATCTCTCCCCCACAGGCCACAAAAACAAGCTCCCGTCCCAGGGAAAACACCAACCACCACCAGTGGCCCCTCCGGGGACTGGTCTGATCCCCTGGGAGAAGATCTGAGTACAACCCCCTCCCTCACCAATCTGGGCTCAGTGCAGAACCCTTAGGCCTCACCAGACAGCTCAACCACCTATGATGACCCATCACCTGCTACTTCTATACCCATCTCTGCTGAGTTGCAAATTCTACTCCAGAGTCTACCTACTAAGTAGGACTTTAGAGAGCTAGTGGAAGAAGTGAAAGATACATTCTGCACTAAATTAAACTTGGTCAGGGATGACCTACATTCTCTCGTGAACAGAGTGGAGGTTCTGCAGGTGGGCCATGATGACACAAGAACCACGTGGCACAGCTACGTGAATCAGTGACAGATCAAACTTATGCCCTACGAGACATGAATCATCATATTGAAGATCTCAACAATCGTGGTATACGCAATAATATCAGAGTATGAGGGGTCCCTGAAGATGTCAAAATTATCCTGGAATCAATCTTCAACAACATTCTGAATGAACCAAAATCGCATAAAATCAAATGCGACAGAGCCCACTGAGCTCTGGGTGCAAGGGGTTCTGCCGCAAGACCCAGGGACATAATCTGTTGTGTCACAGACTATGAGCTAAAGGAAAGAATTATGCTGCACGCCAGAAAAAAAGACTCTTTGTCTTCGCAGACTTATCATGGATTACCCTTAATAAGCAACGCCAACTCAAACCACTTTTGGCCCAGCTCAGAGACCATAGGTAGGGCTTTCCCTTTGCCCTGCTGGCCCTGCAAAATGGCCAGACAATCCCGCTAACCTCCTATGCAGACATGCCCGGATTTTGCAAGGCTCTGGGCCTCAACTCCCAGATATCCTTGATTGGGAGATCACCCCTCCACCACCTGCCCTCCGCCCCCCGGCATGGACGCCACTCATCTCCAATAAATTCAATGCAAAATATAGTAGCCTAGACCACAAAATATAGTAGCCTAGACTTTCAAGTCCACTGCGACAACAGAGACGCTGCCACGACCTCTCTCCAATGACTGCCCTTCACTCCTCCCCATGGAAGCTCAATGGTGAAGAATCCAGGTCTGCAAGTTTTGAATAGGTGACATATCGGACAGATCTTAAGTGACTCGTCTCCCCTTTTATTTTCCCCTTCTTTTTCCTTCTTCAACTTTTGGACTGACTATCCGTTTCTTTTATTTGTTTTTTCTTTACTGACCACTTGTTTTTGGCTATCCTAAGTCGAGTCTAAAATCTGAGGCAGCCGCTATCCTCCCTTGGCCTCAATCCGGGTCTAAAGGATGCCCCCTACTGATCACTGTGCCCATAGGCGCAAATGAGTTATGGCCGACACAATTAGTTGGTTTTATTGCTGTCTTGTGTACCCTATCTCTCCCTCCATTATATGTCTTCCCCAGGTATCACATCAATAACCCTGAGAATTGACCTTCCTGCGCCCGTCGCAAGCGGTCATTGGGTCTGGTCTCTGATCATTGCAAGTGCCTCTACGATAATATGAGTGAGCTTTCTCATAGCCAATTCTAGACACTGATTTTCAATTATGGTTAGTTTCCTCACCCTAAATGTAAAAGGGCGTTTAGCCCTAACAGAAATGCGAAACCAAAAAGCAGATGTTGTGCTCTTATAAGAGACCCATTTCGATGCATCCGGCTCCTGAACTATACCCAACATCTTATACAGCATCCAGGGATAGGAAAAGGGGGGGTAGCAATTTTGATAGCTGCCTCCTGCCCCCTTCAGACTTCAAAATTAATTTCAGACTCTGGAGGGGGATATATTATTGTGCAGGGTACTCTAAAGGATGCCCCCTACTGATCACTGTGCCCATAGGCGCAAATGAGTTATGGCCGACACAATTAGTTGGTTTTATTGCTGTCTTGTGTACCCTATCTCTCCCTCCATTATATGTCTTCCCCAGGTATCACATCAATAACCCTGAGAGTTGACCTTCCTGCGCCCGTCGCAAGCGGTCATTGGGTCTGGTCTCTGATCATTGCAAGTGCCTCTACGATAATATGAGTGAGCTTTCTCATAGCCAATTCTAGACACTGATTTTCAATTATGGTTAGTTTCCTCACCCTAAATGTAAAAGGGCGTTTAGCCCTAACAGAAATGCGAAACCAAAAAGCAGATGTTGTGCTCTTATAAGAGACCCATTTCGATGCATCCGGCTCCTGAACTATACCCAACATCTTATACAGCATCCAGGGATAGGAAAAGGGGGGGGTAGCAATTTTGATAGCTGCCTCCTGCCCCCTTCAGACTTCAAAATTAATTTCAGACTCTGGAGGGGGATATATTATTGTGCAGGGTACTCTACAAGGTACTCCGCTCATTATCTGTAACATTTATGCCCCAAATAGAGGCCAAATCCGTTTTCTGAGGCGAGTATTCACTCGTCTCTCAGAATTGCCCCGGGATGCGGTAATAATAGGGCGAGACTTCAATCTACCATTCTCTGCACAGATGGATAGACTTGCGGTTAATGGGAGCCACCCATCCACGGACTTAATATCTAAGACCAGGGAATTTAGAAGACTCCTTCGCCTCCATGGAATGTATGATCTCTGGAGGATCGATAATCCAGGAGATTGATCGTTTTCCTTTTATTCCCCACCTCATGGTACGCATAGCAGAATATATTACCTATTTGGGACCATACAATTCCTCCGACTCATGCGTAAGCCTACCCTTGGCCCCCTCACATGGTCGGACCATGCCCCATTGACACTGGAAATTGTCACTGGTTCTTTAAAATGGATTTGGTCATTGATAAGTCTGCTGGCAGTGTCTTATGCAATGTGGGTTGTTTTTGACAGCAATATAAAAAGTCTCAAAAAGCCATCAAATGTAGAATCAAGACCAAGGTGGGAACTAGTGTCAATTTGCGCCAAAACTTGCGCCTAAATGGAAGTCGCAATTCATGAATTCAGTCGTAGTGTGAAAACTTGTTTATGCAAATAACGATTTTTGTGCCAGCAGGGTCTATTTCAAAGTCACTTTGCACTGTCCTATGTTCATTTGGCCCAAAGTAAAGTCGCAAAGCTGCATTTTCACCACAACTGAACCAAAACAATGCCACAAATAGAAAAAAAGATGCATCACTCCTATTGTAGCTGATGTAGTTGATTTTATAGAAAAAACAAAAAGAGAGATTATGTATAACACAGTGTGACTATCTGTGAAGGGAGAAAATTTTCTTGTTTTTCATGTTAATTTAGAAAATTATAAACATGAATAGACCATTAAATTAAAAATTCATGAAAATAAATATAATGGTCATTATCTTATTTTGTTGTTTACCACATCTGTGGGATTTGGAAGAAAAAAAACAAAGAAGGATGTAAAGTATAGTTCTTGAGTCAGTAATAGCTTTAATATACACACCTAAGTTTAGAAAACAATACATGATCTATTTACTCACTTAACTGTTGCATCAAAGTATTTATTGTGAAATTAACAAATCTCTCAGCGCATTATCATAAATTTTTACCTGCCACTCTCCGGGAAACAGTTCTCCTCACATAAACAGCTGTGCCCAATATCCCCCTGTAAATTAGCTCCATGAATTTTTACATCAATATTAGGATTTGAAAATATGCACCAAGTGATTTTCTGTAGGCCAGGATGTGCACACAACTAGAAAAAAAAACAAAACTTTTCTGGTGCCAGAAGTAACAATGTGGCATCAGCTGCTCCAAGTTTACTTTCAGCAATTGATCAAATTAGATATTAATGAGCGTCTCTTACAGTCAAATCCTCAGTTGCCAGCTGCTATGATTGCGAGGCGCCATAGAATACAACTATTTTTCATTAATCAAGTTCACACACAGAAAAATCTACCTCTCTTCACAACTAGAAAATACTCAAAGTAATTAGGTGTTTTTCAGGAATTTAATATGGCTTACCAAACCGATTGTGGCATACACAAAGATAATCCGGAATTTCCACCTCATTAATTATTGTTGTGCGCCAAAAAGAATAGTGCTCGTAAAGTCCTGCCAAATATATTATTTGGTACAATAATCTAATACAGTGTAGAAGCCAACAGCTAGTCGGAAAAACACCAAAGTCCTGTCCTATGACTCCAATATTTCTATCATTTTCAAGAAGTAACTTTCTGTTATAGTGAATTCTATGGACAACAATTACTAGAGGCATACATGTCTCAAAGGTTTTATATGACATAAACATAGAAAGGTATTTAAAAATTTCTTTAAAAAAAGAAAAGGAAAAGAAAACTAAAGCAATTCCCTGAAGCAATGGTTACATTTATTTTTAACTTTTTTTTTTCCATTGTGGCGCTGATGAATAATATTTCATATCTGATTTGCTATTGAGAATAGATCTAGTTTTCTTTTACCTTTTCTATTGTCACTCCTACTTATGTTTTGTTAAGTTCAAATGTTCTTATGCATTAAGGTTCTAAAGGTCAGTTTTGATAGAACAGGAGTAAAATCCTACAAGCTTATTTTTCTGTAAATTAGCATTGATATAGAATAATCTTAGTAAGACAGTGGAATAAGCAAAGCAAGATTAACCTCACACAACTGTGTGAAGCTCTCTGGCTGCAATCAAAGGTTCGTTGATCCACTGTTTGTGGCCAGACAGTCATTGGCCAAGGACAATATTAAAAGACTCCAAAGTTGCAAACTCATGCAGGAACCCTAAACTGGGTTTTTCATCAAGGGCAGTTGACTCATACATAAGGTTATGGTAATGGACCTATGTATGAGCCCATAGAAGAGATGGGGAGCTGTAGAAACAAAAGCTAATACACATTTTCTAAACCCAATAGCAAACATAATAGAATGAACCATAACCACATATACATCTCTTGTTCTCCTTTCCCTCGTGTGACAATTTCTAACTAACTGCTTCCATAATAAGAACCTAACACCATGAACTATGAAAACCTCATAACAGCTTTGGAAGACATAATCATTAATAGAGAAGATTTTATGTTATATGAATAATGACATAATAAAATATGATGTGTTTTATATTGGTACATAGGAAGAGGTAATTTATTTTTCTTATGACGGGTCCCGATGGGTTTGGCTCCCCCACTAATAACAACGGTGGTGACTTTGTGGGAGTTCAGGTTCAGATTTGTAGAAATGTAACGGGTCCACTCGTCACTTCTGTCTATACTGTATGCATGTACATAGGTAAATAAATGAATAAAATGGCATATATACAGTACATATACAGTATATGTTCTGTTTTATTAATTTGTTTTGTTTACATTTATTTAGTTCTTGCCTAACATGATATTCCATTATTATTCTGATACCATGGGTAATTTAAGAATATAATTATTTTCTATTAAATTAAGTATGGAAATAATAGGAAATACAGCTTCATGGAAATCACTCACTTAATGATGTACACATAGCACATTCCTTATCTAGAAATGCACCAGCAACAATTTATTCCTCTTAATTGAAAACTATTTCAAATCATTGTTTTTGTGATTCTGTATATTAACAATTGCTTAATTAAAAACCATTCATCATTGTATTGCTCTTCAAAAAAAAAAAATACCGCACGGCTTCTGATGGAAACTAAAATTAGAAATTAAATATGTACTGTATTGTGCTTTGAAAATACAGGGTGTTGGGAAGGTTTTTTTTTAGCATTTTGACAAAGCTTTGAAAATCAAATTCAAAGCTGCACATTCACAGTTCATTTCCATAGGTACAGAAAACAGAAAATGTGTAAAAAAAAATATATACAGTAAAATATAGCTATAACTACATTTTTATTAGAACATGAGAAAGAGTACCCTTCATGAAAACTGATTTTATCAGTACGTCCTAAAACAAAGCATATAAAAGAGAATAACAACAGAAGATGGCAAATTACACCATAACATTATTAGCTCAACAAAAACGAGGTGTAGAAAGTGTGTGTGAAGATGTAAGTATACGTTCCTTCTTCCAATTAAAAGGGGAAGAGACAGCCAGGTGTTAAAACTTATATGCCCTTGATAAATAGATTATTAGCTATGACAGTTGACAATCCTTCCAGCGAATTCATAACACCAAACCATGAATTGCTTAAAAAATGCAAAAAAACAAACCTAAACAGAAAAAAAACCTAGAAATTAAATGTCCAAATTAGAATGGAAAATGCTCAGATTAAAATCATTCTGTATATTTTATTCAGGGAATTATAATAATTCTTTATTTATATAGTGCACACAGATTATGCAGTGCTGCACAGAGCTTGCCAAATCGGTCCCTGTCCCCACGGGGCTCACCATCTTATCAACCTTCCAGTATGTTTTGGAGTGTGGGAGGAAACCCACGCAAACACAGAGACAACATACAAACTTTTTGCAGATGTTTACCTAGATGGGACTCGAACCCAGGACCAGAGCGCTGCAAGGCTGTAGTTCTAACCACTAAGCCACAAAATATTTATCATATATTATGTTTGCTTGGAGCATAGTCAGTTGTGCTGTGAGGAGTATATAGTATTTAGGAGCACAGTGTTATTTATACAAGGGACACTATACTGAAACTGGGCACCCTGCAGTTATGTTATGTGCAGTTATGTGCAGGGTGCCCAATAGAAAGCAAATACACCTGAAGATGAATTTAGCAGCTATGAGTAATGGCTTTAAAATAATTTGTCATGACGTTCTATATCTGAAGGACCATAATCACGACCTTTAAGTTGACAATTTTACCTGTGTTTGATTGGAATCACTGATCTTCTAGTGTGTGTGAAAATTATATTTATCTGTTGCGATTCATAATGATAAAAAGTAACTTGTGCTGGAATGGGGAGACCCAAAAAATGTGTGTTTAAATACATATATGTAAGTATACACATATATACTTACTTCTTAAGGTCCTGTCTACAAAATGATTAATATCTTTTACTACAGATTCTGGGACCTTATTTTGATAAACCATGGAGAGTAAAAGCTTGCTAGATTGATAGGTAGACCCTGTACAAGAGGCTATGCTCACAACTGAAGTTATAAAAAGGACCTACCCTAGAAAGCAGTGTCACAGGGGTCACGGATGCTCCCGTATCGCGGGTTCACCTGTGCCCCTCCATGTTCCCAGACATGGTGCGCTGCTCACCTCTCCCCGCTCCTGATTCCCCTCCGCAGTATGTGCGCTCGTGTACCCATCTCCTAAGGCGCTTGTGTGACAGCTTCAGGAAATTTAAAGGGCCAGCGCACCATTAATTGGTGCTGGTCATTTCCCAGAAATCTATTTAAATCTTCCTCTCCCTGCACACCCTGTCAGATCTTCATGTCTTGTGCCTTAGAGAAAGCTTTGTCTGATGCTCTGTGTCATTGTGATTTTCCATTGTGACCTTGGTTCCTTTCCTGACTACGCTCCTTTGCTGCCAGCCTTGACCTGTTTCTACGTCCCCGACTCTGATTCCGTGCTGCCTGTCCCCAACTACGAGATTGCCGGCCGTTCCTATACCTCTCCCTTGGCTGGCACTGCGGACAAGTCACGCCTTCGGAGCAACCTGGTGGTACCACGCCTCAGCAAAACCATTGTGCTTTGCGGCAGGCTCTGGTGAAGACCGTGTGCCACTTACACTCCGGTCCCAGGTTGTTGGTATGTGTCATCATCTGTGGTGGTTCAGAGGATCCACTATCTCCGATCCTGACAAGGAGGAGGCTCAGTGCTCAGTTAGTCTTGAGGAACACAAAGAGGCAGTGTCAGCCTCTTACCACAGGAATCCCCAAGATACCAGGGACCAGTACACAAATAAGAATTGAGAAAGGAAAAAGATTTCACCACCACAACAAGGTGAGGGACCAAGTACACATTAGTCAGTTGCAATTTTCCTAGTAGAAGCTGGGTGAAAGCCTTGATATTGATACAAATAGGGCCTACAGCACATATGTGAGGATTATGAGTAGACAAAGAGCACACTGCCACTGGTAGAGCGGTGCAATGCACACCCTGTAGCTAGGTCTGTATTTGTGTTCATATACTTTCATGAATGAGACAACTTTGGTCTTGGGCCTTAAAGGAAATCTACCATTTGGTAGAATGTAGTTTAAAGCAAACATACCTTTATATTCCTGCTGTTATGCACAGTAGATTCAGGAACTAAATAAACAATGATGAAAATATTCTAATAAGGCTCCAGCCCTTCTGTGACCTTCACACAAGGCGCTCAACACTCTCCCATTAACCTAATTATCATGCCTCTGGTGTGCATGAGATTGCACTATCCGCTCTCCCATTCTCCTTCCCGGAAGCTGGTGACATCACAACACAAGCTCTCTGGAACTGTAGTGCATGCACACTAGTTGTTGCGCTACAGTCCCCCCCCCCCCCGAGAGCTCAGTAACATCACCAGTTCGCTGAAAGGGAGGTAGGAGGATGAGCATAAAATGGTTTTTCCGTGAAAACGCTATATTCCCTGCATAACAGAGATAAGTGTCTAAATCTACATAACAGCAGGAATATAAAGGTATATTAGGTTTCGTTTTAAAATTGTACATTTCCTGTAACCCCACACACCTATTTTCCATAAAAATGCTCAGGCATTTATTTATTAGATTCTGCAAGCTACAACTTTTTTTTTGTCCTGGTCACCACAGCTGTATGGGGTATATTTTTTTGGGGGTGGACGAATAATTTTAATAGCACAGTGCAATTGTCAGTTTTATCTGACGATTGCACTTTTATTAACCCTTTCTGTGGAGTATATTTAGAATAGAACTCAAATCTGGCTTTGTTTTTTTTCTAATAAGGAATTTCAGCCTTTATTATGGAACCTAAATATACTAACAATGTTTTTCTCTGGTTCAATAAGCAAACAGCATTACTAACTGTAACTGAAAGGACCTTCATAATAATTGTATAATTTGAAAAAAAGACCTGCAGTATTTATCTGTTCACACTTGGGGTTAATAAAGCTTTTTGATGTTGTATGTTTGATATAATTTTTTGTGTGTTTTCCCTACATTTTTTAAGCTCTTTGTTTTTTTATTGCTTTATTTTTTTTTATTTTTTTTTTTTTAAAGACTTGCATTTTACAATGACCCCAACATTCAGTATAAAGTATAAGTATAAAAACATTGCACAATATTTTCATATTATAACATCACATTACTTTTCTACTAATCATAAATAATGATTAGGGGGGACAGACGGAGCCCACTCCCTCTACACCTACAGTCCATGTTCAACAAGAGTGTCTAAGGAGTTAAACACTCGTAATTTGAGTTTTTAAAACAACCCAGCAGCAGCAGGACCTGATGTCCTGCAATCTTCTTTGTACGGCGTACCCAAAATGCTAATTTGCCTCAAATTTGCCAGTAGAAATGTGTTCTGGATGGCTTCAAAGGTTTTGCTGTAGGATTTGAAATTCTGATTCTGATTCTGATTATTATGCGCTTGTTTATTGAATAACCCAAATTAAAATACAAAGAAATAAAGAGAGGCATACTTGATAAATAGATAGATAGACAGATATATAGATAGACAGACAGATAAATAGATAGATTACAAGTAGATAAAATGTAGTCTGAAGAAAATACTGTGAACAAGCTGAAAACCACGAGTTTGATGCTAAATGACAAACTCATTTGTGTACAAAGCTTCCTCCAACAGAATCCCAATACTGAGCTCTTTTGTCTGTGTATAATCTGCAGTACTCACGTGTTTGTGTTTCCACATTAACAATGCAGCGTTTATTGTAAGTGAAGGTGTCCTGACCTGTCGCTTAGAAGCTTTCTGATTTGAATGAGCCATCTCAATTCTTTCAAATAAATAGAACACAAAATGGTAACATTCCGCCGCAGTAATTCCCCTGGAACAAGGCTGTATCTTTCACACTGAAAATGTCATTGTATTTCAGGGATTACAACTATTATAGAGTAAAAGATTTTTTCCTCTGACTTTGCTTGCATTGAATACCGTTCCTTATAATTTTCACACTGCTGACATTTCTTGAATAGCTCGCTGATGTCCAGTACTGTGGTTCTATAGTGCGGATCTTTATTCTTCTCTTTTTACCCGATATGAAATCATTATATTTAAAGAGTATCTGAGAGTCTTAACCATATTTTTGCAGTAAACATTTGTATTCACAAAAAAATAATATACTATATTACACATTTTCCTTAAAATTGTCCTTCATGCATTTGTGGCATAAAGTAGAGCTTCGAACTGAATGAATACATTGGCAATGGAATGCAACTACTTTGTCAATAGTGTATGTCCTTATTCCGAAAACCATCAATGAACAGTATATGGACTTACCACTTTGACAAGGGGAATCATAAAACCAATTGTAAGCCCAATCTATTCTATAATAACGGAATGACTAAAATAAGAGGGGGGGGGATTAATTATGCCTTCTCCACCAATGTTCTAGAAATGAAGGCACAATAATCTCCCCCTCCCTCCCAGTCTCCTGGCGTCTACAACCTACAGCGAAAAAGTCCACCAGATCAGACCTGGCCCTAGGTCCAAACTGACAGAGTTTATGCCCGGAGTATGGGCTCTGGACAACCAGCAAGGGGGAATTTTAAGACTGGAGTTTAAAAGCCAAGTCTTAATCAATTACCATCAATGAGTTTTAAGAAAAGTTGCACTAATATTTGTATGTTAAGAAGAATTAACTTTTGTATAAAGAAAATGAGACATGACAGATATTTAAAGATTGCAGTACAGAAACTTATATAAACATTTCCAATAATTAGGGGAAAGATCTGGACTGCACATCTACACATTTAAACATCTGTACATTATGTATTGATCTATTGGCACTAGGTAGATTTATGCTTACAAACTTGAGGTTCTTAGTTAGATTTTAAATTTAAAATCGCATTAAATTGCATATATAATAGACCCACTAACCTCTTTGTGGTGACCTTGTTTTAGAAGATCCCAATTTTAATGAATATGTTATCACATGATGTCTGCCACTGCCACAACACAGCACCAATAGGGAGCAAGACCTAGAAACTCACCAGTACCCGTACTACCGGTTAAGCACCCATGGCTTATGATCCATATGGTCTCAAAGGCTAAGGCCTCATGACCGTATATATATGTGCTGTGAGCTAACCGATGGCAGACACAGAGTTCTATTGGGCTTGTTCAAAGTGCGGCGAGGCCAATCGAACAAGCCACTCATTTTTCCTGCCTGGATTTGCCGCAGGGTCAGTCTCTGTCTATTAGTTGGTTGAGTAAATTCCTATCTGATAGCAGGTCTTAAAAACTCCACATTGTGGGCAGGTTACCTCCAGGTAGTAGATGTTTCAGGAAAAACAGAATACTATCCTATGCAACCTGTATTTACTCTTTTCCCTGTATCCACTTCCATTTCCTGTGTAATGTTAAAGGACATGTGATTCCAGCTTGACTTGTACGTACCCTATTTACTTCAGCATTGCCTGTACTTTATGTACTGATTTATCTATTGTACATATGTATTAATAATCTATAATAATAATAATAATCAGTGTAATAAAATTAAAAATAATGAAACCAATATAGTGAGAAATATAGTTAAACCATTTTTTAATGGTGCAGCCTGTTGCATCCTTTCAATGAAGTATGTAAGTATGTAAGACAATGTGGAGACACAACTTTGCACAACTTTAAAAAATAACATTTCCCTTTACAGTTTTAAATGCAAACTTCTAAAACGTAAAAAGCCCTAAAGCCACAGAATTATGACATGTGAATGATTGCACCAGCGTCAAAACTATGAAAAATTGCTGTAATACGTTTTTAATTGTTATGTTACCATTGTGAACAGATTATAATTTGATTATACAGCAAAGGGGAGTAATTGCCTGCATAGTCAGATAATATTATACAGAACTGTATGTGAAAATGTTATTCAGTTTAGTTCTTGTGAGATAATGATGCATATTATGCTAAATTATACTGTATGCATAGATATCTAGGTATTTACTATATATTATGCCTTAAGACACATGTCTAGGTATAGCAATTATATTTAATTTTTTGATTTTACTTCAACTGCAAATAGGAGAAAGTCATTGTAATTGTATATTTACTCATGACATGATTGCTGCTTAACAATTGGCATAAGGAACTACATGAGTTTAACCCATTCAGGATGAATCTATTTTTGACCTTCATGACCAATTCCTTTTTTTAACATTTATAATTGTCACTAGCCTTGTATGGATATATATGTGATATGGTTTATGTGCAAAACTTAGTCAATGACTTTCATCAATCCTTTTTGTAGGAGCATGGGTAAGAATAAACTTTGATAATTGAAGAATACACGTGTGCTCTACACAGAAGGAAAATTAACATAGAGACAATTGTATAAATTTACAGACACGAGAGAATCAGGAAAGAGGTACAGGATTGGGGTTCAGGGTTTAAACTAGATTCAAGCTCAGGTACAGGCTTAGGGAACATGATCAGGTTGGGGTTTCTTGATCAGACAAGATACAGTCTAAGGTACAGGTTCAGTTTTTCAGATAAGGTTGAGTTTTAAGATTCTGTAACAGATAGGATACACTCTGGATCAAGCAAGGTTCTCTATCATACAGGATCAAGGCTAAAGTACAGGTTTGGGCTTCTGGATCTGGCTGGGGTTCAATGTTCTGGTTCAGGCAGGTTCCAGGTTCAGTTACAGGTTTTGGGTCAGCAAAACATAAACAGACAGTAGAACTAAATATCACAGAATAATGTATAACCAGCCCTGAGTGAACAGATAACTGCATATTTATAGAATTACTGGATGCCACCCTTACAACTGACTGGATCAGTGGTCCATCAATCAACCCACAGCTAAAACTAAGGTCCAGAATGGACCATCCAGCTTTTCAAGGGACATATACTACAAGGTAGCAGTAAATCACAGCTTCTAACAAGGCAGCCCTTGGTATGGCTCACGACCGCTGAAGACAGTTCTGAGAGGAATCCTTAACCCCATCAAACCACAGAAACTACTCAGGTAGGGTATAAAATGTCTTTTCTAGAATTCCCACTTTTAGGTGAAAAGTCACCCATGAGACATTTTCCAAAGGCATATGAAAATGAACAGAAAAAAGTCTTATTTTGCCTTGAAAGAGTCAACTTTGGATGCTATATCACTTCAGATGACACTTTTGCTTCTATATTAATATTTCTCCCAAAATGCACCAGCAGACATGTATTTTGCTGTGGATATGTAATTGTAATTGACATCAATAAAGATGTGGACTTTTACCACAGAGCTGGGAAACTCCTTAATTATTCTATGAAAGTGTTATCTGGTGTCCTCTGGCTCTTGTCTATTATTATGTTGTACTCTTGTCTATTACACATTAAGACATGGCTATCGTATGTGTGTGTAGATCCCCTATATTATCTTGAAAAAATATATCACTTCATTATTTCAACATTAGTTAGTACAGATCACCCACGCTCCCAAACCTTGGTATTTTTTACTAATCTTAATGATTACCTTGGGATTATTTTCCCATAGTTACTATTTGTTTAAATTTATAAGCATTATGTGTATTGTCGTTTTTATGCAGTTGTTAATGGATATGCCAATCTCTATTAAAAGCAGTAGATTAAAATTTTTAGAGCGCTGTAGCAAGTAAATTTGGCCCTTGAGCTGATTGTAATGAGCCTTCTGATAAGGCATTGATTTCTTCTTAATGAGGTAAAAGGTTTATGTTTAGCACATTAAGATAAAGCTGTTAAATGCCAGAAAAATGCAAATAAAAATGGCAGAACATAATGAATGTTGACATTTTTAAACCCCTCAGCAGTAAAGTAAGCGTCATGGAATGGAAGATAATCTCACATTATATGTGACCTGTTATATTTTTGTAATATTTAAGTACACTGAAAACTACTCAAAGCGCATAAAGAAATGTTTAGAGTGTAAATACTCAACAGTAAAATTATAGCTTAAACAGACAGCATAAAGTGACAATTATCGATTCCACTTAGATCTAAAACAGAACTCCATGGTCATCCATGTATGGAAGGCCATGATCTTACAACAGACTGTGCACTGGCCAGATTTCATGGACCAAACACAGTGAAGAGGACAGTTGAACTTTAGGTAGTTTGTTGCTTCATGATGACTTACTGCATTGTTTTACAAACAGAAAATGGTGAAATGCCATCCCAAAATGTCATTATTGTTGCAAACAGGAACAGTAATAGAGCGTTATGTGATGTGGTACAGGCAACAGAAGCCTCTAATGACAATGGCCTCCTGCATTTTGGACATGGTTTCCATGGCTAGAACTGGCAGGATCCGCCAAGAACTGCCCAGGCTCGGGAATCTTTTCCACTCTCATCATCATGTGAATGGAGCTTAAACAATGACACATGGTCAAGAAACAACGGACCATCTGTTTCTGTGTATATCGTTTGCAGCCTCTGAAAAGCAAAGGTAGGTTAATATTGAAGATGGTTAGAAAACTAGTAAGCTTTCAGTGTCATCAGCATCAGTTATCAATGAGGCAACTGATGGATGTTCAGCATTTCCTCAATCCGTTACCTGGCACCGTTTGTAGTTGCTACCCTTTAAATGCTTACGTGTGCAAGACAATTTTACTGAGGATCATTGTTCTCTGTGACATTATCTGGAAGTTACCACCCGCAATTGGTGGCAGCACTGATCGCGGGTGTTACCGGTGAGGCGGAATCCACTTAATACTCATTACCGAAAGAAATCTCTTTACGCTAGAGGTGATGCAATTATTTGTAGTCAAATCTATCAGTGCAAGAATAGAAGTCAGCGTCAAAGCAGGAGCTTTCTTGTATGCCCTCATAAATAATAGAGCTATTGAGGCTGTCAAAGAATTAAAAATATACGGTAAGTGTTTTCTATTCCAAAGATCATCATAGCCCATGGGCATTCACTCACTGTAATGTCAGCAGAGGACTTCAGTCTCTAAAGATTCAAAGAAAGTCATAGTGTCTACTGCAAATGTTCCCTAGAAGAAATTTTATCATTTATCAGCGCCCTCTTTCGGAATGAGTGTGGTACGCCTGTGGGGGTTGGACTGAATTGTCTGGTATATTGCTGTATGGACTTCTGCAGAATGGTACCGAGGAATGGGGGGGACTGGGGTTTTCGGGAGAGGAGAGTGAGGGAGTGTTCATTGTCTTCAGTGTTGTAAATGGAAAATGTGATGGCAAAGTTTAATAAAAATTATCTGATTTATAAATAAAATATCAGTTACAATTAATAATATACAGTGCATCAATACATTATTAAAAACAGAAGATTTGGGTCACTTTCAATGACACATAGGCAATGCAATGTGGAACTAGTAATGTTTATAAAGGAAGGCTTAGAAATGTATCATAAACCACTTCATAGCATGAGAAAATGTGAGGAAAATGATCCCATAGGTACATTTACATACAACAATTTGGGCAATAAAATAGTTTCCTACCCTGCAGCGCTTGATATTTCTGATATACTCCATCTTTACTTTTTATCCATCGGTGATATACTGTATTCCAAAGTAATGTTATGGAAACCAAATTCTTCATTCATACAGAAATGGTGAGCCTGTCCAATGTTCTACATCTGTAAAAAAAAGCAAAATATCAGTTAGTAAAGAATAGCAAACATTTTTATTTTTTCAGCCAACTCATGAAGGTACTAAAAACCGCGATTATTTGGACTATTTTCTTGAAATCTTCTGGAGGCTCTGAGCTCTGGAAAGGTGCAAAGCACTGGAAAAGTATTTTGTAGCAGCATGAACTATGCTATGTATAAATATAATGGTCCAGATCTATTATTGTGGATGCGCCAGTTTTCTGTCTGATTTTGCACTCGAAAGAATGACTTTGGAGCTTGCACATGT
The DNA here is from genome assembly GCF_040894005.1 of Engystomops pustulosus. NCBI lineage: Eukaryota > Metazoa > Chordata > Amphibia > Anura > Leptodactylidae > Engystomops > Engystomops pustulosus. Next base: position 245,779,993 of record NC_092411.1, read on the forward strand.
ATTTATAGAGTGTCGGTGCCAGTTTGGTGTCGAGGCTGCAAAGACAGAAAAAATGTGCACCTAAAGGAGATGGTTAGTGCTTATTCAGAATTTGCAACATATTTAATACAGGGACTCCACAAAATTGTGTTGTACGCGGTATGTTATAGGTGCACCAAAAATAAAATGGTGCACACTTCCCAAGCAGATAATTGAAAACTGTGAGCCAATATTCAATTGTTTGTCGCATCCTTCAAATTCACGAGGCAAACTGACTCACTTTTGATATATCTGGGCCATTTTGTGTTATTTTCTCGCTGAAGCATCACATTTCACATACAGATTGCTGGAAAGTGTCAATTTAATTTAGAAAATAACACACAATCATACCTACAATACAGTATGTGCAGTATACCAGGACCTTTTTTATATCTTTTTTAATCCATTTTAGTAAAAAAAAAAAGATTCCTGGAGACTATCGGTACAACTGGAGTTTACCGATACATAGTTTATAAAAAGTGTTACAGAGAAGCATGGGGGAGGGAAGGAAAAGGGAAAAGTCTAACTACAGCAGCAAAAAACTTTTACAAGGCACTAACATGTTAGGATCTCAACATTTAGGCAAGTGGGGGAAGATGCCTTTTGTCACCAGAGATTGAAAGTGATTGGCTGAGACATTTTTGTTATAAGTGCTCGTCTGCCTTAGGACCCAGTAAGCTGCGAAGCAACAAATGGGGAAAAGGAGGATAAAAATTATTAGTCCTGTGTGGCAAAGAAGGAAACATGCTGGCGTTTGTTTTGTCAAATTTATTTCAACAGCAGACATTTTTTCTTAAGGATTTTATATGTAGATTTTTAATTAGTTTAAAAGTAGTGTGTTTTGCAGGCAATTGTGACAATACCGAAAGTCACTTTCGATATCAAATATGAAATTCAAGTCATATACTGTTGTATATTTTTCTCATGAATTATTAACCAGTTATATGAAGAAATAGATGTAACTTTTCAGTTTGTTTTTGATTTTGCTCACATTAGAACAAATAATAATACATTCATCACCCGCAGAGTAGCCAGAGGACATGTTGTTCTCACTTTTGCTGTCAATCAGAGGTGGGCAGAATTCTACTTAAAATACTGTAAGTTATATTACTAAAGTCATGTTGGTTTGTGAAAGAAATATTTGAATCTCGAATAGAATTTCACGTAGAAGTGTTTAAGTATTGATACAGATTCTTTACAAAATTACATGAAGATATGTTTTATTCATCTTTAGCTCTTCATTCTTATGCATTTGGCAATATTTACGAGGAAAGAGATAATGGGCAAATACCAAAGAATAAAAAAACTGCCATTTCTTCTCTCAAAAATTGACTTGACCTAGCGATGACATTTCATTATCAGTATGACATTTCGGCAGCAGTATATTTCTAAAAGGATCTAGTGAATGCTCAAATATTGTCTTTTTTCTATCTTATAGTAAAATCATGTTTAGCGTGCTACTGTACAATCTTTCCCAATTTCTATGAGGTATATGGGTTTGTTTCACTACAATAAAGATGTTAGATTTTAAAAGATTTCTACAGTTTGAAAACTTTTGAATAAAGGTTAAAATGTACTGAAATGAAAGAAACATGCTAAGAAGAGAGACGATGTACAAAGCTTATCTCTGCAAATCAAATACGTTGAGGCTATTTGTCATTAAAGAGGGTTGTCTGGCTTCAGAAAAAATTATAGGCATGACTCCTCGGGGTATAAAAATAAACATATACTCTCTCCAGTGCTCTTGTTATGCTGCAGCATTATCTGTTACGCCATGTCAATAGTGTGTATGCACGTTTCAACATGCAACTGCTACTGTAGCTAGCATGTATGTCGATGACACGTCAATGTAGTAAGGGGAAGTATCACAGGAGCAAGAAAGAATTTGGGTATAAGATTGTAGAATAAATCAGGGTACAATGCTACACCTTCTCACACAAGAGCTGCAAAATGGATCCAGCAATCATCCAACATATAGCGTTTCACAAGTCAGTCCAACTGGAGCTCACAAGCAGTTCATCGATCTTCTATCCAGCAATGTAAAACTTCTTTTGGTTGATGAGCAACTTCAACCAGAAATCACACTTAGGAATAAGAAACCATTCAAACACAAAACTGCTGCGTTTTTCCTCTTGTCCCAATCTCCTCCGTTAGCTATATAGAAAACAAATATACGGGCATAAAACATATGTACTCACATAAAACAAGATAAAATGTGCATATCAAAATCAATCCACTAGGACGCCAGTCATTGCCCGACCCAGGGTTTCGCCTCAGAAGAAGCTGAGAGAATGGTGTCTGATTTTTGGTTGAAGTAGGTTATTAACCAAAAAAAGTTTTATATTAACCAAAAGAATTTTTATATTTCTGGATAGAAGATAGATAAACTGCTTGTGAGCTTCGGTCAGACTGAGTTTGGGTATTAGATGTTTATTATTTTCATACCCTCTCAGAGTCTAGGATACATGAAGTTTAGCCTCTGTTATTAGCTAGTTTTATTTTGTTTAGCTCCAGTAGGGCAGAGCTATGATCTTTGACTATATCTAAGCCACCCACAAAGTGTCTCTGGTAGTCTATTTCTAACTCAAGCCTCATGATTGAAATGATTAACGGGATATTCAAATGAAGACAATATTCTTAAATGTACTCAGGATAACAAATTAACACATTCTCTAATTCAATGTTATTAACAAAAATATAGCATTTTACAGATATAGAAAATAAGTTCTGACCGGAGCTCCTGATTCTTTTGCTTCCGTGTGTCCTTCCTCCAATAGGTCACCCACAAAATAGAGTAGTTCACACTCCTCCAGCACAAATTCCTGAATCCTCCGATAAGAATGTACCATATTCAGACCAACACTTCTGCATTTTTCCTGTGATCTCCTCCGTATGCAACATATGTTGTGACAGAGTGCTGGAAGAGATTCAACCGCAGATAGCAGTTTAGCACTCAGTATTTATTTAGATTAAAAACATACTCACAAAAGAGCGATAAAAATGTGCATATAAAACTCCAATTGGGACGCCAGCTGCACGTTCTGGCCCGACCCTGGGTTTTGCCCTGCATGGCTTCTTCTGGAGCATTCTGGGGCGTCCCAATTGGAGTTTTATATGCACATTTTTATCGCTCTTTTGTGAGTATGTTTTTAATCTAAATAAATACTGAGTGCTAAACTGTACTACGCTATCTGCAGGTGAATCTCTTCCAGCGATCTGTCACAACATATGTTGCATACGGAGGAGGTCACAGGAAAAACGCAGGAGTGTTGGTCTGAATAGCGGTACATTCTTATTGGAGGATTAAGAAATTTGTGCTGGAGGAGTGTGAACTACTCTATTTTGTGAGTGACCTATTGGAGGAAGGACACACGGAAGCAAGAGAATCAGGAGTTCCGGAGTTTTCTATGTTTTACAATTTTGGTTTACTGGATCAACCCTTGACTGTTTGTAGCTCCACGAGATAGGTGTGGAGCACATGGTTGCTATTGCTGTATTTTTTGCATTTTACAGATATAATTCCAACCTGTCTCTATAAGTCCTGGTGTTTTGGTTGCCTCTAGACCAGACCCTGCCTCTTCTGAGTTTAGGGTGGGGCAGACATCTTGTTCTCCTGAGCTGCTCTCTCCCTCTAGCCCAGACCCTTGCATTCCAGGACTTCCTCATGGTGCTGTGAGGAGAGTAAAGCTATGACTAAGGACGGTTAACCCGCCCGAAACGCGTCAGCTGTTGTTGTTTCCCCACACAGTGGATGTTGCACTTTTATGCATAAATAAAGGACGTTAAATGCATTGCCTGGAGCCTGGCTGAGCCGTTATTTTCGTTCATTAGGAGAGTAAAGCTACAAACTAAAGGCAGATAATATCTTTTTACAGGATAAAGGGAGGGAGGTATATAGTGGTGCTGTGTATGTCATGGCTGTGATAGTAGAGCTAAGAATGTAATTGTGTGTAATATGAATCTCATGGATCTCATCATCTCTCTTCCCAAGTGTCAGATGCTAGTAGAGTGTTCAGAAGCTAAATAATAGTGTATATAAACCTGTACCCTGATAATCTAACCACACAGGACTGTCAGCATACAGAACTAGAGGAATCATGAAGTGTCTGGTAAGAGAGTCCCTGCCCACACTATGAAGTGATAGCATCTAAAACAGCAATAAACTGAGTAAAATTCTAAAGTAAGGTGTTAAAAATGATCTTTATTGTGTAAACATCACTAGGGATCCATCAGTGAGGTACGATGAACAACGAGTAATTCCTGCTTGTAAACTATATAAACTAATACTAATATGCTCAGGTGAGCCATGACTGCAAATATTGTACTATTTAACATATCAAATAACTTTATAAATATTTCATATTGTCTTTGAAAAATGAATCAAAGAAGATTGTTGAACTGAATGTTCATATTACATAGATGTAAGCATTGCAATGATTGCTGGAAACCTATGGCAAAAAATGACCCAACATTCTATATTGATCAGGTATACTTGGCGATTGGCAGGATCAGCAATAGTTGCAATGCAAATATTTGCCTGCCAAGGGTTTTTATACCATGTCACAAAAATGTAATGACATTATCACTCAATATTAGTAGAGCAAGCCCCCTGCCACACTGTTGAGATAATCAAAGGTATCGGCAACTTAAAGACCACAATTCTTTTGGTTATTTTATGACTGCTCAAATACTATTACAGTCACAGCACAGAGGTGACATGGTCAGGCACTGTACCCCTTTTCCTAAGTACTTCTGTAAGCCCAAAATTCCCGACAGAGAAATCATGAGTATATTCTCTACGTACATGCATATACAATAAAATCCTTTGGCAAATGTTCATTTTGTATATGCATTTATGTATATACATATATGTGTCCAAGCTTTCATGGTCCTTGTAAGTAACAACCCAAAGTCAAAAACCAATTCAGATGCACAAGTGGGAAGACCAGAATAAGGTGTCAACAAAATAGGGAATAAATTATCCCTGTAACTGTCCCTGTTAATCTTTTGTTGACACCTTATCCTGGTCTTCACATTTGTGCATCTGAATTGGTTTTTAAATTTGGGGTATTATTTTAACTATGCCTAATAAAAGTTAAATTGTGTTGTCTACTTACTACTTCAGTGAGCCTCTTTGATAGAATAATAATAATTCCTTTATTTATATAGCACCTACAGATTATGCAGCGCTACAGAGAGCTTACCAAATCGGTCCCTGTCCCCAATGGGGCTCACAACCTAATCAACCTACAAGTATGTTTTGGAGTGTGGGAGGAAACCAGAGAGAACATACAAACTCTTTGCAGGTGTTGACCCCGGGACTCGAACCCAGGTCCCCAGCACTGCAAGGGTGTAATGTGGGACTTACATTAGTAGTGCTCTGCAGTGATCCATAGTCCTTGTAAGTGAAGGATACTGCAGTATAAAGTAGTTCAGCGGCCCTGAAGAGGTTACACAAGTAAAATCAAGAAATGTGAGAAACTAAATACATTATGTAGATTATTCCTGTTATTAGCAAGTACAAAAGAAATCTAAATATAAACCCATGTGACTTGCAACTAAGAGAAAGGGATAAATACATGCAAAAAAGAATCTAAGAAGTGCACAGGTTTAAAGTATTGATAAAACAGATTGGCCAAAGCAGAAAACAATGGTTAAAAATTTATAGCGATAATAAAAAAAATTAATGAAACAAGAGGTAATTTGGCTATAGGTGACAATGAGAAGGCAGAGTGATTAAGAAAATGATCCTCATCTGTGTTCACAAAGGAACAGACTGTAGGGATGTTTTCTCATCCAGCCAATGACATCATAACTAATAACTTGTCCTGTATGAATGAAGCAGTGATCCATATACATTCACAATAGATTAATGTGGCTCGTGTTTCTGTCTCTGGATGGTTGACACCCTCACATTAACTTATTTCAGTAACAAAAAAATGTTAATATTGATATGTAGGATATAGAACATACAATTCAAGTTTTGATTCAATGGTTAAAATATGACTTCAAAGTTTAATAAGAAATAGTAGATTTGGTATAATTAGCTCAGCCAAGAACCTGTCTCAAACCTTCCAAGACTAGCTTGGTTACTCATCTCGTGGCAGCTGCTAAGACTAATGTTGTGAATCTAGAAATCAACATAAGCTCCTTCTTTTATTCGTTAGGTGATCAAGGTCAATGACATTTGTAGATTTGGGGAACTGTATATATGAATATGTAGGGAACATGGGTCTTATTTTAAATTCTGCCATCATTGACTCACTTACCCAAACTCCTTTCCTAAGCCTTTTCCCCCTCTCCTTTTTTATCTTGCTACTTCTTACTCCCCTTGTTATGAGAAGAGCTTTCTCTCAGGTCTTCACAGCAGACGTACCTACGGTTGGATATGTTCCCTTGCTCAATGGTTTTTGATGTCTGTCTGATTTCTTATTTGAAGTTTTTTTTACTTATGTATTTATATGATTACTTAATATTTATATGACCTTCATGTTTATACTTTGTAACCACCACACATAGTTGGGACCTGATGCTGCTCATTTGAATGTATTTATCTCTATTTAAAAACTTAAATAGATTAAAATTGTGACTATTACACTATAAAATGTTGGTTGTATGTGGCTATAATAATGTCATCAATTTCAGATTTAAGAGTTCCCATCTGTTATTGCTAAAACAAGCAGTAATGTTTGCCCTTAGTTATCTTTAATTTATTATTGTAATGTTACCAATAAATGGTGAGGGCATAGGCGTAACTAGGAGAGCACGGCACGGCATGAGATCTCTGCATGATGCCACCCTTCCCCTTAAAAATATATAAACATATTTGTAAAATCACACACATTTATATACTTATAAACACACATAAAGTTCTACACTCATACACTTGTATGCACATGCATATATATATATATATATATATATATATATATATATATATATACACACACACTCATACATACATTATATATAAACACATATAGTATGTACACATCCTTACATTTATATGCATGTACAGTATATACACATCATATACAGACATAGTGGGGGTCATTTACTAAGGGCCCGATTTACGTTTTCCCGACGTGTTACCCGAATATTTCCGATTTGCGCCGATTTCCCCTGCATTGCCCCGGGATTTTGGCGCACACGCTAGATCGGATTGTGGCGCATCGGCGCTGGCATGCACCCGACGGAAATCGGGGGGCGTGGCCGAACGAAAACCCGACGGATTCGGAAAAACCGCTGCATTTAAAAAAAATGTGTCGCGAAAATTGCACTTACCTTCATTCAGCCCGGCTCGGTGTATTCCAGTGCGTTCCGATGCTCTTCAGTGCAGCAGCACCACCTGGTGGATGGCAGAGGAACTACCTTAATGAATCGCGCCGCTGGTTCGCGAATGGACCGGGTAAATAAATCTGCCCCACTATATACACATCATATACACACATTGTGTATAGTACATATGCAATGTAAACACAGAGGGAGATTGATCATATGCAACAGCAATGTCCACCTTGTCATACCAGATATATCAAGAGACTTAGGCCTCTTGATGCATCCGGTGGGTGGCACGGGCAAAACTAGTTTGCATCCTGGCCCCCTCCATTTGCCAGAGCAACCCTCTACGGCCTCTCCATGCATTCAAGGCATGGAGCTGGTATATTCACCATTTTAATGTGATTTTGTCACTGCTTCTATGCCAGAAAGCTGGCATAGATGCAGTGATAAATCTTCCACATTTATTAAATATACATAATATACTTATACAATACAATACATATACAATACAATATATTCAAACCCTATATACACATACATTCAGTATAAACACACCATATACACAAATACTGCATATTCATACATGTAGCATAGGCAACATCTCCTGGGCCTAGTCTGTCAGCTCTTCAGTCTCCGAAATGTGGCAGTGTTTTGGCTAGTCTGTGTTGCGTCGCTGTGCGGCTGGGGCTTCTGTCATTTCACAAGGCTCCGGCAGAGCTGTGTCCAGATGGTATGGCAGGGAGCAGAATGGGCCTCGCTGCTGATATGTGAGCATTGGCCAGTGAGCACAGTGGAGATCTGGCGGGTCCTGTACCCTGGGGTGGAAGAGTGTCAGCTGTGGAAACTTAGGATGAACTTCCAGTGTACGGAGCGCCAAACCTGCACCTCCTCTGCACCTCCTCTACCGCTCCCTGTGGTTCTATGTGTGTAGCCAGAAGGGGATGATCATCAGACCTGAATCACTAGTCTCTGTGGCAGATCCCTGTAGTGCAATTGCGCCATTCATCATTACCTAAGATCAAACAATTATGAAAAAACTATGAGACTATGACAATGTCTTCATAGTGTAGCAGGTGACTTTTTATTTAGAAAATATGAATATGTTATTCTATATATTTATTTATATTTTATGGGTGTGTTTTAGACTTTTTATGCCCCCCATGAGGTCTTAAAAGACCCTTTGGGGGCAATTTCAATATTTTTTTCTTACAGGTACAGGTACAGTTTTTTCCCTGTTTTTTTCCCAGTTTTTTCCCTGGTTGCAACTGGACCACAGTTACAGAGGAAAATGAACCACTCTTTTGTAGGATCTCTTATCAGAGCTCTATGGGATCTGAGTACCATTATCATTTGAAAAAGAAATTCCAGGTTATCGCTCAAAATAAAAACAAAAGTGAATACAGATTTCCAGCTGAGTGAAGGTTTTAAGTTGAATTTTCCCCAGAATTTCACTTCAAGTGAAAGTGGGAACCCATCAATGAAGATCTGTAATGAAGTTAAAACACAGTTAAACAAAGAACACAAATTTCTCTCTGTGGCAACGTACAGTTCTAAATGATTTTTCACAGGTGTCTGCAAGCTGGGACACATCACTGTGTGGTGACCAACTAAATGAGTTCTGTATAGTTTCGCAGACCGCTATTGATTCATGTTGTCTCCAGAGTACATGCTCTTTATGTCAGAAAGGGACATTCGGCATCCATCAGCAGCACAGAATTATGGCAGTAATGAAAACAGGACAAATACTGAACACAATACAAATCTAGATCAAATTAAATAAACCAAGCTATATGTTACTGACAGGCATCTTATAAAAGAAGTAAGTAAAAGACATACTCCTAATAATAGCATGAAATAGTTGCCTATTTGTTTTCCATTCAAAAGTCACCAAGTGACACCGTGCAGATTAAGAAATGTAGCTCTCAACTCCAGAAATAAAACAGAAGCTCACGAGAATCAATCTTTAAAATAAGAGAAGCAGAGATATGAAAACAGGAGACCAATATATCAACAGGCGCATATTAGCCTACAGCAAGAGATGACAAAAATGATAGAGGGCTAGTCTTTAAAAATAGGAAGACTCAGCCCTTGTTGCCAAAGCTTTTTGAGAAATGCACATATGACATCTTTTTAGAATTGATAATGTGTACTCAGAGTAATGTGCCAATGTATTCGCCTCTGAAAGCTAATCTTATTCTGTAATTTAGTATTTTTACTAGAGTTAAAGATTTCTCCCCCTTTTATTCTAACCTTTTTGCCCCTGTATGTACAGGCCAGTGGGTATTACCATGTATTGATAATCAGAAAGTGCCTGGAATCCATCTGTCACCTGCTCAAAATAATATTCATATCTGCATCTGCACAGAGATCACAATAAACTTGGTGATGAGGAATCTGATTGGCATATACCACATAGGCTCTCCATGGGGGGGTAACTAAAAAACAGCTACTGTGGAGGATCGGAAAATGGAAATGACAGTGCAGACAGAAATGGTACAGTCTTTAACTGTCCATATGATGCTCTTCTGATGCATCATGGTAATTAACCCCTTAAATGAAACTGTAAATCTTCTTTTTATGGTTAGGCATTCTTCTCATTTATAGCTTCTCCTTATTGCCTTAAGTCCCTCCACCTCCATTACAAGACCAGCTTGTTTTTTACACTGGAAAAACTAATTTACTTCACTGGATATAGTCCCTTTTAGATATCTCTTTTAGATGTGGCTTTTATGAATGTTCTCTGTTCCGGTTTTGGAGGCAGGGAGCTGCAGTATACAGTCTGTATACCCCACCTCCTCACTGACATTGACACTGCTAACCCAGCGCCAACCCAGAAATGTGACACTCTGAAGACAATTCCTGAAGGCAGGTTGACGTTGATTTATCTTCATATATCCAGGTCTCCCTCAGTTCCCCACCTTTCGGTTAATAATGTAGCGGTGCTGAGTCACAGCCACTGTCTGTGCCTCTCACTCTGTGTTCCAGCAAGGGATTGTGTACAACTTCTCTGAAGGTGAAATAAAGGGAGCTGTATATATCTGTAGTAAAATATTGCCAGATGATCCCTATCAACTAGTTCGATAAGGCAGCATTTCAGTAGCAGTAAGACCTGTCAATAAGGAACAAAGAGGCAGGACAGCTCTGTATATGCAGGGCCCTATTACTATCATACAATTCACATGAGGTGAGTTGCACATAAGTTTACAAAGTGATCTTTCATAAACATTACATCCATGGAAAGGAACCATTTAAGGATAAGGGCAATGCTTTTTAATCATAGTTTTTAAGGAATTATTTATTTTGGCTGCATTCATTTCCATGATAGGTTCTCATTAAATACAATTGATCTGGTATTAATGTGGTATTTCTAATGACAATTTCCCTTCTACTATATAAGGGCTTTAGAACACTGATGATTTTCTATGTGGCTGGGAATAATCTGATTTGCCTACATCGTAGGAGGTAAATATACTGCCTATTTATATTAACTGTTATATGTATTAGATAACACAGTTCGCATCCATTTGTAAAGCGTAGAAAATACATTTATGACTTGAGGATGAAGTTTGCTATAAATCTGGATAAGTATTCAATTCATACCAGGTCATTAAATATCTTTCACTTTTCATTTTTTGCTGTTTGCAGGAGTTCCACACCTAGTCTTTTACATCTACAACATATCTTTCCGACATTTCTTTGGCATGCGGCTGAAAATCATAAACAATAAATATATGTTACCAGGAATATATTCAGTTGATCTCTGGCTCGACTCTATACAGCTAATAAATGAACCCATTTGCTCCTTGTTTTGAAGCTATGGCATATTTGAGATTTATTGTAGGTGATAAATTAGAACTGGAACCCCATGCATTTTCTGGATAGAATAGTGGCTTCATACTGTGCAATAACATTCAAAGTCCTTTTTGATGTTGCAATGATTTGTAAATATTAAAAATGCAACATGTAATACGTTTGAGTTTTAGATAAAAATAATAATTATGGTCATGATTATTTTTTATTTTGTTTGACCATAGGCAAATTATAAGATTGTAATATTATCATCTACTGTATGTGCCAGAATGCCAGAATTACACAGAATGCAATGTTCACTTATATATAATATAAGAGAGTTGTACATTTATAATTGGAAACTATAATGGTAAATTGATTGCATTTCATGAAGAGTAAGGTAGGTGATGATGTTGTTAAAAGTGTTGCAGTAGTTGAGAGTTATTTTCCTGCAGGATTGTATTTGATTATAATGAAGATGATACATATAGATCAATAATATTAGTACAACAATATTAAACATATGTAAAGGAAAATAAATGTCATAATGCTTAAAGGGAACCTGTCACCAGATTTTACCCCATTAAACTACTGTCCCCTTCAGATAGGTTATGAAATGTGCTTTCAAGAATTTGCTCTTTATGTGAAATTTTTCCAATTAACTGTAACAAATCTCCTCCTAAGTCATGTGAAATTGGACTGAGAAGAGTTAAATTTTCCTGAGATGAGCCAAGACTAGAGGCTCCAGGGGGACTTTCATGATAGAAATGTGTTTTTTGGTGTTGTATAAAAGATAAGAAATCTACAGAACCAGAGGCAGTTAAAGACACAGTCTGAAGAGCTGCCTAAAAATCCAGGTCACTCCTTTTTTATCAAATTTATCTGTATGTGTGCAATTCTGTAGCACAGAGAACCAAAGGTTAATGTGATCGGAAAGAAGAGATGCTTATCTTTAGTATGACACCAAAAGCATGTATCTATGTACTAAAGATAAAACCAAAGATCGGGGCATCTGAAGTGACACATCTCAGACAAAATATGCCTTATCTCTTTCACATGATTTTGTAGGCAACTCCTAAAAGTGAAGTTTCATACAAAAAAAATCATCTAATGTGGCAAAAAATAAGCCCCTGTAGGTCCACATTAAAAAAAGAAAAAAATTATAGTCTGTACAATTTGACAATGCAAATCTGCTCTGAATGGCACTGCAGCCGTGTGCCCATACAGCAGTTTACCACCACATTTGGGGTATCAGAAGAAATTGAGTATTAAACTTTGTGGTGCCTTTTTTAATTTAATCCATTGCGAATGTTTAATTTTTCACCCAAAATGAATGTATTGTCCAAAAATATTACAATTTGTAAACAACACCTCCATTTTGTTTTAGCCCCTACACCTGGAGGATTAAATAACTTTTTAAAAGTGATTTTCCAAATGTACAGGGGTGTAGTATCCATAATGGGGTAATTTATAAGTCTTTCTATTATTTGGGCCTCTCTCAGTCAATTGAAAGCTGAGTAGGTCCCTATAAATTTTCCAAATTATGAAAAATGGCACCCAAATTCTAAGCCTCATAACATTCTCGTAAAATCAGTGTAATCTTAAAAAAACATGTCAACATAAAGAAGACATTTGTAAAATGTAAGTTATGAATGAATATGGTTTCTATGACTACATCGTAGTACATCGTATGGTTGTACGCTGTACATGTCTGAGGAAGGGGGCGTGTCTCTCCGAAACGTCACTCCATGTGGCTCACACAACTTGATCTAACGGCCCGAGGAGTGTGGGTCTCTGCCTCAGGTCAGAAGATATGTGAGTGCATTTAAATTATGGACTGTGCTGGATTCAGCAAGAAATATATATTTTTTGTGGCTACACTCACTATGAAAATTGCAAGCTATTATATGTGATATGAAATTACTGCGAACACCGAGAAGATGTATCTATATTGAAGTATATTAAAGTAGAATTTGAATTTTTTTTTAAAAAGTACTTTTCTATGGTCGGTTTTGTTGGACATAGTTCATTGATGCTATGACTATATGCTTCAAAAGTAGAGAATTTAGAACTTTGAAATAAAGAAGTTTTTTTAATAACTTAACGCAAATTTTTAAGCTAATTTGAAGTACAATATGTCAGGAGAAAACAATCTCAAAAAGTTTAAGTGTTTCAAAGCTATAACCATTTACAGTGACACAGGGCAGATTTGAAAAATGGGGACGTGCCCTAGAGTCCGGAAGGGGTTAAAATGTTGAATTAGGATTAAAAATAATGAAAACACCTGCACGTTGTCAACCACAAATGAAGTATTCCCAGAAGTGAAAATACAGAAAAAAAACTTACAAAATTCTTTACAAAATTTGTTGTAATGTAGCTTTTGAGTACTTCTTCAGGCTTGTTGTAAAAGCATAACAAGTTACTCAATTTGTGGTTCATTCACTTTTGAAATAAGACTGAGATGTTCTCTGTTTAATTATTTGTGTGAGTCCCTTCTCCTCCTGCTATTTGGGCAGATTATATAATGCATTTGACTGTGGAGTGAAATAATACTCTGTTTCCCCTAAAATAGGACATCCCCCGAAAAATAAGATCTTCGTAGTACAATTTTGTTCAAGCTTAGAAATATAAGGCCTCCCATAAAAATAAGACCTAGCGGCAGTCATTGCTACAGCTCCCCCCAGCCGATACATTAGTATAAGTAGATCATTTAGATACTGCTTGGGGTCGTGACATGGGTGTAGAATTCATGTGATAAAATCGCTGCAAAAGCAGCCAGAACAAGAAGGGGTCATTTACAGAAAGTGCTATTGCGAAATATGAAAGATTGGGGCAAGTGATTCCAATAGAAATTCTGCATGAAATTCAGAGTTTGGAGAGTTTTAAGGATGTTAGAAAAGTAGATTTTTTTGTTCAACAGTAAATTTGAATTCTTGTTCATTGGAAAATAAGATATCCCCTGAAAATAGGACCTAGTGCATCTTAAGGAGCAAAAATTAATATAAGACACTGGGGCTTATTTACTTAGGGTCCGCAGCCGCACTTTAGTTATTCCGATATTCCGACATTTTCAGGGATTGCACAGCTGTGACAGGTATTTATCAGGGGATTGTGTCACACGGGATCGGATTTTGGTGTGGCGGTGCCAGCTTTCATGCGACGGAGATTGGGGGGGGGGGTGGCGTCAGATGGTCCGACTTATTTGGACTGAGCGCGGGATTTACCATTCACATTGTGTCGCAATCCAATGCACTTACAAACACCAGAAAGAAGAAGGTGAACTCCAGCGGACCTGAGCGGGGAAAGTGACACATACATGAATCGCGGCACAGTGCATTCTCGTCGGACAATGCACTTTCGGTGAACTCCTCCAGACAGGTAAGTAAATGTGCCCCAATGTCTTTTTTTTAAGGGAAACATTATTATCTAGCCACCACTTTAATCATAATCAGGTCAGGATATGCACAGCCCTCTGATTTTCATTGCTCAGGCACTTAGCTAAGAGCACAGAAAGAGACAAGATTCCTACCATATGTCACTACTGTACTGCTTTGGCCTTTATTTCCATTATCAAGCCTGTCACACAATGAACATACCATGCTGTAGGGCCTGCTACACAGATTAAGATGCCAACCCCTCATCCTCATACACTGTAAGCTCTTGCGAGCAGGGCCCACACTCCTATTGTTCTATATGAATGTTTGTTCTCTGTAATGTAATATTATATTTGTATATGTCCCCTATGATTTGTAAAGCGCTACGGAATTTAATGGTGCTATATAAATAAAGATTATTATTATTATAAGGAACGCTTTGAATTTTCTTCCTTAACGCAATGTTTCAGATATAAGTCCTAGTAGCTGACCATTGTTATTCTCATTTGCTATGCAAATCTCCCCCAACAGTGTCAAATGAGCACCAGACAGTGTCAGTGAAGCTGCTGTGTATGAGATCAATATGCTAATCCATTACACTGTTTGCTGCTGCTGCATGCTCCTGTCATGCATCACTTGCCACACAAAACCCAGCTGACAGGAGTCGGGAGTATGTGCTGAAGAAGAGCAAGAGATAGACACCAGCTATAGTCAGTGGGGATTTCATACTAAGGATCCCTAAAGATCCGCTAATTGTGGTTTCTTCAAGAAACAGAACAAACCTAGAGATTAGATCATATGTAGTAGCTAAGCTATGTTTCTGCAGCTCATCTCCCATTAATGTACAGTAGATCCCAGCTCCATTCTCTGTGTTCATTCTGTACCATATCATCAGGTATACAACAAATATTTTCTTTTTATTTATATTAATGACGGAATTGTTACAAGACAATATTATTCCTTGATGCAACTTTTCTTGGCCGCATCTGTTGTTTTAATGATAGCTTGGTGTCATGCTGTTTCTCAATATGTCTGAATTCTGGTAAGTCATTAGAATTTTAAAGGCCGCTTTTATATCTTAAGAACTAAAAAAGGCAAGCCCCCTAGTTCAGACCTTGGGTATCTTTCATTGGTGAAGAGTTCAGTTTTTATGATTGAAGTTGACTGACAGGTCCTTATTGCAAAAGCGCCAGATGAGGTCATTTTATAAACTTCAAAGCGTGTCATGTCATGAAATTCAAATGACAATAAACATGCAATTTTTCATGTGTCACCAAAGAAGAGATTTCCTAATTTGCCTTTTTAATTGCATCCACAAAAAAAACTAAATATCACATGATTTATTTTTCCCTGATAACATTTATTGTTTGATCTCACAGCTTTCCTGAAATCGGAAATACTTTTTTTGTGCACTCTCCTTTTTTTCAACATGAAAAAAAAATTCCCTTAACTAGAGAATTGAAGGAAATATAATAACTTTGGAGCAGCTGTTTGATAATGACTGTTTGTTGCATAGGAGAAGAGGAGTCTGTTGGAAACTCTGTGTGAAGTCAAAAATATCATGGGATTCATTATGTTATAGAGTACATTACCATGAATTAATCATGACATAAGAAGACATAAGAATACACTGGCAACAAAGAAGCTGGAAATTGACCAGTACTGAGAATTGAGGGTCTACAAACTGAATCCTGGGCTCAGCCACTATTAATACACAGTTGTTAACTCTTTAAATGCAGTCGACAAAGCCATTGGAGAGAAACAATCCCAGGAAAACAAGGCGCACAAGCCCCAGCAGCTTTGCCAGTGGCATTTTAAGTGCAGCACCCTTAAAGGCCACTGCCAAAGTGTTAACCCCTTAAATGCCATCAGTAAAGCCACTGGCAGCATTTAAATGCATCTAAATGCCAGTGGCATGCCTCCTATCCCTGGGAGGCTAAGGGAGGCCTCAGTGGCTTCCGTCGCTTCCTGCCATCATATAGGTATTACACAGTGACATAGCAACTTCCTGAAGCTTGATCCCTCTTATGGATAGCCAGGACTAAGATTCTAAGAGCTCGTTGGACATGCGGCCATATAAGAGCTGGCCTCCTACTAGATACCTAGTACAGCTCTGTATAACCATAGTTAGGAAGGTAATAAAGGGAAGATATTGTTAAGGCTTCTTACTATGAGCGAGTGGGCTGTGTGTTTATACTGTCACTGTAACACCTCTGATGAACTGGTTACTAGGGAAACCGTTTACGTCATGTGTATACAAACACAGACGCAGCGGACATTTCAGACCTCGATCGTGGCGGGTTGAAAAGGTACTGTTTATTGAGATAACTGAAAGTTAAATACACATGAGCTACTTGCACCATATAGTGTGCATACGATGGTCAATGGCACAGCGGAGAGCAATATGGCTCTCAAGAACAACATAATTGTGACAGGACATTTTTAAAGGGGAAGGGTAACCAGTAGACCCCTATACATAAAGGGGAAGCTGAAACCCATGTGGGCAACCTATATTTACCCATGGCCCATTACAGGCTCGTCAGGGATACACAAACTTAGTGCCACTATTCTCCATAAGTGACCTGTATATAGCAGTAAAAAGAAGTCCATTCCCATGGCACATAATATGACCACCAATTAATGTACCTCATATTTAATTTATTTAAGTATAAAGTATAACACAATCAAAAGATTGGAGATAAAAATAAAAATAAGAATTGTGACGGCACGGATGGAAAAAACAAAATGATATACAGCATAATGTGGAGGGAGATTGTGAGAGTGTATCCGATTCAACTTCATTATATTCATATGATCTTTAAGACTGCAATGAAGGGTACAAAGTTAACTCTTTGAAGTCCATTTTTATAAAGGTCTTTGATAAAATTCCTTTGGATTCCATTCTGTAACCACGGAGAACCTCATGGAGACTTTGCAGGTGCTGCATGACTCTTCGTTGGTGCTCATCTTCGTTGGTGCAGTACACCATAGACAGGACACCGTATGACGTGGCATCTGGGCACACGGGACATGAGTTCTCTTCTCTGCCATAGACGATGATAGGTTCAAAAAGATGGCGCCCTGCCACTGGCCTCGCAGGGTGCCGCCATCTTGGTACACCTCAGATATCCACTCTGACACTGGCGAGGGAAGATGAGGATGGACTGTATATAGTTATAGGGGAACTGAATGTAGTTATTATAGGGAAGCTGTATATAGTGATTACTGGGGGCTGTATATAGTTAATGCTGTGGATTATATATAAGTAATGTTGCAGGGCTATATATAGTTATTGCTGGGGGGCTGTATACACTGATTGCTTGGGGGCTGTATATAGTGATTGCTGGAGAGGCTGTATATAGTGATTACTAGGGGGGCTATATATAGTGATTGCTGGGGAGCTGTATATAGTGATTACTGGGGGCTGTATATAGTGATTGCTGGGGGAGCTGTATACAGTGTGATTGCTGGGGGAGCTGTATACATTGATTACTGGGAGCTGTATATAGTGATTGTTGGGAAGCTGTGTATAGTGATTGCTGGGGAGGCTGTATATAATTATTACTAGGAACAGCATAAAGTGGTTGCTGGGGAAGCTGTATAAAGTGGTTACTGGGAACTGTATATAGTGGTTGCTGGGGCTGTATATAGTTATTGCCTGTGGGCTGTAGAAATAGTGATTGCTGGGGATTACAGTGATTACTGAGAGCTGTATACAGTGATTACTGGGAGCAGTATGTAGTGGTTGCTGGGGAAGCTGTATATAGTGACTACTGGGAGCTATATATAGTGGTTGCTGGGGGAGCTGTATATAGTGGTTGCTGGGGGAACTGTATACAGTGATTACTGGGAGCTTTATATAATGGTTTCTGGGGGAGCTGTATAAAGTGATTACTAGGAGCTGCATATAGTGATTACTGGCAGAGCTGTATAAAGTGATTACTGACGGAGCCGTATATAGTGATTGCTGGGGAAGCTGTATATAGTGGTAACTGGGAGCTGAATACAGTGTTTGCTGAAGGAGCTGTATACAGTGATTACAGGGAGCTGTATGTAGTGGTTGCTGGGGGTGCTGTATATAGTGATTACTGGGAGCTGTATATAGTAATTACTGGGAGCTGTATGTAGTTATTACTGGGGGAGCTGTATATAGTGATTACTTGGAGCTGTATACAGTGTTTTCTGGGGAGCTGTATATAGTAATTACTGGGAGCAGTATATTGTGTTTTCTGGGAAAGCTGTACATAGTGGTTGCTGGGGAAGCTGTATATAGTGATCACTGGGAGCTGTATATAGTGGTTGCTGGGGGGATTACCTAGTGATAACTGGTAGCTGTATATATGTGGCTTGTGGGGGAGCTGTATCAAATTATTGCTGAGGAGCAGTATATAGTGGTTGCTGGGGGAGCTGTATATAGTGATTGCTTCGGGCTCTATATAGTGATTGCTGAAGCGTTGTATATAGTGTATACTGGGCACTGTATATAGTGATTACTGGCGGAGCTGTATAAAGTGATTGCTGGGGAGCAGTATATAGCTGTTCCCTGTTTGGACTACAATCAAAGGGGCCCACACCATATTTTCCCCCCAGGGGCCCCCACCAACCTAAATCCGGCCCTGCATACTGGTATCTAAATTAATTTAAAAGGTTAACAACCATGATTAGTGCTGGGTGCCACTTGAGTTCTGGTACCCAAACTGAACCTTTTTCATGGTTCAGCCAAACCTGTCAAACCTGAGCCGAATTGGCAGTGGCATAACTTAAGGAAGTGCTGAGGGTACAGTCACAACTGGGCTAAATAGGTTTAGGGGGCCCAAAAGGTGTCATTTTTTCAATATAGGAGGACAAGTACTATAAACCATACATTATAATTGGGGGCCTGACACTGATTTGGCACTGGGGCTCATCATCTTTAAACTTGTCACAAGAATTGGAAGGTAATAATGATTTTTTTTTTCATTTTGGAATTTTTTTTGCACCAAAAAAACCCAAAAAACAAAGAAAAGTGTTTTTAGAACAAGGGAGGTCTTTCTGTTTATGTATTTCTGTTTTTTCCTGAATTGTCGCAGACATACCTTTTTATCTTTCCATTTACAGAGCTGTATGAGGTATTGTTATCTGCGGGAGAAATAGTATTTCCTAGCGGCATCATTTAATATTTCATGCAATGTACTAGGAAAAAGGAAAAAATCAACATGCAGTGAAAAAAACACTGTTGCAGCATTTTCTGGAGGGCTTTGATTTTACAGCTTTCACTTTTCAATCAGATGACACATCCCCAGTGGAAAAAATTAGAGGGAACACTCAAGATACAAAGTTTTGGGCTCCCTGGCCCCAATTTTTCCACAGAAACCTTTGTAAAGGCTTTTTGACAGATGGAAATACATGAAAAGTCACTTCATATTCCTTGGGTCATGTGAGTTCGGAACTCACCTTGATCTACTCTTTATGTCCCACCCCATCACAAACCAACTAGGAGAAGATTTGCTGTTCTACAAATGTCTACATCATAAATATATATATATATATATATATATATATATATATAACCCTATGTACCTGCTCCAATGTATGAAGTTCTCAGTAGTTTTTATGCCTGCGTCTATGTCAGGGCACATAAGCTACCATATATAGTCAAATATAAGCTCAATTTTGTGCTGAAAAAGCCCCACTTGGCTTATACTCGAATATATAAAAATAATAAAGTTAGTACTCACCCTCCGGCGCTGTCCCTCGGCATTCTCTTCTCTCCACTGCATCTATTCAGGTTTTCATGTGGGTCCACAAATGCACTACTATGAGATATTCCGGCACAGAAATGGCAGTGTCACTATCTCCTGGCCTCGTAGTATCTGTGTCAGCAGATCATATAGACAAACATCTGCCGGTTCCCCCAAAGAGGTTCTGCTGGAAGAAGAGGATGACGAGAGCCAGGGCCAGAGGATGAATACTATTTTATTTTTTTAAAGGAGCACTTTGTTGGACATGATATTTATGGGGGCACTCTGCTGGGCATGATATTTATGGGGCACTCTGCTGGGCATGATATTCATGGGAGCACTCTGCTGGGCATGATATTAATGGGCACACTCTGCTGGACATGATATTTGGGGGGCACTCTGCTGGGCATGATATTTGGGGGAGGGGCACTCTGCTGGACATGATATTTATGGGGGCACTCTGCTGGACATGATATTTATGGGGGCACTCTGCTGGACATGATGTCTATGGGTTATTTAGGGGGGCACTATGTCTATGTCTATGGGTTATTTAGGGGGGCACTCTGCTGTACATTATATCTATGCCATGTCTATGGGTTATTTAGGGGGGCACTCTGCTGTACATTATATTTATGGGGGCACTCTGCTGGGCAAGATATTTACTGGGGCACTCTTCTGCGCATTATATTCACGGGGGCACTCTGCTGGACATGATATTAATGGGGGCACTCTGCTGGACATTTTATTAATGGGGGCACTCTGCTGGACATTTTGTTAATGGGGGCACTCTGCTGGACATTTTATTAATAGGAGTGGCTGCTGTAGACATATTATTCATGAGGTGAGACTACTGGACATTTTATTAGAGAGTATTGGCTGCAAAACGATTGGCTATAAGGATGGGCTATAAAGATAGGCTATAAAGTCTGTCAGGAAACAACGGTCATGAAAATGATAACATGAGCCTTTGGAGGGCTTAGACATTATGTGCTCATGGCAAAGATCATTACGTCAGGTGAGAAGAATTGAACTACTACGCAAGTACCCGAATGGGCTGGTAATTCTCCAAATCTTCATTAAAATCCATAGCAAAAGACAACAAAATATTTTAATAATTAATTCAAAATGGAGACAGTGATGGAGAAAAACAACTTTCTCCCTTGGTCCTCTTCAGTCTAGAGCAGCTGATGCATCACACTGCTCAGTCCTGACTCCTATAAGTAGAGGCAGTATTACTGTGCAATGCAGCCACCTACTGGTCCCAATTGTCATATCTCTTCTGAAACAGGATGAATTATTACCTTCTCCGGGTCCCTCTGCAGCTGCACTAGCTATATGGGTGCTCTAGCTAAGAACTTACAAGTCCTTGTTGTCTGCCATTCTTTGTAGCTAGAACCCCAATATGTGCAAAAGCAAACAGATGTGCTGCCTTAAAGAGTTCTGTACATGTTTTATTATTACTATTAAAGATAAATATATCTTTGTGATTAATGCCCATATATTATGTCCATATAAATGTACAGTAAAGTGATCTGAATTTTTATATGTGTGTGTCTTGTGTTTTAATTATTATACTTAGTTGGGTATTCGAGGAATAAGCATAATTCTTATTCAAATGGGTCATTAAAAAATATGCTATGCATTTAGTTGCTGTTGGTGTTAAATTTTGCTCCTCTTAGCAGAAAAATGCTATGGACATACACTATAACAGTGATGGCGACCTTTTAGAGACCAAGAGCCAAAACTGCAAACCAAAGTCCATGTAATCATTGCAGAGTGCCAACAGAGCTATTTAGCCTAAAATCACCGACAATCCACCTCTATAAGGGACATATAATAAAGTAGTATCATGATCATTACCAGTACAACAAGATAAATACCACCATACTGATAATAAATAGACCAATATCACCAATAATATCACTAAGCAGGAGCAAATACAGTGAGGAACACTACCCCCATACAACGAGGGACACTACCGCCATACAGTGAGGAACACTACCGCCATACAGTGAGGAACACTACCCCCATACAGCGAGGAACACTACCCCCATACAGCGAGGAACACTACCCCCATACAGTGAGGAACACTACCCCCATACAGTGAGGAACACTACCGCCATACAGTGAGGAACATTACCCCCATACAGCGAGGAACACTACCCCCATACAGTGAGGAACACTACCCCCATACAGTGAGGAACACTACCCCCATACAGTGAGGAACACTACCGCCATACAGTGAGGAACACTACCCCCATACAACGAGGGACACTACCCCCATACAGTGAGGAACACTACCCCCATACAGTGAGGAACACTACCCCTATACAGTGAGGAACCCTACCGCCATACAGTGAGGAACACTACCCCTATACAGCAAGGAACACTATCGCCATACAGCGAGGAACACTACCCCCATACAACGAGGGACACTACCCCCATACAGCGAGGAACACTACCCCCATACAGCGAGGAACACTACCCCCATACAGCGAGGAACACTACCACCATACAGCGAGGAACACTACCCCCATACAACGAGGGACACTACCCCCATACAGCAAGGAACACTACCCCCATACAGCGAGGAACACTACCCCCATACAACAAGGGACACTACCACCATACAGCGAGGAACACTACCCCCATACAACGAGGGACACTACCACCATACAACAAGGGACACTACCACCATACAGCGAGGAACATTACCGCCATACAACAAGGGACACTACCACCATACAGCGAGGAACATTACCGCCATAAAATGAGGGACACTACCGCCATACAGTGAGGAACACTACCCCCATACAGTGAGGAACACTACCCCCATACAGTGAGGAGCACTACCCCCATCCAGTGAGGGGCACTACCCCCATACAGTGAGGAGCACTACCCCCAAACAGTGAGGAGCACTACCCCCATCCAGTGAGGAGCACTATCCCCATCCAGTGAGGAGCACTACCCCCATCTAGTGACCAAATGGCAGGGGCAATATGAAGCATTGTTGAATTCAATTCGGAGGGGGTTTGTAGGGCAAAGAGTGTGTTGTGGGGTGGAGGGTGGGAGCACTGCATAGCAAAGTTACAGCGAACCAGGCAGGTGAATTTTCAATCAAATCACCACATATGTTACATGTTTGAGGCCATATATATCTACCTCCCTTGGTCCGGAGCTCTGGGCACCTGTGCCCGGCTGTCAGTGAGTGCAGTGTAGTGCACCCTGGCATCACTAGTAGCATGGCACAGCAACAAGGGATCCAGCCAGGGGCAGTAGATATGTGACCATGGGAAGCTGTCATACAGGGCAGTTTGGGACACTAAACAATAAGCACCTATAGTTGTTTAGTGTCCCAAAGCTGCCTGCCTTCTGCCTGTGTAACGCACACAGAGCAGCTCCAGCTTCCATGTACTCACCGGGCGTTGTGTAAGCTCCGGATGTTCTGCCCTCATTCTCACAGAGTTCCCGGCTGCAGGAAAGGAGTGGGAGGCAGTGGAGGGGCGGGCACTGACCTGCTCTGTGTCTAAGGCAGCACTAGTTAGCACAGAGCAGGTCAGATGCAGACTACAGTATGAGAGATCACTGAAGCTCTCGGCGAGCGGCAGATTTTCCTGCATTGCCTGAGCTTCAGTGATTAACAGGGAAATGAAACAGCAAGATGGTACGCGTGCCCACAGAGAGGGCTGTGTGTGCCCTCTCTGGCACGCGTGTCATAGGTTCGCCACCATTGCACTATATTGAAGAATTAAAATACTACTGGTTCTTTAACCAGTCCATTGATTTTGTCCCCATGGAAGAGACACAGGACCGGAGAGGCTGCTGGTCACATGTACACATGACATGTCCTGCACCTGCCTGGGCAGGTCATATGATCATCACTATGTTTGTCTGTAGTAGGTTGGTTGCAGTGCATCCAGTATGATGAGTGTTGTGTCGAGAAGTCATCATAATATGCACAATGTTCAGTGATGGCAGTTACAAGCATGAATACTATGGTAACAGAGCAGGACAGACTTTTACATCATCACTGGGAGAAGAGGATGAGAGGGAGGAGCTGTTACTGAGAACTGGGGAATCATTGGGGTTGTAGATGGAGGCCATTTCAGAGATAAATCTGCTTACTTTAGAAAGGCCATAAGATTTTGTGGATCATAAAAGAAAACTATTTAAGATCTGTTTTGTGATGAATTTTGTTGTATATATTTATAGCATTATCGGTTTTTGTGTCAGATATTCATATTTCCTGAATACCCCTTTAAGCATGGAAATGCTGGGTGCCATAGACTTATTAATTTGGAACCTGCTTCTTGTAGTTCTTACTTCCTTAACCTTTTCTCGATGCTGGGTGCTAGTGCATGGAGATGGCTCACAGGCTAAGCCCTCTCCATAGCCGGTAAGTCTTTGCTGCATAAAAAGAAGAAAGCCTTTAGCACATGCGCTGTCATCTTGGTGAAAATCGTAGCTTCCTGTAGCGCCATCGGGGGAACGGCGATCGGTTGCCATGACAGCGCCAATTCTTCCGAAGACCTGAGGCTGTCTTGTTTTAACCTATCCATTACAATGTGTGATTCACACCTTGTAATGAATGAGGAGAATAGAAATCCCCATAAACTGCCATACTGCAGTATGGCAGTATACAGTAGGATTGATCAGACAACTATTTTCCATTTTTTTTACTTTTACTATTTTTCAGATCCCCTAGGCTACTTTTGTACCCTAGGGGGTCTGAAAAATAGTAAAAGTAAAAAAGTTTGAAATAAAAAAAACATAATAAAAAAATTTCAAATCACCCCCCCCCCTTTCCCTACAACTGATATAAATATATATAAACAGCAAAAAACACATTAAGAATTTCCGCGTCCAAAAATGCCCGATCTATCAAAATATAATCACAGTTTTTCACTGCATTTAACCCTGTAATGGAAAATAGCACCCAAAGTCAAAAATGGCACTTTTTTGCCATTTTGAAAAAAATAAAAAATTCTATAAAAAATGATAAAAAGGTTGTACGAGCCTAAAAATTGTAGCATTTAAAACGTAATCAAAAGTCACAAAAAGTGACTTCACCCAAAGCTCTGTACACGAAGTATGAAAAAGTTATAAGCGCCAGAAGATGGCAAAATAAAAAAAAAATGTACAGGAGGTTTTAATTTTTGTAAATGTATGAAAACATTATAAAACCTATACAAAATTGTTTTCACCGGGATTGCACCAACCCAAAGAATAAAGTAGACATGTTATTAGGGGTGCAAATTGAAAGACGTAAAATCCAAGACCACAAGAAAACAGCTCATATGCGTTTTTCACCATTTTCACTGCATTTGGAATTTTTTCCTGCTTCCCAGTACACGGCATGGAATATGAAATACCATCACTATGCAGAAAACAAGCCATCATAGAGCTCTTTACGTGTAAAACTAAAAAAGTTATAGATTTTTGAATATGGGAGTGAAAAAAGGGCCAGGTCGTTAAGGGGTTAAACCTATAATGCTTTTTTTCTATTGGGAGAAATCAAGGTTAACCACTTGGCTCCTCTGCACTACCATTGCCCAACTTAATGATCATGTCAGAAGCTTTTAATGGTGCAAAAAGGATGTACAGGATTCCCCCCAGTATTGCTATACTGGAGTGAATCCTCTTATACCCAGCTCCCAACCTGCTGCTAGTTGTAGCTGGCAGCAACATGGAAATCAGGTAGGAGATCATAGCCAGCAGTTAGCTCTTAAGAAGCCAAGGTCATACCTCTGTGATGATGGAAATTTTGGAAGTTATGGGATTTTAGCTGAGGCTGCTAAAAAATCAAAAGTGCTTAGGCCCATGACACACTGATGACTAAGTGAGTCTGGAGATGTCTAGTTTGCAGCAATTATTTCCCAATATATCCATGTTTCCTGCAGGTTAGGGTCACTTAGGTAAATGGGAATGGGATTACTCTAGCCAAGCCAAGAAGGTTCAATAACCCCACTGGTCTGTCAAATGGCAGGGGATTTCACAAGTAAGTATTAATTGTATTCAGACTTACATTTCCTACATTTCAATGAGTATGTTGCATTATCTTAATAAATTCCTTTGTGACAAAAGAGCTCACCTACATTATGGAAGATTCATATTTATAACAAAAGGTGTGAAGACAAAAGAACAAATATAGATATTATCATATAAATAGTACATGCGCTACTAGATATCCTAGTACAGTGATGGCGAAGCTATGGCACGGGTACCAGAGGTGGCACTCAGAGCCAGGCCGTCACCCAACAAAAAGGTCTCTATTCAGGACTCAAGACCTGAATCAAGGAGGTGTGGACAGAGCTTGATTATCATTGTAGCCTCTTCTCTGAACCTGTGATTCCTCCTGTTAAGGGGACTTTAGAGGGAAACTACAATAATAATACAAATTTATCCTTCTTTCTCCTGTATTGGTGTCCTCAGGGCGCCAATACGTTTGAGACCTGTTACTTTAAATTGGCATTTGGCCCTTTGTGAAAAATCTGTGGCTTTTGCTTGTAGTTTCGGCACTCGGTCCCTAAAAAGTTCACCATCACTGTCCTAGTATATCCAGGGCCATTCTTACCATTTTCCCCTTAGATGTACCACATTGTTACTCCTAGTTTGAAATCTTTTTTTATAATACCCTAGCTGTAGCTCCCGGCATTCCCCGCAATAGAAAATAACTGCTCTTAGCTTTAACAAAATAGAATGGGTTAACAAAAAATATTTTATATGTATTTATCTCTCTCTCTGACTGTCTCTCTCTTTGACTCTTCTCTGACCTTCTCTGTCCCTGGCCTTCTCTATCTCTGATCTTCTCTGTCTCTGACTGTCAATTTGGCCATGGCAAACAATCAGAGCGCAAGTTTCTATTTACACAGCTATTTATAAAATTACAGCTGAGCTCTGATTGTTTTCCTTGGGCAACTGGAACAGTTTTACCTCTCCCCCTATCTCTTTATCCCTATCCATGTTACCTCACACATAAGCTGTCTTATGCCTATAGTAACAAATCAAAGCTCAGAGCTCATATTAATGTCCTGTGGCAGAATAGCTACCAATTATGGCTCAGCTTCCAACTGCCACAGCAGCAGCAGACAATGGCTCCTGTGCATGGTGGTTAATAAGTGTAATTTTGAAATTGTGGGGTAAAAATTTTGGCTCAAAACCTAATCTATGACGTTCCCTGAGTCACAGAGAGTGGCTGAAAAATTTGGTCATTATAAATGCTACAGTACATATTCCTTTAGCAAACATACATACATACATACATATATGCATACATACATAAATAAATACATACACACACACACATACACTCAGCTTTCTATATTAGATTATCATAAACCTATATTTAAAATAGGTAGAATCTTACACAATACCTGCATTTTATAGTTATATTGCATTTTCTACATATGAATAAAAAGCTTGTAATGTTGAAGTGCAGATAGATAAATGATAGATAGATTGATAGATAAATGCAGAGCGTCCATATTTCAGCAGGACATGATCAATGGAAAAAGGTGTTGTAATACCAGTGGTTCTCAACCATATTAAGTCCATAAACAGAGACTAAATCATAATGAGAGAAAGAAAAATAGAGGCACTCACCAGCTGTCTTGTATAGTGTGCATGTGTAATTTGTCTTGTATTGCGTTTGAGCAGGGGAGTGGTGTCGATGAAGATGACACGCTATAAACACATGTGGGGAGATTTATCAGAAGTGTCTGAGGTAAAACTGTTCTAGTTGAACTGTCTGACGGCAGCCAATCAGAACTCAGCTTTTATTTTATAAACAGCTGTGTGAAAATGAAAGCTGAGCTCTGATTGGTTTATATGGGCAACTAGAACAGTTCTGCTCTTAGATACTTCTGATAAATGTGTTTATGGTGTCTATGATGCTGATTCCCCCCGCCCAACCACTTAGGAGTAGTGGACATTGTGAGCATGCCCCTAAGACTAAGTGTATCATCCGATGGCGGGAAAGAGCTGTTGCTCCAAGTGATCCCTCTGCTCCTATCCCCAATTACTGTCAATACATATTTAAAAAAAAAAATATATGAATAAAAAAAGCAGAAATTTTAATGGTAAATGATGCTATTTTTTTTCTTTTATGATGACTAGATGCTACTAATAGCTTTGTCACTGAATGACCCCTAGTGTGTTAGACGACATCAGGATGTGTAGTGTCGGTCACTGGGTGCCAGTAATCTGTTAACGCTGTGTAGAGATTATATAAGGGGCATAATTTGAGGGGTGCAGAGGGTGCGATTGCAAGGGGCCCATGAGGTTTACGGGGCCCATAAGGTGTCACTTTCCCATATCATAAGACTAGTACTGTAAACCATACATTACAGTCGGGGGCCGGGCACAGACTTTGCTCTGGGACCCATCAGCTTCAAGTAATGCCACTGGATGTTATCAATTATCAGCAATATTTTATAGATTTGCCTGCAATTCTGGTGAGCCGAAGCAGGAGATCAGTGATGGGGGTGGGACGTCATTTAAATTTTTGCCTCGAGCAAAATGGGAAAAATTGGTCCTGGATAGATAGATAGATAGATAGATAGATATATACATAGATACATAGATGCAATAGATTAAAAAAAGCTTCATATCTACACATAGTTTAACATTCATGCAAATGGTTATTGCCTCTTCAAATTGTTAAAAAAAGTGATATAAAAGTAAAACAACATTGTGGTATGTTAAATATTGCAGTTTTTTATAATATCAATAATATAAGAATCTAAGATTTCAGCTAAATGGACAGTGTAGACGGCAGTTTTAACCATACTGAAAGCTTTTAAGTGGAGAGGTTAAAAAAAAAAAGAGAGAAGGAGATAAGAGCCGTCAGCAGTGCTCAGCAATTTCCTCCCGTGCCCAGACTTTTGTCTACATGATGAATATTTTAGATGTACCATATCTTGCGATCCTTACATTTTTCAATGACAAGGAGACAAGATGCATTTTACATCTGTTAAAGACCACTGATTGGCATGCATGCAGGAGTAGTGCTTTAAGACTGAAAGGCGTAATGTTCCTCAAAAGCTACAGGCATAAAATATTCATCCTCCTTTCCGTCTTACTTTCAAAGAAAACTGTTGATGCAGATGACACAAAGTGCTATTAATAGTCTCCTGTATGAGACTCCACAAAAACATGAAATAAAGTGATTATTAACATAAACTGCGGGGAATCTCAAAACCAAAAAAATTATCTTTGAAAACTATATAAAAACTCATAAAATTACAACCATAAAGCTGTGGATTCATCTGCTTAGTTTAAACAATCTATAAATGTAAATGTTCCTTTCGATCTTGAGTGACATAATTTAATACTTGGGTCCATCAGTAAAGTAGAATAGAGTATTATAGAGAGTAGGTTTGGAGCTGTTTTGTCTTAGAATAGCACATGGTTCCCACTGACAAAAGGAAATTGGGATCAGTGGACAAGTTCACCTGCAGGAAGACAACAATGACTTATCTGCCCTGGGTAGGACCTTCAGGAGAAAGGTGAAAATACCAGCCCAGAGCAAATTAAACTTTGGCATTATTCCCAAATCAATTGTGAATGTCATCTATAAAATGTCAGATTGAAACCTATGCGCTCTGGTGGCACTCACATGAAGAACACTTGTTATGCAAAGGCGCTTTAGCTAACAGGCTTTAGAACATGCCTCAGTAGGCTGCAGTCTCTCTTATAATGTACTTAGCAAGAGGCTGTCAAGACATTCACAAGAAACCTTGCTTCAGCTCTGTGAGGGGAGGTGAAAAGGAGACCAGTGAGGATGTTCAGAAAATTGCAAATTACTAATTGATTTAATAAATAAAAAAATATTTAGATCAATACAGATGATAATCTTTTAGACATGGATCTAGGTGGATCTCATAAAAAAGGGAGGTCCAGTATTACGCAGATTAATACAATGTTATAGATCACACAGATGTAGCACTGGTTAACATGACTTGAAGTGTATTAACACATTTAGTTAATGCAGAAATTGGGCAGTTCCCCTAATTTACTCCTACTACAGACTGTGTTATCACGTCTGGTTAATGGGTTAAACTGTTCGTGTAGACCTGGTACTGTGATATCACTGAGTGTATTATCTGAGCGCTGTGACATCACTGAGTGTAGTATCTATGTACTGTGACATCACTGAGTGTAGTATCTCTGTACTGTGACATCCCTGGCTATAGTCACTATTTACTGTGATAGCACTGCATGTATTATACCTGTACTGTAACATCACTATGTACATTTAGCATGTACTGTGTCATCATGGTGTGTATTGTCCCTGTACTGTGATATCACTGCTTACATTATCCCTGTACTGTGCTAGAGACAAACAAAGAAAAACCAAAAAAAAACAAACAAGGAGGACAGCACCTCATGTAGTATTTTAGGAGGTATTCACGGTTTTGAAAATAGAGGGGTTTCCTAGATGGCAGTAACACATCCGAGAAAAGTCCCCCTAAAAAACTTGCTCAATTAAGAGCATATAAAAGAGTGTTATAGCGGACGCCCTTCAGCGTCCAGGATGAATTCTTCTCCGGCAAATCAAGTAATGCAGGTTCTTGTGGCACGATTTTGATGAATCGCACCAGACTTCATCCTCGTTGGACATTCCGGATCGGGAATCGTGACAGGACCGGGTAAGTAAATGTGCCTCATTGGGGCAGATTTATCAAGCTGTCTGAAAGTCAGAATATTTCTAGTTGCCCATGGCAACCAATCACAGCTCCCCTTTAAAATATTCATGAGCCCTGGTAAAATGAAAGCTGAGCTGTGATTGGTTGCAACTTGGGCAACTAAGAATATTCTGACTTTCAGACAGCTTGATAAATCTGCCCCAATGAGGCACATTTACTTACCTGTCCCGTCGCAATCCCTGAGGTGCATTGTCCAACAAGGATTCGGAGCTGCAGCATTTCACTAAAATTGTGTGTCCAATTTCCTGCATGTATCGCTTCCCCGCTCATGTCTGCCGGAGTTCACCATCTTCTTCCAGGTGGATGTAAGTGCATGCCTTGCGACAAAATTTTGAATGTTAAATCCCACGCTCTGTCCGAAATCGTCGGGTTGTCTGATGGCCACGCCCCCGTTTTGTGTTGCATGAAAGTTGGCGCCAAAAACCCCAGTCAAGTACGGCGCTAAATGGAAAAAGTCGGGAAAATGCGGTCCACGGACCCTTAGTAGATGTGCCCCATTGTCCTCCATGCATGAAGGAGCAGAAAAAAGGACATTGTGTCTGCATTTATTAAGACGCCAATGCCTCTAAGTAGATCTGGGACAACAGGGGGAACTTTATGACGACCCCCCTCCCCCATTGTCCTCCCAGCAGATTATAGAGCAGGAGCAGTTGAGAAGATTATACATAGTTCCCTAACTGAAGGCTGCAAGTTATAGAGCAGGAGGAGCAGAACAGATTTATATACTCTTTGAGAATAAAAAGACAAATATAACTTCTTAAAAACACCCTCCACAAGTAATTGTATGAACAGAGATAGCTGTTAGTCACGGATTAGGACCAACTCCCTGATTTCCCTGCTCAAATATACTATAAAATGACAAGTTGTACTAAATCTCCTTCCTAATCCACATTTTATACTTAAAAGCTTCTTATTTCAATAACCACAGATAATAAAAATGTATTTACTTTACATAGTATACAATAATACTATGGTGTCGTCCTAACCATTGTTTATGGGAGAATATTCAATACATAAATTGACACATTGTTGTGGTAACATTGTGTGCTTTTATACTTTTATACATACATAGATACAAATACATAATTATATGTATATATATATATATATATATATATATATATATATATATATATATACTGCATATCATGACAAAGCCACCGGAGATTTACAAACACACATCTACTGCTGCAATTTACCTTGTCAGATAAAATTTATATTTTGCTGACTCTTATTACAGATGAGTGGGACAGAACAGGAAAGATCAGATTTGCTGGGCAAGCAGGTGGCATAAAGAGATGAAATGAGACATAAAGAGGAAGAGATAAATGCACTGCTTTCAAGTGAAAAATGAGAATGTTTTACAAGGTATTACATATCACTTGTTAAAAGATAGATTTCAATAGCATTGAGATAAGAAATACAATGATGTGCTCAGCTGCTTTAGGGTTTTAGCGTAATGTATGAGGAAGTGACACATGACAGTGAAGATGGGATTTTTTTTAAGAACAATTTTCTTATGTGAACGTCATTTCAAAATCATATTCACTTCTTCCATGCTTGTCAGCCAAACATCTGACTTTTGCAGATAATTCTTGCTAGATCAACGTCTTTTGGATGACTATGTGGTTCCATTGGACCTCATTAAATTAATCTTATCCCCAGTCTATTTGAATGATATCTCACAAGTGTCTAGATCCCAATATCTCAAGAAATTATTACATACATGTTATGTATATTTTTTGATTTAGTCAATTATTATTGAATGATTTCTTTTATTTTCAATATTTACTGTCCTTTACGCTCCATGTTATGTGCACCTATAAGTAGCAGTTTCACATTTTAATACTAGATGATTAAAAAGTAAATACAATAGAATGTCAGAATTATAACAGAATTTAACCCTAGAAATGTTCTCCCCCCAAGCCACCACCATGTACCCAGTAGTAGATTATAATTTTGGCAGTTTGGGTGGTAGCCCGTGGCCCAAGCCTTCTAGGTGCAGCCTTCTGCAGGTTGAAAGCAGGCAGAAGGACACATCCTCCATTCCCCAAGGAGCGGGATTCTAGTTCCATATGTAGGAAGTGATTTCAGACTTGTAGGGGCTATAATATTCACACAGCCATACTGGATTGCCATACATTGGTGAACCATGATGTACACATTTGTCATGGTGTTAGCAGGGGCTCTAAAGCTACCAGGTTTCTGTTTCAACAGCCAGGGTAAAGAAACTTCAGATAACTAAATAAACAATATGAATATAGTTGTTTTTAACCTAAGCATGTTGTATTCACCATGAAACAGGATCCTTTCTGGATTTAGCAGTTGAT
Organism: Engystomops pustulosus; assembly: GCF_040894005.1. Taxonomy (NCBI): domain Eukaryota; kingdom Metazoa; phylum Chordata; class Amphibia; order Anura; family Leptodactylidae; genus Engystomops; species Engystomops pustulosus. The sequence goes on from NC_092411.1 coordinate 245,813,211, forward strand.
AACTTAAAAAAAAACTCAAAAAAATATGCACATGAGCCTTAGAGACTCCAATGTGCATCAAGACGCCTCTTCTGTCTCCATAGGCTGTCACCGGATATCTGGCAGGGGAAGGGAGGGAGTAGGAGGGAATAAGTGCTGAAGAATGGTGTGAATATTCAGCAGCCAACTGAGCCAGAAGGGGTTTCCGTGGTATACACGGAGCCCCTGTGGCTCATTTACATATTTTAAAAGTTCTTTTTCTTGAAACATAAGCAATTTACAGCTAAATGAAGCAAAGATCCAGTTTCCAGCAGTGTGCCTTATCTGACCTATGTTTAGGTCATATTGATGCAAGCATGACTATACTGGTTTTATATGAAACAAATATAATAGCTTATATCAAAAACCAACTAATAGAACTTGAGAATCCCTAACACAATGCCATCTTATTCCTTCCCTCACTGTTCCCTGAAGTTTAAGAGTCTCCTAGTTACAGAAACATAAAATAATAACTTTATATAGAAAATAAAACATGCAACAAAATAGCAGATCTAACACCAAAATGTTCCAAAAAGTTTTGACTTCAGATTTTATTTGAAAGTTCCAATTAATCCATAAAACACTAACACACAGGACAGGGTATCATATCACCCACACTTTTCAAGCTCAGCTCCGCTCTTAATGGCTTGGATGCTCTTGAAACATGTGGGTAATATGACGTTACCTATACCCTGTGCCTGTCCAGGATATGTTTTATGGCCTGTGAGCCCTCTCCATGCACCGGGACCTGACCGCCGCTGTGAATACATGGCGGGCGGTCGTGAGCCTGTTAAGTGGTGAAACACCCGGGAAGAGAGCTTTTCCGATTCTGGGTGTTAGTGTAACAGGTCCAACAGGACCCAATGTCCTACAATATTCTTCTGAAACGGCCCTGAAGAAAGGTGTTGAAACAGAAGAAGCACGGTTAAGAAGGGCGGTCATTAAGGAGTTAAATAACTAGAACATTTTGGTGCCCTATCAATCTTCTATTTTGCTGCACTGCTTACTATGGTCTGATGAGGGATTAACAGCACACACCACGACAGAAACTCCTGCCGAAATACTGGAGAACTGCACGTTTTTGCAAAACATTTCTGTGTCTTAAAATAAAACATGACCTGAAGAAGAAAAACAAATCAAGTAAAACTGTAAAAGTCCTTACGCTACGACATTTTATTTTACAGGCTCACAAACCTTTTAAAAAGGGAAAACAAGTACGGTAAAATTATATATAAAATATTGAGTTTGCCCAGTGAACCAATGCATTTCCCTTATGTTTTGTGTACTGTAGGTTAAGAGCTATTTCCAGCTGGGACTAGACAACAGTAATAAACCATACGGCTGCTGAACTCAAGGTTTTGCAAATTTATGTTGCTATAGCCATAAACCACTTGCTGCTAATCAATCTGCCTAGGAGTTCTCACCATGCAGACAGGATTTGGCATTGAAACATTAACAAAGATTCACAAATTTACATAAAAATTATGTCAGTGTGTAATACAATAAAACAGTATGATATGATAAACCAAGCTGAGATCCAGATGTTTTTAAGCTGTGGCTGATAATAATGATTATAATAATTTATGCACTTCTCACACTGATTTGCAAAGTTAAATGCGAAAGCTTACAGACTCGGTTTTAACAGTCCCATAAGTGCCCTTTAGGAAATCACAGTAGGAAAAAAAAATAAAAGCTATAGTCTGTAGTTCTCTGGTAATAATCTGGCAAAATGACAAATGAGCTAAATTCCCTTATGAAGAAAAGAATATGAATGCTCTGACTCGTGGGTAGTCAATTTCAGCCGTTGATTGACTGTGCTCTAGCATCGATGTCTTAAAATATGAAGAAGGCTGGTTAACTGTTTGTTGTCACGTTATTCCTATTCAATTGGTTACGCTTCACTTAAAAATACTTTGGAATTAAGATTATACATTAAAGTTTTAAAATAATATATAATATACTTAACCAATGTCTATATGTTACATTAAAGTATATGTCTGACACAACATTGTCATATACAGGTGCATCTCAAAAATAAGATGATCATCATAAGTTATTTTTTTCCCAGTAATTCAATTCAAAAAGTGAAACTGATACATATAGTCATTACAAGCAGAGGGAATTTTTTCAAGTGTTAATTTCTATTAAGGTTGATGATTATGGCTTACAGCCAAAGAAAACCTAAAAATTAATTGGGAGTTATTAATCATACGCAGGAGCTCATGCACTGGCATATCATAGCACCACCACTACTCCGGCGCAGCCTGATACATCAAGAGGCTTTGGCCTCCCTCCTGATGTATCTGGCAGGGAACTGTGCAGAGTTTATCTCTCTACGCCATGCCCCTCTTAGTGTAGAAAAAATGCAGCTTGTAACTTTGAAAATTTGTCTGCTGCAGCAAGTGCGCAGGAGCAGGGACAGTAACGCCCCATTCAGCCCACTTTCCACAGGCCGCACCCTCTGCCTGGCAGGCCACGCTCCTCAACACCCTCCAGGGATGAATTTGACGGATTGGGGAAAATAATCACAATCTATAAGCTAGCATTTGCGATTATTTCAGGGCTTCTACGTCTTCAAATAGGTGCAGAAGCCCAGATAAATACCCTCTATTATCTCGGAAAGTCAGAATATTATATAAGACCAACATTCCTGTATTCAAAAAATCGTGTACAGTTGGTCTTATTTCTGAGATATTGGCTCACATTTATTAAAGTGGTTGTACCAGTTTTCTGTATGACTGTGCACTGAAAGGAACCTGCAAACTGCTTGCAAATGTATTTAAGAATTGTGTGCACCACACCTGAGCAGGGGGCAAGGTTACTGAAAATCTTGCACAGGTTTTGATGAATTTGGTGCAGTCTCCACACTCCACAGGAAGAATGCACATTAGGACAGGGGGGGGGGGCATGGCCGTCGAACAACCCAACGGATTTGGACAAACCGTGGAATTTAAAAAAGGAATTGTGTTGCAAGATCAAGCACTCACATGCACATGGAGGAAGAAGGTGAACTCCAGCAGACCTCGGCGCAGAAGCGACACATGCACGAAATTGGCCGCTCGATCTTAGTGAATCAGATAAGGCACCGCGGGATCGCTAAAGGACCGGGTAAGTAAATCTGCCCCCATGACTTTTGGGTTTTCCTTGAATGTAAGCCATAATCACCAATATTAACATAAATAAACACTTGAAAAAGTTCCCTCTGTTTGTAATGACTCTTTATAATATATGAGTTTCACTTTTTGAACTGTATTACTGAAAAAAATTATAATTATTTGCTGATATTCTAATGTATTGAGATGCACCTGTATATTGCCATGGCCACAACAATATGCAAAATGGCATTTTAATAAATGTCACCTGTGATGTGTCATCATACAGTCAGTGAGAACATGTGGTGGACCAGATTCTAAAATGGTAACTCCACTGGTTCCAGGAGATATGAACAAGAGAAGAAAAGCATAGATTCAAGTTCAGTGTGTTAAAAGCATAAGATGGTAAGTAGCCCAGACAGATGGGTGCCCACCTTGTGGCAACACATTATAAGCATGGAGACATATATTTATTAATCATTAAATATGAAATAGGACCCCAAAAGAATTTTTTTGATAGACAGAGGTCTCCCCAAAAATTACACTATATCAGCAAAAAATGGGACTGAACCTCAATAGAGAAACAATTACCAAAATTTTACCAATAAAGCAAATATTTGAGTTTACATTCTGGTAATTGTTTCTCTATTGAGGTTCAGCCCAATTTTTTTCTCTTTCTGGTGATATAGTCATATAATCATTTAGCACAGACAGTTCCCGAGGTAAAGTCTAAAACACTGCTGTCCCAAAAATAATGCAGAATAATGTGTATATATATATATATATATATATATATATATATATATATATATACAGGCCGTCCCCGGGTTACGTACAAGATAGGGTCCGGAGGTTTGTTCTTAAGTTGAATTTGTATGTAAGTCGAAACTGTATATTTTATAATTGTAGATCCAGGCAAAAAAAATTTTGGACCCAGTGACAATTGGAGTTTAAACATTTTTTGCTGTAATGGGACCAAGTATTATGAATAAAGCTTCATTACAGACACCTTACAGCTGATCATTGCAGTCTGGGAGTAAAATAAAGCATCCAGAGATCTTCACCAGAGGTCAGAGCGGTCTGTCTGTAACTATGGATTGTCTGTAAGTCGGGCGTCCTTAAGTAGGGGACTGCCTGTATAGACATTTTTCTACATAAATGATTGACAACATTGACAACCAGGATCACCCTTTAAATAATATACCAATGGGAACATACGGCTAAATATATTTCTCATGATCAAGGAAGAAAATGCATCAATAATTTTTTCTAATCATTATTACTATTAGTCATTGGGGGTCATTTACTAAGGGCCCGCAGCTGGATCGCGAACCCGCCGCTGGATCGCGAATGGACCGGGTAAGTAAATCTGCCCCTATGTGTTTCATAGAAGAATACACATGGTTGTCTAGATAAAGGAAAGAAAACAAACAAGGGAGAAAGGAGTGCTTCAATGTACCGCAGTATCACTGTAAGGTTAGCAGCAGTGACATAACTTGGGCAGTCCTATCATCAGCAAAGAAACAAGGATGCATTTTTCTTTTCTAAAGTGTATTCATAACTTTTCCTATCACATTAAAGAATGGCATAAAACTCAACAAAGTTCATTACATATCTTTAGACAAAATAAAATCCAGCGGAGCATGCTGTATGTGGACAAAGTTGGGTGTATTACATACCTGCAAGGTTTGGGGCATGCCCCTTTCTCATGCATGCCCCAAAACTGTTCTGGCATGCACTACGTATTAATTTGTCCACATGCAGAGTGCTCCACTGGATTTTCCTTTGTCTGAAAACATGTAATGAACTTTGTTGAGTTTCATACAATTCCATATTACGAGGTGCAAAGAATTATTATTAGGGGTGGATCAAGACTGCCAACAGCCCTGGGCTGTATGAATATTATGGGCCGCTACAAGCCTGCATTTCACTTCCTACATATGGTGCTAGAACCAAGCTTCTTGGGGAATGATGGATGTATCCCTTCTGTCTGCTTTCAATATGCAGCTTCAGGACCTTTGGAGGACCATTATAGATTCTTTAATGGCGCTTGTGTACATGTGTATAGAGAGGAGGAACAGCTGGAGGAGAATTTCATGGGTGAAAGTTCTTCTCACTATCAAATTTGGTGGGTAGTTTGTGTGGCCATGGGTTATTGCCTAAACCTCCTATATTATACTCCACAACAGGTTCATTGAGACGGTTGATGCTGCTGTAACAATCTTTGTGAGCATGTCTCACATGTTCCAACAGTGGGCCTCTTACAGCTAAGGTGTCGGGTCTCTTCAGCAGGGCCGTGGATGAAGTGGTGGCCATCTTGGTATATATAGCTGGGACAGCTGTCACAGCAGTGGCCCTCTTTCACCACAAATGTGCATCCCACTGCCTGAACAGCTTGCACGCCGGGCCTCTCCAGTGGAGGCTACAGTGCACTTCCCTTAATGTTCTCAGATAACTTCACAACTACACAAGGTACATAGCTAATATATGGCATGGGTGAGCTGTACCAATGACCGCCGATAGGTCTTATTTTCATGGGAGGCCTTATATTTGTAAGCTTCAAGAAAATTGCAGTCAGTATTATTTTCAGGGGATGTCTTAGTTACAGTGAAATACAGTATGTAAGTGCCATTCACACTGTTGAATTTGTATCTTGAAGACTCTAATCCAAATTTGCTATATTCATACTGGTTATATGATAATGATCCATGTACTAACATTTTTAATTGTCAATTCAAATCAACACAATATCAAAAAGGTTCTGTATTTTATAGTAAATGTTCCAAAAATGATTGCTTAATAATTGTGTCACCCTCCGACAATTTAAAACTGCCTGAAGTGAGAACATGACAACTATTTTTATAAAAACAAAATATGACAGTGTGTCACGTTGTATTGATTTGCCTCTCACTGCTTAGATGAGAAATATTAGAAGCACAGATTCTGTTCTGGAAGCAGTCTAGAAACACCACCATGTGGACAGAATCTACATTGAACTGCTTTGCAATTATTCTAGGAATTTCACAGCGATGTATTTGGAGTTTTTGTTGTCGTTCCTTTGTTTTAGATACAATGTAAAAATAGAGTAGCCCTAGAGGTTTTATAGACTTATGCAAATTAAAGTCAATAACAATATATATATATATATAGCAAAAAAAATTACAAAAAATGGCCATAATGAAAAACATAGAAATGAGTCTAAATATAGAAGTTCAAGCACACAACCATTTGATTTATCTTATCTTATGTTTTTGTTTTTTGTTTGGTTTTCCCACAAACAAAAACAACAAATCTTTTAAATTTATTCTCATCATTCTGCTCATATAAGCAGCTAGCATTATTATTTTTTTGCTAAAATTGATACAGAATGTAGACTGTGGCACACATTTAATGTATATTGGGGAAATATAGGTTGCTTAAATATTTATATTTTCTTACTACTATGAAATGATGTGGTATGATGGCTGAAATTAATACGGGGAGCATTAGAGGAACAAAGCAATTCGACTATCATTGATAAGGAATTCTGGAATACTGTAGACTGATATATGCTGAGGAGGCTGTGGGGTAACTTTGGCTTTCATTCAGGATAATGTATAAGTTAAGAAGTGCATTGCTGCCTTAAAATAATTAAAATATACAAACCACCATAAACAAAGCCATATACCTGATGTAATCTGAAATATGGGATCCTTACCGTTCATATGACACATAATGAATGTTTCTAGGTGCTACAGAACAGAAGATAATGGCTTCTGAATACACTAAACTCCCCCTGGAAACGCGAAACTTGACTCATTTCATCTGAAAACTAGGTAAGGAGTGTCATATTTGCCTGACTATAGGTAAACAGGCAAGATTTAACATAAAAGGGGGAGGGGTTCTAGATAGATCCTAGACATTTCATACCCTAGCTGAGGGTTCTAGTAGTTTAGTGAGGTTAGACCTGGCTAAAGATTCTCTTTAAGTACAGAGTCTGTTCTGCAAAACTGGTTTGTAACAAATGTGGTGCCAATATTTAAAAAAAGGATAAAAATGCACCTCTGGAAACTATACTGTTGTTATTAAGCATCATTATTTGACCTGGACTTGTATTCTTGTATTACTCTGTAATGTCTTATTTTGTTTGTATATGTACACCATGGTCTATACAGCAGTGCAGAATATGTCAGCACTATAGCAAAACTGAAGAAATTGATTAGATTAATACATGGAAAATACACTGTTTCACTATTTAGAAAATGTAAAGACTTTATTCACACATACAGTATGCGGGAAATTTGCATGAATATGTGGGGCACGTCAAGGGAGAGGGTTGTCATTCAATAAATTGTCACTTTAGTTGTATGTGTTCCACAATGTTAAATTGCAGCCTATGAAGACAAAGAAAAAATATATGGAATATACTTGTTTGCATATTATTTACATCTGTTAAAGTTTTCAAGTGCTTTGCAAGACAATACACAAGTTGCCAACACTGCCCAAAAGCATTTACTCACTTCTACAGGCAAGAATAAACTAAGTCATTCAGTATTTACACATACTATGGTATCATAGGTAGTATTGAGCAGACCCGAACTGCAAAGTGTGCCCATCTTTGATGGTGACGCTGCATGCCGCCATTTTGCTGAAGATCAGCTTTCCTCAATGAAGTCATGGTTAGCGCCAGTCCTCCTAATGTCGCATTTATTTTGATGCCTGCATTTAAACAGTTTACACCTGCTATTGGTGCCGCCATCAACTTTCCCGAACCTGAACTTGTAGGGGTTTACTCATTACTAATTATATGCCATTCAGTTTTATTATTTCCTTTGTTCTGACTGTCAGGGATAAAATAATTTTCATGTTGACAGTTTTTTATAGATTAGACCTTCAGAGAAGAAGGATTCAGAGTTTTGACTTTTGTCAGATATAACCAGTAGAAAGAATCAGAGATAACATTCCAGCTTTTTAGAGCTTCCAGTGGGAACACAGCTTTTTTATTACTTTTTTTACCACATATCAAGAGGGAAAAATGCCATTACATTCTGCGGTAGGACATTGTTTTTTAAGAGCTCAAAAAAAACCTTAGGTTAAAGTCTGGACCAGAGCAAAGTTATGATCAGTATTCTAATACCCAAGCAGTCAAAGCACGAAAACATGCTTTCTGGATGATAATAACGTCATGCACTACAGCAAGAATTCTTATCTACATGAAACTTTATTCAAAGAGCAAAACTGAAGAAATTGATTGGATACAAATTGTGATTGATGATAAGTCAATGTTGATTTCCATAGTCATTATTCCATCCCCAATTCATCACAGTAATGTTATTGCCAAAGATATTCACCATGTCAGGAAAGGATGCTTGAAAACATCCAACTACTTGATAAAAATATGTATGTGTCGCAATCAAAAAAATTATTATATTAAAAAAGATAAATGGAGGATAGAAAAAAATATTCTTGAATAAATGAATATCACAAAGCCAAAGAAAAGATAAAACACAATGTACTTTGGATTAAAAAAAGATTTATTAAGACTGGCGTTTCATAAGACTGGGCACTGATATGAATGTCCACTTAATTTCTTAAGAGACATATGCATATTGTACCCTCAACGCTCCACCATTCATTTCATTCCATTCAAGAAAATTGTGGAAACTCTAATACATTTACTGGGCTGTTGGTGGATGCATTTACCTTTACTTGTTAACCTTAATGTTACACACTCAAATCCCTTCTAGAAAGATGGCAGTCCACGAATACCTGTTATTTCTATGACACTTGTAATCCCAATTTATCCTTGAAAAATGTAGGATAAATTGTACCCATAGTCATAGACTGGGAAGTTACTGGTTTAGATCAGTAGAACGCACAAGCTAAAGTTAAGAATTTTTATTAGTCTTACAAGAACCCTGAAGGTAAGCTGGAAATAAGCTCCTCAAGATTGAAATCATAACACCACGAAGGAAAACTGTGGGGTTGAATGAAATTAGGGAAATTGCATAATCTATAAACATGTTAATGATCTCTTAGTGTACCTGTAATGAATACTTGATAAATTTGCCTACTTTACATTATATCATAATCCTGTGAGAAGGAACTGTGTGAAGGTTTCTACATTGACCGTGTAGTCTCTGGGGTAATCTCTTGATTTTTTTTTTTTGCATTCAAGGCAAAATCAACACAGTCAGTCAGTGTCAGTGCTCAACTCTTATCAAGGAATAGTAGTTCAAAAAGAATGAGTGGTCTCACCACTTCTAAAAATAGAAGGTCGCCAGGCACGCTGCTTTACTTTCCGTCTCCCTCCTATGGATCCAGAGCCAGTCCTCGTATTAGCCCCGTAAACGTGGGGTACTGTAGATCCTATACCAGGGAGCAAATGGAAAGATAGTGCAGACCTCCAGCGTAAAGAAAGGATTTTTTTTTTGTGTATACTCACAAAGTATCAGTAAAAAAGCGCGTATCAGTAAAAGCATGTAGCGTCAAACACCTCGCCCGACCCAGGTTTCGCCTCTTCAGGCTTCTTTCGAGGCATTACCCCTAGCTTATTAAGCACTTAAGATTAAGCCATAATGGCAACCCAGAGGTGTTGAAATTTGTTAGTATTGAGAAGAAAGGTGCCAACGCATTGGGATAAGATTGTTACACCAGGAAAGTAAATGTATCATTAAGTTTGGTCCCATGGATGAGATGGGTTTAATTGACTGTAACAATTTAAGTATCTTTTGTAGATTAAAATATGTCCCTTTGGCTTTCTCTACCCTCTGTGTTATTCATGTAGTATCTATGCATATACTCTTTCTATTCTGTTCTATCTATTAGTTTACTTTACTTTACGCCAGAAAGTTAGGGCAAAATTCTGTCGGCTCAGGAGTATTTTTGGTGCATGGACATTTTTGGAACAAGGCCACGCCCCCTTTAATAATAATAATAATCACTTTATTATCCTCAAAGACAAAGTACAGTTACTGCACGCAACGCCATAAAAAGAACAATACAATTACAATAAATGACATAACATTAATACAGATACACAAATCCTGATTAAAATAAATAATAAAATAAATAATATCCACTAAGACATCATAGATTAGTACACTAATATGCATAAAACAGTTACTGCATTCAGGTTTTACCATCACTATACAATCTAATAGCAGATGGAACAAAACTGTTCTTCATTCTATCCATCTTACACATCCAGTGATTATATTTACCACTGAACATACTTTGCTGACCAGCTAATGTGTCATAATTTGGGTTTCTCGGGTACCTAATAATCTTATGGAACCTGTCAAGCACTCGCTTATTCAGAACTAGCCTCCAGGAATCCAAAATGATTCCTAGTACAGACCCGGCTTTCCTGATCTGACTATCTAGTCTAAACCTGTCACGAACTGTGATTCCTGTACCCCATGCTGGGGCCGCAAAAAATATAATGCTTTCCAGAACTGATCTCTAAAAACTACACAACAAGCAACTACAAACATTGAAGGATCTTGAAGAGTGCAAGAAGTACAGCCTGCTTTGAAATTTCTTCACATGAAAATGCCAATCAAGTTTCTTATCTACATAGACCTCCATGGGTACGTAGACAAATATCACTCTTTTTTCGTCTGAAATCAATGACTAGTTCTTTAGTTTTCCCATTATTAAGCAGTATTCCATTTTCCTTACACCATCTTGCATAACAGTTCAGTGTACTACAATACACCGACTCATCGTTATCACCGAGGCAGCCTACCACAACCATATTGTCACAAAATTTCTGCAGAAAGCATTCCCTGCTATTGTGCTGTATGTCCGCTGTGTAAACACAAAGCAGAAAAGGTGCTAGGGCTGTCCCGTGTGATAACCCCGGTGCTACAGTACAGTCTATCCAAGAATGAATTTCCTAGTTTGACTCTCTGAGGTTGTGCAAATAGGTAGTTGTAGACCCAATTCACAAGTGTCAAGAGGAACACCCATCTTCACAAGTTTCGCACACAATATATTTGGTCTGATTGTGTTAAATCCACTGCTCAGATTGAAAAAAGTGATGTTGAAGGGGGTTCCATGCATCAGATTAGAAAAGTTGCAGCTCCCCAAACACCAGGGTGGTCTGGCACTGCCAAACGCATGGGTGTATTATTTAGCGGCCCAGTGCCAGCATATGAGTGGCTGGGCCAGGGAGGAAAGGGTGACTGACTGCCCGAAAATGCTGTTGCACTTGGGAGGTGACATGGGACCGCTAGCTGCTCTGGAAGCAAGGAGGTTTCAGGGGATGGCTAGGGCTAGACCGACGTTGGGGTTGCTGCAAAAGGTGTGGAAAGTATACAAAGGTTTGCTGGGAGTAGAAAGCTATACTAAATACATGCCTCTGTGGGACAACCCCGTCTTAGGGGAAGTATTTATGTTGGGGTAGCAAAGGGGTGTGCTATTTATATCAGCTGCACTCTGATGGGGTATTGAAGTCTTTCCAGCAATTAAGGGAGGATTTTGAATTGGTCCTGGTTTTTTCAATACTTGCGGTTGAGACATGCTCTACAGACACATGCCCAATTCGGTTCATTGGAAATCAGCTCTATGGGAGTGTTGGAAGGCGTAGTCAAGGCTCAGGGGACTATAGGGGTAATTTCCTTGTTGTATGGTTTCCTTCTCTCCAGAGTATTGGGGGATCCTATGGCCGAGACTAAAAGGAGGTGGGAGGAGGAAGTTGGGGAACTGTCGGAGGAAGAGTGGGCGGAGGCGACGGGTTCTCCTACTGTCTTATCCATGAATGTTGCTCAAAGGAGGTCTCAGTTGTTTTTACTGCACAGAATATATAGGACGCCATATGTCCTATGGAAAATGGGAGTGAGGGAGGATGCAAGGTGTCCCCGGTGTCAAGAAAAGAGGGCATATGTTTTGGTCATGTGCAGCATTAAAGAGCCTGTGGAAGAAGGCAGAGGATTTGATGGATCAGTTATATAACATAAGGCTTCCTCATGATCCTAAGGTTGGTCTACTGAGCTGTATGGATGGACAACAGGGGACTCGGAATGAATGCTTGGCGGATCCTCCAGGGTTGGGAGAGGTGATAAATATGACAAACAAAACTATATGGATGGAAATGAAGGTTTACCAGAAAATGGGTAATCTAAAAAAATTTGAGAAACATTGGCTTGACTGGGTGGAGTTTCCAGGATTGGCAACTAAGGAATTGCGGAGAAGTTGGTCCAGGTTAAATGTGGGGAGTATACTGGGGCAGTAAGAGTTATCCTAGCATATTGAGGGCTGTATTGGATGCGTGATGACTGGATGGATTAAGGGAGAGGTGGCAGACCAGGGAGTTGTTGGGGGGGGGGGAGATGGGGAATGTTATATATGTTTATATTAAATACACATTTGTATTAATGTGCACTGACTACTGGCAATTTTTGTATTGTACATATTTATGCTATAAGTGAAAGCAATAAAAGTTTCTGATTTAAAAAAAAGAAAAAAGTGATGTGAACACAAGAATTTGCTTGCTCCACCGATGTTTGCGTCCCATGCAGTAAATGAATAAATGCATCTTCGACCCCAACACCTTCCATAAACAACTTCATCTGCTCCGAAAGATAGCAGGCTAAAGATTGAAGGAAAGATAGCTGGAAAGATTGGCAAGCTAGTAGTAGGAGAGCCAGAAAACTGTCTAAAACCCTTTATAAATGTGGCACAAATACTTTTTAGTGCAAACGACAGAATTCTGTTGTAGACAGATTAATAAATCTCCCCCAATGAATTTTACCCAATTTTGAAAGTAAAAATGCTGCTAAAATCTGTTTCAAGTCTCTGAATCAAGTCAGGCAAGTACAGAAAATTGTACTGACCAAAATTATATCAAATAAAATATTAAGAATTTCAAACTGGTGCCCAAAGATAACTAGAAGAAATTCAAGCCCAGCAAGTAGACTACTGTATTACTTCAAGAACACTTTTCTGTTCAACTTCAACATTTGCATTAAGATCAGACCTTGAACAGGAGTGGGACATTCCCACAAATCTCTGCTACATACTGAAGGTTTCTACCATGGAAAATTATAACTTCAAAGTATACAATGTGATCAAAATGCACATCATAAGAAACTGTTTAGGGATGATCCATCTCAGTATCTTGCTTTTCCACAATTCTCTGAACTAGACGTCCTTTTAAGAACTGTTATGGGCTTATTTACCGTAACCAGAACCAAACCACGAAATCCAAGAATGACCTAACCAGTGCATTGTAAAGTGGCAATATTACAACTGTACCCTGAGAGTCCATACCTTTTTTAAAGGGAACCTGTATCCTTTATAGAACTTACCTTTTTATGTGAAATCTAACACATTTATCTATATAAAAAAATTCCTCTCCGTCATTTCCAAAAAACTTTTTTTTCGGAAACAGGTTGTAGGGGAAGCATTAAGATGCCTATATCTTGGTCTTTACAGTAAATAGAACCATGGTTCTAGTTTTGTATATATGTATATTTCAAACCGTTTCCGGCTTGTGGTACTTACTAAATCAAGCTTGCTGTGAAGTAGTTTGTTGGCTTATGCAATTTGATCAGAATGTAGCTAAGAACCTCAAATTCATTTTGTATATGTAGCCTAACATCAATAGGTCATTATATAATCGGTGGATGTGCGGTCCAGAACCATGGTTCTGGTATTGCATTCAAGGAGCTATTTGTGGTACTGTGTGCTACAGAACCGAAGTTATGGTCAAGTAAATTCATACTTGGTTATGCAAGCTCTTGATAAAGGTCCAATTTCGTACTATGTCCCTGTATATCATGTTCTGTAGCTTACAGAACCACAGGTTTATTAAGATTTGAAGGATGAGATTCTCTTTTTTAATCTGACACCATAATCTGGGTTCTGAGTACTATAAGGTCACCCAATATATGGGTATCTGAAATGATCCCACCCCTCCAGCCTTTCAGCCAGACTCATCTAGGGTAATGATGAGTCTGGCTGAGAAGCGGGAGGAGGAACATTATTTTAGACACCTATATCTTGGTTTTATTGTAGCTGTTATCATGGTTCCGGTGTTAAATTAAATACACAAATCCCCTCTTTCAGGTCACAGATCAGCTTCCATATCAGGTTAATTTCAAACCGATTCAGGCATGTAGAGCTGTGAGCTAGACAGATGGAGATACAGGCAGTTAAAAAACAAATAGGTGGGGATTGGATATTCATCTGCAACTTACATTCTTGACTATGATTTTACTTATGTAGGTCAGAAAACCACACACCTGAAGCAGTGTGAAAAATAATTTCTTTAATCTGATACTAGAACCATGGTTGTAGCTGCTAAAGTGACACCCCCTTCCAACCTCTCAGTCTGTTTCATCTCTGGGCAAAGATGACAGTTTTCTGCTAATTTATGCTAATAAAAGCCAGATTACACATAATAAAGACAATTCTAGAAAGGATATATAATACCCTATTAGAGGACTCTGCTAGTTTAGTGGGTAAAAGTAGGCTTTAGAGGCAGCTAATTGCCATTTAATGCTGTTATCTAATCTATGATTTACTAGAACCCCCAGGTCCTTCTCAACATGGGACTCTCTCAGATTTATTCCAACTAGAACATATGTTGTGTATGGATTATTTGTCCCAAGGTGCATAACTTTACAATTATACACATTAAACCGATTTTTCCAAATGAATGCTCAACTTGGAGCCTATGAACATCCTTCATAGATTGTTATATACTACTTTTGTATCATGTACAAAAATAGACACAAATCAACTAGTCGTGTCTTCTAAATCATTTATAAACAATTTAATAGTGGACCAGCATTGAACCTTGGGGTACTTCAATTATAACTAGTGACCAATCTAAGTAGAAAGTGACTACAACTCTCTGGATATGATCCTTCAGCCAGCTTTCAATACAATTGCAGATGATGCCTGCCAAACCAATACATCTTGTTTTACCCATCAGGCTTATTTGATGGACAGTGTTGAATGCCTTTGCAAAGTCCATGAACAAAACATCCACAGCCCCTCCTCTGGCCAGGGATGCTGCCCATCACATATAATACTACTTGATGTCTCCTGGATAAAGTCTATTTATAACGCCTTTTTCCACATGGAAGTTAAGCTACAGTCCTACTAGGCCATTTTTTGAAAATTTGAACCAAATTTACCTCACACTAGTTTCTTGATACTGTACTAGTAGTTACGGACTCTCTAAAATTTTAAACAGGGGAACAACAGTATCACAATTTATTTATTTAAGAGCTCTGTGTAATCCATCAAGTTCAGCAACCTTATACACATTTATTTTATAGAACTGGGATTGGATCATGACTACATTCAGCTGTACTACTATGATGTAGGATACATTAAAAGAAGTGATCTATTTATGTTATCTTCTATCCATATGATTGGACGATAACAAGTAGAAACCCTGACCTCTATTAATACCTGGGGAGTTTAAGTCTAGTAAGAAGAAGTTATAAAAAGGTTTAATTAAAACATAAAATAAAAAGGCTTTCAAGTTTTAAAATAGATAAAAGTTAATTTCCTTTGTTTGACTCAAAAAGTAGACAGTATAATGATGTTTACCTGGTATTTAGAAGCTTAGAATGCTAATTGATGATATATGATAGAAAGATAGATCAGAAGATAGAACAATTTTAACACAAAAATCTGGGAAAACCTACTGACTTGAGTATACGACTACAGTGAGAAATGCATTGGTCACAGCCTCCACCCAGTACACCACTAGCCAGGCCCTTGTCTCCAGTATGTAGCCATCCAGCCTTTGCCCTCTAGTATTTAGTTTGCTAGCCCCCTATCCCTTAGTATATAGACAGCCCCCTGCCCCCCTGTATATAGCAAGCAGCCTCTGTCCCCAGTATATAACTTGCCTGTCACATAGCCCCAGTTTATAGCCAGCAGCCTCCTGGCCCCAGTATATAGCCTGCCAGCGCCCTGCCCGAGGTATGCCCAGCCTATAAGAAAACAAACAAACACTGTGCTCACCATTCTGATGCCACCCACAGGTCCTTTTTTCAGTAATGCTCCAGCTTAGTGTCTCTGCGTGCTACCATCCCACGTACCATGATGTTGGTCGTTTGCTGGCATCATAGTGTGAGCACTGCGATTGAGTATAAGCCAAGTAAGGGTTTTTCGGCACATTTTTTGGCTTATACTCGAGTATATAAAAATGGCTTTAAGATTTAACCAGAACACAGTAGTCAATGACCCAAAGTGAAAATTAAACACATTGGGGCACAATTACTTACCCGGTCCTGCGCAATTCCCGATCAGGAATGTCCGCCGGAATGCAGATCTGCTGCGATTCAAGAAGATCAGGTGCCCGATTAACTGCTTGTGTCGCTTCCCCGATCAGGTACGCCGGAGTTCACCGTCTTCTTCCCGGTGTATGTAAGTGCATTGGATGTGACACAAATTTAAATGCTAAATCCCACGCTTTCCAAATCCGTTGGATCCCCCCCTCCCCATTTCTGTTGCATGAAAGCCAGCGCCGATGCGCCAAAATCTGATTGTGTGCGACACAATCCCCGGCACAGTCCCCAAAAAGTCAGAAAAACTTAGTAAATAAGCCCTAATCTCTAATATAAATGTTTTGAATGTATTAATTCTGCTTAGGCAGAGTACTTTGATTTTCACTTACCCTTTCACACATTTTGCATGCATGTTAATAGCTTCTGTGCAGCCATTATTTCACCTGCATGTTACATACTCATGACAGCTTCAAGTAAGTATTACAATTAATCTAATAATCTAATAAGGATTACTACAACTTGTCACCAGCAACCTCCTGCCCACACACACACACACACAAACAAATCATACATAGTACCTTTTAGATGGCTTTATACATGTTCCACTGATTCATGGTATTAGAGACATAATTCTTCTATCTTTTTTATCAAACTTTTATTGATTCCATCTGTTCCAGTCATGGAGACGGAGAGGTGCAGTTTACAGTCAAGCTACATCGCCCTCCACACTGATGCCGACACTGCTAACCTTTCCAAAGAGAATTCCTGACGGAAGTGTGAGGAGGTAAGCTGATTTCTATTCACATAGCAAGAATCAGTCTCACCCATCTTTCCGAGGAAGCAGTTTATAATGTAACACAGATGGGTCCCATGCAATGAATGTTTCACTCACCCCTCCCTCAGGAATTATCTGCAGCCTCTCAGAACTCTCTCTCTTTCAGGTTTCCAGTAAGGCACCATGTAGCATTTCCTACAACCTTTGCAGGGGAAAGTAAAGGAAGCTGTATATGTCTGTAGGTCCACACAAGCAGCATGATGATAGCAGCGAGACCAGTCAATCAGGAACAGAGAGGCAGCGCAGTGCAAGCAACTATGAAAGAGCAGTTACTCTGATGGGCTCCAGAAGGTCAGTCCCAGCTTCCACAACCTCTTGGTCTAGGAACTTCAGTATCAAATATCTTCAGGAAATTCTGATCAATGGCGAATCAAATATTTCCTAAAATTCAGATCGAATTACACTTTTTCCAATTTACTCTTCTTGATTCACTTCATCTACTGTACAAAGCCAGTGGAAGGTAAACATTTTTTCACTACTTCCTTTATCTGCAAAATTAGAACATTGCCCATTCTGGTCTCTTAAGTTCCCCCAATTTTTTTTTTATTGTAAGAATGCTACATGCTCCTATCTGAAGACATGTCCATGACAGCAGGGACAATCACTTATCATATTGAAATTAAAATTGAAAATGATATTTTCTAAAAAGCATTTCAAAATGTTTTTTAAACATTATCATTGTTTACTCCGCTGTTCACAGTAATTGTAATAGCTCATTATCATTAATGAGTAATTGTTGAGATGCTTTCATAATTTCTTGTTGAATATTTATCTATTTAGCTACATGTATAATTTACTCCCGTCTTACTTTCATTTGCTTGACATGTACCTCTTTTCTAAGTTTTCTTTTTTGTTTGTAAAGAAGGTATCTTATTATTGGAGAAATCAGTGTACGATATTATCTTCTGCCCTCTGGCACTGTCAAGTATTAATATTCTCTAATGTGCATTTTAGTTGTTCGCTCCAATAAAATGCAGTGTGCAGAAATTAACAAAAAGAAAATTAAATTTACCCTGCAGACAGTTTTTTTTGTGTCTGAGTCTTTTAACTAGTTTTGTTGGTTTGCTAGATCCCCATGTGGCTTTTCCTAATAGAGGTCATTTAAGAAAGTATTTTGATGGGAAAGGACTAATCTAAAAACACTGGGGTTTATTATCTAATAACTTGCATCGCAACCTATCACATCATTATTCTATCAACATGAAATAGCCAGGACATATTTCCTTCATAAAGAATCTCATTTCTGTACATAACACTACACAAGCACTACACTTCCAATTCTTTGAAATGTACACACAAAGGGCTTTGGATAACTTTTCAAACTGGCTTTAGACCTGACTAACTGTTCCCCAATAGAGTTTATCTTTCAATATTGCAAACTGTTTGTCCTGTCTGATTCTTTGTTATTTTGACTTTCTCCTGTGCTTTGCACATCAAAATCAAAGAAAAAGGGCATTTTAAAAGTGACTGCAATAATAAATGAAGGAATTGTCCCTCCTCATGTTTCTGCATGGTGTGATCCCAAAATATACTCTAGCTGTAATTTATAGTTTGTTTAGTCTGAGTAACCACTATTTGGCTGTTTTCAGGAGCTAATCCCAAAAGTGTTGATGGCTCATAATGCAACTTCCAAAAAAGCAGCAAGTTCATAAAAAAAAAACTGGCAACAGAACATGACTAGTAATGAACAGACCAATTCCGGTTTGGGTTTACCAAGTTTTGACAAACTTTGAAAAAAAGTTTGGTTCAGGTACCTGGACTAAGGTATATGTTCCATCCTTCCATATATTGCAGGGGTCATGAAGCTTTTTGGCCGAGAGACACATGAACACCACATATTTTAGAATATTTTACAATATGCACATGCCTCCAAGTAGATAGGTAGTCCCAGTGTCACGGGTGCCCCAGCGATCTAAGTCTCGGATCGCAGCCACGCTCCTCTTGGCCAATAACCGGGAAACTTCCGAAAATGATGGAAACACCAAGGAAATGGACAGGAAACAGCATTGGCAGCATGCATGGATGCCTCTGAGGCTGCCTTATCACAGCATTATGCCAAAATTATGGGCAACAGCATGGTGATGGCAGAGTGACCGATTGAGGCGAGATAGCATCTAAAACACCCAATAATTGACCATGACACTATAGGGGACGGCATGCGGAGGCAGCGGCAGGAGCGGCAGGCTAGAGAATGGCATGGTGACATACCCCAAATGGACTCAGGCTTCAAACCAATTTAAAAAATTCCTTGCGGCATGGATAATGTGTAACACTGTACCTATCAGTATTTGGCCTGGTTGTGGTGGCAGAGAGGAACCAAAGGAGGTGAGCAAGAAGCACTGGAATGATTTCTTATGTGAACAAAAGGTTGAGGGCATATTTAGTTGATAACACAGCATGGCGGCGACAGAGTGACCAAGTTCCATAACGTATCTGGTGAAACACCCGAAAAATGAGCCTGGGACAACATATGGAGGCAGCTATGGAGACGTCTTTTGGAGGCAGCTATGGAGACGACATGTGGAGGCTGCTATGGAGACAACATGTGAAGGCAGCTATGGAGATGACATGTGGAGGCTGCTATGGAGACAACGTGTGGAGGCAGCTATGGAGAGGGCGTGTGGAGGCTACTATGGAGACGACGTGTGGAGGCTGCTATGGAGACGGCGTCTGGAGGCTGCTATGGAGATGATGTGTGGAGGCTGCTATGTAGACGACGTGTAGAGGCAATGGGGACGGTTATGGAACACGAGGTGAACGTAAGGAGGTGAGAAAAGAGGAGTGAAAAGATAGATTTTAGAGGTAAAAGGTTATAGAAGTAGATTACAGTTGCTGCAGTTAAAAAGATGTTAGTTGGATCTTGGGATGGAGCGGGCGGTCCGCTGCCAGACAAGGTTTCGCCTGTCCAAGCCCCTGCCTCTTGGCTCCTCCCGACCCAAAATTGACCTGGGTTGTTTGAATACTTTCATCTACGAATAATGGAATAGCATTGCGGTTCAATCTTTTTTTATTCGGAAATGGTTCCATGATTAAGAGCGATGGTATGGGGCATCCATATTGCGCCACTATGATTGAAACTTCGAGACTCCAGCATGGCGGCCACAGATGGGCCGAGTTCCAATACGTACCTGGTGAAACACCCAAAAATTCTGCCTGACACAGCTCGTTTGCTAAGGGGACGATGTATGGCGGCAGCTATGTAGCAAAAGTAGCGCAGAAATAATATCCTTCATAGATAAAAGTTTGGCGGCATATTTTGTGGATAACACAGCAGGGTGGCGACAAAGTTAAAAAGTTTTATGTGAAAGCCTTTAAAACAACCCAAAATTTTGCCGAACACAGCTCATTTGCTAAGGGGATGACGTATTGAGGCAGCTATGGGGATGATGTGTGGAGGCATGTGAGGGGAGATGCACACTCAGTCATCCAGCTTTGCATGCATTGTGAAAATTATTGACTCATATAAAACGCCAGAAAATCAAAGCCACTAACACCCGAAAATGTAGCCTAACACAGTTCATTTGCTAACGTGTGGAGGCAGCTATGGAGACGACTTTTGGAGGCAGCTATGGAGACAACGTGTGGAGGTAACAATAGAGACAACGTGTGAAGGCAGCAATGGAAACAACGTGTGGAGGCAGCTATAAAGATGACGTGTGGAGGCTGCTATGGAGACAATTAAATTTGGATAGTGCAGTTCAAAAAATTTTTAAAAACAGAGGAGCGGGTAGGTGGCCCTCCAGAAAAATTAAATAGATATAGTGCCTGTATGTGGCACTCCCAAAAATTGTTTATAAAAAGAGGAACAGGTAGGTGGCCCTCCAGAAAAACATAGAGAAATACATAGAGTACTATAGTTAGAGCCGGTTGGCCCTGGCAAAAAATAGCCAGTTGCCTCTGCTTTAGTGTAGAAAGAGGAGGAGAAGGAGGAGGAGGAGTGCATACATGAGAATTATTCAGGTTGAGCTGCTTTCACCAGGTGGAGAATGGAAATCACGAGAAATCCATGCTTGATTCATCTTGATAAGCATCAGCCTGTCAGTGCTGTCAGTCGCCAGGCATGTACGCTTATCGGTGACGATGCCACCAGCTGCACTGAAAACCTGCTCTGACAACACGCTAGCGGCAGGGCAGGCAAGAACCTCCAAGGCGTATAGCGCCAGTTTGGGCCAGATTTGAAACCCAGTAGTTGTAGGGAGCTGTGTGATCATTTAGGACGATGGTATGGTCAGCTACGTACTCCCTCACCATCTTTCTGTAAAGATCAGCCCTACTCTGCCGAGACTGGGGACAGGTGACAGTGTCTTGCTGGGGTGACATAAAACTGAAGAGGGCCTTGTAAAGCGTACCCCTGCCAGTGCTGGACAAGCTGCCTGCTCGCCTACTCTCCCTCGCTACTTGTCCCGCAGAAGTACACCCTCTGCCGCTAGCGCTGTATGAAGGGAAATACTGTTTCAGCTTGTGCACCAGGGCCTGCTGGTATTCATGCACTCCTTTCCTCTACAGGGATGAGAGTGGAAAGATTTTGCTTGTACCGTGGGTACAGGAGAGTAAATACCCAGTAAACGGTGCTGGAATAAATTCTTTGAACGCGAGGGTCACGGGATAGGCAGCCTAGCATTAAATCTGCCATTTGCGCCAGAGTCCCAGTGCGCAAGAATTCACTCCCCTCACTGACCTGACTCTCCATTTCCTCCTCCTCCTCCTCCAACCCATCTTCTTTTTCCCATAACAAATAACAGTTAACAGTTTGAACAATTAAGGACTGAGCAATGGTCACTTTTTCTCTCTTGCCAACATCCTCCTCCACCTCCTCCGATACGCGCTGAGAAACAGACCGGAGGGTGCTTTGGCTATCAACAAGGGAATCTTTTCCCCCATCTCTTGTGACGAGCGCAAAGCTTCCGACTTCATGCTGACCAGAGAGTTTTTCAACAGGCCAAGCAGCGGGATGGTGAGGCTGATGATGGCGGCATTGCCACTGACCATCTGTGTTGACTCCTCAAAGTTACTCAGCACCTGACAGATATCAGACATCCACGTCCACTCCTCATTGTAGACTTGAGGAAGCTGACTGACCTGACAACCAGTTCTGGTGGAAGTTGACATCTGACAGTCTACAATCGCTCTGCGCTGCTGGTAAACTCTGGATAACATGGTTAATGTTGAATTCCAACTCGTGGGCACGTCGCACAACAGTCGGTGAACGGGCAGTTGGAGGCGGTGCTGCACTGCCCTGAGAGTGGCAGCATCTGTGGTCAACTTTCTGAAATGCGCACAGATGCGGCGCATCTTCGTGAGCAAATAAGACAGATTGGGGTATGTCTTGAGGAACCGCTGAGCTATGAGATTTAACACATGGGCCAGGCATGGCACATGTGTCAGTCTGCTGAGTTGCAGAGCCGCCACCAGGTTACGGACACACAACAATGCCTGGCTTCAGGTTCAGCGGTGCCAGCCACAGATCGGTCTGCAACGTGATGCCATGTAATAGCTCTTGGGCGGTGTGCCTTTTATATCCTAGGCAGCACTCGTCCACTTGTCCATGGTTTGGTGGAACATGTCAGAAATGGCGTTGGTCAGGGCATGGATTATGTTGTCTGACACGTGCTGGTGCAGGGCTGGGATGGCACATCTTGAAAAGTAGTGGCAGCTGGGGACCGAATACCGAGGGGCGGCCGCAGCCATGAGGTTGCAAAAGGCTTCAGTCTCTACCAGCCTATAGGGCAGTATCTCCAGGCTCAGTAATTTGGAGATGTGGACGTTGAGGGCTTGGGTCGATCTGTATTTCCTCTTGCGCTCCAGCGTCTGGGGTGTAGACAGCTGAATGCTGCGCAAGGAGACATTGGTGGACGCTGTGGAGGATCATGGAGGTGAAGGTGTGGTTTTTGAGCGGGAGGTGTTTGTGCCGGGGTCCTGGGCAGGGGGCTGACTAGCAGAGGCAGCAAATGACACAGGGAAAAGAGCAGTGGTGGGCCGGCCGGAGGTGAACATCTTGGTTCCATTGAGTGGGGTGTTTAGCACTCATATGCCTGCGCATACTGGTGGTGGTTAAGCTAGTAGTGGTGGAACCCCTGCTGATCCTGTTGTGGCACAGATTGCACACCACAGTCCGTTGGTCATCTGCTGTTTCTTTAAAGAACCTCCAGACTTCAGAAAATCTAGCCCTCACCACGGGAGCTTCCCTACGTGAAACATTTGGCGCTGATGCACCAGCTCTGGCCTTGCCTCTCCGTCTGGCCCCACCACTGCCTCTTCCAAAATGTTCTCATATAGGACTCGCCTCAGTCTCAGAAGCACTGTCTTCACCCGGCCTATCAACCCAGCTTGGGTCTGTCACCTCATCATCCTCCGATCCCTCAGTCTGCTCCCCCCTTGGACTTCCTGCCCTGACAACAACTTCACCACTGTCTGACAACCGTGTCTCCCCATCTTCTGACACCTTTTTACACACTTCTTCCACTACGTCAATAATGTCATCATCCCCCAAAGACCGTTGGAAAACCTGGGCATCGGGAAAGAGCTCAGCAGCAACCTGAGAAGTGGTTTGTGACTCTGGGAAGGGTCCAGAAAACAGTTCTTCAGAGTATGCCGGATGAAATTCCAAATTTTCCTGGTAGGGGGCAGACTGGGGGGAAGGAGGGTGAGGTGGATGAGCTGGAGGAGTGCTCACTTGGGTAACATGGGTGGACTGCATGGAAGACTGACTGGTGGACAAATGAGATGAAGCATTGTCCGCAATCCACAACATCACCTGTTCGCACTGTTCTGGCCTCAACAGTGCTCTACCACGAGTCCCAGTAACTTGAGACATGATGAACCTAGGGAGTGTAGCTCTGCGGCGTTCACCCGCTCCCTCATCAGCAGGTAATGTCTAACCCCGCCCGGGACCACGGCCTCTGACACCTGCAGTAATTGGATGCCCACACCCACGCCCTCGTCCTCTACCCTTAGCCCTCGGGTTCAACATTTTCCAAATTAAAGTCTATTTTATAGACATGGTTAATGTTGAATTCCACCTTGTGGGCACGTCGCACAACAGTCGGTGAACGGGCAGTTGGAGACGGTGCTGCACTGCCCTGAGAGTGGCAGCATCTGTGGTCAACTTTCTGAAATGCGCACAGATGCGGCGCATCTTCGTGAGCAAATAAGACAGATTGGGGTATGTCTTGAGGAAACGCTGAGCTATGCGATTTAACACATGGGCCAGGCATGGCACATGTGTCAGACTGCTGAGTTGCAGAGCCGCCACCGGGTTACGGACACACAACAATGCCTGGCTTCAGGTTCAGCGGTGCCAGCCACAGATCGGTCTGCAACGTGATGCCATGTAATAGCTCTTGGGCGGTGTGCCTTTTATATCCTAGGCAGCATTCGTCCACGTGTCCGTGGTTAGGTGGAACATGTCAGAAATGGCATTAGTCAGGGCATGGATTATGTTGTCTGACACGTTTTGGTGCAGGGCTGGGATGGCACATCTTGAAAAGTAGTGGCAGCTGGGGACCGAATACCGAGGGGCAGCCGCAGCCATGAGGTTGTAAAAGGCCTCAGTCTCTACCAGCCTATAGGGCAGTATCTCCAGGCTCAGTAATTTGGAGATGTGGACGTTGAGGGCTTGGGTTGACCTGTATTTCCTCTTGCGCTCCAGCGTCTGGGGTATAGACAGCTGAATGCTGTCCACATTGGTGGACGCTGTGGAGGATCGTGGAGGCGAAGGTGTGGTTTTTGAGCGGAAGGTGTTTGTGCCGGGGTCCTGGGCAGGGGGCTGACTAGCAGAGGCAGCAAATGACCCTTCCCATAGTCACAAACCACTTCTCAGGTTGCTGCTGAGCTCTTACCCTTAGCCCTTTGGGTTCAACATTTTCCAAATTAAAGTCTATTTTATAGACAAAAGAGAAATATAAACTGTACATTTTTTTGGTAATTTTTTTTTTCTTTTGGTTTTATAGAACAAAACATGCAGAAGAAATCAGACAGCAACCTCAGAAGATGATTGCTATGGCTAGTTTCTAACCAACACTGACAGCACACGAAAGGATTTTGTGCTGTGATTGTCACTTTAACTTTTGAAAAACGCTAATGTAGCCCTATCAAGGGCTGTTGGGTTCTTGTATAATCACTCCTGCCTGACAGTAATCTAATAGAACACCCTAACGCTATCCCTGATCAGCAGCAGCTCTATCCCTAATGGCATCCAGACAGAGAATTATCCGAGCAGCGTGGGCAGGGGCTAGTCTATTCCAGGGTCACCTGATCAGGCCAGCCAACCACTGCTTTGGACATGTAAGTGTACCACCTGATGCTATGTGTACTACAGAGTCTCCTGGATTGTTATTGGCTCTGTTTCTGGCCACCAAAAATCAAAACACCGGGAGATGCCATTTTCTCGAGCTAGCGACATACTCGTCCGAGCAACGAGCAGTTGCGAGTACGCTAATAAGCCCTGACGAGTATGCTCGCTCATCTCTAGTCTTAGTCATACAAAATACGATAGCAGACATGTACTGTGTGGCTCTTGACAGAATACTGTCCTACCATACCCTTATGTTCATTTATACTTGTATCTATTACTTCTTTTTTCCTTATGTACCATTTGACTGCATAATGTACTTTGTTCATTTCTTTTGTTACCTGTAGGTCATGTGACCTCTATGACACTTTGATACTTTATTATGTCGGCCAATGACTACACAATTTTCTTTATCACATGTTTGTTATGTTTTCATTTTTATTTTTCACTGTTTGACAGTGGCTGCTTCGGCAGAAATGTTGCACATTTTTGGAAAGTTTTGCTGTGATTTCCACAAATTAAATACCATTTACTTGCATCCTAAGGAGTGCTTCAACTTCACCTTGCAATTGTCTACAGGGGTGGGATCCCTGGGTGCGGTCGTACACTGTTACTAATATCTATCAGTAGTTAGCAAAGCTATTGATTTTAAAATATTTGATTCAAACAATAAAATTTCATGTTGTTCTTTCTGCCAAATATTTTTTGAAAATTGCAAGAATAAGAAACCAGCCGAGGCTTATTATTTCGAATGAGCAACTATCTAACAAAAAAGGCATCTATAGCTTCAAAAATAACATCCCAGATGTTTTATCCTCAGTTATTATACTAAGGGAAGAATGTATGATGTTTGAGCACCAATGCACAAATATGTACAGCTGTGCAGATCTTCTGTTCAGATGTTGATGTGAAAGGAAAATGATGCAACCACAGTTGAAAAGACCTTTCCTTGTTTTGTTATCACCTAGTCTTTTGTAAATGAGATAAACAAGAGGATTTGAAGATATTCTCCAGGAGAAAACATAGATTTTAATCTCTTTATGCTTGAAATCCTGCTGTTGTTGGAAGGATTTGTTTTATGAAGTTTGCTGTAGGAAAGAGTTAGTGTTTTACAACTAAACTAGAAATGATTGAAATTTACTTTATCCAACCGTGAGCAAACAAGACTGGGATTTCACAAAGTACACAAATGGTGCATCCAGACATTGCAGGATGATTTTCATTGAAGATTCTCCAGTTCATGATTCCTCTCTTTTCACTAGAGCAAAGAGCTGCAGAATCTGGAGAGAAAGTTTTGCCTATGCACAACATGTCCTCAAAAAGTTATTACGTTAAGGGAAGGTGCTGCATGCAAATTAGCAATAAAGGAGAGTAGGTCGTTAAAATATTTCCTTATATTCTGAAGTCTTATATTTGGAAACTATGAAGGTGAAACTAGTCATCTCTTGATCCACACAAGATTTCTTATGATGGAGTTTTCGCAGCAGTATTTGGACAGTTTCAGTGTTTTTATAATAGAATGATAAGCTCATTGAAAATGGAATGATAACCTCAATTTGCATATTGTTGATATTAATCCATAAAGAATAATAGGAGGGTTTGAATAAGAATAACAAAACATATCAAAATATTTATTTTTTAAATGCTGTGTTTGTTCAAACCATGCATTTCCATCTTGAATAAAAATGTAGGTATGAGTGAAGACAATTGAAGGCTATGTACAAGCCTTCACATCTGATCAGGTGGGGGGGGGGGTTAACGGTGGGGGGGTTAACCACTGTAATTCCCAACAATTATGAGAGCAGGGTTCCCATTCTTACTAATGAATAGAGCAGCAGGTCAACTTGTCAAAGAATTTTATTTGCTGTGTCAAAAAAAAAAAATTCTGCCATTTTGACAATTTTAAAGGAAATTTACAAACATATTTCCTGTTAATTAAGCATTGGAGCAGAATAGATCCAGGCAGCATTGTTAGCTCTGTTCTTGTGTTTTACTTAGAAAATAACTTTATTTTTATGTTAATGAAGCATGAGTGCCCTGTCTGATTATGACCCCTAAAGAACTCCTTTAAAATAAAAATAAATTTCATAATCTCAGTAAAGAGTAGGACCATAGCTCTTAATAAAAACATATTTCTAATCACACTGGTACTCAGCAGCATTAATGGTTACAAAGAGTAAATCTGATGATAGATTTCCTATTAAAAACACACTTTATTGAGTAAAAAGGAATTTCACATTGAAAGCTACAACAAGAGTGGAGGGTGCAGATTTTTAAATTTTGAAACTAAGGTATTTAGTGGAGCTACAAAGTCCTCTTTAACATGGTATGACTTGTAAATGTCTTAAAACTAAAGAGGCTTCAAATAAAGTCAGGGAAAGTTTCCAAAATATCTACTTATTGAAACAAAACTTCATTATTTTATTAAGCTTATACTTTTCTTCATACCTTTTAAACAGAATTCCCTTCCTAGTGCAGTTTAGACATGGTGCATGGCTTGGTGAGTTTCTTTTTCTGATGGTTAGTCTTTTGAAGCTTGCATTTGAATGTCTTTCCATATAGCACTAAATGGAGACTCAGATACCCTTCAGTTGGCACAGATAATAGTCAAGGTGAATAAAATTTGCATGCATAAAAAAACCAACATCAATATTAATGGATCGTTCAGATCACATACAATCCGTGCCTATAAAGCACACATGGCTGCTAACATTTCACCCTCTTAATTTGTTTGTACAGTCTCAGATCTACAGGATACATTAACCTTCACTGATCTCAAGGTCATCATAATCCTTTTAAATGTTTTCCACATAAAAGCATATTTGATGAAATATTTTCAAAAATGTCCAGTAAGGGACACAACAGTTTTAACTATTCAAGGTGGCTAATCCCTAAAACGGTAGGATTAATTATTAAGGAACATGTCGCTATCAATGAACATTTAGTTTGTAGATCGCCTCTTCATACATACTGTACCATACTAATGTAAACTCATTTAACAGAATTAAATACCAGTAATAAACAAACTCAAATTGCCCTATTCAGTACATACTCAAATTTGATGGTTCAGGTTCGCTCACCACAAGTTTGGCATTCACAGACCCAAAGGAGAATGTCACAAAATAATTTTGTATTAGAAACTAGGCTTCGGAAAATGCCCCAAGCAGCTTGATTGACTGCTGATTAGTGAATCAGGCAGCTTTCAGACCCTTAGCAAGCACATAGAGCATTGCTATGATTGTGAAACACAACTGCACACTGAGGTGTCTTTTTGCGATGTGGCAGCAGAAGAGTGGTAACGGATCAGTTTGTAGATGATGTGAGGGGTGATGATGAGGTATTACACCTTATATCGGTGGAAGGCACCAATTTTTTGGTTGATGAGGTGGTGGTCAGTCAGTCAACAGAAAAAGAGAGAGGTGCAAAAGTGCAGCGATTGTTGCCTGCTGCCTGAAGCACAGGGACCTAGCAAACAAAGGCTATCATACAAGGTGTCAGTTTAGTGGATTTTTTTCTCCTAGAGCGAACAAGACAGAATGCATGTCATTTGCATGCTGTGCCACCAGTTCATAAAGTCTTACCAATCTGAGCACCTTATGTATGACCAGGCACCTGTAGAGTAAACATGTGCCTCAATGGGCGAGATGCCAAAAAAGCCTGCAGACAACTGAGCCTCGCCCTGCTGCTTCAGTTGGCTAAGCCTGTGTCAGCACTTTTCAGAAGAAACCCTTCTAGTGGGGTAAGTTCTCAGCTAGTAAATGTGCAGCACTGAGTAGCTCTGGGAGCACCCTCCAGAGTGGACGCCATGGATAACAAATATAAGAAAATTACCATAGCCACAGTGCCTGGAGTAATGAGTAATCTATGATTTTGATGGTAGATTTCCTTTAATCTGGAAATTGTCAATTTCTGCATATGCTGCATTTAAAATAAAAACTAGCAAATTCCGATTTTGCTTGATTAAAAATTGAAATAATGAAATTTTGCATTCAATAGATTCAGAATTGAAATTGTCCAATTCTACATATGCTATATTCAAAATATAAATAGTTAAATAATGCAGAATCTGGATTTTCACTGTAAACAGATCAATATGAAGTAAGATCACCAGTCTTCCTGCATGTAGGTGTAATCTATACAAAGGATCCCTCCTGGATACGAGGAAACACGCAATTTATCCTTCATCATGCTTGAATGATATGCATTGCTTATTTTAAAGCTGTCACAGTTTAGATAATGTCACAAGTTTGGTCCATAAATAAGCATGAAGCATCGTTCTTAACAATATTGGTGAGTTTGTCCTGTTGCTGGATCAAAACAAATTGTGCAGGAGTTTTGATTTTAACCCCACAGAGAGGAAGTATTTTTGGTTTTCCCATGGCTTCTTTCACAACAGAAAGAATAACTGGGTCTGAACAGCAATAGCCTCTTAAAGGACATCTACCATCAATCAGTTCTCACCTCCCTGTCCAATCCCCCGTCTAATCTTAGTATGTTATTTCTTGGAATGGCCATATTTTGAAGAAAACGTTCTTAAAATATTCAAATTAGCCTGAATGCATTGCATAGCACCTCTTGGTTCTGCTGAGATGTAATTTTTGTATGCATTGGCACGTCAGCACCTTCTACACAACTTGTGGAGAGCTGGTAATGTCACTGCCTCTCTGCCAATTTTGCAAATGCAGGATGATTCCATTTCTTGGGCAGTCAGCTGGGTAGCAGTGTGGCTCTCCAAATAATATAACCATCTTGCATTTGCAAAATTCATAGAGAACTGGTGATGTTACTGACTCTCTCCAAACTGTGTAGGCAGTGCCAGTGGGTCAATGCATGACCAGGGGCACCCTAAATAATCTCTGCAGAGCCGAATTTTGACCAACCTGTCAGTATGAAATACAATTTTCTGGTAAACTACCCTTTAAAAAATTGGTCATTAATATCTTATCTGTGAAAGTTTTCAGAGCCCTTCCGGGTTTTCAGTGCTTTATATAAATAACGTGGATTGGTAGGAGTCCAAATTCAGCATGTGTCATAATATCATTTATGGGTATATAGCTTTAAACTTAAAATTTACTCTTGAAAATACCCTCCAAACACAATTATACTGGCAACATTTTTTCATTATTCATATTTTAAAAACCAAAAACGCTGAACATTTGATGTACATATATACTCGAGTAAAAGCCGACCCAAGTATAAGCCAAGGTACCTAATTTTACCACAAAAACTTGGGAAAACGTATTGACTTGAGCATAAGCCTAGTGTGGGAAATGCAGCTGCTAGTCTCTAATAAAATGTCCAGTAGTTTTCCCTCATCAATATTAATATACAAACCAGAATGCCCCCTGAGTCTAAAGTCCACATCAGATTGCCCTACTTAGTCTAATGTCCACAGCAGAGAGCCCCATACAAAAAAATTAAGTTAGTACTCACCCTCCAGTCCTGTCCCACTTCTATGCAATCTGCCAACAAAGAACTATGGCATCAGCAGGCACTGACACTGGGGCGTCTCAGTTTCTTTGCCGGCAGAAGTGCATCTGCAGGCCCTGTCAGGATGTGCGGGGAGAAAAGGACACCGGGGGACAGTGCCAGAGGGTGAGTACTAAGTTAATTTTTTATACACTTAAGTATTAGACTAGTGGGTCTTTTTTAGCTCAAAAATTGTACTAAAAGTAGGCTTATACTTGAGAATATATGGTACATCTTTATAATAGTGTACAGCAAATACTGTATAGTCCAATTCTGTAAAAATAGAATTTCCTTATATTTGTACATAAGGCTCAGTTCGCAGGGTGGAAAATTTAATGGAAAATAAGAATGTAAGAATGAAAAGTCTCTGTTGCCTACACTGGCTGATGTGCTTCTTTTTTCTTTTATTTCAAAAGGGGGTATGAACTAAGCTTAATTCAAGATGGCAAGTGTCAACATTTATGATGTCCCTTTCTTTAATACAGAGATAGAGTAATCACCTTGGTGTGCAGTAAGTTTATTTTTTACCTTATTTCCTATACATAATAAATTGTTAAAACACCCATCAGCAATTTTTACGACAGTGGGGCAAATTTACTTACCCGGTCCATTCGCGTTCCAGCGGCGGCTTCTCCGCTCTGGATTCGGGTCCGGCCGGGATTTAATAAGGTAGTTCTTCCGCCGTCCACCAGGTGGCGCTGCTGCGCTGAAAGTAAACTCATCGCGCCGGAATGCACCGAGCTGGACCAGGTGAAGGTAAGCGGTCCTTATGCGACACATTTTCGGTTTTTAAATGCGGCGGTTTTTCCGAATACGTCGGGTTTTCGTTCGGCCACGCCCCCCGATTTCCGTCGCGCGCATGCCAGCGCCGATGCGCCACAATCCGATCGCGTGCGCCAAAATCCCGGGGCAATTTAAGTACAAGCGGCGCAAAACGGAAATATTCGGGTAACACGTCGGGAAAACGCGAATCGGGCCCTTAATAAATGACCCCCAGTGAGTAAAGAAAGACATAATGGTTTAAAATTATTTAATTATTTTATGATACAGTCCTTAAAGGGGTTGATTACTTTACTCTTAACATTTTTATATCACTTCCATAACTTTGGGAAAGGTACATCCAAGTTTACAAATCTTCTTACTAATGTAATGTTGCTCATCCCAATTTTTATCAACAGAAGTCAGCAGAAGTGAATATGATGCTCCATTTATTATCTCACCCTCAATATGTGCCCCCCACATATTATGGACCCCCTCATCCCTTCACATAATGTAGTCTTTCATTTCCTCTCCTTTCTTGCTCATATTGTGACCCCTTATCTCCACCTCATATTGTGCTCCTCCCCTCTGATCTCTTCCTCATATTGTGGCCACCCTCTCGTTTTCCCCTCATATTGTGACCCCTCATCTTCACCTCATATTGTGGCCCTCATTTCCTCCTCATATTGGTCCCAAATAGCCATGCTCATATTGTGGTCCCAGTTTGTCTCCCACTCATATTTTGCCCCCCCCCCTCATATTTTGTCATGCCCTCCTCATATTGTGTGAATTCATGTGCTTCCTTTATAATAGCCCCTTTCATATCCCTTCATATTTTCTCCCCCTTTCTTCACATACTTATTGTAGCCCCTAATTTTCCACTCTTATTGTAAGCCCCTAGGTATCTCTCCATTTTATTGTGGCTCCCAAAATCTCTCCCTCATCTTGTGGACAACTGTCATCCCCTCCTCATCTTGTGGGACTCCTCATCTATCCTGCATTTGTAACCTCTCATCTCCCCCTTTATTGTGCCCTTCTTAACCCTTCCTTTTATTGTGGGCCCCATATCTTTTTGGCCTCATTTTTATCTTGTGGGCCCCATTTTATCTCCCCTCTCCTTTGTGTCCTATTACCTTTCTCTGAATGTGGTCCTCTCTTATCTTCCCTTCTTATTGTGGCCCCCTATCAAGGTGAGCCACTTTATCTTGCGAACCCCCTCTTATCTTCCCCTTCATTTGTGCAATATAATATAATAATAAACACCAAATGCTCACCTCTCCATGTTCCCAGCAGCTCTTTTCTTCCTTCTCTACTGCTGTGTGTTACTGTGATGTCGGCAGGCAGTGATGTCATCATATTGTGTCTGTCATCCTGTGCTACACAGCAGCAGAGAAACACAATGATGATGTGGAGATCTCACTCTTTTCTACATCATCATTGTTTTGAGAAGACAGATAGACTTAAAGTCTGGAACAGATTAAGAAGTGGAGTGGACAATGGAATGACAGGTGCAAAGTCAGTGCTGATCAAGGCGGAATCAGTAGGTGTCAAAGCCCACCAGTACAATGGTGGGCTAGTACAACACTGCTGGAAATAGCTGATTAATGGTGGTATAGAGTTTTAGATCTCCATTGATCTGCAATTGATGATGCAGAAACCCAGAAAAAAGGGTTTTAGGAACCCTTATATTAAATATAATACTTTTAATGCTTGAAGACAACCCCAAGTCCTCTGATGACTTTTAATGCATCCTTTGTCCTCCATGTTTTCCATGAGTTCCAGTTTTAATTAAAAACCTGTTGCATGGCCTAATATTTCATTTGCCAAAGACTCAAAATACAATTTATGCCTGACAGCACCTCGCAAAATTATGGACTTTGGCTATCCTATTTTATGATGAAATCATCTTTTGTCATTGGTTCCATATCCACAAATGTAGGCATGAATTTAAATAGTCAACAAATTGAAAAAATTTTTGCTACACAACTTATAATGGAACAACCATGAAATTGCATATTATTATTGGGCCCATAAAAAAAACTCTATGATAATTTTTATGATAATTTTCCCGCAGGAAGTTTGGGACTACACCAAACTGTAAAAATACCTAAAGGCCATATACAGTATATAAGTATCTAAGTATATAAGTACCTGAATACTAATTATCATATATTGTTGTATGTGTAATTGAAAATTGGGAACGGTTAATAAATACAGAATCTATAATGGTTTTGACTTTAAGTGCTATTCTAGATGATTCTAGAACTATCTTGCAAGTTAACTATTTCCGTTCTCTCATGTTTTTCAAGATAGATCCTACATTCAACATTCATCACATAGAACCCTATCTTATTCAAATGGTTACTGATGTCTTGTTGAAGTTTTCTGTGATTGGAGAGAAGAATATGTGATAAAAGTAATTTGTTTGCATCCTGGAGACTTAAACAAAGCTGTTAGGAGGCCTCACTTTTCAGTATCTATCCTAAAGGATATTCAAAGTAAAACCGTAGGCAAAATAAAGTCTTATCTATCTTTGATGAAAAAAAATATGACTTCTGGCAGAATAAGCTATCTGAACATTCTGCATACCAACGCTTATTTAAAAACAAACCATAGGGAGTACACAAGTTTCAAAAACTTCATACATATCTTCCACAAGTAAAGAGATGAAAACACTTTGGTGAATTTTATTTGTGATATACTCATGACAGGCGATAAAGAATAAAGAATGCACCAAAACAGCAAGGACAGCTACATAATAACACATTGATATAAAAACTATAGAAACAGCAAAATATTATTCTTTACTCTAAGGAAAAATGCAATCGAAGAGGATCAAAGTCATTTAGAAAGTCAACGAAAATATACTAAACAAATGTGCTGCATACCTCAAGAGAAATCAACACATTATAGTTTACTCATTTATTTG
Organism: Engystomops pustulosus; assembly: GCF_040894005.1. Lineage (NCBI taxonomy): Eukaryota > Metazoa > Chordata > Amphibia > Anura > Leptodactylidae > Engystomops > Engystomops pustulosus. The sequence continues at coordinate 245,847,838 of NC_092411.1, forward strand.
GCCTATTTATTTGTATTTAATGATTTTTCTCTATTAAGTTTTGTATATAATGGAAGCTTAAAAATATATCATACCTATTACTTTAATTCCTTATAGAATGGGCAAGCATTATTTTTATATTCGAAAAACTTTTATTTTATTATTTTTAAGTGCCATTTTGAGTTTTATGTTTCCATTTTTTTCTTCCTGTTTTTCTGTCTTTTTTGAGACATTTTTTGGCCCATTGCAATTTTTGCACCTTTTTGGGAACATTTTTAAATTTGACATTTATCATTTAAAATTGTCTAAAATTTGCGACATTTTTGGTGCAAAAAAATAAACCATATTTAAGGAAAAATTTAGAAAATGGAAAGACATTAGTGCGGCATTTTTGCGACATTTGTAACAAAGAGCCAAAACAAACAGATAAGATAAATGACCCCCCATAACTTATGATGTAATGTACAGAATGGCATGAGGGCTCATTTTTTTGTAACAACTGCTACTTCCTAGTAATAGTATTTTAATTTCCATGCCATATTAAGGGAAGCTAAAAAGAATTCCAAATGTGGTGAAACTGACAAACACTTTTTCACCATTTTCTTGTCAGCTCTGCTTTTCCTGCTTTCACTTGCACTTAAAATTACTAATTTTCTTTATTCTTTGGGTTGGTTTGATCATTGGGATGTAAATAAATATAGGTATCATTATGGTTAATAGATTTTTAAAAAATTATTACCTTTTGTACAAAAAAATGTCTTTGTTTCACCAGATAACTGTGTAACAATTGCCGGAACACTATGCACAAAATAATTCCCCCTCCCCCCCAGGGGATCAATAAAGTTGTATTGTATTGTATACTGAGAGGCTTTTGGCATTTTTGTAATTTATTTTCTTTTTTTATATCACTTTTAGTATTTTTTTTGTGTTTCAGTGCCCTCTAGGAGCTTTAGCTCTAGAAGTTCTGATTGTTCCTACCATATACTGCTATACAATTGTAGTCTATGGTGGGTCATTTATCTTTATTATTCTTCTTTTCTGTCTTTCTGCAACTTTTTTTTTTGGATAATTGCAATTCTTACACCTTTTTTGTGACTTTCCAAAATGTAAATAAAAATAAAATTCTATAGCAAAAACCTATATAACAAAATTCTATATACAAAAATTAAAATTTTAATATAAAAAGACAACCAAATAATTATATTGCCTAAAACACACATTCTTAGTTTAGACATGCTTTCTACCTTTGTCGTGCCCAAGATAATTTTCACTAAAAATCATTAGAAAACTTGTGATGCACTTAGCATACACATACAGCATTTATTACCATCTGCAAAAGATGCAATGCCTACTACACTGCCAAATAAACAATTAGAGTAATTTTAGTCCTTTGTATTTGCTGCACGGATATTTATATACCATCTGTGAGTTTGGGAGCAAACACTTCTGTTAGGTATCATTTAAGTGTCTAGTGTAAGTATTTCTCCCACCCCAGCTATATTCAATATTTTGTTCCATTTAAAAGTTAGTGTTTTTTTTTTTTACTACAGATGCCTATGGTGTCATAGAGCTAGCCATAGGTTGGCCATGCTTATTATACAATTGTACTGTTATCTACTTCAACTTAATCTGCATTCTTCTATCATTAGGCTTCTGGCGCCCAAATTGTTGCTGAGAATAAGAGTTCACTTGATCTTAGTTACAAAGTAGGACACCAATATTCTCTCTCTTTCTTAAGAGTTGGGTAGTAGCATTAGAGACTTAGGGTGACATTTATCATACAAGCGCCGGTGTTTGATGAAGCACCTGCCCCTTTGGCACCATCAGATACATCAGGAGGCACCAGCTCTTTGGTGTCGAGCTGATGTAAGGTGAAAAATAATTGCAATACCTGGTGGTTTCAAGGCATTATCCTTATTTCTAGGCTTGTATACCGGAAAACTTGCATAAAAGTCCTGATAAATCTCCCCCTAAATGCTTATACCTCCTTAGGATAAAAAAAAGTGTTAAAAAGTTCTTGCGGCAGAGTTTTGAACTTGTGATTGATAGCCTGAGCTGCTCTGCTTGAGGCTCTTATTCTCAGCTTGCTAAGGGTGTGTATTCTGGAAAAGCTGAGTGGTTTCAGTTGAATCTTTCTGTGTGTGCTAGGTGTGGTTTGATTGATTGATGGATGTTCAAGCCTTTCAGCTGCTTGGGCAGTGTAAACTACACATATAACTGTTCCACCACTAGCCCAGTTGCTCGTTGTACTAATATCTTCATCCTTGATGGAGATTTATCAAAAGTGTCTAAGAGCAGAAAAGTTTGTGTTGTTCAGGGCAACCAATCAGATCTCAGCTTTAATTTTACCAAAATTAGAATTTAAACTGAGATCTGATTGGTTTCCATGAGCAACTAGAAATGTTTTACCTCAGAGATTTCTGATAACTCTCCACCATGTGAATATACCTTCTCCATTCAACTATTGCTGTTTATTGACCCTATGCTTTGTTTTTGGACTACTCTCTGCCTTAAGATTTTTTACTTTACCAATATCCTGTTTTTTATCTTGACTGTACTTGTGTCTGTCAATTTATCTGTCTCTTATTTTCTCTTCTGTTCTGAGAACACACTCATATATAAGTGAACTCAGGACCTGCACCACTTTCTCTGTCTTGACAAATCCTTTCTTTAATTAGTTTCTATCTTTTCTGCATCATGCTAGAGTCAAATGTAAACAAATGGACACAATAAAGATAACAAAATGTCCCCTTTCCTTTGATTTTTAATGAATAAACCTTTATAATTAGGGAATTAAACAGAATTTGAAAAGATTGATAACATATTATACAGTAGGCATAATAAATGATCCCAAAGCAATTTATACTGGACTGTGACATTGTGGTGAAGACTTCCTTAAAGCACCACAATTTACTCTGCATTGTGGGGATTGCACGGGCACAAAAACAAAGCCTGTGCAATCCGAGCAGCAGCTTGGCATATACTGTGTACTCACCGATCCTGGACGTTTAACAACTAATACAGACTGCAGCATCATATGCATTCAACAGCTATTTCTCCCTGCAACATATTTGGAAGGTGCAGATGTGCTGCCATGGAAACCTACTGAAGCCACCCCCACCCCTGGCCTGCCAAAGTCAACCCATTATTTTGGTCCTGCTCGGGGACCAAATATACAGAACATTAGCTTTATGCTAAAATAAGTCTTGCTGACCAGTATTTTGGTGGTAATTTCTGTGGTGATGTGTGCTGTATATCTCTACTAGGACCGGAGTAAACAATACAACAAAATAGAAGATTGATCCAGCACAAAAGTACTCAAATTATTTAAAAAGTTTTATCTGCAGAATTTATCAAAAATTACGATCCATAAAATGTACCCAGAAGGGTACAGGGTACAGGTGACATCATATCATCTATGCATTTCAAGCACAACCACACTCTTGAGGCATTTTGTTGTTGGATCAGTCTGCAATTTTGTTGAAAACCATCATATTTCAGTACGTTAAAGGTGTGATCAGGGTATAATTAAGACAAAATAAAAAAGGAAAATACATTTTTAAAAATATTTAGCAATAATAAGAAGTACCTTTTTATCCCAATCAAATCATGAATTTAATAAAAAATATAATTTGTTATTTAACCTGCTTAATGAGTGCTATAAAAGAAATCTTCACCAAACTGCATAAAAACGCGTTGTCTTTGTCACCTCATTTCCAAAAACAGTTACAAAAAGTGATCGCAAAGTTGCACATACACCCAAATAGTACCAATGAAAATGACAGCTCATCAAGCAAAAGAGTCACTGTAAAAAGTCAAAAAAGTAAACAACTCTAAGGAGTAGCTGTATACTATACTATAGGACTCTCCTAATATATAACCAATAGCAAAAAGAAGAATCAAAGTATGTAAAAAGGAGTCATGTAAGGGTTAAAGGAAAAATAAAATGTTTCAATTTATTGTCCTTAGGGGAAGAACGCTTTTAAATTTATCCCCAGTGTTAAAACACAATGATAATGTTCATGTGCAAAATAAGTTAAAAAATCCAGCTGAGGGTAAAATGTTATAATTTATGACAGATTAACCTCTATGTGCTGCTGTGTGGGGCAGGACTGAACAGTTAGAAGAATTTACAAAACAGAATAACAGCTGGGTTCCTCCATATAATACTGGAAGAAGCCAGGGTAATGATTTAAACTTATAAAGTGTCTGTTGAAGATGATTTATGCCTCTAGAGCACAATTTTCTAACTTCTTTTTAACCACTAGAATTCCATATATTAATTGTAATTTATTATCATATACTGCAGTTAGAAATCATTGTATCTACTTAATTTTAACAACTTTTGTTACATGTTTTGGTATATTAGTTTTCTGTTGCCTCTGATGATCAGAAAAAGCTTAAAAAACTATTTTATGGGTCTCATTCAAGGTAAACAGGTTTCACTTGTGTCTTGAAGGGGCTGACCACTTTTCAATAAATCCTTCTACTAAACAAGTCTCTTTGCCTCAATAGAAAGCTGCAGCCATTCCCTGTGCTCTGCACATCTGCATCCATGTGACATAGCAGGTTCACTGCAGCATTTTCATTTGCTTCCTGGAAGCCGCACAAGGACTGAAAGGAACAGAGCGTTGTTCTAGCTCCACCTATTCAGCGGAGGTTCGGCATGTTAATAAAGAAGGATGGAGGCTCTGCACACATTACAAAAGTAAGTTGCAGGACTGCTTAATTTGAACATTAAAGTGGATGTCCCCTTTCAGAAAATAATTGATTTTATTTGTGTAATAAAAAGTTATACACTTTTCGAATATACTTTCTGTATCAATTACTTGCAGTTTCTAGATCTCTGCTTGCTCTCCTTCTATAGAAAGCTTCGATGTTTTTCCCAATGAATAGAAACCGGTCCATAGTCATGTGATGGACACACAGATGCATAACCCGTTGTTATCAGTGAGAGTAATCAGAGCTGTGTGATGCCCCTGTGGGTCCATCACATGACCATGGACAGATTTATATCCAGTGAAAGTAAACATAGAATCTTCCTATAGGAGGACAGCAAGCAGAGATCTAGACAACTGTAAGGAGAAACCATATCAATTATTTGCTGAAAGCGGACAACCCCTTTAAGGAATTTTGTACAAAGAAATAACGGCACATGGGCAACCTAAGTAAAGGAATTGCCAATCCTTTAAATGTCGTGCATGGTCTTGTGACTAACTTGGAAAAATAATTCAAAATATTTCTGTAGCTGGGTGTTATTTTCTGGTTTGGCTATTATCCCAGGACATCTCATAAGGTGCTACCTTCTCCTTTTTCTTTTTCCATTTAGGAAAACGTATTCCTTTCCTGCACCCTATAAAATTGATTCCAAAGCCAGTACAGACTTCATGCACTACAAAAAAAATTTTGGATTGTCATAAGAACCAGGATAAACAATAAATCTTAATTACAGGCCCCATTGATAACTATTAAAACTCTTTATTGTAGCCTAGGAATACAGTACAGTAAATTACCAAAATCCAGAGGTCCGTTTGTAACTAAGTCAGGTGTTCTTAAGTAAGGGACCGCCTGTATTGCAATTCTGTACATCCCAATGTGTTTAGGGATGTATAGGGAGAGCACACATGCTGAGGCATTCCACAAAGGGCTTGTATCTGCTGTATATTGCAGGAGGGCTTTAAAAATATAAAATTGTAGATAGTAAACGCCATGACAGAAGATAATGTGAAAATCACCATTTTGTCACCATTTTGACAGCCATAAAAATTTGGATAAAAAAGATCAAAAGACCATATTGCTCTGCCAGTCCTACTAAAAAATGACACCTTACAAAACATTGTATAGGTAAGAAGGACAAATTTACAGCTGTCAGAATATGGCAATAAGACTTTTTAAACATAAACTGTAACAAAAACTATATAAAATGGTATCTCCATGATCATACTGACACAAATATTAAAGATAAAGCATCACTTGAGCCATAAGCATTACAATGGTATATTTTTCCTTTAATGGTTTTTCGATTATTACAAAATGGGAATTCAAATATTAAAAGTCAGATGTCCCGAAGGGGGTTAAATTTTTAGTGATTTATGTAATTACAGATGTCGATGTAAACGTTTAACTTGACATTCATTGACAATGATATCCTACTGCAGATTTCAGAGACTATAAAATACATAAATGTTATGTGATTGATACAACGAGTCAGCTACTATACAATGTTATTCAGAAACCAACATATCAGTGATAATTAAACCTTACCACTGTGAGGGAATATAATCCCCTTTCTATTGTGTTCTCCCACCATGTATCTTTACAAAGACCATAGTACCATCCCCCGCGTACACAGATCATCTTACAGATATATCCTGTTCAAGGCAATTGGAATGCGAGCATGCTCAGTAAGTTTCTTTGTCCCAAGAACCTATAAAAACTCTTTGCTACCTAAATAAATTGGAATTCTCTCAAACATGTGAAGATCTGAGTGGTTTACCGAGCAGCTCGTACTATACAAATATTTGGACCCACATCATATCAGAGGTAGAGATATTTCTCTAACACCACTCAGTCATTGATTAGCTGTACTGGCCAAGTCTTCAAAAGACCAAGAGCAATAGGGGAGCTAACTGAAAAGTTACTTTTATTAAGTTGAAAAGTTTAATATTTTTTAAAATATTTTTCTGAGAGTATACAGGTGGTCCCCTACCTAAGGACACCCAACTTACAGATGACCCTTAGCTACAGATGCATCTCTCTGCCCACTGTGACTTCTGATGAAGCTCTATGGGTACTTTACTTTAGTCCCAGGCTGCAATGATCAGCTGTAAGATGTCTGTAATGAAGTTGTATCTACAATCCTTGTTCAAAATACAGCTAAAAATTTTAAAAATCCAATTGTCACTAGGACAAAAAAAAGTATTGTCTGGAGCTACAATTTTAAAATATAGTCCCGACTTTCAAACAAATTTAACTTAAGTACACACCTAAAGAACCTATCTTGTATGTAACCTGGGGACTGCCTGTACCTTTATATTCTGTAGCCAAAAAAAACTGGAATAAGTAAACTATTGTTGTATAGTTGAAAAGCTGCAAGAAACAATTTTTGATGGTTTCTATGATGCAATTCTCCTATACATTTTGGCAAGGCAGTGATTAACTAGATCGAAGTTCAGACTTGTTTCCTCGGTTAGTCAGTGCAAAACACTGTCAGTTGCTTGGTAGTAAAATTGCTGATCTTTTTTTATTATTATTTGTTTACATAAAAAACTATACAAAATAAAAAAGATATTATAAAGAACTAATAAAATATTATAATAATACAAATTAATAAGAACAATACAAAGTGTTCATACATAGACAAAGGGACTTTATTATTTACTAATTGGGAGAATTACTAAAGGTTTGTTCATTTTGAACTCTTTCAACCAAGAACAACAATTTCAGAGTATTTTTACCCATATTTGGGGACACAGTAGAAAAGTAAGTGATAAAATATTGTATAGAAAAGAAAAATCTTAACAGTATAAAAGCTAAGTGGTTCAACTACATTTAAACTACAAATAGATAAATCAAAAGGGTAGTCATGCTGTGTGCACCGCTACTGGAGCTGCAGAGTGCCCCAAAAGCTAAAGCTCCTTCGGAATAGAAGGAGGTTTCCACCTTATATTGAAGATATGCCTTCACCAATCCATATAATTAGGCCCCCAGTGTTTACATAGTAAAACTTCCTTTGTTCTGTTGTTCCCAACACATCAGAAATTCAAGACTTTTGCTCCATGGTGCCTTTCTCTGAACAGCCTGGGAGTGCTGCTCTAAAACAATGTTGCATTTATTTTTTTTCTCAGGATCAGTCAAGGTCACAGAGGTTGGACACCCTTCTAGTCATGAACTGATGGTGTATACTAGTGATATGATGTTGAAAGGTAGGGATATCCTTTTTATCAATATTAAGAACATTTTTTTATACTAGGAGACAAACTTCTTAAACTAAGCCTAGTAAAGAGGTAGCGTCCATGAAAACAAAGATCACAAGAAGGCAATGTTACAGATGCACTTTCATCAACTCAGCATTTATTGCCTTCTTATAATGGATGATGTACTACAGTAAGGGAATGGCTTTTACTGACTAGATGACAGACAAGACATTGATCCCTAAGGTTTTATCCCCGTTTTAGCTGTTCCTAAATTATTGTCCAGACTACCCTAAGTGTTAGGTGACAACTGCGGCACAGTCCAAATATACAGAAAAGTAGTCCAAAAACTACTAGTTAGATCAAAGAGGACCAATAATTACAGACTTGTTAGGCAAAACAAATGTTCAAAAAACAGGCAAAGATAAAGGGATTCAAGAAACAGAAGACAAGGTTAATGCCAGCTAGCCCCCAAAAACTTAAAGCAAAGACAAGGCAAACATTTTATGAGAGTCCTGATCCAGAAGTTAATTGAACCAGATCAATGACATCCAGACTAGGAAGTATAGAAAGGAGTGAAATTACTGAATGTGTGAATAAGTGGACATAGTGGTTCTGGATGTATGATAAGGAGGAGATTTGGCATGCCCTCTGTCTGAGGGCCTAGTGTCTGATGTTTACTTACCTCCTCTATTTGCTAGGATGGTGTATTTGCGGGTTTAGATGTGGGCGTGAACACCCATGTACATGCACATCCTCCTCATAGAGCCAGGACATTCATGTCCTCTCTTTTCACACTCATTGGAAACTTTTTAATTAATAGCACGCACTCTTACATCTGCATCTCAATTATGTATGTACAATGTTTACTATTTGACTTAGCTGGACTGGGAATCCTACATTGAGCACCAATTCTCCTTTACAAAGTTTATCTTCTCTCTATTGGGGAAGAAACTTGGAAAGTCATTGAAGCAAATGTATCATGCTTTGCAGATATGTTTTTTTCAGAAACAAGCAGAATTATTAGAATCTGTGTCAAAAATGAATTAGGTTTTAGTTCACATTTTAGAGGAACATAATAATTATGAGTAGATATGGGCAGATAAATTCTAACAATTCGGAATTCATTCCGAATTTCAGGAAAACTTTGATTCTCCAAATTGACAGCGAGCACAATGTGTTACATGGGGCAGAGAACTCTTGGAAGAAGTAAGGAACACCCTCGATCACATGTTCAGACATTTAAGCCAATCAGCGACCGGCAGGCTTGTGTGATGTCACAGCCCTATAAAAACTGTCAGCCATTTGAAATCCAGTAATTTCCCACTGCATGTGCTGTCTCTAGCATCTAGCTTTTTGTACTCAGTAGCTGATGGAGTGAACTTTGCACAAAGTCCAGGATGTCCCTTTTTTGGGGTTCTGTATACCCCAAATTTCAATCCTTTTTGTTGCTAAAGTTGATAGCAAGAAATCTGTGTCAAATCCACATACTTGGTGGAGGGGTTTTTGCTCAAAGTCCAAGGTGTCCCTTTTGGGGATCTGTAAACCCCAAATTTCAATCATTTTTTGTTGCTAAAGTTGATAGCAAGAAATATGTGTAAAATCCACATAGTTGGTGGAGTGTTTTTTGCTCAATGTCCATGGTGTCCGTTTTGAGGGATCTGCATACCACAAATTTCAATCCTTTTTTGTTGCTAAAGTTGATAGCAAGAAATCTGTGTCAAATCCACATAGTAAATTAATCAATATGTCAGACAGAAAGGTGGCAGGTGGAGCAGGCACAGGTTACAGCACAGTAAGGGGACGTCACAGCAGGGGTGACTCTGTGAGGCCAGAACTGCATGTGTCATCTAGCGGCAGTGTATTGATCAACAACCTAAAGGTTGTCGATTGGTTGACTAGATCATTCACTTCCTCCGAAATAACATCTGACAACCCCAGCAAAGAGTCTGTGGGTTCGTCAGATATAAGCCTTAGTTGGCATGGCCCAGGAGCAGGTAAGTGGCCCTTACCTGTCCTCAACCAGCCTCTGTCCTGTTCATTTCCCTCAGCCAGAGATCTACCAGATGGTCTTGGCTCAGCGCCACTATACAGCGAGGATAAACCCTGTGAGGAAAGTCAGCAGCTGCTTGGCAGTGAAGAGGTAGGGCAGACATCCGCTGCTTCATGCAATAGGCTGGAAAGAAGAGATGTGTTTGCACTGGCAAATAGTCATGGTGTGCATATTGAGACCGTTGAGGAGAATAGCAGTGACAGGGAAACACAAATCAATGATGATGTAGCCGATCGCACTTGGGAGCCGGGTGAATCAAGGGCTTCATCATCATCATCGAGAGAAGAAGGTGTCAGCTTGCACATCAGGCAGGTGGGGTACAAAACCTGCTTCGCAGGTCCAAGTAAGCAGTGGCACCGAATCGGCGGTGTGGCAGTTTTTTGTTAAGACACCAGAGCAGCCGAGCGTGTGCATATGTAGAATCTGCAGGCAGAAAGTGAAGTGTGGTCAGAGAGCTAACATTGGAACCACACCGTGCATCAACACATGCAGCGTCACCATCCAATTGCTTGGGAGAAATGTAGATTTAGTGGTCCATCCTGCAGCCGCAGCAACTAGTGGCACACATGCCATTTCAGCCAGTCAAGGCTCCAGCACCTCTGCCGAAGGGAGCTGTTTGTCTTTGACATCATCTCCTGGACCAGATGCTCCTGCTTCTTGCTACACATGGGGCCAGCAGTCATTGAATGAGGCGATTACAAAGAGACAACTGTATGCGTCTAGCCATCCTAAGGTGCAGAAGATGACCATGCTCCTGTCCAAGTTGTTGGTACTGCAGTCCCTCTCTTTCCAAGTCGTGGACTCTGCAAGCTTCAGAGAACTTATGGCTTGTGCCAAACCGAGGTGGAGAGTTTCAAACTGAAATTTCTTTTACAAAAAGGCAGTACCACCCCTTCACAAAAATGTAGAACAGAAGGTGGGCCAGTCCTTGAGCTTATCGGTTTCATCCAAGGTGCACAGCAGCGCGGACGTGTGGAGCTGTAACCACAGTCAGGGCCAGTACATGTCCTTTACGGCACTTTATGTTTGGTTTTCCCCTTCATTTCATCTGTCAGAAGGAAGGAAATGCCTCAGGATTGATAGCCAAAAGCAGGAGCGGATACATAACACATGCAAATATCCCATGATGTTATAGTGGGATCTTGGCCCTCAGCTCACTCCTTTCGAGCTGGCACAGACGTCTTGAAAAGCTGCGTTCCCGCTTCACTTATTTGGTCAATTTGGCCCCTGTAAGTGCCCATGGAATTGAAGAGTGAAGTGATTCTAAGAGTGACCGTTCTCATGTGCGTGTCATACTCAAACACAGCATTGTTTGACGACCAAACCACGCTCCCAATGCATATTTAAGCATGGCACAACACTCTACAACACCCTACAGGCTCTCTGCAGCCAGGAAATACCCGGGTTTTTTTAACGTGATTCATCATGGTTTGATTTGGGTTATGAGTAGAGATGAGCGAACATGCTCGTCCGAGCTTGATGCTCGGTCGAGCATTAGGGTACTCGAAACTGCTCGTTACTCGGACGAATACTTCGCCCGCTCGAGAAAATGGCAGCTCCCGCCGTTTTGCTTTTTGGCGGCCAGAAACAGAGCCAATCACAAGCCAGGAGACTCTGCACTCCACCCAGCATGACGTGGTACCCTTACACGTCGATAGCAGTGGTTGGCTGGCCAGATCAGGTGACCCTGGGATAGACTAGCCGCTGGCCGCGCTGCTCGGATCATTCTGTCTCTGGATGCCGCTAGGGAGAGAGCTGCTGCTGGTCAGGGAAAGGGTTAGGGTGTTCTATTAGCTTACTGTTAGGCAGGAGTGATTCTCAAAGAACCCAACAGCCCTTCTTAGGGCTACAATAACGTTCTACTTTTTTTATTTTAATTTGCATCTTTTACCATTTTGTGAGGAATTAGCAGGGGGACTTGCTACCGTTGTGTTTAGCTCTTAGTGGCACACATATCCATAGCAAAGGCCGAAGTGGCAAAATTCAGTAGGGGTTGGATTTCTATTAGGCAATAACTCAGTGTCATCTCATCTGGCATAGTAGTGTGCTTCCTTTGATACTTGGCTAGAAAATAGCCATAGGAGAATACAAACAGCTTCTTGAAGCCTACAGTAGCGTTCTATATATTTGATTTCTGGTTGATCTGCTGGTGGCTGTAGTTTCTGCAGTGCATGTACTTGCCAATTCTGAGCAATTTGTAGTGAGACTTGCGACCGCTGTGTTCTGCGCTTAGTGGCGCACATATCCATAGCAAAGGCCGAAGTGGCAAAATTCAGTAGGGGTTGGATTTCTATTAGGCAATAACTCAGTGTCATCTCATCTGGCATAGTAGTGTGCTTCCTTTGATACTTGGCTAGAAAATAGCCATAGGAGAATACAAACAGCTTCTTGAAGCCTACAGTAGCGTTCTATATATTTGATTTCTGGTTGATCTGCTGGTGGCTGTAGTTTCTGCAGTGCATGTACTTGCCAATTCTGAGCAATTTGTAGTGAGACTTGCGACCGCTGTGTTCTGCGCTTAGTGGCGCACATATCCATAGCAAAGGCCGAAGTGGCAAAATTCAGTAGGGGTTGGATTTCTATTAGGCAATAACTCAGTGTCATCTCATCTGGCATAGTAGTGTGCTTCCTTTGATACTTGGCTAGAAAATAGCCATAGCAATAGGATAGGATTGTTTGGTTTTAAAAACTCAAAAAAAAACAAAAAACACAAAAAAAAAAAAAAACACAAAAAAACACCAAAAAAAACAAAAAGAAGTAAAAAAAAAAAAAAAGTTATAACTCTCATTTTAAAAATGTTTAACCCGAGGGCTAGGGGTAGAGGACGAGGGCGGGGACGTGGGCGTCCAACTACTGCAGGGGTCAGAGGCCGTGGTCCTGGGCGGGGTGAGACACCACCTGCTGATGAGGGAGCAGGGGAACGCCGCAGAGCTACACTCCCTAGGTTCATGTCTGAAGTTACTGGGACTCGTGGTAGAGCACTGTTGAGGCCAGAACAGTGCGAACAGGTGATGTCGTGGATTGCTGACAATGCTTCGAGCAATTTGTCCACCACCAGTCAGTCTTCCACGCAGTCCACCCATGTCACCGAAATCCCCACTCCTCCAGCTCCTGCACCTCAGCCTCCTCCCCCCCAGTCTGCCCCCTCCCAGGAAAATTTGGCATTTGAACCGGCATACTCTGAGGAACTGTTTTCTGGACCCTTCCCACAGTCACAAACCACTTGTCCGGTTGCTGCTGAGCAATTTTCCGATGCCCAGGTTTTCCACCAGTCACAGTCTGTGGGTGATGATGACCTTCTTGACGTAGTGGAAGTGTGTAAAGAGGTGTCCGACGATGAGGAGACACGGTTGTCAGACAGTGGGGAAGTTGTTGTCAGGGCAGGAAGTCCGAGGGGGGAGCAGACTGAGGGATCGGAGGATGATGAGGTGACAGACCCAAGCTGGGTTGAGAGGCCGGGTGAACACAGTGCTTCTGAGACGGAGGAGAGTCCTCGACCTGAACAGGTTGGAAGAGGCAGTGGTGGGGCCAGACGGAGAGGCAGGGCCAGAGCTGGTGCATCAGCGCCACTGTCAACTAGTGAAGCTCCCGTGGTGAGGGCTCTTGCGGCGAGGGCTAGATCTTCAGAAGTGTGGAGGTTCTTTAAGGAAACACCGGATGACCGACGGACTGTGGTGTGCAACATTTGCCAAACCAGGCTCAGCAGGGGTTCCACCACTACTAGCTTAACTACCACCAGTATGCGAAGGCATATGAATGCTAAGCACCCCACTCAGTGGCAACAAGCCCGTTCACCTCCGGCCGTGCACACCACTGCTCCTTCCCCTGTGTCAGCTGCTAGTCAGCCCCCTGCCCAGGACCCTGGCACAAAAACCCCATCGTCGCCTCCACGATCCTCCACAGCATCCACCAGCGTTCAGCTCTCCATACCCCAGACGCTGGAGCGGAAACGCAAATATAGTGCAACCCACCCGCACGCCCAAGCCCTTAATGTGCACATCTCCAGATTGCTTAGCCTGGAGATGCTGCCCTATAGGCTAGTAGAGACCGAGGCCTTTCGCAACCTCATGGCGGCGGCCGCCCCTCGGTATTCGGTCCCCAGCCGCCACTACTTTTCCCGATGTGCCGTCCCAGCCCTGCACCAGCACGTGTCAGACAACATCATCCGTGCCCTGACCAACGCCGTTTCTGACAAGGTCCACCTGACCACGGACACGTGGACGAGTGCTGCCGGGCAGGGCCACTATATATCGCTGACGGCACATTGGGTTAACTTGGTGGAGGCTGGGACCGAGTCTGACCCTGGGGCTGCTCATATACTGCCGACGCCGAGGATTGCGGGGCCTACCTCGGTCCAGGTGTTTCAGGCCTACTATGCCTCCTCCTCCTCCCACCCCTCCTCCACCTCCTCCTCCGAACTACCATCCGTGGGCACGGCGCCATCAGTCGGTAGCTCTAGGCACAGCAGCAGTGCCGTCGCTAAGCGACAGCAGGCGGTGCTCAAACTGCTGAGCCTAGGCGACAAAAGGCACACCGCCCAAGAGCTATTACAGGGCATCACGGCGCAGACTGATCTGTGGCTGGCACCGCTGAACCTCAAGCCGGGAATGATTGTGTGTGACAACGGCCGTAACCTGGTGGCGGCTCTGCAACTCGGCAGACTGACACATGTGCCATGCCTGGCCCATGTGTTAAATCTGATAGTGCAGCGTTTCCTCAAGACATACCCCAATCTGTCTGATTTGCTCACGAAGGTGCGCCGCATCTGTGCGCATTTCAGGAAGTCCAGCCCAGATGCTGCCACTCTCAGGGCAGCGCAGCGCCGCCTCCAACTGCCCGCTCACCGACTGTTGTGCGACGTGCCCACGAGGTGGAATTCAACACTGACCATGTTATCCAGAGTTTACCAGCAGCGCAGAGCGATTGTAGACTGCCAGATGTCAACTTCCACCAGAACTGGTAGTCAGGTCAGTCAGCTTCCTCAAGTCTACAATGAGGAGTGGACGTGGATGTCTGATATCTGTCAGGTGCTGAGTAACTTTGAGGAGTCAACACAGATGGTCAGTGGCGATGCCGCCATCATCAGCCTCACCATCCCGCTGCTTGGCCTGTTGAAAAACTCTCTGGTCAGCATGAAGTCGGAAGCTTTGCGCTCGTCACAAGAGACGGGGGAAGAATATTCCCTTGTTGATAGCCAAAGCACCCTGAGGTCTGTTTCTCAGCGCATATCGGAGGAGGTGGAGGTGGAGGAGGATGAGGAGGAAGAGGAGGAGAATGTTGGCGAGACACAAGAGGGGACCATTGTTGAGTCCTTCACTGTTCAGCGTGTATGGGCAGAAGAAGAGGAGTTGGAGGAGTTGGAGGAGGAGGAAATGGACAGTCAGGCCAGTGAGGGGAGTGAATTCTTACGCGTTGGTACTCTGGCGCATATGGCAGATTTCATGCTAGGCTGCCTATCCCGTGACCCTCGCGTTCAAAGAATTTATTCCAGCACCGATTACTGGGTGTTCACTCTCCGGGACCCACGGTACAAGCAAAATCTTCCCACTCTCATCCCTGGAGAGGAAAGGAGTGTGAGAATGCATGAATACCAGCAGGCCCTGGTGCACAAGCTGAAACAGTATTTCCCTTCTGACAGCGCTAGCGGCAGAGTGCGTAGTTCTGCGGGACAAGTAGCGAGGGAGAGTAGGCGAGCAGGCAGCTTGTCCAGCACTGGCAAGGGTACGCTTTACAAGGCTTTTGCCAGCTTTATGTCACCCCAGCAAGACACTGTCACCTGTCCCCAGTCTCGGCAGAGTAGGG
The DNA here is from genome assembly GCF_040894005.1 of Engystomops pustulosus. Lineage (NCBI taxonomy): Eukaryota > Metazoa > Chordata > Amphibia > Anura > Leptodactylidae > Engystomops > Engystomops pustulosus. The sequence goes on from NC_092411.1 coordinate 245,863,585, forward strand.
CTGATCTTTACAGAAAGATGGTGAGGGAGTACGTAGCTGACCATACCATCGTCCTAAATGATCACACAGCTCCCTACAACTACTGGGTTTCAAAGCTGGACATGTGGCACGAACTGGCGCTGTACGCCTTGGAGGTTCTTGCCTGCCCTGCCGCTAGCGTCTTGTCCGAGCGGGTTTTCAGTGCAGCTGGTGGCATCATCACCGATAAGCGTACACGCCTGTCGACTGACAGCGCTGACAGGCTGACGCTTATTAAAATGAATAAAGGCTGGATTTCTCAGAATTTCCAATCTCCACCAGGTGAAGGAAGCTCAACCTGAATAATTGATCCACTCCTCCTCCTCCTCCTCATTTTCCTCCTTCTCCTCCTCTTTGTACAGTAAAGCAGAGGAAAATGGCTATTTTTTGACAGGGCCCACTGGCTCTTGCTATAGTACTTCATGCATTTAATTTTTCTGGAGGGCCACCTACCCGGTCCTCTGTTTGAAACAATTTTTGTGAGTGCCACATACAGGCACTCAATCTATTCCATTTTTCTGGAGGGCCACCTACCCGGTCCTCTGTTTTAAAAAATTTTTGGGACTGCCACATACAGGCACTCAATCTATTCCATTTTACTGCAGGGCCACCTACCTGCTCCTCTGGTTTGAACAATTTTTGGGACTGCCACATACAGGCACTCAATCTATTCCATTTTACTGGAGGGCCACCTACCTGCTCCTCTGGTTTGAAACATTTTTGGGACTGCCACATACAGGCACTCAATCTATTCCATTTTACTGCAGGGCCACCTACCTGCTCCTCTGGTTTGAACAATTTTTGGGACTGCCACATACAGGCACTCAATCTATTCCATTTTACTGCAGGGCCACCTACCTGCTCCTCTGGTTTGAACAATTTTTGGGACTGCCACATACAGGCACTCAATCTATTCCATTTTACTGGAGGGCCACCTACCTGCTCCTCTGGTTTGAAACATTTTTGGGACTGCCACATACAGGCACTCAATCTATCCCATTTTACTGGAGGGCCACCTACCTGCTCCTCTGGTTTGAAAAATGTTTGGGACTGCCACATACAGGCACTATCCAAATTAAATTGTCTCCATAGCAGCCTCCACACGTTGTCTCCATTGCTACCTCCAAAAGTCGTCCATATAGCTGCCTCCATACATCGTCCCTTTATCAAACGAGGTGTGTCAGGCAGAAATTTGGGTTGTTTTCATGGATTCCACATCAAAGTTGTTAACTTTGTCGCCACCCTGCTGTGTTATCCACAAAATATACAGGCAAACTTTTACCATTTAGGGATATTATTTCAGCGCTTCTTGCGCATCTGTTTACATTCCCCTCACCCGGCATATCCTAAACTTATAAGAACGCTACTACACTTGATCTTATACAAAAGGTTCTTAGAAGTGCTGTTCGGGGAGTAGCCTAGAGACAGGGGCTTGGATTGGCGAAAGCTCGCCTGGCAGCGGAACGCCAGCTCCATGCGCATCATGCGCTTCTTGCGCATCTGTTTACATTCCCCTCACCCGCCATATCCCAAACTTATAAGAACGCTACTACACTTAACTTGGTGCAGGCTGGGACCGAGTCTGACCCTGGGGCTGGTCATATACTGCCGACGCAGAGAATTGCGGGGCCTACCTCGGTCCAGGTCTCAAAGGCCTACTATACCTCCTCCCACCCCTCCTCCACCTCCTCCTCCTCCGAATTACCATCCGTGGGCATGGCGCCATCAGTCGGTAGCTCTAGGCACAGCAGCAGTGCCGTCGCTAAGCGACAGCAGGCGGTGCTGAAACTGCTGAGCCTAGGCGATAAAAGGCACACCGCCCAAGAGCTATTACAGGGCATTCCACATCAAAGTTGTTAACTTTGTCGCCACCCTGCTGTGTAATCCCCAAAATATACTTGCAAACTTTTACCATTTAGGGATATTATTTCAGTCAGCGCTTCTTGCGCATCTGTTTACATTCCCCTCACCCGCCATATCCTAAACTTATAAGAACGCTACTACACTTGATCTTATACAAAAGGTTCTTAGAAGTGCTGTTTGGGGAGTAGCCTATAGACAGGGGCTTGGATTGGCGAAAGCTCGCCTGGCAGCGGAGCGCCAGCTCCATGCCAAGATCCAACTAACATAGTTTTAACTGCAGCACCTTTAATCTACTACTAGTTCACTGCCTCCATACATGGTCCCCTTATCAAACGAGCTGTGTCAGGCAGAATTTTGGGTTGTTTTCATGGCTTCCATGTTAACTTTGTCGCCACCCTGCTGTGTAATCCACAAAATATACTGGCAAACTTTTATCATGTACCGATATTATTTGAGCGCTTCTTGCTCACCTCCTTTGGTTCCTCTCTGCCACCCATTGGTTTGAAGCCTGAGTCCATTTAGGGTATGTCGCCATGACACTCTCTAGCCTGCTGCCGCTGCCTCTGCATGCCGTCCCCTATAGTGTCAGGGTCAATTATTGGATGTTTTAGATGCTATCTAGCTTCATTCTGTCACTCTGTCATGGCCATGCTGTTGCCCATAATTTTGGCATAATGGTGCGATTATGCAGCCTCAGAGGCATCCATGCATGCTGCCCCTGCTGTTTCCTGTCCATTTCCGTGGTGTTTCCATCCTTTTCTGAGGTTCCCAGGTGTTTGGCCAAGCTTCCCTGTGCAGAGCCTTGGTCCCCTTGAAAAATGCTCGAGTCTCCCATTGACTTCAATGGGGTTCGTTATTCGAGACGAGCACTCGAGCATCGGGAAAAGTTCGTCTCGAATAACGAGTACCCGAGCATTTTAGTGTTCGCTCATCTCTAGTTATGAGGTTCCTGGTGTCAGTGGGGCAATTATTTGAGACCAGCACAAGTAACCAAACAACTGCCATTGATACCCACAGAAAAGTACAGCATCCATAAAGAAAATCTACTATGAGAATCAAGTATGGATAAACCAGGGAAACTTTCTCATAGATCTAGTTACTGTGACTGTGGTGATAATCCTATATTTTTTATCCATGGCCTCCTTCCTTTTAAAATCAACTTTTAAAATTGTGCAAAAGAGCTTGAGAGGCACTTAAAGCCCCTCAGTGATATCTGTTCACTTGCAACAGCTCTGATAAGAGCCCCTCAGATTGATTCGCTTAGTTTTAGAACTTTATTTTAGAAGGAAGAGGACATGGATAATACATATAATAAGATTACCACAGTCATGGGGCCTGCATAACGTGTCCCTGGGTTATCATTTTTTATTTAAATACTATTTTTTTAAATATACATTAAAACATTAAATACCCATCATTTAGAGGTTTTTTTTATATTTTATTTGTAAATTCTGTTGTATAGATGCTTATAAACATGCTAGCTTTCCTTTAGTATAGCCTTTATTGATCCTACCAAGCGATGTCATTGATGCAGCTAAAAGCTAACTTGCTGTCAAGTTAGCATCTGCCTCATTAATTCTTGAGATATGACCTGTTAACACTCAGTTTATTTGGAATACACTGATTACAACTAAAACATCTGTTTACAAAGAAAATTTGTAGCTTTTGCCAGGCTTAATAATTTGACCAATCTATTGATATATAATAACAAAAAACACCTAAATCAATATGTGCCTTCTACTTAATGAAGTCACTTATAAAACTGGGAAACTATGTCTCGAGAAGCATAGTTGCTATTTTTGCTAAATGAAAAAAAACTTCATAGTGTGAAAAATACTTTAATAACAAGAATTTAAAAAATAGATATTTTAGTCTTGTTGAGAGTTTTGAAGTTTTATAAGAATCTAGTATGCCATATTCAGAGAAAATTTTAGTTTTTTTTATCAGCTTATTTTAATAGTTATTTAAATAATAATTATTAAAATAGTTCATTTGTTCATTACTTGGAGCCAGATCCAAACTGTTGTCTATGAAAAGTTTGTTTTTAACTCTCTGTGGATCGGAAAATACTTCTCTGCCTGCTCTGAGCAGAGCTAATCCGGGAAAAGGGGGCACAGAGAGCTATATAATTCTGTTCCTCAGTTGGGAGGTTTGTAATAGTTTTAGTATGCGGACCATCAATAATAAAACCTTTTTTTTTTTTAAAGGAGCTAGTATGGAAGTAAAACTAAGTTGGCAGACACAATGGTGCTCATTAATCACGTTTTTCCCCGGGTTTTCCGAATGTTACCGTTTTGCGCCGAATTGCCCCGTTTTTTTTGCGCATACGATAGGATTGTGTCACATCGGCGCCGGCTTGCATGCGACAAAAAACAGGGGGCATGTCGATTAATGCTTAAATGCACCAGGAATTGGATGGTGAACTCCGGCGAACCTCGGCGGACCTCAGCGCAGCAACGACACCTGGTGGACATTGGGTGCACGACCTTAGTGAATCACCAGAAGACTCGAATCCTCGTCTGAGAACGCACCTCTGGATCGTGACAGGACCGGGTAAGTAAATGAGCCCCAATGACATCATCACATCACACCTGCCAGCAGTAGAAGAGGTTCAATGATGGAGCTTTCAGCTTTCCAGGAACCACAAAGGTCAAGTCTTCTGCTGAAGCTCTGAAGCAAAATGAGTGTAAAGGTATGTATCAATTTCTTGCAATTATGCCGGGTGGTATAATAGCCAACAACCATGATTGCCATTTTTGAAATCTCACCACTTGCCTTATGTATATTTAACTTTTCTGTAAGAGTGAGCAGTGTCAGCAAGAAGTTTAGGTGCAGCGTTCAGGCTCACCCCTGGTGCGCCAGCCAAAATCAGTCCTGGCATCAGCAAAGTGGCACTTAAAGCTGCCTTTAAATTAGACACAATTCTGGTGTACATATGCCAGCAGCAACTTTTAAACTTTTAAAGGTTTTACCCCTGCAATTGGTGCCAGCAGGTGTTAGTTGTTGGTACGGGTTTAGGTTCTGCCTAACCTGATTAAAGGTTAGTAATATACATTCTATTCATTCAATATTTATAAAGATTTTCTAGGTTTTCAATAACTTGGTAACATAATAAATGACAAAATCACTTTCTAATAGCTTTTTGTAAAAATATTGTTGTTGTTTTTTTGTTTTTTTTTGCTTTAGTATAGCAACTGTACTATACATTGAGATGCTCGCCAAATGGAAAATGACAAAAGAAGAGACTTCCCGAGGTGCAAACAATAGCAGCTATTGGGTAGGATGTAAAGTTTTCCATCTTGGGCAGTTGGCTCATACATTTCCATTTCTTTAGAATAAATAAAAGGAAAAAATGTATTCTCTTTATTATGACTTGAACAGAGATCCTTTACCTGTAAACCTCACAATAAAATACAGAAAATGCCTTTATTGGAATGACAATGCACAATTTCTCATTACTTGAGATCATAAATGTCTTCACATCTATTTGTTGGCTGCATATGGTGCAAAATAATTTACTAAGCTTCAGGAAGTTGATTGTATCTGTAAGTGGCTTATTATTACAGCTTGATGTCACATATTCTAATTGTGTCAATCAAAGCCGCTAATAATGATAACTACCATGTTGGTGAAAGAGTAATTTAGTGGTGTTGGGGGGGGGGGGGGATAAATAACCACATTTCACAGTGCAATATTTAGGTTTTTTTCAGTAAAATAAAATATAGAATGCACAAAACTGCTAAGCATTCAGACCTTTCTAATGTTCTTAATATTCTTAATGAGGTACAGTATGTGAGTCTAAAGAGCTAAGAATCAGACAAATTCAGTGTGTCTCATGTTATCAAATGACTAATAAGGGTCTGTAGCCATTTTTGATGAAATGTATTTAGATAATTAGTGATGAGTTAAAAAACTACTATTACTATCTAGAAGGATTTAGGCAGATGTGATGCATTGTCAAAATGAAATAGGTATACTATTTGTAGCAGGAAGTAAATGTAGATTTGCATATTCATTTGGCAACCAAATTAGAGCTCAACATTCATTTCCCCAAAACAGTAAATGAAAAAAAAAATCTAAGCTCTGATTGGTTGACAGTTTGACCCTCAGACATGTCTGATACATTTCTACCAGTGTGTTTATTAGCCTGCTGTGCCTGCAGAAAACAGGAATAAGAACAACAGATGTCTACTAATGAAAACCTTTTTTAAAGGGTTTTTTAGAAACACCTAAAGTATAGACTATGCTACAAATAGAGGTCCCAATGGCAGATACAGTATCAGTATTTAACCCCTTAAGGACAAAGATCCTTTTTGTTTTTGTGTTTCTATTTTTCACTCCCCACTTTCAGAATTCCATAACATTTTTATTTTTTCTGCATACAGAGCTAATGCATCATTTTATTTTGGGCCCTATTTTTACACCTTTCACCATGACACCCAAATGACACCTCTTTATTTTTCGTAAGGTCAGGATGATCACGGAGATAATAAATTTATATAGGTTTTATTATGTTTTAGCAGATTGAAAAAAAAATGTAAATCTTTGTACAAAAAAATTCTTAATTTTGCCATATTCTGTGGACAATTACTTCTACATATATGTGTAAGATGTCATTTTTTGTGGGATGAAATGATGTCTTCAGTGCTACCATTTTGGAGACTGTACAACCTTTTGATCATTTTTTATTTTTATGTGTTGTAAAATGGCAAAACACTTTCAATTGAGACATTTTGGCCCTATTTTGGTTGCAGGGTTCACCATTGGGCAAAAGCACTTTTATATTTTGATAGATTGGGGATTTTGGGACGTGACAATACCTAACATTCATTATTTCTATTTTTATATCAGTTCTAAGGAAAGGCGGTTGATTTGAGCTTTTAGGTTTTTAGAGAGCTAATTTACTGTACATTTAGTAGGGTTTTCTTTTCTAAGTTACATGCTTTTGCCAAGACCAAGTCTGTCACCAGCAACGCACATTTGCTAATAAACTTCCCTGGTTTTCTATACCCTCTCAATGCCCTAAGCACAATAATAAACCCTTTTTTGTTTACAAAGTAATAGATCCCTTAATCTAGTAAATCTCCCATTGTACCTAGCAACAGGAGTAACTCTCTTTATACATGTACACACTAATAATACCTTTCTATGCTCTCGCACATTAAAATGAATACTGCAACCCACCATGATTCCTTGTATACTGCAACTTCTTTTCCTTCATCCCTGTGTGATAACTGTAAATGTCTCAATGACCTCAGCAAGAGCTAATTCTGTGAGCATTTTAGATATCTCTGATAGTATTTATAATAAAAGTACTGTCCCTTAATTTGGAAAATAGGACATGAAAAATACAGTAAAAAATATACCTTGCAGCTACAGTGAACATGTCTTTCTAAACCAGGAATGGTTTCCACTTTTCATTCAAAAAGCTATATTGAATCTAACAGAAGAATCCAAAGAACATTCCAGAATGGCAAAAACAAAGTCAGCAAAAAAGCATTTAAAAAAATGGCAACCAAGGTGTGATCTTAAGAAATAGTACCTGCATCTAAACTACAGAGGGCTTTTAAAATGCTAGCGTATGTAGCGTGAAAATGCCTGTTGTGCTTACTTTTGGTGAGTGCTGCTGGGTCCTAGCAGATCTTTACTACCTGATATTTAGACACACACACACTTAAAAATCCCTAGAAATACCCACAGAGCATTTCTTATGTGTAAAGAGACATCAGTAAATAGGCCAGTCAGGAACCCAGGGAGTCTGAGAACTTTTACAATTATTGTTCAAATTAAAAAAAACACCTTCAAGAATGTAAAAAGCATTACGCTGTCCAAAAAATTGGAAGAATGTTCCATTTAATTGAATAATAAAAAAATATTGTTTAGCAGTAATGAAAGCTTTGGGGGACCTCTTCTTATTTTTACCAACCTAGTGGTGCAGTTCCACGGCTCTCTAATTTGGTGCTACAGTAATAATAGTAGTGACCTATGTAAAGTGGCCACTTCAGTCAACCACTGGGAACCACTTTATCCTTTTCACATGGATTCTCCTCTGTCTAGTCTATCTCTCCCTTTTTATTGTTTCAGCAATCTCAATCTTAGCCTTAGCCAAGTCCTCTAATGCTATTATTAAAACTCAATTGAAGTAGTAAAACAAGGTAAAGGAAGGGGATAATTTTGCAATGGATTACCTCTGTATTAGATGGGTTTAACATTAAGAGTACTTCGTCATTAACTTCACTCTACTATAACAGGGTAATTTAAAGAAAATGAAATGTTTTTACTTATACAAATGGTTTTGCCTCAAAAACTATTAAGAACAAATCAGAAAGGATGTCAATGTAATATATTTCTTGAACTAGTCAAACATAGAGAAAAAAAGAATTTGTAATAAACAAAATCTGTACCTTTTCCTTAACTGAAAGTGCCCTTGAAGAGAACTTTAACTAATCCTTCTCATCTCCATCCGACCAAAAAGAATGTTGATGTAAACAATCCAAATTTCAAAGTTGTAGGAATGAAATTCCTGAGTTTTTTTGCTCTCTGTGTAGCCAATGCCATGAACTGTGAGTGGACCTGAGAAAAGAAAAAAAAAGAAAAAAATTTATATTTCTGATAATGAAGGGACCAATAATAAGGGGGTTTCAGTGATCCTGTATGAAATTATTCATAACATATCAGTAAAGTACATCCACAGATCAGATGTTTTCAATAGCTGAAAAAGAGTGGAACATTATACAGAGGATGGGACTGTCTGATTTCTGTAATATTCTCTTTCAATCAGCCTTATCCACATTTTGAGCAGACCTTTTTTGGGCCACTGTCCAAATTAACTACCATTAGAGGCAAATGAATGTACCAAGATGCACCACCATTTTTAGGAGGTATATGCAGTACCTGTAAAATAAATTCAGTGCATCTTATGCCAACCTAGCATTTTGGTACATCTACATATGCTCTACTACTTTTTATCAAAAATTTCACAATATCTGGATTATCCATTTACAAGTCTCTGTCCACTGTAATTTTAGTTGATATACAGAATGGAAAAATAGAGGAATTCACCAAACCATGTCCAATTCTTTATTTCAATGTTTAAGTACTTAGAGGCAAAAGGCTGATCTAAGGCTTTACAAAGTGATTGCAGCGTCAAAATGCCTGTTGCTAGCCTACAGTGTGTTCAACCTTTTACTTCTTTGTGCCCATGCACTTAAAGGACATCTATCATCAGGATGAAGTATTGTAAACCAAGCACATTGACATACTGGTGTGTGCCTCCTCTGGTAGTATCTGCTCTTCGTTTATCTGCATATGCCCTTGTTTTTGCAAAAACAAGGCTTTAAAATATATGCAAATGAGCCTTAGGGGCTCCAGACTCCATAGATTTTAAGGCTCATTTGCATAATCTGAAGGTCTTTTTTTTTTTTTAAAAATAAGGCTATAAAAAGCTAAAAGAACAGCAGAGCTTGCAAGATACTGCAAACAAGTGTGCTGTATGGAAAATCCTTGATCTTAATGGTAGACTTCCTTTAAATAAAGAATTGGACTTTCTTTTGGTAAGTGGTGCTATATTTATTCTTTATTAGAGATGAGCGAGTATACTCGTCCGAGTATACTGCTCGGTCAAATATTAGCATACTTGGACCGGCTCGTTACTCAGACGAGTATCTCGCCGGCTCGAGTTTGAGAATTAAATTAATAAAAGACAGTAAAGAACAGTGTTTACACTGTTCTTCAACACATAACACATGTTTCCAGATGTTTTAATTTAGCGAATACATTAAAAAAACACTATTCTTCACTTTACAGGTGTGTCTCCCGCTAAGTTCGGAGATGTTCGCCGAACATCAGCAATGTAAAGAATAGTGTTATTTGAATGTGTTCTGCACAGTTTTCACTGTTTTTATTCTATTCTTCACATTGCTGATGTTAGCGCGTATCTCCGAACTTAGCGGGAGACATGCGTGAAAATCTGCAAAGTGAAGAATAGAATAAAAACAGTGCAAACAGTGAAAACACGAGCATTTAAGTGCAGAACACATTCAAATAACACTATTCTTCACATTGCTGATGTGCGCGCACATCTCCAACATTATCGGAAGACTTGTGCTAACATCTGCAAAGTGAAGAATAGAATAAAAACTGTTAAAACAGTGAACACAGGACCATTTAATTGCAGAACACATTGAAAGAATAATATTCTTCACATCCAGATGTTCGGCGCACATCTCCGAACTTAGCGGGAGACACGCGCGAACACCTGTAAAGTGAAGAATAATGTTTTTTTAATGTATTCTTACAATTAAAACATCTGGAAACATGTGGAATGTGTTAATGTGTTGTGTTAGTGAAAAAATGCTCGGTTCTCCCATTGACTTTAATGGGGCTCGTTATTCGGTACGAGCACTCGAGCATCGGGAAAAGTTTGTACGAATAACGAGCACCCGAGCATTTTAGTGCTCGCTCATCTCTATTCTTTATATATCTGCTCAGTTTGATTGAAACCTTTGACTGTTATAGAGCAGAACACCACCAATGAACAGTAATTGACCTCGGAGCATAATATAGCTTGAGTGTCAGAGCATCTACTCATGAGTCATGGCGTGTGAGGTGCAGCACCACCTCCATTACCCTGATGATATTATCAAGGGAATGTTTATTTTGTTCTACTGAACTTTATTAGTTAAAAATAGTTATTGTTTTCTTCTCCGTTGTCATGTGATGGAAGCTCATACAATTTCATGAAGGAACTAAATACATTTTATGCTTTGATTAATAAGCAGGTATTGTTTGAAATGTGCAAGCTCTTGTTTTGTATAGTGCAGCGTGTCTATGAATATCTGTATCTGTATTAACTATTTTAACATTTTTAGCAGTATGTTGATGCAACCTCTCACACATGTTGAATTTTTTTGCCATATATGTACAGACTGCATGCAGAGAACAGTGTAGGTGATACTAATTTTAAAGGTGTTTTCCAGGAATCAACTGGCTGGGGTGGAAAAAGAAATCAATCTTACTGTACTCCATTCCAAAAAGTTTTATCTGTTACCATCATATCCTAGCTTACCATTGATGTGAAATTTTAAAAATGCCTGTAGCCTGGACCAGTTTGTTTTTGCCCCCTCCATGCCAAGTGGCATAAGGAGTGAAATCCTGGCTGTGCATTAGGAATATTGACAATTTCAGGGTTTGTATGCCAGTTATTTTGCCCATCTTAATATCTAAAATGTTTTTGGGGATGGGGATACTTATTGTTCTGTAAATCCTCCTACAAGCTCTCAGAGAGGTATTTAAAGTGTCACTGTCAATTGAGATAATTTTTTATATTGTGTATGAGGGGATTTGATCATCATATTTCTAATATGTACAAATTCTGCTAAGTTTGTAAAATAAATCTAGCTACCCCCTTTCATAGATATCTGTTTTGCATAGATAGATATATCGCATGGATATATCTATATGTATAGATATCAGTTGCATGAGCTCCCATCAAATATCCCTGTGTGTGTTTAAACGGCTCTGGCAGTGAGGATTAACCCCCACACTTTCACATTGATGTTGAATTATAGCATATATGTATATGTATATATGTAGTATGCTTATAGCATACTAAAGCCAGCTATAGAGCAGAAAGGGTTGACACTCACTGAGGCACATGTATCATAAGTCTGGCTTTGTCAGTCTGTTTTTTGAGACTTTTCTTGGCTTTCCTGCTGGTCAGATGTATCTTTGCAGTTTTCCTAATTGATACATGTGGCATTTCATCTGTAGTGAATGAGGGACTTTTTAAAACAAGTCTTGAAAGTTGCAAGCAGTTCCCCAGCTTTTTTTTCTATGCCTGGTCAGGGGCAGCCACAGATTTTCACAAAAAATAAAAAAAAGTTGCAACTTTCACATCTGGATTAAAGGGGTTGTCCGAGTTTAAAAAAAAAAATATATATGTGGCCGGGAGCAGGCTGCCTAAAATAATAAAGCTGCACTTACCTCCCGGTGCCCTCCCATATCCAGGCGCCATGTAAACAAACATGGCCGCCGGAGCAGCGCTGGATTCAGCTTCCGGCAGGCCGTGGCCGGGCATGCCTATCCGTCCCTGTACACAGCATTGTGTATGGGGGCCGGAAGGTTGTCGTGTCCGGCCGGAAGCTGAATGCAGCGCTGCTCCGGCGGCCATGTTTGTTTACATGGCGCCCGGACCGGAGCGACAGCAGCGCTGGATACGGGAGGTAAGTGCAGCTTTATTGTTCTAGGCAGCCCGCTCCCGGCCACATATATATTTTTTTCAAAACTCAGACAACCCCTTTAAGGTGATAAATCAGGAAACACTGCAGGAAACTAGACAATGGCAAACTTTGAAACGAGACAGTTTTAGGCACAAAAACAAAGTCGAAAATAAACACGAGAACCATGAAGAGTTTCAAAAATTAAATAAAAAGGCAAGCCAAAAGTTTGATACATGTGTCCCACTGTCTTCAATGCTGCAGACATATTTGCCATAGCAACTTAAAAGTAACCTTGTAGCTAAGAGGCACATTGCTGTCTGTTTCTTTACAAAATAAGTAGAGTTTCTTAATGAAGTGTATTAGAAAATGTTCACAACTCTCGCCCATGCACACTATCAAAAATCATCTGAAATGACAGTTACGTTTTAACTGTGTTTATTGTTTACTGAAACATAACTATATCTATAGCTAATAACTTAATAACATAAGTTATAGCTGTTGAAATCCCAACAAACTAGGTGACAGAGTGGGGGATGATTTATCAGAATATCTAATATCTTATACTACTCATATGAGTCTGTTGCTTTTGCACCTTTTCCGGATCAGGGGTAGTGGACTCACTGGACCACCATGAGCGCTGGCGTAAGCCGACACCAGGGATCTAAATCTAAGTGGCAACAAGTTTTCACCAGAGCCCGCCCCAAGCTGGTTGGACTTGCTGCGGCCATATACCACCAGGTAGCTCCAAAGGTGCGACTTTGCTTCTGGTGGTGGCCAAGGCACAAGCTTCATATATATAGCTTATGCAGATAAACTTCAGAGGCTACTGAAGCCAAGTCGAGTGGAGGATAAAGCTACACCAAACCCCTGTAGCCTTTGAAGTTTCCCCTCTCTACACGGCCCTACAGCACTGTGTCCACGCATGCGCAGTAACTTCTTCATCTCAGCAGTGAGATGAGTTACTGTTCACTAGACAGTAAACATACTATGATGATATTTATCGGCACATTGTAAAAAAGTTTCAAAAGTCTCAAAAGCAATAAAAAACAAACGATAATGTTTGGTTGCTAAAATGGAAGAACCTCAGATTCATATAAGCTAAACAAAGACAAGATGTACTCCTTCTCTGCATCTCTCTAAAGTTGTTTATGGCTTCCATAGTAATTAAGTCTGATGGGATCCTACCTGCCAATAAGTCACCATAAACTGTTTACTTTATTTTCCTTTTAATTGCTTTTGCTATCTAGGCTTTGACTTCAAGGACATTAGGCTAAAATGTTATCACTTTTAAAGGGTCATTTTTTCTTAACTTAAATAAATGAAACATTACAATTAATGGTTGCAATTTAAGTTTCCAGCCACAGTAGTTTCTAGATACACTGCTAGTGTGCTCTGCACCTGTCCAACATTTCTTTATTGCATGTAATGCTGACATAAGGCATTTATTGGTTTTGTAACTTTTTTTTATATTAGTCTATAAATATGAACTTTCTTAAATTAGAGACTAGAGATGAGCGAGCACTAAAATGCTCGAGTGCTCCTTACTCAAGTCAAACCTTTTCCGATGCTCGAGTGCTCGTTTCGAAAAACGAACCCCATTGAAGTCAATGGGAGACTCGAGTATTTTTCAAAGGGACCAAGGCTCTGCACAGGGAAGCTTGGCCAAACACCTGGAAACCTCAGAAAATGATGGAAACACCACGGAAATGGATAGAAAACAGCAGAGGCAGCATGCATGGATGCCTCTGAGGCTGCTTAATCGCACCATTATGCCAAAATTATGGGCAACAGCATGGCGATGACAACGTGACTGAATGAGGCGAGATAGCATCTAAAATACCCAATAATTGACCCTGACACTATAGGGGACGGCATGCAGAGGCAGCGGCAGCAGCAGCAGGCTAGAGAGTGGCATGGCGACATACCCCAAATGGACTCAGGCTTCAAACCAAATTAAAAAATTCCTTTTGGCGAGGATAATGTGTAGCACTGTATGTATCAGTATTTTGCCTGGTTAAGGCGGCAGAGAGGAACCAAAGGAGGTGAGCAAGAAGCACTGAAATGATTTCCTATGTGAACAAAAGGTTGATGGTATATTTAGTCGATAACACAGCATGGTGGCGACATAGTGACCAAGTTCCATAACGTATCTGGTGAAACACCCAAAAAATGAGCCTGACACAGCTCGTTTGATAAGGGGATGACATGTGGAGGCAGCCATGGAGACGACTTCCATGATTAAGAGCGACAGTATGGGGCATTCATATTGCGCTGCTATGATTGAAACTGCAGGTCTACAGCATGGCGGCGACAGATGGGCCGAGTTCCATTATGTATCTGGTGAAACACCCGAAAATGTAGCCTAACACAGCTCGTTTGATAAGGGGATGATGTGCTGTATTTCCTCTCACGCTCCAGCGTCTGGGGTATAGACAGTTGAACATTGCACATGTAGACATTGGTGGACGCAATGGAGGATCATGGAGGCTAAATGGACAAGAAACAGCAGGGGCAGAATGCATGGATGCCTCTGAGGCTGGCTAATCTTGGGATGGAGCTAGCGGTCCGCTACCAGGCAAGCTTTCACCTGTCCAAGCCCCTGCCTCACAAGTCCTCCCAACCAAAAATGGGCCTGGGGGCCAGAAGCGTTTACTTTGAAAAAATTATAATTTTCAAAGCAGACGGGGTCATTTGAATATTTCATTTAGGAATAATGGAATAGCATAGCGCTTCTATTTTTATTCGTTTCGGAAATGGTTCCATGATTAAGAGCAACAGTATGGGCATCCAGCATCCATATTGCGCTGCTATGATTGAAACTTCAGGTCTCCAGCATGGCAGCGACAGATGGGCCGAGTTCCATTATGTATCTGGTGAAACACCCGAAAATTCTGCCTGATACAGCTCGTTTGATAAGGGGATGATGTGTTGTATTTCCTCTCGCGCTCCAGCGTCTGGGGTATAGACAGTTGAACATTGCACATGTAGACATTGGTGGACGCTGTGGAGGATCGTGGAGGCGAAATGGACAGGAAACAGCAAGGGCAGCATGCATGGATTCCTCTGAGGCTGCCTAATCTTGGGATGGAGCTGGCGGTCCACTACCGGGAGAGCTTTTGCCTGTCCAAGCCCCTGCCTCTCGGCTTCTCCCCACCTAAAATGGGCCTGGGGGCCAGAAGCGTTTACTTTGAAAAAATTATAATTTTCAAAGCAGGCGGGGTCATTTGAATATTTCATTTAGGAATAATGGAATAGCATAGCGGTTCTATTTTTTATTTGTTTTGGAAATAGTTCCATGATTAAGAGCGACAGTATGGGCATCCAGAATCCATACTGCGCTGCTATGATTGAAACTTCAGGTCTCCAGCATGGCAGCGACAAATGGGACGATTTCCATTATGTATCTGGTGAAACACCCGAAAATTCTGCCTGACACAGCTCGATTGATAAGGGGACGATGTATGGAGGCAGTAAGGTAGTAGTAGATTAAAAGTGCTGCAGTTAAGACTATGTTAGTTGGATCTTGGGACGGAGCTGGCGGTCCGCTGCCAGGTGAGCTTTCACCTGTCCAAGCCCCTGTCTCTCGGCTCCTCCCCACCTAAAATGGGCCTGGGGGCCAGAAGCGTTTACTTTGAAAAAATTATAATTTTCAAAGCAGACGGGGGCTACAAACAGCACTTCTAAGAACCTTTTGTATAAGATCAAGTGTATTACTGTTCTTATAAGTAATTGGCCTGGTTATGGCGGGGGAGGGGAGCGTAAACAGATGCGCAAGTAGCGCTGAAATAAAATCGGTCGAAGATAAAAGTTTTGAGGTATGTTTTGTGGATAACACAGCAGGGTGGTGACAAAGTTAACAAGTTTGATGTGGAAGCCGTTAAAGCAACACAATATTCTGCCTGACCCAGCTCGTTTGCTAAGGGGACGATGGATGGAGGCAGCTATATGGACGACTTTTTGAGGCAGCCATGGAGATGACGTGTGGAGGTAGCAAAGGAGACAACGTGTGGAGGCAGCTATAAAGACGACGTGTGGAGGCTGCTATGGAGACAATTAAATTTGAATAGTGCCTGTATTTGGCAGTTCAAAAAGTTTTCAAACCAGAGGAGCAAGTAGGTGGCCCTCCAGAAAAATGTAATAGATTGAGTGCCTGTATGTGGCAGTCCAAAAAAGTTTTCAAACCAGAGGACCGGGTAGGTGGCCCTCCTGAAAAATTAAATACAATGGGGCAGATTTACTTACCCGGTCTGTTCGCGATCCAGTGGCGCGTTCTCTGCGGTGGATTCGGGTCCGGCCGCGATTCATCAAGGTAGTTGCTCCGACATCCACCAGGTGGCGCTGCTGCGCTGAAAAGCATCTGAACGCACTCGAGTTCACCGGGCCGGACCAAGTGAAGGTAAGCACGTCCCAAGCGACACTTTTATTGTTTTAAATGCGGCGGTTTTTCCGAATCCGTCGGGTTTTTGCTCGGCCACGCCCCCCGATTTCCGTCGCGTGCATGCCGGCGCCAATGTGCCACAATCCAATCGCGTGCGCCAAAATCCCGGGGCAATACAGGGAAAATTGGCGCAAATCAGAAATATTCGGGTAACATGTCGGGAAAACGCGAATCGGGCCCTTAGTAAATGACCCCCATAGAGTACTATAGCTAGAGCCAGTTGGCCCTGGCAACTCTGCTTTAGTGTACAAAGAGGAGGAGAAGGAGGAAAATGAGGAGGAGGAGTGAATACATTATTCAAGTTGAGCTGCTTTCTCCTGGTGGAGAATGGAAATCCTGAGAAATCCAGGCTTTATTCAGCGCTTTCAGTCAACAGGTGTGTACGCTTATCGGTGATGATGCCACCAGCTTCACTGAAAACCCGCTCTGACAACACGCTAGCAGCAGGGCAGGCAAGAACCTCCAAGCCGTACAGCTCCAGTTCGTGCCACATGTTCAGCTTTGAAACCCAGTAGTTGTAGGGAACTGTGTGATCATTTAGGACGATGATATGGTCAGCTACGTACTCCCTCACCATCTTTCTGTAAAGATCAGTCCTACTCTGCCGAGACTGGGGACAGGTGACAGTGTGTTGCTGGGGTGACATAAAACTGGCAAAGGCCTTGTAAAGCGCACCCCTGCCAGTGCTGGACAAGCTGCCTGCTCGCCTACTCTCCCTCGCTACTTGTCCTGAAGAAGGACGCCCTCTGCCGCTAGCTGTGTCAGAAGGGAAACACTGTTTCAACTTGTGCAACAGGGCCTGCTGGTATTCATGCATTCTCACACTCCTTTCCTCTACAGGGATGAGAGTGGAAAGATTTTGCTTGTACCGTGGGTCCAGGAGACTGAATACCCAGTAATCGGTGCTGGAATAAATTCTTTGAACGCGAGGGTCACGGGATAGGCAGCCTAGCATGAAATCTGCCATATGCGCCAGAGTCCCAACGTGCAAGAATTCACTCCCCTCACTGGCCTGGCTCTCCATTTCCTCCTCCTCCAACTCCTCTTCTTCTGCCCATACACCCTGAACAGTGAAGGACTGAGCAATGCTCCCCTCTTCTGTCTCGCCAACATTCTCCTCCTCTTCCTCCTCATCCTCCTCCATCTATTCCAATACGCGTTGAGAAACAAACCTGAGAGTGCTTTGGCTATCAACAAGGGAATCTTCTTCCCCCCTCTCTTGTGACGAGTGCAAAGCTCCCGACTTCATGCTGACCAGAGAGTTTTTCAACAGGCCAAGCAGCGGGATGGTGAGGCTGATGATGGCGGCATCGCCACTGACCATGGAAGTTGACGTCTGGCAGTCTACAATCACTCTGCGCTGCTGGTAAACTCTGGATGACATGGTTAAAATTGAATTCCACCTCGTGGGCACATCGCGACTCAGTCGATGAGCGGGCAGTTGGAGGTGGCGCTGCACTGCCCTGAGAGTGGCAGCATCTGTGCTGGACTTCCTGAAATGCGCACAGATGCGGCACACCTTTGTGAGCAAATCAGACAGATTGGGGTATGTCTTGAGGAACCGCTGAACTATGGGATTTAACACATGGGCCAGGCATGGCTCATGTGTCAGTCTTCCAAGTTGCAGAGCCGCCCCCAGGTTACGGCCGTTGTCACACACAACAATACCTGGCTTCAGTTTCAGCGGTGCCAGCCAAAGATCAGTCTACGCCGTGAGGCCCTGTAATAGCTCTTGGGCGGTGTGCCTTTTATTGCCTAGGCTCAGCAGTTTGAGCACCGCCTGCTGTCGCTTAGCGACGACAATGCTGTTGTGCCTAGAGCTACAGACTGATGGCACCATGCCCACGGACGGTAATTCGGAGGAGGAGGTGGAGGAGGGGTGGGAGGAGGCATAGTAGGCCTGAGAGACATGGACCAAGGTAGGCCCCGCAATCCTCGGCAGTATATGAGCAGCCCCAGGGTCAGACTCAGTCCCAGCCTCCGCCAAGTTAACCCAATGTGCCGTCAGCGATATATAGTGGCCCTGCCCAGCAGCACTTGTCCACGTGTCCGTGGTCAGGTGGACCTTGTCAGAAACGGCGTTGATCAGGTCACAGATGATGTTGTCTGACACGTGCTGGTGCAGTGCTGGGACTGCACATCGGGAAAAGTAGTGGCGGCTGGGGACCGAATGCCGAGGGGTGGCCGCCGCCATGAGGTTTCGAAAGCCTTCGGTCTCTTCAAGCCTATAGGACAGCATCTCCAGGCTGAGTAATTTGGAGATGTGGACGTTGAGGGCTTGGGTGTGTGGGTGGGTTGCACTGTATTTCCTCTTGCGCTCCAACGTCTGGGGCAGAAAAACCTGGATGCTGCGCATGGAGACATTGGTGGACGCTGTGGAAGATCGTGGAGGCGAAGTTGTGGTTTTCACCCGGGAGGTGTTTGTGCCAGGGTCCTGGGCAGGGGGCTGACTAGTAGAGGCAGCAAATGACACAGGGGAAGGAGCAGTGGTGGACCCGGCCGGAGGAGAACGGTCTTGGTTCCATTGAGTGGGGTGTTTGGCATTCATATGCCTGTGCATACTGGTGCTGGTTAAGCTAGTAGTGGTGGAACCCCTGCTAATCCTGGTTTGGCACAGGTTGCACACCACAGTCCGTCGGTCATCCAGTGTTTCTTTAAAGAACCTCCAGAAAATCTAGCCCCCGCCACTGGAGCTTCACTACGTGCAACATTTGGCGCTGATGCACCAGCTCTGGCCCTTCCTCTCCATCTGGCCCCACCACTGCCTCTTCCAACCTGTTCTCATATAGGACTCGCCTCCGTCTCGCAAGCACTGTGTTCACCCGGCCTATCATCCCAGCTTGGCTCAGTCTGCTCCCCCCTCAGACTTCCTGCCCTGACAACAACTTCACCACTGTCTGACAACTGTGTCTCCTCATCGTCCGACACCTCTTTACACACTTCTTCCACTACGTCAAGAAGGTCATCATGACCCACAGACTGGGATCGGTGGAAAACCTGGACATCGGGAAAGAGCTCAGCAGCAACCGGACAAGTTGTTTGTGACTGTGGGAAGGGTCCAAAAAACAGTTCCTTAAAGTATGCCGGCTCAAATGCCAAATTTTCCTGGGAGGGGGCAAACTGGGGGGAAGGAGGTTGAGGTGGAGGAGCTGGAGGAGTGCTCACTTGGGTAACATGAGTGGACTGCGTGGAAGACTGACTGGTGGACAAATGGCTAGAAGCATTGTCCGTAATCCACGACATCACCTGTTCGCACTGTTCTGGCCTCAACAGTGCTCTACCACGAGTCCCAGTAACTTGAGACATGAAGCTAGGGAGTGTAGCTCTGCGGCGTTCCCCTGCTCCCTCAGGACCGCCCAGGATCACGGCCTCTGACCCCTGCAGTAGTTGGACGCCCACCCCCACGCCCTAGTCCTCTACCCCTAGCCCTTGGGTTCAAAATTAAAGTCTATTATATAGACAAAACAGAAATATAAACTGTAAATTTTTTTGTGTTTTTTTGTGTTTTTTGTGTTTTTTTCAATTTTTTGTGTTTTATTATTTTTTTATAGAACAAAACATGCAGATGAAATCATACAGCAACCACAGAAGATGATTGCTATGGCTAGTTTCTAACCTACACTGACAGCACACAACAGGATTTTGTGCTGTGCCTATGACTTTCAGTTTTGAAAAAAAAAAAAATTCAATCAAACCCCTAATAAATTGTCCCACTTCGGTGTTTGAGATGGATATGTGTGTCACTAAGAGCTAAATAGAACGTTCGCAAGTCTGCCTGCAAATTTGTCACAATATGGTACTAGCTGCACTACTAGTGCCAGCAAGCCCAGCCACAAGCAAATAAAAAAAATAAAATATAACGCTATTGTAGCCCTAAGAAGGGCTGTTGGGTTCTTGTAGAATCACTCCTGCCTAACACTATTCTAATAGAACACCCTAACGCTTTCCCTGACCAGCAGCAGCTCTCTCCCTAACGGCATCAAGAGAATGATCCGAGCAGCGCAGGCAGGGGCTAGTATATTCCAGGGTCACCTGATCAGGCCAGCCAACCACTGCTATCGACATGTAAGTGTACCACAGATGCTGGGTGTAGTGCAGAGTCTCCTGGCTTGTGATTGGCTCTGTTTCTGGATGCCAAAAATCTAAACGCCGCGAGATGACATTTTCTCGAGTGGGCGAAATACTCGTCCGAGCAGTGGCGAGTATGCTAATGCTCGGACGAGTATGTTCGCTCATCTCTATTAGAGACCTATCATGAAAGTAAATGAAAAAAAAAATATTTTTCAGACATTTTTATCCCCAACCCCACTTTGGAGTAAACAGACAACTCCCAGGTTCAGTATAGATTATACTCTTTTGGTTTGTCATTTGAACTTATAAATATAAATTGGAACCATTACCTTTTGTAAATATAATTAAAGACATCCAGTCTCTTGGAACTTTCTTCAGACTGATTACATAGGTGGGTTCGTGTGAAATACTGTGTGTTTCAGCTTCACAATAACAATGCATTAAAAAAAAAAAAAACTACCGCCTGGCTATATACAGTATTGACACATATTGGATTCTTGAAATCTTGATTATCTTATAACATATTTATGTGGAGTTATGTGGACATAAATAAATAGTTACTACCATTGAACAAAATAAAAAAAAAATCTGTAAGATAAGGAAGGACAGGTCTGTGTCTATCATTTGTAGTCTTTCAATTTTATCAATTTATTTCTATTAAAAAGTCCCTTTATTATCTCAGTATGCTTTAGTACCTTAATATACTTTTTAACTTCACATATTATAAATATTCCTTGATTAATATAATGTCTTTAAAAGCCAATTTGCTTGCAAGAACATTCCCAAGTATACTCAAGGGTCTCCTTTAAACACAAATATCACTGCAAAAACATTAAATGTCTAGGGGAAAATCCAAATGGAGTCAATGAAAAAAAGATGACACAGGAATATGCTGCTACCTTTTAATAGACTTTTTATATTCTTATCTTCTCCTTATATTTTAATTTCACAGCCACTCACATTTATGTCTTATTAATATTTAATTTCAAGGTATTAGCCTGCATAATAATAAATCAAATGATATTGTTTGCAGATTTCGCACAATTAGAGGCAACATAAAAAGAACTAACTAAAGCATTGTTATACTGCTCTAATTTTAGAATCAGAAATTATGCACTCTTAAATATTGCATAAATGGTAAATATATTTTATTATTAACGTCAGTAAAGCTGGGACGATTCGGTCATGAAATGCAAAACGATTACATGTAATTGCATTTTAATAAAAACCACCATGGCTAATCCAAATAATTTTCCAAAAAATTAGCCATTAGATGATAAATACATGTAAATAATGCAAATAAACCATATCTACTTGTAAGATTCAGAGCATTTTTCAACAAAAATAGCCATTAGATGATAAATACCTGTAAATTATGCAAATAACCAATAGCTACTTGTAATATTCAGAGTATTTTCAAAGATATAACCATACATTTAAGATACATATTAGTAATCCATATCTAGACAATATTTCATGGTTATTTTTAATGTGATTTATTTTATGGAATGACAATATTATTAATTAATCAATGTAATCAAGCACCACAGAGGAAACCACTGTTCCTGTTAGTGATTGTACTCAGAATAGTGAAGTGACATGATATGAAAACCAGCAAGGTTAAATACACAATCCATTAACATAAAAAAAAAAATCATGTATTTTAGTAATTTAGTAGACTTCAGTAAAACAACTTTATATCATGTATACACTACAAAGCACTTTAGTTGTTCCCTAACATCAAATAGAGAGGGGAGAAGGGATTGGAATCATTACAGGACATAGCTATGGAAACTGCACAACTACTCTCAAGGATTATTGTACGCAGTCTCCCATACAAAGGGACATTTATATTTCATTAACGACTATTCAAAGTTATCTATTTTATTTTTGTGTAATTCAGCCGTTTCCTTTGTCCTTTGAAGTAGGAGTAAGTAGATGAATTAAGCTACAGATTTGTAGACAAAACCCAGCCACACACAAAACAAAAAGTTCTTTGAAAAGAAATACTGCTTCTCTTTCAATTGCATATCATACAGGGTTATAATAATACAATACACTATAGTAAGTTGCACAAAGGACAACGCAGCAAAAACACTACATGAATGCCATATACATACAATTTTTCAACTGGAAATATTACAAAATCAGTGTGAAGATAATTTTCCATAAAATGTAGTCATAGGGTCTCTTAGAAAAGGACCTTAGATAGGATCACCACTGCTGAAGTGATTGCACAAAGAAACAAATAAGTTTCCATATGAAATGGCCAGGAATAACTGTATATCTGTCAGGCACCAGGGGTAGTGGACCACCATGGACGATGATGTAAGCCGACCTGGGAGCGGAGTCTAAGTGGCACCCAGTTTTCCCAAAGACTGCTTCAAAACGGGTTGGACTTGCTGTAGCATGATACCACCAGGTCACTCCACAGGCACAACTTTGTCGTAAGTAGTAAGGCAAGATCGTGGTCAGGGATAGGCAGGAGGTCAAGACAGGCAGCACAGGATCAGAGTCGTGGATGTAGGAGTAGGTCAGGGTAGGCAGCACTGTATCAGAGTCAATAACGGAACCTGGGTCACAACGGGAATTCACAATACAAGCACAGGGCATCAGACAAAGCTTTCTCTAAGGCTATTATGCACAAAGATCCGGCAGGGGACACAGGAAAGGGCTGGATATGTAACAGAATTAGCACAATTATTGCACTGGCCCTTTAGATCTCTGGAACCCGGCATGTGTGCGCCCTAGGAGGCGGGGACATGCACTCTGGAGAGGGGCACGGGGAGCGGATGCACGTGAGTTGCAGGAGAACCCGTGACAATATCCCACATATGTCCTGTAGTAATGAACACTGGGTGATCAAGCAGAGCTCCATAGCACATGTCTAATCATTGCTGGAAGAGCACAGCGGCTGTAGTATCCAAAGACAACAATCTTGTTTCTCAGGGACAACATCGTTACATTTATGGGAAATTATCTTCACACTAGTACATTTTTAATAAAATTCAATTGAAGAAATACTTAAATATGACATATGAATTAAAATAAATATGAGATTTGCCCTTTAACCTCTTAACGCTCAGCGTCCGATATATCGGACGCTGAGCTCAGTGGCTTAACGCTCAGCGTCCGATATATCGGACGCTGAGCAGATGCCGGTTCAGCTCAAGATTTGAGCCGAACCGGCATCGGGAAACACGGGGTGCCGGCTCTGACTGATAGCCGGCACCCCAGTGTAACACCCGCGATCAGAGTTGTCTCTGATCGCGGGTGATTAACCCGTTAAATGCCGCGGTCATCGCGACCGCGGCATCTAACTTGCATCTGGGGTGTCTTTCCCCCACGATCGGCCCCCCCGAATCATTTTCGGGGGGCACCGATCGTTGCTATGGTAACACTGGGGTCCGATCTGGACCCCAGTGTTACCTGCAGGAACTGCCGGTAAGATGGCGTCTGTGACGTCATCTTACTGGCAGAGTGCCACCCTATGCAAGTGCATAGGCTGACACTGATAATGCCCTGCAATACATAAGTATTGCAGGGTATTATTATGAACAAGCAATCAGATGATTGCTTGTTCATTTCCCATGGTGGAAAAAGTGAAAAAGTAAAAAAAAAAATTATTCAATAAAAAAATAAAGTAATAAATCACCAAAAATGCCCAAAAGCCCCAAAACATATAAAGAGACATATAACTAAAAAAAAAGTCTAAATCATAACACAAACCCCACATATATAGTATCACCGCGTCCGTAACAACCCGTAGAATAAAAATAAATAATTATTGAACCCGCACGATGAACGCCGTAAAAGAAATCTGTTATAAACCCTCCAAAAATTATGATTTTTACCTATTCAATCCCACAAAAAATGCTATAAAAAGTGATCAAAAAAACATATGTACTCTAGAATGATACTGGTGCAAAGTACAACATGTCCCGCAAAAAACAAGCCATCAACCAGCTCTGTAGCCAAAAACGTAACAAAGTTATGCCACTTGGAAGATGGCAATACAAAAATGATAGATTTTTCCCCACAATAGGGTTTTATTTTACAAATTTAGTAAAACGCAAGAAAATATATTCGTGTCTGGTATCCCCGTTATCGTATCGACCCATAGAATGAAGATAATATGATTATTAGTCTATACGGTGAACACCACAAAAAAAAAGTAAAAAAACCAGTAGAGAATTGATGCTTTTCTACTCCTGCCCTCAAAAAGAAGTTCCTAAATTTTCAACAATAGGTGATACCAACCCCAAAATGGTAACAATGGAAAAAGCATCTCATCCCGCAAAAAAAATGCCGTCACATGACCCTAATAGCGCAAAAGCGAAAATTTTACAGCCTTCAAAAGAGGCCAATGAGGAAAGTAAAATCCTGGCAGCTGCAGGGTGCTCCTTCCCTTCTGCGCCTCACTGTGTGCCCATAACACAAGTCACGGCCACATGTGGGGGGTCGCTGCACTCGGGAGAAATTGTAGAACAAATTGTATGGTGGGTTTTGTATTTTTATCTTTTGGAAATGTGTAAATTTTAGGGCTAAATGAACGTATAACCGGCACAATTTGACTATTCTAAATTTCGCCTCCAATTTGATGTAATTACTATGAAGATCTCAAGGGGTTAACATTCTTCGTAAAATCTGTTTCTGATAGCTTGAGGGGTGCAGATTTGAAATTGGGTTGGTTATATGGGGGGTTTTGATGCTAAATATGTAAATTTTCATTCAAAACTGTATTTATCCCCAAAATAGTCAATTCTGAAAATCCGGAAAAGCGCTATTCGATTTGTAAGCCGCGTGACATCAAAATAAATTATACAGACATTTCAAAAATGGTGAAAATGTAAAGTAGACATATGGGAAATGTTATTCAGCAATTTATTTAGGTGGTAAATCTATCTGCCTGAAAACGCAATGATTTCAAATTTCAAAAATGGCAAATTTTTCAGAAAATTCATCATATTTTCTTTTTTTTGTAAATAAACGCAAAACTTATCAGCCAAAATTTACCACTAAAATGAAGTACAACATGTGGGGAAAAAACAATCTCAGAATCGTTTTGATAAGTAACAGTGTTCAAAAGTTATAACCATATAAAGCGACGCAAGTCAGAATCCAAAAAATCGGGCTGAGCCTTAAGCTGTAAAATGGCTGCGTCCTTAAGGGGTTAATGCAAAAATGTCAATGAATTGTTTTTCTATTATGATCAATGCAAATATTGAAGTACTTTTTATATTAGTTTGCTGTCTATTCTGGTTCGGGTTATGATATAGTAAAATATAACACACCCTTGGGGTTCATGTATCTCGAATTGGTCTTGCTGGCCTTACTGGGTATTAGTATTCTTCATGATAAGATCTGTTTGCAAACAAAGTCTAAAAATCCAAGCCATAACTAAGGTAATACTGTTCAATACAGTGGGATAGGGTTTTCAATCTGTGTAAACAAAAATTGTTTTGGACACTTTCACAACGCTTTACAACTAGTGCAAAGGGAGCACTGGAAAAGGGACAGATAACATTATACAAAATAGGCAAAAGTGTGCCACATTTTTACAGCATTAACAAAGCCAACATATGGAAGGTAAAGGTCCTTTAACCCCTTAAGGACGCAGCCATTTTACAGCTTAAGGCTCAGTCCCATTTTTTAGATTCTGACCTGCGTCTCTTAATATGGTTATAACTTTTGAACACTGTTACTTATCAAAGATTGTTTTTTCCCCACATGTTGTACTTCATTTTAGTGGTAAATTTTGGCTGACAAGTTTTGTGTTTATTTACAAAAAAAAGAAAAAAATGATGAATTTTTAGAAAAATTTGCCATTTTCGAAATTCAAAATCACCGCGTTTTCAGGCAGATCGATTTACCACCTAAATAACTTGCAGAATAACATTTCCCATTTGTCTACTTTACATTTTCATAATTTTTGAAATGTTTGGATAATTTATTTTGACGTCACGCGGCCTACAAATCGAATAGCGATTTTCCGTATTTTCAGAATTGACTATTTTGGGGATAAATACTGTTTGAAATCAAATTTTAGATATTTAGCAACAAAAACCCCCTATATAACCAACCCATTTTCAAATCTGCACCCCTCAAACTATCAGAAACAGCATTTACAAAGATTGTTAACCCCTATCTTCATAGTAATTGAATCAAAATGGCGGTGAAATTTAGAATGGTCAAATTTTGTCTGTTATACGTTCATTTAGCCCTAAAATTTACACATTTCCAAAAGATAAAAAGAGAAAACTCACCATCAAATTTGTTCTACAATTTCTCCTGAGTGCAGCGACCCCCCACATGTGGACATTACTTGTGTTATGGGGGCACAGCGAGGCGCAGAAGGGAAGGAGCACCCTGCAGCTGCCAGGTTTTTAGTTTTCTCGTTGCCCCCTTTTGAAGGCTATAAAATTTTCACTTTTCCGTTATTTGGGTCATGTGATGGCATTTTTTTTGCGGGATGAGATGCTTTTTCCAGTGTTACCATTTTGGGGTTGGTATCACCTATTGTTGAAAATGTAGGAACTTTTTTTGAGGTCATGAGTAGAAAAGCATCAATTCTGTACTGGATTTTTCACTTCTTTTTTTTTCGTGTTCACCGTATAGCCTAATAATCATGTTATCTTTATTCTATGGGTCGATACGATTACGGGGATACCAGACATGAATATTTTTTCTTATGTTTTACTAAATTTGCCAAATAAAACCCTAATGTGGGGAAAAATAGATCATTTTTGCATCTCCGTTTTCCAAGTGGCATAACATTGTTACGTTTTTGGCTACAGAGCTGGTTGATGGCTTGTTTTTTGATGGACATGTTGTTCTTTGCAACAATATCATTTTGGAGTACATATGTTTTGTTGATCACTTTTTATTGCATTTTTAGTGGGATATAATAGGTAAAAATCATAATTTTTGGTGGGTTTTTAACTTTTTTTTTTTTACGGCGTTCATCATATGGGTTCAATAGTTATTTAATTTTATTCTATGGATTGTTACGGACGCGATGATACTATATATGTGGGGTTTGTGTTATGATTTAGACTTTTTTGAGCATTATATGTCTCTTTATATGTTTTGGGGCTTATGGGCATTTTTAGTGATTTATAAAGTAATTTTTTATTGAAAAACATTTTTTTTTACATGATCCACCATGGGATATGAACAAGCAATCATCTGATTGCTTGTTCTTGATAATACTCTGCAATACTAATGTATTGCAGGGTATTATCAGTGCCAGCCTATGCAGATGCATAGGCTGACACTTTGCCTTTAAGATGACGTCACAGACTCAATCTTAAAGGTAAACCCTGTAGGCTTCTCTGGGGTCCCGATCGGACCCCAGAGGTGCCAAAACAGCGATCGCCCCCCCGAAAACGGTGCGGGGGGGCCGATCATGGGGTAAAGACCCCCAGAAGGCATGTTAAATGCCGCGGTCGCGTTGACCGCGGCATTTAATGGGTTAAACACCCGCGATCGGAGCCCACTCCGACCGGGGGTGTTAGCCGGGGATGTCAGCGGTAAATTACCGCTGAAATCCCGCGGCTAACGATGCCGGTTCGGCTGCTGTGCAGCGCTGAACCGCCATCGTCTCTGCGCCGTAGCTGTACTGCGCTGAGCGCTAATCATCGGAAGCTGCGCAGTACAGCTACGGCGCGGAGCGCTAAGGGGTTAATTAAGCCAGATCTACACTCACCGGCCACTTTATTAGGTACACCATGCTAGTAACGGGTTTGACCCCCTTTTGCCTTCAGAACTGCCTCAATTCTTCGTGGCATAGATTCAACAAGGTGCTAGAAGCATTTCTCAGAGATTTTGGTCCATATTGACATGATGGCATCACACAGTTGCCGCAGATTTGTCGGCTGCACATCCATGATGCGAATCTCCCGTTCCACCACACCCAAGGATGCTCTATTGGATTGAGATCTGGTGACTGTGGAGGCCATTTGAGTACAGTGACCTCATTGTCATGTTCAAGAAAACCAGTCTGAGATGATTCCAGCTTTATGACATGGCGCATTATCCTGCTGAAAGTAGCCATCAGATGTTGTAAGCAACAATACTCAGGTAGGCTGTGGCATTGCAACGATGCTCAATTGGTACCAGGGGGCCCAAAGAGTGCCAAGAAAATATTCCCTACACCATGACACCACCACCACCAGCCTGAACCGTTGATACAAGGCAGGATGGATCCATGCTTTCATGTTGTTGACGCCAAATTCTGACCCTACCATCCGAATGTCGCAGCAGAAATCGAGACTCATCAAACCAGGCAACGTTTTTCCAATCTTCTACTGTCCAATTTCGATGATCTTGTGCAAATTGTAGCCTCAGTTTCCTGTTCTTAGCTGAAAGGAGTGGCACCCGGTGTGGTCTTCTGCTGCTGTAGCCCATCTGCCTCAAAGTTTGACGTACTGTGTGTTCAGAGATGCTCTTCTGCCTACCTTGGTTGTAACGGGTGGCGATTTGAGTCACTGTTGCCTTTCTATCAGCTCGAACCAGTCTGCCCATTCTCCTCTGACCTCTGGCATCAACAAGGCATTTCCGCCCACAGAACTGCCGCTCACTGGATGTTTTTTCTTTTTCGGGCCATTCTCTGTAAACCCTAGAGATGGTTGTGCGTGAAAATCCCAGTAGATCAGCAGTTTCTGAAATACTCAGACCAGTCCTTCTGGCACCAACAACCATGCCACTTTCAAAGGCCTCAAATCACCTTTCTTCCCCATACTGATGCTCGGTTTGAACTGCAGGAGATTGTCTTGACCATGTCTACATGCCTAAATGCACTGAGTTGCCGCCATGTGATTGGCTGATTAGAAATTAAGTGTTAACGAGCAGTTGGACAGGTGTACCTAATAAGGTGGCCGGTGAGTGTATATTCAGGATGGAAAATACCATATATACTCGTGTATAAGCCGAGTTTTTCAGCACAAAAAATGTGCTGAAAAACGTCCCCTCGGCTTATACACAAGTCAATACTTAAGTCATTGGGCTTAAAAAATAATAAACTTATATACTCACCCTCCGGTGGCCCTGATTTGCAGCGCTGCTCCCCCGATGACGGCGCGGCTTGCTATATACTGGGGGGGTCTGTGACCAATGCATTTCCCACCCTCGGCTTATACTCGAGTCAATAGGTTTTCCCAGTTTTTGGTGGTAAAATTGGAGGTCTTGGCTTATACTCGAGTATACACGGTACTTTGATAAATGTGGTGTAATTTAGGCTGTGTAATTTAAGTTTTCACTTTCAAAGTTTTAGACACTTTGGATAAATGTGCCCCATATGCCAAACTTGCCACACCTATGATTTAACCTATAAAACAGTTGAAAAGTATTTTGTATATTTTGTAGTCTTATGCATAAATGAGTTTTCTGACTTTGCAAACACATCTTTGTCAAGCTGCTACATTTACTTTTGAGGGTTGTGTGGTACAGTTGTTGGTTGTGTGGTTTCATAAAAGTGAACAAAGAATAAGTAAGTACTCTGGGGCATCCAGTTGATTGAGGAAAAGTGAGCCCCTCCAACAAAGTTCAATTTGTGTGTTGTTTTTGGTTCCATGCTTTTTTCCCTTTGGATCCAATCACTCTTCTTTGTTGTAATAGGCTTTCCATTCATTAAAAGGGAACCTGTCACCAGAGACCCCTTTTTTTAGTCTTCCCCATGTTCCCACTAATAGCATATCTCCAAACAAAAATTCCCCCAAATTCTGTCATTTGTGGATCAAATGACAACTTTACTAAACTTAATCTGGCTCCCTGACAGCTGTGGCCCTGTGTCCCTTGGGTTTGTTCATCACAGAGCTGAGTGCCCTGCCACTCCTGCGTATAATGCTTCTCTTTCTTCACTTTGAAAAAAAATCCTCCTCCCAGTCACTGCAGATTGTTAGAAGGGGAAGCAGATGAAGGGCAAGCAGTGACTGGGAGGAGGGGCAAGCAGTGACTGAGAGGAGGGAGTAGATTTTTTTTCAAAGTGAAGGAAGAGAAGGAAGATAATTGGCTCTGTGATGAACATACCCTGGGAACACAGGGGACAAAGCTAACAGGTAAATTTTAATATAAGTTATGATTTGATCCACAAATGACAAAATTTTGATACAAACTAATTGTCTGTAGGGGCATGAGGGAGGATAAAAAAAGGGTCTCTGATGATGGTTCTCTTTAACATTAACCCCTCTCTGCTCGCCAGTGACTTTAGACATCAGCTGGCACAGCTCCGGAGTCTGCAGCAATGTCTTTAGATGTCGCTCCAGTTTCCTACTGCAGCGTTAGTCACCCGAGCAGTTCCGGGTCTCTGGTTGTCAGAGACCCTAGGGAGAAGGGAGATGTGGTTTAATACCGTTCCTCACAGACCCAGTAAAGCCCTGATCAGCATCAGCAGTCACAGGGAAAAATGTGTTAAAAAAACCCTGTAAAATTAAAAAACTGTGAAAATGTCCCCCAGGGGTCTTTTATGACCTCATGGGGGATATAAAAAGTATAAACACACATACACAAAAAATATTTACAAATATTTATAAAAAATACATCTGCATTTCCCCATACAATTAAAAAAAAATGCCAGGCTACACTGCAAAAAAACATCCCCATAGTCGCCCAATTTGCCTGAGACTATACATATTATATATCCGAATGACCAAAACAAAATAAGAAATTCATTTAATGATGTTCATTTTGAGATAATTTGGAAATGTAAAAAATATGTACTATAAATCACAAAAAAGTCTTTGTTCCACTTTTAACCCCAAATTAAACTAAAAGTGAAAAAAATAAAACTAGTTCTATGTTTCCCGAAAAAAAAACACCTTAAAATTTTTAAGGCAGCATGCAATAAAAAGAAAAGTTATGGCCCTTAAACCGCCATGTACCAAAATTCGCTAAAAATGTCCAGTCACTACTAGAGCCTTTTCAAGCCACTTCATTGAAAGGTTTAAGGGGTTGTCCACTTTTAGCAAATAATTGATATGGTTTGTGTAAGGAAAAGTTGTACAATTTTTTATTATACTTTATGTATCAATTCCTCACTGTTTTCGAGATTTCTGCTTGCTGTCAATCTAAAGAAAACTTCAATGTTTATTTCCAGTGGACAGAAATCTGACCATGGTCACACAGGTGTGCGGCTTGTTATATCACACAGCTCTCATTACTCTCTGTTATATCAACGAGCCGTGCACCTGTGTGACCATGGACAGATTTCTATCCACTGGAAGTAACATTGAAGCTTTCTATTGGAGGAAAGCAAATCTCAAAAAAGAAAGTGAGAAATTGATACAGAAAATATGTTGGAAAATTGTATAACTTTTCCTTACACAAACCATATCAATTATTTGCTGAAAGTGGACAACCCCTTTAAGGAAATAAAAAAACCTCCGGGTCATATATTATCAGAACAGAACTGTATATTTTCTATTAAATATTCATCCCTTTATTTAAATTCTACTGACTTTTGCTAATTTAGCTCTGAGTTAACTTGGCAAAAAGAAAATTTATAAAAAAAAAAGTACTCCCACACTCTGACTCAGTGGTGAACAAATGTTCTCTCGCTTCAATGTATTTAATCTTGATAAACAGCTCTGAAAATAACAAATGGATGGATTACAAAGTAAATTTACGTTGTATTAAATCAAAACATATATTCAATAAAGGCTGAAGTTATATTCCTAAGCATTTTCTATCATTCTTTCTTTATGACAATTGCTTTTTGTCCTATGGAGTGATGCAAGTAACATGGAACAAGGTATCAAAGCCAATTAAATACATTTTCACTGCATTGGCCCTTTGACAAATTGGATTTTCGTGTTCCCTCTACATACCTGAAATAGAAGGCCTTCTTTTATGTTCCTCATGCCCGTATTATTCATCTTTCTGCCTAGAATATATTGCTTTTAAATTTAGAGTTTGATAGGCTTAATTAAAAAAAATTCTGATTATTATTATTTTATTTTTATTTTGGAAATGATCCACTATCTCACCATATGTCCTCCAGATGGGAATATATTGCATTAGATTATTTAACCAGATTCCAAGTCCCTGAAGGATAATTATATGCAGCCAATCTAGGCTTAAATGTGTGTGTCTGTGTCAGCAGAACAATAATCCACCAGATGACTTTTATTCAATAGGTGTTTAAGCATGACCCTACTTCTGCCTGATGTGTTTATTCGTCTTAACTGTTCCTATGTAAAAACCATGTGTTGTTCTGTAATCATGATACTCTTCACTTGTAGACCCTATACTTGAGGACAGAATGGTTTGATGATTATCATTCAAACTATTCAACAGAATCCAGCCTCTGACTTTTACTGAAAGCTATTTACAGCAATGACCACTTTGATAAGTACTTCTCTTGATTGGCTGCACAGTAATGAGTCATTTTATATAGTGTCCTTGCAAGAGATGAAGTGATAGGAGTAAATTCTGATTTATCCATTTAAAAGAAATCTAAAAAAACCTATAGATGATTCATGTGTATGCCCTATACCAGTGGTGGTAAACCAATGGTACCGTTGCCAGAGGTGGCACTCAAATTCCTCTCTTTGGGCACCCAGGCCACAGACATGACTCAAAGAATTCGCCTGCAGTCACAGGCAATGTAGGTAAAGACATCCTCGGCTTCTTTGGACTGTAGAAAGAGTGAGAAGGTATGGACATGGGTGGTTTATCGATGGAGGTCCTTCTTCTGTTGAATTTGTGTTAGAACAGAGAGCTACAACTTAAATTTCTGTGTTGGCACTTTGCAAAAATAAATGAGTTTTTGTTGTAATTTGGGCACTCTAAAAGGTTCGCCATCACTGCCCTTTACTATATAAAAAAAATATTTGAAATAGAGTTAAAATTCTGGTATTTCATTGTAGCAATTGTAAAAAAATTCATACAAAATGTACCATCTTCAAAATTACAGGAAGGAAACATTTTGCTCTTGTTAAGACCTGAATAGTCTGAAAAAGCTGAAAAATGTCAAATGAATAAACAATCAAGCCATGAAAATAAACTAAAGCTCCTGTACTGTACGCTACATCTTAACGTAAAATAATAGAAGCCATATTTTCTTGCCAAACCTGATGAGTAAATTGGATATCATAGAGCACTCTCATGTCATCAACCCCCTGTAAGCAACATACAACTGCACATATGCATGATATTAAAGAAAATGTGATATATCAGAAGAGCCCCCATCATTCATTGCTCGTGAAACTCTAATGCCTAGTATTAGACCTTTCAGCAGTCTGCAGAGTCACTATGGCAACTTTGACTTGCCTATATTTATGTAGTTCATATACTGTACAGCAAGTTGTAATGTTTCAACATTTTACTTACTGTACCTGTTCTGCGAAATCAAAGACAAGCTATTTTTTAATCCCACCATGTGCTTTCCCAAATCTATTAAAATTGTTAGTTGTCCTTCCATTGATCACTGTTGGTAGATAGTAACTGTTGCATGCTGGGATCACCATATAAGAGATCTAGACCAATGATCTAGTAGTCTAGATGTCTTGATCATTGCCAAATTTTCTAACTCATTTTGATTGCCTTTATGTTCTGCTTCCACATGAGTCTTAAAGACTGCCTTTTCACTTGTTGCCTAATACATCCTTGAGTAATAACTCATCAATCTTATTTGTTCCTTCTTTTGATGGTGTTAATACTATGGATGATTTGTCTACATATCTTGTACATTGAGAATGGTCAGAAATAAGAGGAAATATTGCTAATATACACAGAGGTTATGATACACATTTTGAAAGAAACACTACAAATCACGGAGTGTTGACAGCTTTAGAAATTATTAAGTGATATTACATACATACTTTACACATATTACTTTGTACCCAACAAATCTATTTTACAAGTAGGGCAAAGGTTACTTTATTATATTGTTTTATGAGACACATGAAATAAATGCATAAACTTCGAACATTTCTGTTCTTTATTGAGCACATTTATAAACCAAAAATAATGAAAAAAAATGTTTCAATCGCAGCTGTACTTTGACTCTACAGATGCAAGTGGTGTTGAATAAAAACTGTGATTTTTCCTTTGTAAGAACGGAGGAGAGAAAATTATCAAGTGGTGCCAGCTGTAAACTGGCATTTAGAAACATTGTTCTTTGGGGGAGGAGAAAAATCAAAAAGAAGGAGTCATGTCAAAATGTTTGCATTAATAAAGACAGAATTTGAGCTTTTATTTGGGACACTGCTCATTATGCCTCCTTCATACATATTTAGCAACATGTCAGGAAATAGGACTGAGTCACTTAAAATTAATTATTTATAAAGCAGAAGAAACATCTTTCCTGATTAGAAAAAAGCTCTCTCATTATACCACCCACTTTTATATTACAAACACGGCTTGTTTTCTTCCAGGTTCTTTTCAACAGCCAAAGAGATAAAATGATCAGGTTTTATGCCAAATGTTTAATACCCCCAACTAACTATACACTAACTAGCACTGAATATAATTTTGAAAATACTTTTGCAGTTTTATTATTAAACAAAAGTAGGATTTGTAAAACAGGAATCAGGATATACCAGTGGTGGCGCACCTATGGCAAGGGTGCCAGAGGTGGCATTCAGAGCCCTTTCTGTGGGCACTCAAGCCATCGCTCCAGGACAGAGTTCACCAAACAGTACCAAATCCATCAACTCTTCCTGCAGTCCCAGGCAACCTATGAGATGCTGCACTCAGTGCTATATTACAGAAACACTTCATTGACTGTTTGGAACTGCTTCAAAAAAGAGAAGGTGTTGAAAGAAGTTCATTATCTTTGTAGGTCATCCTGCTGGATCCTTCATTCTTCCTGTACAGTGAATTTGCCCACCTTCTTTCAACTTTATTGATGGCCTCAGACGACCGATACAATTGAAAGATGTGGAAGAACAGGTAGCAATAAGTCACTGCTTAAAATGCCACATTGGCACTTTACAGTAAATAAGTGGATTATGGTTGTAGTTTGGGCACTCAGTCTCAGAGTTCGGGAACTCGGCCAGAGGGCCATGTGATGTAGGAAAGATGCGTGTGCTGGCTGACATTAAGAAAGGAAGGAAGGTGGATTCAAGCTGAGGTGAACCGCCCAACTCGATTTGCTGCGTTATCTGCCTAGTTACCAGGTATAGAATAAAACTTGATTTTCTGCTTTTTTACACATTGCTGGTGTTGAAAAAGTGGTGCCCTTAGAACTTAAGGGCTCTATGGGAACCTGTCCTGGGTGGATTTTTTTAAACAGTGGTGACAGGTTCCTTTTAAAAAGAAGGATTACCTTAATGCTGTGAACCTGAGGCCCATTATTTTAGTACTCTATGTGCCAGAACAGAACAGACCACTCAATTACTAAATTAGTGATTACTGACCTGTGCACCACTTTCCAGATGATAGGGTGAACCGCTGAAGATTTTTGAGAGAGCTGTGTGTCTGCTCTAATGGTAAAAAGATACTTTTCTGCTATTTCATTGTGGAAGGGGGAATGGAACCTGCCAAAAGTCTGAACTGCGTCTTAATTTAATGAATTTTAGCCATGGTGCCAGGATACCTTTCCTTTGTTCATATACAGTATGTCTGGCTGTTCTCTCCCAGCCAATACATGTCCAAAACTGATCTGTATTGAAGCCAGTGAGCAGCACTGGCAAACAAACCATGCACTCCCATTCAAACCATCCCATTTAGAATCATCTCAGCTAGAACTATTTAAGGGAATCCATGATATCATAAACGTGAACCGTCAAATACATTGGAGGTTTCAGAGAGGCAGCAATAAGGGTGAAGTGCAATGTAGAATGGGTGTTAGTAAGCTGCTTGTAACTGTACTTTGGAGCATGTGTGTATGTTGCATGGCTGTGTTTGAGAGCAAATACAACTGTTATAAGTCATGGCTATGAGAAGACAAGTTCTGGACTCAGAGGAGCAGATCATCCCCTGTTCATTTCTCGAAGCCATTTCTGTCTTTGATCAGTGTTGTAGTCACTGATCGGCCTTCTAATATGTGTGTCATTGATATTCATGTCAAATAGTGTACAGTAATAAAATGTTATGTACAATGTGATCAGGGGAATTTGGCCACAAAATTTGCCTGTATGGGGCTCCAGAATGCTGGAAGGCTGGAAGTATTCTGGAAGAACTACAGAAAATCAAATGTATTTATTTAATTTCTACCTGTTTCAACAGACAGGAAATAGTAAATGATACTTAGTGTTAAGGGACATCATTTGGGAATGTTTTGGAGGCATTGTGACCATAGCATCTTGAAGATGGAAACACAAAGTATCACAAAATTGGGGGACACATTACTGTTTGATTAGCAGTTGTTAATGTGCAATGCTTTTTACTTTTAATGATCCTGATAGAGAAAGCCTGAATGAGGTGCAGGAGAAGTGGTATCACTGCCAGGTCCCTTCCGGATCACGATATTCTAAAAACAGAAATGTAATTAAGTTTAATTTATTAAATTAAATTTAGTAAATTATTGTGGGATTTAAATATGCTGACAGGATGTATGTGTGATCACTGATTTTTTTCAAACGGGGTCATGTGATCAACCTTATGATCAGCAAAATACTAGTCATCTTTGAATTTTCGGATAATTAAATATATAATTAAATAAACTATAAGTGTATGAATAAAATAATTATATAATTCAAATTAAATACAGATTTTTAAATATTTATAACTGATATTCACACAAACAATGGTTTTCTTATAGAAGTTCTTTTTCTATTTTGAATATATTTTGAGGTAGTTAATTCCTTCCGATAAAAGAAAATGTTGAATATCATGTTTGAAGGTGGTTAGCATATATAGCAGGATTTTGCTAACCACTTTGTTCAAGCCATTTTTTTTGTCATTTTCTGGAAAATGTTCTCAAAATAAGCCATGAAGGAACGGTATAAAACATAAGTGGCTGTCAGAGCTGCGGTTTATCATTGTTCAACAGACAAAAAGCAGACTGTCATAATAAAAGACATTTATTTGTTTCCCATTTCTGACTTAAGGCTGGAAAGGGGAGGTGTCATTGGTCGTAATTGTAGAACACATAAATAATAATAGCACCTTTCAAATCTGAGAGCAAAGGAAAATCAAGACAGTGAATAGAAGAAAGTGAATTTAGCTAGCAAAATCACATCTCAAGGGATACTTAAAATATTGATGAGGGTTTTTCTGCATTCATTGTATATTTTGAAAGATGTAAACTAGTGCTTGAGGCTTCATAGATTAAGATATGTCACAAAAATTTGCCACTATGTAAACTAAACCATCATAACTTTATCAGACTCAGTTCAAACCTCATTTGCTTCTCCTAGCAGCCATGGAGAATCTGCCAACATGCAATATATAATGAATGAAGAACCCTAACGCTGCATGGTATAAGGATTTGTAATTAAAAATTTCCTTAAATTTCCAATGTAAATTTTAAATTGGTTAATTTGGTTAACCCCTTAAGGACGCAGGGTTTCTCCGCTAATTTCTTGCAATTTTTTTTTTGTGTACAGAGCTTTGTGAGGGCTTAGTTTGTGTGTAACAAATTTTACTTTCCCATAATGCTATTTATTTTAACATGCCGTGTACTGGGAAGCTGGAAAAAAAATCCAAATGTGGGCTCTCAGTCCTAGGCACT
Source organism: Engystomops pustulosus (assembly GCF_040894005.1). NCBI lineage: Eukaryota > Metazoa > Chordata > Amphibia > Anura > Leptodactylidae > Engystomops > Engystomops pustulosus. The sequence continues at coordinate 245,901,812 of NC_092411.1, forward strand.
CAGGTCAGAATACCCCAAATAAGAAATGAAAAATGGGAAGAGTAAATAAATCTACACTCGTGGCTGGAGGCACCCCATGCGTTCTGCCGCAAACCTGTGACTTCCTCAGGGGTAAGTCTGCAATAGAACGTGCGGGGTGTCTCCTGCCACGAGTGTAGAATTTTTTACTCTTCCCATGTTTCAATTCTGATTTGGTGTATTCTGACCTGAGTGCCTAGGACTTGCTTTGTACTACTGGGGATCCCTATCGTTTACCACCTGTATATATTCCTGCTAATTACTTTAGTTGTGGATATAGGGACCCATATATATCTTTGTAGGGACTACTGCAGAAGTCCTCCAATTTATACCATCTAACACCTTGGTTGTCTAGGACTGTTTTGTATGTATCACTGTAATAACTTATTTTGTGGGAATTGATTGTATACCTTTATGCACTCGCGGCAGTATGTGCACCAATATGATCTATTTTGGTCCACTTGTTTCTCTTTTAATAGTTTTTATGTATTTTTGATGCATGGCATCCATTTAAGTGTATTTTGAATTAAAAAAATATTTGTATTCATTTGTGCCTATACACACTAGCCTTTTCTTGGATTATGTTATAAACCTATATTTCAAATAATTATGATTTAAAGGTAAATAAACTTTGATTTAAAATATATTTCTGTATGTATTTTTTTATAACTATATGCTGCAAATGAAACAAAAAGGATAGCTTCCTCAAAGGACAATTAGACTACAGTATGCTACAAAGTATAAAGAAAATTAAAAAAAAGGGAACAAATAAAACCTACCAACCCAAGGTACTCAGAAATCTGTAAGATCAACAAAGGTCACAGTGGCCTGGGAGATCTGTCTGTAACTAGGGGTCGTCAGGTGTCCTTAAGTCAGGGACGACCTGTATATGTGACCTGAAAAATGGTCTGATAGCTTTATGATAAATCAAATTATCGTGCACAGCTGTGGTTTCTCATTAGATATTCACATATATATATCATATATACTTGAGTATATACCAACCCAAGTATATGCCAAAGTACCTGATTATATCACAAATAACTGGGAAAACCTATTAACTCGAGTATAAGCCTAGGGTGGGAAACACATTGGTCACAGCCTCCAGCCAGTATAAAGCTGACCAGTCTATATCCCCCAGTATATAGCCAGCCAGCTCCAACCCCCCCCCCCCCCCAGTAAAAAGCCTGCCAGGCCCCTAGTATATAGACTGCCAGTATATAGTTTGCCAGCCCCTGCAATATATAGCCAGCTCATCCCCTCCATTATATAGCTGGCCAGCCCCTACAGTATATAGCCAGCTCATCCTCCCAGTATATAGCCAGCCAGCCCCTGCCTCCAGTATGTCAAGCCTTTAATAAAAACAATTAACATTGTACTCACCTTTCCGATGCCCCCTCTTCTTGCATTGGATGCTCTGCTGCCTCTTCAGGTCTTTCGGGTCCGTCACTGTTTGTGCACCACTGGCATCCCAAGGGGACCCAAAGAGGCACCGAAGCATCCGGAGCAACAAGAGGACCTGCAGGGTGGCGTCGGAATGGTAGAGTACAGTGTTAATTTTTTTATAGACTTGAATATAAGCCTTGTTAGGTTTTTTCAGCACAATTTTTGTATGCAGTACCTTCATTCTCTCGATTATTATTATGTATACAGCTAAATGACCATTCCATACCAAGTATCATAGTATATGGCCTTCATGGTAAAACAATGCAAAAATGTAGAGTAACTGCCTAATAGATGCTTCATGAACATCTTAATGACCACCATCTTGACTTTTCTTGGCAGTCATTGGCAGTCATTTCTTTTGATGCAATGCTTTTCTATGATGTCCTATAAGAAGAAGATGGCAGGACATCAGGTCTTGCTAGTGCTGCTGCTTTGCTGTGTTATCACAGCCCAGCCCTATACCTAACAACAAGAATTAGAAAGCTTAGATCCTGGGTGTTTAACCTCTTAAACACAGTGAGTGAGCTCCCTCTGCCACCGATCGGCATCCTGCAGCTGCTATCATAGAGGGCCATTAATGTCAGAGGCAGTCCAGGGGTACTCTGTGGAATAGAAAAATAGTAGCTGATCGGTTACAGCACTGCACTATATGGGTAGTGCAGTGCATTTTAAAATAGATCAAGTTACCTCCCCTCTGCTTGTGGGGCAAAGTAATAAAATAATGTAAAATAAATAAAGTTTTATGTAAAAATAATAAAGTCTTAAAAAAAATTAAAAACACTAATAAAAATCGGGGAAAAAAAGAAAACATGAAGTCACACACATTTTTACTTCCACACCTGTTCCAAACCAGGCCCCAAAATTATAGTAAGAAAAAAATTGTTTAAATAAATAAAGAAAAAACAATGCATCACGTTCTATGTTAAAGCTGCACCAAAAATAGTTAGTGCACTCTGTCAGATCAGCGCTGAGGGTGCCAGTTTATGAAGAACAGGCACCACAATTGAACCTGTTGCCCACTATGCCCTCTTCAGGCAAACTGCACATATGTGATATGTAACCAAAAAAATGCAATGAGGCAGCACTCCAGTAAGTATAAAGGTGATCTTTTTTCACCCAAAGAAATATAAGGTGCAATGTTTCAGCTCATCCATAAAGCCATTATCAAGGATGCTTGATAATGGCTCTATGGATGAGCTGAAACGTTGCACCTTATTTGCCATGGGTGAATAAAGATCACCTTTATACTTACTGGAGTGCTGTCTTATTGCATTTTTTTGGATATTTGATCTTACAAAATGGTGAATCGGGTTTGTTGGAGGTGTGCACCCACCATTGGACTTTATCCATTATACTCGCTGTGCTGCTCCACAATCGGACTGTTTGTGATATGTAACCATTTATTGTTAGGGATGTTATCCTACACAGCATATCATCCATAAGTGCATATTTTTAAGAATAATAAAAAAAAGTATGTGTATATAGTTTTATTATATTCCTTAAGTTCACTTAATTTGCTCAGATGACAATATGTGTGCTAAGACAAGTTACGAGTGGACACATCTGCATTTCTACCACTAGGAAAACCATTTTGTAACTTTGTGTTTCACTTAGGACAGCACGTGTTTAGTTTGTCACATACACTGATAATGATAATAATAATTCTTTATTTATATAGTGCACACAGATTACGCAGTGCTACACAGAACTTGCCAAATCAGTCCTGTCCCCATGGGGCTCAAAATCTAATCACTGATTTAGTACATACTTGAATCATTCATTCACATTGCAATTGTTTTTACCCAGATTTGTTTAATGCAGTATGGGTTGCCTGACTTTTTGAATTGAAGTCATCAGTGAAACAGATGCCACGCATTGGCTCCCGAGAAGAACATTATTTTGACACATTTCTGTTAAGTGTCAGCAAAATGCACTAATTAACAAGGAAGAGATGCAGCTGTAGCGATCACACCGAGAGGTATCGTAGCAGAAAGATTTCAAATCAAGATATTTCTAGAAAATGTTTATTTCAGTCTTCAGTATTTGCAGTGTAACATTAGGCTTCCAAAAAGAACATTTGATGGTAGCAGTGCACATAGCAAACTGCCACTTTGGTTTGTTATGCTCTGGTGCTTGGAGACTGTCACAGCTTGTCATAAAAACATATATTTGTGGATATAACCCTACATGACAAGGTTTAATCATTCATACTTCAGCATTGTTTCTCCAGGGATTTTTAGTCACCTCAACAAAAAAACTGAAAAAAAAAATGTATGTATAAATTTCCATGTATCCAAATCTGAAATAACTTTATACTTTACTTTTGTTACACACTGATGCACACGTAAAGAACTGTCTGACTTTGTGCTTATGTCCTCCGATTTGAGATGATTTTTTTTACCTTCTTTTCAATGAAAATGCTGTTTCCAGAGTAACTTTTTTATTTATTGTAAAGAAGGCAGCAAAATCATGTTTGCCATCAGAAGTTTTTTTTTTATTCAACTCACGAGATTAGCCACCACCTTGCCCTTTTGGAACAGATCCAGTTCCCCCGCAGAACTCGGGCAATATAACTTTAAAACAATCTGCAATCTAGCTCATAATGATTCACTGAGATCTTCATCCAACAACTCTTTACCATCAATGTAAACCAGACTGGGTAACAAGATATAATTACTTGGGGTCCATGGATAGACTTTAACCCCTTAAGGACTCAGGGTTTTTTCACTAATTTCTCTCTCTCCACCATCAAAAATCCATAACTTTTTAATTTTTTTTTACGTGTACAGAGCTGTGTGAGGGCTTATTTTGTGCGTAACACATTTTACTTTCCTGTGATGTTATTTATTATAAAATGCCCTGTACTGGGAAGCAGGAAAAAAAATCCAAATGTGGAAAATTGAAAAAAAGGCATGTGCGTCACTTTGGGCTGTTTTTACGACTTTCACTCTGCGCTCCAAATAACACCTCTACTTTATTCTTTGGTTCGGTATGATCCCGGTGATACCAAATTTATATAGGTTTTATTGCGTTTTAATACATTTTCAAAAATGAAACGAATGTGTACAAAGAAGAAAAAAAAATTGCCATCTTCTGACGCTAATAACTTTTTCATACTTTGGTGGGTGATGTGTCATTTTTGAGACCATTTTGAGATCTGTGCGACATTTTTGTAACTTTTAATTACATTTTTTATGTTATGTTCTAGGGATTTGAATTTTTAATATTTTATTAATTTTTTAAATTTTTTTTGACTTTTTTTTCACAATTTCTTAGACCCTCTAGGGTACATTAACCCTAGATAGTCAGATTGTTCCTAACATATAATGCAATACTACTGTATTGCAATACTATTGCAGTATATGGAGTTTTTGCATATGATTCATTACAATGAGCCACTGGCATTAACCATTCAGCCTCGGGTCTGAAGAAGACCCGAGGCTGTCATGGAAACCGATCGCTGCCCCCTGATGACGTTCGGGGGAGCGACGATCGGAGGAAACATGATGGCGCCAGTGTGCTGCCACATTCTAAGTGCCGCCAGCGACTTTGCCGCCGGCAAAGAAGAGGTTCACAACCGCAATCGGTGCAAGCACCGACCGCAGTTGATAGCGATGGGTCTTTGCTGCAATATGCAGCAAAGCCCATCTCTGTATGAAGAGGGCTCAGCCCGTGAGCCCTCTTCATACACCATTCACAGCTCTGTGGCGGATGTATCTGTTGCAGAGTGTGAAGGGGTGTCCATCATATTTAAACCCTTTGTTTTTTTGAATTAACATTGTTTATTTGTGATTCTTGATTTACCTTGGATGTACCGCAATGCCATGATACTGGTTTGGTATATAAAGCTTCTATGACAACGCCATTCTTACTATACCCTCTGTCACTATCCCATCTTTTGAGGTCCACACCCGCTGACTTTTATGCCCATTTTCTCTTCATGTGGCTGTAGTTTACCATCCTCCCGTCTCATGCTACAGTTTCTTGACCACTTTGCCTCTTGGCTCCCTCACTTTCTATCCTGTGAGATTCCCACCATCATCAAGGGAGACTTTAACATCCCTATTACTACTCCCATTTCCACTCCTGCCTCTAAGCTCTTATTACTAACTACTTCTCTAGGTCTGTCACAGCTCTCTGATTCTCCCACTCATAATGAGGGAAACATATTCGACATTTCCTGACTTTCTTCAATATTTAATTTTACCAATTCTTCCTTTTTCACTTTCAGACCATAACTTTCTTTCTTTTACTTTTAATAATCCTTCACCAGAATCCATCCATCTATCGTTCATACCGGAACCCAAGTGCCATTTATACTCACAGAAACCTTGTACTCACTGCCCCCCCCATGTCCTCCTTCAACTGTCCAAACCTAGCTACTAACAATTACAATCGTACTGTCAGAAGCACCCTAGATGAGATGGTGACACTCAACACAAACACAGGCAACCTTGGCACACAGACAAAACCATTTTCCTTTTGTGGTGCTCCAGGAGTTCTGCATGTCTGTGGACACAGTAGCTCACATCTGCAGGCATTATACAATTCAAATGTATGCTGAGAACCTATAACTTTGCCCTTCATCTCACTAAACAGGTCTATTTCACTAATCTAATATTTTCTTTCTCTAACAATCTCAAAAGGCTCTTCAATACTTTTCACTCCTTACTAACACCAAAGGTGCAGCCATCTTTTACAGGTCTTGGGGCTAAAAATATGGCCCCCTACTTTAAAGATTAAATTGATTGCATTCACCAGGAAATAATTTCTCAATCCACTCACTCCATTAATCTCCTTCCTTTGAGTACCTCACCCTGCTTTCTCTCTTCCTTTGGATCAATAATAGAGAAAGAAGTGTTAAGGCTTTCTTTTACTTGCTCCACTACCGGCATCAGTGACCCCATCCTCTTACACTTTATACAGTCCCTCTCCCCAGAAATCACTTCTCACCTCATTAAAATCTTCAACCTCTCTCTTCTGGTGTCATTTCCCAAACTCTTTTCTTGACTAACCAGCTAACTCCCTCCTTGATACACTAAAATCTCATTTTCGTACTATGCACTTTTCTGAATCTACCCTTACTAAAGTCTGAATGATCTCCTCACTGCTAAATCCAAAGTTAACTATTCTCTCCTCATTCTTCTGGATCTCTCGGCAGCATTTGATACTGTGGACCACCAGCTCCTCCTCAGGCTGCTTCGCACTATTGGCCTAAAGGACACTGTACTCTTTTGGTTTTCCTCTCTCTCTGACTGCACTTTCAGAGTCAGTTTTTTTTGGATCTCTCTGTTCTCATCATCCACTGTCAGGGTTCCTCAGGGCACAATCCTACTTCCTTTACTCTTTTCTCTCTATACTGCCCTCATTAGAAAAACCATCAGCAGATATGATTTCCAGTATCATCTTTATGCTCATGATACCCAGCTGTATACATCTGCACATAATATGCCCCCTGTCTTCTTTCAGAACACTAGTGATTGTTTCTCTATCATCTTTTACATCATGTCCTCTCTCTTCTTGAAACTTATCTTTCATAGACTGAACTTGTATTTACACCATCTACTAACTGACTCAATGCTGACCTCTATACCATGCTCTTTAGGATCACTATAACATTCAGGCCACAGGCCCGCTGTCTTGGGGTTTTGTTGGACTCTGAACTCTCCTTTGCACCACTTATTCAATCTCTTGCTTGCTCTTGCCATATGCATCTCAGAAACATCTCCAGAATCCTCCTATTTCTTACAACTGAAAGCTCTTAAATGCTAATTGTTGCACTTATTCACTCTCGAATAGACTACTGTAACTCCCTACTAATCGGCCTTCCACTCACTAAACTCTCTCCTCTACAGTCTATCCTTAATGCAGCAGCCAGGCTGTTCTTTAAGACCAAACACTATACAGATGCCTCCAGTTTGTGCCAATCACTGCACTGGCTGCCTGTTTTCTTCTAAATACAGTTTAAAATAATAACCCTGATCCACAAAGCTATGCATAATACTGAACCACCCTACCTCTCCACTGTTATCTCAGTCCAACCCATGCTACTTGATCTGCCACTGATGTTAGATTAATGTTAGATTAATGTCTACCTTAATTCAACCTCTACTACTACTGGACTTCTCCTGAGCTGCACCATTTCTCTTGAATGCCCTTCCCCAGACTAATACCCAACCTCCAAAGTTTCAAATGTGCTCTTAAAACCCATCTCGTTAGGCAAACCCATCACACTCTCTAACTGCATGGAATTTCAAATCTCTCTTTACTAACCCATCCTATGTTATTCTCCCATCTGTTATCCAGCAAACACCAGATATATACCAAGCTCAAGGCTTCTCTGCAGTCCCATTGACTTTGGACTTTGTATATAAATGGCAGCTGATGGCCGGACCATTATAAAAGCTCTTATACCTTGTGTGTAATCCCCTCATCCGTATAGACTGTAAGCTCTTGCAAGCAGGGACCTCACTCCTATTGTTCCAAATTATGGTTTGTACTTTTTAATGTAGTATGTTATCTGTATATGTCCCCTATGATTTGTAAAGCACTACAGAATATGATGGCGCTTTAAAAACAAAGATTATTATTATAAGTAATGAAATATCCATATGTTATCTAGGCCTTATCGGAATACTTCTTTGCTTTCTCCAGTTTGGACACCCGTGTTTTATTGAAATCCTAACTCTAAAAAGGAATGATTAAAAAAATCAGGGAGTGCAACAAAAACCCCTGAAGTAGGTGTGAACTTGGTTCAACAGCATTGCTAAGTGAAGCCTGTTCCTTTAAAACTCTACAGGTGACTTCTTATATCAGTCAGCCGCAGGTCGGCTGCTTCTGCCCTGACTTTATACTTAATTAAAAGCTACATTTTACACTAAAACTGTTTCTTCCCATTCCCTAAACTATGCATTGTGTAACCTGTAGTTGATGACAGCTTATTTCTCCTGCACTTCTCTCCTCTACTTACATCCCTGACAGTTAGTTAGTTAGTGAAAAAGTAGACCCAACTCGGAGTTATCACTGCTAAAAGTATGATTATAAAATCGAATAAGTAGCGCTAAGTGGACCTGAACTTCACTAATCACTACAGTTAGGCAGCTCACGTAAATTCTGTATAAGAAGAGCGGATTAAAACAATATTACAGACGAGAGTGAACTTATGTAGAGGCCTTAACTGAAGATAAGGGTGGGTAGAAAGATAGAATACTTGCTATTTTCAGGGCATGAGGCTGTAATATGGAAGAACAGCTAGAAATTTTAAATAATTACCCTGTATAAGGATTTTTGTTTAAGGATCATTGTGAGAATTGACAATCCTTTCCAAAATGGTGGTGCACAGCTCTGCTAGCATGTCGTCCCTGATGACTTTGCCAGTGGCATTTAAACAGTTAAGACCTGTCAGGATCCAGGATCAGTGGATCTTCTGGACCACTGCTGGAGTTGGTACTAGCCGACACCTGGGACCGGAATCTAAGTGGCACCGGGTCGTCACCAGAGCCCGCTGCAAAGCGGGATGGTCTTGCTGTGGCGGGGTACCACCAGGTCGTTCCACATGTGCAACTAGCCCATGGTGGCAGCTGAGGTCGAGGTACCTTAGCAGAAGACAGTCTTGTGGTCAGGTTCAGGCACAGGGTCAGGGCAGGCAACAGAGATGCAAGTTCAACTCCAATCCGAAACCAGCAACGTGAAGTCCAGGCAGAAAGGAATGGGAACACAGGAACAGACAGGAACACACAGGAGCACAGAAACAGGAACACAGGAACACGGGAACAGGAACACAGGAACACACAGGAGCACGGGAACTGGAACACAGGAACACGGGAACAGGAACTCAGGAACACACAGAACACAGGAACATGGGAAGTCAGGAGCAGGAACACACAGGAACACAGGAATATCGCAGCGGAGCGTAGGCACATAGATCCGGCAGGGAGTGCACGAAGAGGAAGGCTTAAATAATTTTGCAGAAAATGGCCAGCAGCAATTAACGGCGTGCTGGCCCTTTCAATTTACTGAAGGCGCTGCACACGCCCTAGGAGACGGGGACGCGGGTGCCATGCTGCAGAAGTCTGCACTGGATCTCTGCATGGTGAGTGACTCACCGGGGAACCAGGGCAGCGGAGAGGGGCATGAGTGTGCCTGCAACCCCAGAGATAGGTCGCAGGAGCACCCATGACAAGACCTGTCAATAGTGCTGGTACTTAGTATCATTGATGTAAATTATATCGACCTCTACAATGCAAAGTGTTTGGATGTACATGTTTTTTGTCATGTTATTATCAATATTTTTATGATGGATTGGCCTCTAATTAAGTTTTATTGACCTGGATGTTTTTGCTAGAATTCTGTGTATTTGATAGACTATTTTATTCTACACAGATAATAAAAATTGAATTTAGAAACATCTTTCTGCAAAAATAAAATAACGAATGGAGAAATGTCAGCGTGAACGGAGCTTATATGAACATGTTTAAACTTTTAAACTTTAGAGTTTGTTTAACTTTGAATAATTAGAAGCAAAAATAGGTTAGCCTTTACAATGATCCAGAGAAGTCAGAGTTCTCAACTATAAAGGTCTTCCTTCAGTAAAAACACTAAATATTATATAAAATGACAACTATAATCTGGAAAAGCCATCAATTTTAATTGGTATTGGATATAAATTTAACAGATAAATGTGCTCATATTGAAAGAAAAATCTTTATTATCCAAGAATAGCTGTAGCAGAGCTTTAAGCCAATAACAAAGTCAGATCTGGTTTAAATTATGCTTATGTCTTAAAATCAACGCACACTTGAAAATTACGGTACATTAAAATGAAATGGTTAAATTAGTTAATCCAACATAATTTACTGAGATAATTACAGAACAATGTTAAGCATGTATGCTTTAAGGTTAAAGTCAGTGCTATAATCTTTTCAAAAGGTCAGTTATCTATATGGAGCTGTAGCTTATATCTTGTGCCTTGTATGATGCTGGAGCTCATCAGATAAAATTTATAGGGGGACATGCATCTTAGTTTTATTTTCTTTTGATGTATAGTTAAGACTTTTGGTGGGTCATTTTTTGCGCCTCATGTATGATCTTATTATGTCTTTTTTCTTGTATACATGTTTAGTTTTTCCTATCCAGGCAGGTGCAAATTTTGGCTTTTTTGAGACTTTGTTGCAAATGTATCATATCCACATGTACATAAGTCATGTGAGGAAGTTATATGCAGGAATGAGACTACTATAAATTTTGGATTTGAGGTCATAGTCTGCATTTTTAAGCTTTTAGTCACACCCCAGGGGGATGACATATAAGGATGAGGTTACACATGGCATTTGTGCGTTTTACATTTTACCTTGTGTTTAGAAGGTATTTTTTCTTCATTGTTGAAAGTCTAAGCACCTATATTAACATTTTAACAGCTGCCTACACTTCCAGCAATGAAGAAAAAATGCTTTCTAATCAACCAAACGCAAAGTAAAATATAAAACACATGCATTTCTGCAAACGCCTCTAATGCCATGGGTGACTACACCCTTTGAAGTAACCAATAAATTTCAATAGAATGTGAATGCAAAAATGTAGAATTTTTTTTTAAAAACCTAACTTTTAAAGCATGTTAAATAATTACAATTTACATGTTAAAATAGGGTCCATTAAAAAATATCTTTCCTTTGTATCTGACCTTGATCAGGTGCAGATTTGCACCTGAAAAGTCGCAATAATAGATTAAAAAAAAAAATAGATAGGTGAAAAGTTGCACAGAATATCTGGAAAATAAAAGTATATAAGGCACACTGCATAAGGTGAAGCCAAAGATGTACTGGTAAAAAAATCGCTAAAAGCAAAAGGTTGCAAAAAAGAAAGAAAAAAGAAGCAGAAATAAAGCTATATGTTCCCCATAGAGTGGAACAATTTCTATAAAATTGCTAGCTTTTTTTAGATTTTAAACAACCACTGGAATTCAATAATTAACCCATTAATCTCTTACTGCTCAGAAAGGCACTATTATATTAGCCACATAAGAGCTATATTAGTATACTGGCACAGGTCATGCCTAAGCTTTAGCTGTCATCTGGTTCTTACTATCTAGATGCCTTGATTAATAATGATTGTGGCATTTTAGTGTTAGAAGGGGTACCTCCTCCATTGTACCAAGATGAGGGAGAACCAAGGTGCCAGGCTAAATGTCATCTACTGAAATGTACAACATTCTGCCATAGACGTTTATGGAGTAAATTCTAAAAGTAATTGTCATCTTGTGGAAATTGTTAAAATGCATTTATCAGTTTCAAAAATATAAAACAATATAAAAATAAAGAGGCTGAGCACTGACCCCTTCCCCCACACTAAGTCTGGGAAATTATTTTTGGGAGCAGAAACATATGTATTTCAGATTCATAAGATATGTAGTCTTTCACAAAAATGAATTTTATACCTTCGCATGGGTCAGGTTTTGGACAGGAAGTAAGAGTTCTCCTTAAAGAGACCTTGCCAATTAAGGCCAACTTGTAAGCGTGTGGAGACTCATAGCCTTTGACATTGTTTTCCAGCATGGAACATTGAAAGGCAGCCCCTTTAACATCAAGCATTACGTTCAAGAAATCCTGATGTGAGATTAAAGCCAAACCAGTATATCTATTCCAGAAGGAACAGATTCCCAACTCTAGATGGGAACGTTTCAACGTTGTTTTTTCTCTTCAATACAGCTTAGGAAACTGGTTTGGCTGAGTTCTCCTTACAATAAATTGGCCAAATAAAGCCACCTAGTAGGACTTATTGATGCTCCTCCAGGAGATTCTGGGAAATATGCAAATATGTCTTCCAGGATGGGACAAGGAAAACAATGCCTATGTTTGCTACTTTGACCCATCCTGGAAAATGTATTTGTAAATGTGGTGGTTTCGCTCTTACAGTCTCATTTAATGACAACTTTCAACATTATACACACGTAAATTAGTCTCTGAGGATCTAAATAAAATTAGTTTGCTGTACATAAAGATGGCCGAGGCTATAAGAAGATTACCAACACTTTGAATCTGAGTTATGGAGTGGCCTTGACCATTCAGCGGATTAAGAAGACAGGTTCCACGTGAAACAGATTTCCCTGTGGTGAGAGTCACAACCATAGGTTGTATTTTCAAAATAGATGCATGAGTGATGCCAGCATTGCTACAGATGTTAGAGAGATAGAGGAGGAGAGCTAAGCCTGTGCACAGACCATACTCCAAACACTATCAAATTGGTTTGCATGACTTTTATCTCTGATGTCATCTTCTAAAGATGGTGTCAAGCATGTGTGAGGTGAAGAGTACAAGTGAGTCTTGCCTTCATGGTGGTGAAGTTGTCATAGTTTGGTGCTGTAACAGAGTATGGTGGGGAGCTATAATGCACCATTAACCATGAATCCCAACATGTAAACTAACATCCTGAAACAGAGTATGCTCCCATCCCTTAGGAAAATGGACAGCAGGGCAACATTCGAAATGATAAATACATCAAACACACAACCAAGACAACCACTGCCTTGGTAGAGAAAAGGGTGAAGTTGCTGGGCTCCCATGCCTGTCTACTGACCTAAGCTCTGTTGAACATTTTTGGGGCAGAGCTGCCGGAATGTAGGTGCCGACATGCATGCGTCCAAAGTTGTTTGAATGCCGCTAGCAACTTTGCCACATCTAAACAGTTAACACCTGCAATCAGTACTGAGTGTTATTGGTTGGGATCCGTGTTCGGCATCCAAACCCGGTCTCAAATAGGATTTTAAAATTTGAATTTTGTCATCACTAGTCATGTCTTCAGTGTTGTTGCATGAAAAGCTATAAAAACTTAATTCAAAAAATGCCAGGGTTGTACTCAATTTTGCGATACACTGTAACACCTAGTACGCTATTTAAAAGATTGAACATAGTATTGCAGATAATTCATTTTTCATTATCCTCATCTGCATGTTCTAGAATATAGAACATTTTATACATATTGGGCACATTTATTAAGGTGCTTGCGCTAGTTTTTTGGTGGACTTTTATGGTGCACATTTTTTCAGTGCAAACTGCTTGCGCATGTATTTAAGAAGTGTCAGCACCACATTTGTGTTGCATGCAACCATTTTGCGTCGCAGCTGCACTCTTCTGCATGCAACACAAATTTCTGCACTGAAATGGGTATTCCGCTGCTCTGTCGGACCTTGCGCCAGAATTATCATGCAAAGTCTGACAGAAATGTGTCCAACGCCCTATGTTAAAGGTTCCCCCGAAAAAAAGTTGGTGCATGAAGAATATGCGCCAGAAATCCTGCACACTTTACAAGCAAACTGGACATAGTGCATTTTTTACTAAATGTGGGCTATGATGTGTTGTTTGAATTTGTGTTGTTTGAATACTATTTCTGTTTTTTTTTTTTTAAAAAGGATTGAATCATTGCAAAGAAATGGCAAGTGTATCCAAGCTCTACAGAAAGGTGCCTGAAACATCATCCATACAAAATAAAATGACAAAAAGAGTTTGGGGTCAGCAGTATTGTTGCTTTGAAACATTTTTTCATTCATACTATAATGATGATAGAATACTTTTTGTCAAATGTTTGCTTTTATAAATGATTCAATTATCATACTTGTGTATTGAAATTACAGTGTATCATGATATCTGCAAGTACAAAATCTTCAGGTTAGCATTTGATGAAGCATATGCAAGTGACCTTCTGGCTATAATTTCCAGAGATGCCAGATGATGCTGGATTAGACTGGATCAAGGACAAGCAGTTTTACCTTGTTTTACATAACATATTATTGAGTGATACATGACAGTGACAGTGCCTTACTGAAACCACTAACGGCAACATCCTATTGTTCCTACATAATCCATAAATGATCAAATAATTAGAGATGAGCTAGTATACTCTTCCGAGCTTGATGCTCGTTCAAGTATTAGCATATTCGAAATGGCTCGTTGCTCGGACGAGTATTTCGCCTGCTAGATAACAAGCTTTCACTTAAGGAAACACAGTGAAAACAGTGAAGACAGTAAACACAGGATCATTTAAATGAAGAACACAGTGAAGAACACATTGCAGATGTTCCGTACATCTCCTAACTTATCAGAAGACATTAGTACCAAACAGTGTTCTTCACAATAGTATGTGAAGAACAATATGTGTGAAGAACACATTGCAGATGTATGGAAACAACTGCAATGTGTTCTTCACACATATTGTTCTTCACATACTATTGTGAAGATGCCTCCTAGTTACAAAAGGACCTCTGGATGTTGGTAATTTTCTATACTTCAGCCGTAGGCTACAAAAAAACGGCTATAACAATAATCAAAGATGTATACAATTAATTAATTAATTATTGATAATCCTGGTTCTTATGACAATCCAACATTTTTTAAATCAAATTGTCACCGAGACCAAAAAAATAATTTCCTGGAGCTACAATTATAAAATATACAGTTCTGACTTACATTCAAATTCAACTTAAGAACAAACCTACAGAACCTATCTTGAACATAATCCAGGGACTGCCTGTATTTGTAAAAACTGGGAATAGTATCACTGAAGCCTTCATATTTTAACTATGCTATTAATAATAAAAAATACAAAGATGAACCTCATCATAAGGATGGAGGAGAAGATAGCCATGGAACACCCGGTAGAGTTACAGATTTATGGTTGCCTATGATTTGGTCTCCATGGATAGACTTCCGAAGCTCAGTGGAATTTGGCACATGGATCTCGGTGCATTAACTTTATTTCTGTAGGCACTGTATTCCTATGGCAAACTCTTATTTCTCACCATGTGACGATGATGTTGATGGCTATCTTTACTTTCTTTTCTTTCCCTCCCCTCCCTTCCACTTTTGCTCTTACGTATATCCCTGTTGTTTCCTGTAATTTGCTTTCTTGTTCTTTCCTTTTGTGGTTCCTTGATCTTCTCTCGTTTATGTCACCCCCTGCATGCTCTGTTTATACCATTCTAAGTGAGCATATAGATTCTTTTATTCCTTGAAGTGAGAGTTTGTATTGTGATGATTAAATTTTCGTGTTCATTTTTGGTGATATTCCTTTATTGCCCATTCCCACTGTTGGGAAAGTTGTCTTATGCATTATGAAAATTGCATTCCTGTTCCCAGCACCTTTGTATGTTATATGCCTTAATATAACGCAATAAACAATGACCATTTGAATAAGCAATTCTGAAGATGTTTTGGAAGGCTCCCAGGTAAAGCTTTGTTGGTCCACAGCACAACTACGTTATTGAGAGAAGCGAAATTTGGTTTCTTCTTTATTCCCCTATTGTATGTTATATGATTCAGCATATTGAGGGTTATGTCATATATTGCTAAAAACACACAGATTTGGGGAGATTTATCAATGTGTTAAGCTGATTTTCAGATTTTTTTGTGTGTGTCTGTGTAGTGACTCTTGGTTTTTGCACAGGTTTTTATGCGTCTGTTTAGCAATGTGCAATCAAACTTGCCAGGACTGAAATCACTGGGTTTTGTACTTCAAATGCCACAATAAAAAATGCAATTGCTCATTATTGATTGGTTTAGCACCTGATTCAGTGCATTTTGTGGCAGATTCAGTAGGGTTTTTTGTAACTGTTTGTGGAAAAAGTCACAATTTACATTTGTTGCATGGGACTTTTAGGCAACAAAAAAGGATCAAATTCCACTGCAAAGCCAGATATACAATAAATTAGTTCCAAAAAGTTGCCAGAGCCAAGTGAAAAATAAACACTCAAAAAAAGCCAAAAGTAGTCATAAATTCCCCCTATTGTACTTGAGACAAAATAGGGGGTAGCCACTGTTTTCTCTTTTTTTTCCAGGTATAACTGGGCAACTCTTTTAAATAACAAAGCTGAAGTTTATGGGAGATTAAAGGTGAATGGAAGACCCTTTTTTAGTTTCCATCATTCTCTCTTAGGTGGCCATGCTGCACATTTTATTATAAAGCCGACCCTGCTGGGCATTTATTTTCATTTAATGAGTGGCTATGGTGGACATTTTATTATTAAAGTGCAATTACTGCTGGAAATTCCATTGATAAGGGGAGATTATTGGCCATTATTGTTGCTGTATTTCCCACCCTACTAGGCTTATACTCGAGTCAATAAGTTTTCCCAGTTATTTGCGATATAATCAGGTACTTTGGCATATACTTGGGTTGGCATATACTTAAGTATATATGGTATATATATGTGAATATCTGATGAGAAACCACAGCTGTGCATCATAAAGCTAACAGTATGCTGACAACCCTTTTCCTACGAACTTTTGAGAAAGACTTAATTTTTCCTTGCTCAAAAAGTTCATAATTCAATAGTAAATTGGGTGCGTTCCAAAATTTACTGAATTATTGCCACCACAAGCCAGATAAATTCCCTTCAAGTGTGAATGACAATGTATTTCCCATATTTTCCCCTCCCATATGAATTATGCTATTTTAATCAGCAATTAAAAATTAATTATTAAATAATGATTTCTAGAAAAGGTAATAAAATCCTTATTGTTTTATTTTTAAAACACATTTATAGACAACATCGATGACAAAAGATGTCAGAGTTGAAGTAATTATTAAAAAAGGAAGAAACTATTACAGGACACTGTCAATACACAGACACTTGTTGTGAGATAACTCATGTTATGTTGAAATTAGATTTAATAAAAAGTGATTGAAAACAGAAACAGAGTATAAAATATAAATTGAGAAGAAAACCTAATTATATATTATTACTGATAATTTGTCTTCCAAGTAATAACGCCAATATTGAAGTTACAAGTCATCTACCTGATTACTTGACACATGTTTTCTGTCATAAAACAGAAGTGAAATGTTTTTGTCCCTATTATTGCTGTTTATTTTCCTCTGGAGTGTAAGTCTGCGGGAGAAGATACAAGTGATATTTCATATTAAAGTGGGGTACACTAAATGGTAGGATGACAGATTATCTTGAACTCAGTTGTGTTTGTATAAACAGCTGTGAAAAGATGTGGTGGTTCTGTTTTTTTTCTTTTAATACATGCAAAAGATAAGGGAAATTGAATATCTAAGTACATTTTCGTAGATAGAAAAAAATAAATCTGTGCTTCTGGCACCACCTTTTAGACATTAGTTAAATGAGTTGTCCACTTTCAGAAAATAATTGATATGGTTTGTGTAATGAAAAGTTATTCAATTTTCTAATATACTTTCTGTATCAATTCCTCACAGTTTTCTAGATCTCTGCTTGCTTCTATCAAAAGCTTCTATGTTTACACTGGATAGAAATCTGTCCATGAGCTGTTATAATCACACAGCTCTAATAATGGCTTGTGCATCTGCCTGTCCATCACAGAACCATGAATAGATTTCTATCCAGTGGAAGTAAACATAGAAGCTTTCTATAGAAGGAGAGCAGGCAGAAATCAAGAGAACCATGAGGAATACAGAAAATATTTTGGAAAATTGATATAGTTTATGTAAAGAAAAATTTTACAATTATTTAATGAGAGTGGACAACCCTTTAAGTTTATGATTCCATGACCTGTAAAGGTGTTCTTTAATCTCTTGCCACTGATGGCCTTTATCCAGTATCTCTATCCATTTTTGCTCCCCTCCATCAAAAATCTTCTACCCCTGAGGAAGTCTCCTAGTAGGAGACGGAACGCGTGGGGAGCCCTCCACCCCCTCCACCTCCATTCCGTTACCTCACCCAGTGATCTTTTCTCCACCGATTGGAACACCATGGTTCCATGTGCAGCGTAATGTATCTAGGCCTCATGGGGGATCCATTCACTGTTGTATATCATGCACTTTAATTGTGTTTATCCTTTTGCCCCTCATTGGGACTAGCTAGCACACAGTCAGGTGTTTAGAAGTTACCTTTGGGAATACTATATTCAGTGTGTGAGGGGGTGTTGTTGGTGTATACTTACCTGTGTAACCAACGTGGCATTTTTTGTATGTACTTTGTACTTTTTAATTGATTTTAATTGTGAGTTTGTCTTGTATATCATTTGTGGTAACCCAATAAAGATTTATTTTGTTTTGATGCCATTTTTAGTTTTTCACTTTCTAATTTTTTTGCAAATTGGCTCATTAGAATAAAATATTTTTATGGAAGAAAATATATATCAAGAAAGAGAATTTTTCATTTGGGAAAACAATTATTTTCTGTACATACTCCCAATACTCTTAGGTGAGGACACATACAGCTAGCACAATACATGGTTTAGATCAATTTCCTTTTAGAGGAGGTATTCTTTCAATTTTCAGTTATTTTATTGTGTATTTTTAATTTGAAAAAGAAGTTTCCATACTTTTTACGCTTGTTACATGGACGGCAGTGCTGTGACATGATTAGGGGCTCTTATGAATACCCTGTTTCACCGGAAATAAGACCCTTATTTACTAAGGGTCCGCGGATTGCACTTTCATTGGATTGTCAAAAGTTTGGGGGATTTGCGCCACTGTGACAGGTATTTAACTGGGGATTGTGTCGCATGTGATTGGCTTGGACTGGCTTTCATTCAACAGAAATAGTGGGACGGGCCGTCGGACAATTCGATTTACTCGGACTGAGAGCAGGATTTAAAATTTTAATTGTGTCTCAAGACAATGCACTTACATGCACCAGGAAGGAGAAGGTGAACTCCGGCTGACCTGAGCAGAGAAGGGACACATGCAGGATATCGGTCGCACGATCTTCGTGAATCGCAGCAGAGTGCATTCAGAGCGGACAATGCACATTTGGGGATCATGACAGGACAGGTGAGTAAATGTGTGCCAGTGTCTTTAATTTTTGCTTCTAAAGATGCACTAGGTCTTCTTTTCAGGGAAAGTCTTATTTTTCCATTAACAAATATTCACATTTATTGTTGAACAAAAAAATACAATTTATTAATAAACTCTAGTCTTGTCATTACATCCATCAGCATAACCAGTCAAACTCTGAATTCCACCAAATATTTCTTTTGACTCAACTTACATGTACACAAATTTATGGTACATTTATTGATCCTGGTGTTTATGAACAAAAAGCAAAACAGTCATAGCAACAACTTCTGTAAGATCCTTAGAACTGTCCAAGCGCTGAATACATGTTTATTTTTGCTACATTTTTGATGGAATTCAAAGACAGTCACATCATTATCCAAACCCTGAACTTCATGCTGAATTTCCTGTGACTCCATTTCTTGTAGAATCTTTTAGAATCATTGGTCCCAATCTATCATGTTTAGCACTTTCTTAAATGATCCCTTCTAGTCAGCACTTCCTCAGATAGCTGCTCATAGCACATTTGCCGCACAGCAGTGACTTTATTCCATGAAGTCCTCACCCATGTCACAACGTCTTGCAGCATCTAAAAAATCTACTAATACTTATGTATGGCCTTGGGGGAGCTGCTACAATGACTGCTACAAGGTCTTATTTTCAGGGGAGGTCTTATAGTTCTAAGCTTAAAAAAATTGCATTAGGTCCATTTTTTTTGGGGGGGGGTGTCTTATTTTCAGGAACACGGGGTAGATACTGCTTTTACCCCAACCTTCCCTGTTCTCCATTCACTACTCATATTAGTTTCATCTATGTATATAATTTGCAGGTACTTTCATATGCTACTTTTTTAGTTGCTACTGGCAATGGCATTTTTCTGTGCCAATTAGACATTGGGAGTTTATTTTCTCTTCATTTCTGACAATAATATGGTATTTTAATAGTTTTTATTACATGTTACACTTTAAGGTCTGCCAATTCTTCTGTAACTGCTTATTCATGCAAATAATATCTTTTCAGGGTTTTTTTTTCAGTTATATTGTTTCTGGAAAATACTAGGCAAAATTATTCATAAATAAGCATTTCAAGTGTCAATATCAAATGAGAAAAGAAACTTTTCACCAAGGTTAAAAATACCTTGTTTACTGGAAACTGGAAATCAACATGTGCGTCGCTCTATTAGATAGTGCTACAAATGAATTATACCAATTACCAGTTTTCTAGCTCTCAAAGGAAGAACTATTTTGTTCACTCACCTTCTCTGATGGGCAAGATTTAAACCTGCGGTGTGAACGTAAATCTCAATTAGTGTAATTTATGTATCCTTGGATGTCAATCATTAGCGTTGAGAGGTGGGACTTACGGCTCTGTACATTAATTAAGAGCATATCTCAGTAGAGTAATCTTCTACCTAAGGGATAAAAAGGAAGTTTTAATTAGATTTCGGAAGACAGGATGTCATATGTAAAATGTAAGAATGATTTTAGTTCTTTTACAAAAGTTGTATTTCATTAATTTATAAAGAAACTATCACAAAAGAATATTATTAATGGTCACGCACAAATATCAGTCCCTCATTCAATTTATAGAGTAAAGTCAAAAAGGTGAAGTTAGGAATATTGCAATTTTAAAGCTCTTAAGTAGAGTCACTGATGCATAGTCTAAATTGAATGAATGGCAAACTGTATAAACTGTTGACCCTTCACAGTCACAAGATAAAGTAAAGGGTCAAACTAATAGATGTTATATATGCTGAGGATGGTTTCCACTGGCTTCAAAAATAAATTATACAAGAATGAGTAAAAAAAAATTGGTAGTTGATGATTTAAAACAAATGGAGACCATTCAAAATTAAATTGGAATTTTCTCTCATATTTCTTAAAGGATTTCTAATCTCAAATTTAAAAAAAAAAGTCTTAATGCTATGGGATGCGGATGTGTCATTGATCTCCTCTGTTTACATTAGTAGTCAATTTATAGCAAACTGATGGATTTTTAACATACTGGAGCTTATTTACTAAGGGTCCCGGATCGCATTTTCGTCAGACTGTTCAAGGTTTTTGGGATTTGCTCAGCTTTGACAGGTATTTTACAGGTGTCAGCGCTGGGATTGTGTTGCAGCTGTGCCGGCTTTCATGTGACATAAATCGGGGGAAGTGCCGTCGGACGATCCAACTGATTCGGACAGAGCACGGGATTTAACTTTCAAATTGTGTCACAAGACAATGCACTTACATACACCAGGAAGAAGAAGGTGAACTCTGTCGGACCTGAGCGGGGAAGTGACACATGCAGGACATCGGGCGCACAATCTTAGTGAATCGCGGCAGAATCAGACAATGTACTTTTGTGAACTCCACGGGACTGGGTAAGTAAATGTATCCCACTGTTCCAGGAGATGACTGTAGTCTTAGAAGTCACAAACATTATGTCACACTGAGGCCTGTGATTGGTTGCAGAAGTGACCTATCCTAAACAGGATAACACTGGTGACATCATGCTGTGTCTGTGTAACACATAAATAGACAGGAGGAAGCAGCCAGCACTGGAAATAATATAAATTTCACTGTTGGAATTGAAATTTTATTTGGAAATCTCTAAAACCTTATACCTTGTATATGAACAATATAAATCATTGAGTCTAACCTAAAGATTCTAGTTACATTATCTTTCTGAATTCAACCTACTGGAACCTGACATTCCCTGACCAAGAAAAATTTACAGAGGAAAAATAGTTTTTAAACAAGCTGACAGCTACAGTAAAATTCCAAAGTTTTATTATTTTATTTATTCAAATATTCTAAAGTACTGTGTCATTTTTACATAAATTAAAAGGTTTTCCTAACAAGCTTTTCAGACATTTACTGTACAGTGAACATTAGCAATTATCTTTAATTAGAGTCTCTTTTTAAGATTAGAAATGGAATTAAGTATATCATGTGGTTTAGTTTAGGATTAGGATATATTTAAGATGGTAACAGTAAGTAAATGTTTACAGCTCAATGTATTAGATTTATAAATGCATATAGATTTATTTAATATATAGAAAGCAAAGACTACATTGATAGCTTTTAGAATCCACACAATTTTTTAATATTCCTAGGTTGCAGGGCTGTGGAGTTGGAGTCATAGAGTTGGAGTCGTGATAAAATGAAACCACTCTGACTCATTAATTAATTATTATAAAAAAATATATAGCAAAAATGTCTAGATTTTCTTTTAAATGTCTGTTCTATTCCTGATCTAAATATTTAGGCCAGGGTGGAGCACCATTTATTGGTCCAAGGGCCATATTGTCATACTGCTCAACTTTAAGGGGCCATATCAGTAACCAGCACCCTAATTGCATCACAATGCAATCAACCACAGAACAGCACAAAATGCCAACCCAGAAATTATAAATGCCACAGTACAACAATAAATACCACCCCAGAAACTAGATACTGCATTTAGAGCAGACAATAATGGTTAAGCCCCCGAGCAGATAGTAATAGCATTGGAGATCACATGTTGTCCCTTAGAAACGAGATGGCTTCCCGGATACGACCACCTCTCATTTTGGCAGCGTTGGCCAGATATGCGCTAATGAGCTCTGCCTGACCACCTGGATTCAGCGATCACTACCACAGGACGGCTGAGGGACCTGCAGTAACTTACGGACATTTAATATTCAGAAACTTTTTGTTTCTTTGTGCAATCCCTCCAGCAGACGTGGCCGTAACCAAGGACACAGTCTTGTTTCTAAGGGACCTTATCACTACATTTATGAGAAATTATCTTCACACAGGAACATTTTTTTTAATAACATCTAATTGAAGAAATGTTTATATATGGCAGATTAATGAAATTGAATGTGAATACTGAGGCGAGAATACCCCTTTAAGGAACACCAATACAGTTGAAAGAAGGAGGCAAAATTTGAATTATGATTGTAGCATTGTTCCAGAGTCCATTTGAATGGGAAGAATTTCATGGCAAAAACTCCAATGATAATCCAGCCCACTCCGCACCTCTTTACACCTCCTGGAAGTGTTGCTTTAAAATAGCACTGAATGTAGCATATCCCTGGTTACCCAGAGATAGCTCTGATTGCCACCTCTGGCACCCATGCCATATGTTTGACACCACTGGCATAAATGATAATAATACTGGAGACACCATAGCAGATAATAATATAGCAGATAATTTAGGCAGTAACTATGTTGGACGAGACAGTCTTTTGCTGGGCCAGATTTATTAGTGTCTGATGTTGGATTATATATCTGACCTAGTGTAAAATTGTCATCTTGTACTTTTCACCACCTACTAGTTGTTTTGTTTATGCCTGAAAACCATGAAATTCTGGTATAATTTTAAGTACATCACTATTTCCTGTGAGGCCATGCCCCTTTTGTCACAATAGTCATAAAAGCGACTGAAAACTGTATACAGCCACATTTATATACCTCACTCTTCAATCTTATCCATCAGAATTTTAATAAATCCAATAAATAATAGTAACCTGAAAAGTTCATGTTTAAAAAAAATTTGCATAGAATATGTTTCTCTAATATGTTTTCTTTTAATTTTTTTTTTGCAAATTTCAAAATACACCTGGTTTCAGATGTATTTTACATGTGTATTTTAAATGTATGCAGGGACTCTTTTGTATAATACCTTTTTTTGTTATACCATTTCTACATTTTATTTTTTTATCTCCTTTATGATGCTATATCTGCTGTCATTGATAGTACAGCATGTGGTGGAATAAACAATTTTCTGTTTCATGCCTGCATAAATTCATTACATCATGTTTTCATTGTAATATTATAACAAGTAACAGTAATAGAATAATAACCTTTGCCCTTAGCATGGGTAAGATGGGATTTTCTCATTATTGCTTCCAAACAATAAAAAAACAATGAGACCAAATGGTTCCCTTGGCTCTTCGTCTTTCATTGGTTCCATACTGGATGCAATCTGCATATTTAATTTTCTTCCACAGCATCCTTTACTTTTACAGAGCTTCATTAACTGCTTTATAAGAAACTTTTTAACTGAGCAATTACATTAGAAAATAAATGTATGAGAATAGTAAATGGATAAATGGACTAATGATTTACTGTAAGTTATTAAGCGCAATATTTTCAAGAAGAAAAACTTATTGAACATTTAAACTCAATAAGCATTTAATAAAAGAGCAGTTACTGAGAATTATTAGAAATAAGACTCCTAAAATGAGAAATAACAAAACATTTGTATAAATACTGTATGTTGCAGTAGCTGGAGCAATTGTTTCTTCTCTTTCATGAGTAAATAAAACCCTTAAAAAGAAATTCACATTTTCAAAAGATCATGTATCGGTGCTTTAATAAACAGCCAACATTTAGTAACATAGACAGCCCTTAAAAGGGTTTTCCCACGAAAGAAAATTCTCAAATCTCAATCCCCAAGTGATGTTTACACAATAAAGATCATTTTAACCTCTTACTTTAAAATTTCACTCGGTTGTATTGCTGTATTAGCTCCTATCACTCCCTAGGTTGCTCAGTGTAATATTCCCTAAGCAGATATATTATGATCCATCTAGTTCAGTGATCTGACAGTGCGGTTAGATCATCAGGGTACAGGTTTATATACACTTTCATCTGGCTTCTGACATCGTACTAACACATTGACACATAGATGGAGAGGTGAGACTGATCAGAGATGGTGAGATTTATGAGATGCCTATTACACATTGCCAGCTCTGCTACATATCTGTTCTCAAGCAATGAGATCTCCTCTGCATCCCTCCCCAGATAAAGAACTGCTTGTAGCTTGCATCTTCTCTCTCCTCACGAAGTGCTGTTTGCTGGCAGGATGTGAGTGAGTGTCTCGATCCTGGACTGAAGGGGTCGGGGCTAGAGAACTAGAGAGCAAATTACTTAAAAAAAATTTGCTCAAAAACGTCACTACATTTCAAAAGTGGACTAACATCTTAATCACCATTGAAATGCATAGTTTGATTTCAGAAAATTATTTCTTTGTGCTACCATTGTGCCAATGTGGCCTATATGGATAAAAGATACTGGTAACACTGTTGTGACATCTCAAGATACCACTTTCTGGCTCATAGCAAGTGACATGTACTGTCTAGACTCGCAGTCTTGTTCCTGCTCTATTTTATATCAACATATACACAGATCTGAAACAGTCGATATTATTCTTTCTTTTTAATTAATTCAGAAAATGTATTAAGACTTGCATTCCGATACGCCCAGTGGCATGAAATGTGAAAAGGGGGGAGCGGTAAGTTTGATACCTTCTCCACCAGAAAATGGTGGTAATGGAATAATAAATCTTTCCTAGTGTATGAAGGGTTTAGTGTTTGCAGTATGCCTTTACAGATATGAAAATGGCTTTATTGTGTGAATTATACCAACACAACCAATAATAAAACATAGTAATGTCGATAAAAAAAAGATGAGTAAGATAATATAACATGAGTAGAGATGAGCGAGCATACTCGTCTGAGCTTGATACTCGTTCGAGCATTAGCGTACTCGCAACTGCTCGTTTCTCAGAAAAATATTTTGCCAGCTCGAGAAAATGGCATCTCCCAGCATTTAGTTTTTTGCCGGCCAGAAACAGAGCCAACCACAAGCCAGAAGACTCTGCAGTACATTCAGCATCACATGGTACACTTACATGTCGATAGCAGTGGTTGGCTGGCCTGATCAGGTGACCCTGGAATATACTAGTCATTCTCCCCAGAGATCATTCTCTGTCTGGATGCCGTTAGGGATAGAGCTGCTGCTGGTCAGGGATAGCGTTAGGGTGTTCTATTAGCTTACTGTTAGGCAGGATTCTCCAAGAACCCAACAGCCCTTGTTAGGGCTACATTAGCGTTTTTCAAAAGTTAAAGTGACAGTCACAGCACAAAATTCTTTTGTGTGCTGTCAGTGTTGGTTAGAAACTAGCCATAGCAAATATCTTCTGAGGTTGCTGTCTAATTTCTTCTACACGTTTTGTTCTATAAAACCAAAAAAAAAAAAAAAAAGTACAGTTTATATTTCTCTTTTGTCTATAAAGTAGACTTTAATTTGGAAAATGTTGAACCCGAGGGCTAAGGGTAGAGGACAAGGGCGTGGGCATCCAATTACTGCAGGGGACAGAGGCCGTAGTCCTGGGCGGGGTGAGACACCACCTGCTGATGAGGGAGCAGGGGAAGGCCGCAGAGCTACACTCCCTAGCTTAATGCCTCAAATTACTGGGACTCGTGGTAGAGCACTGTTGAGGCCACAACACTGAGAACAGGTAATGTCGTGGATTGCGGACAATGCTTCAAGCCATTTGTCCACCAGTCAGTCTTCCACGCAGTTCACCCATGTTACCCAAGTGAGCGCTCCTCCAGCTCCTCCACCTCAACCTCCTTCCCCCCAGTCTGCCTCCTGCCAAGAAAATTTGGAATTTGATATGGAATATCAGGAACTGTTTTCTGGACACTTCCCAGGGTCACAAACCACTTATCAGGTTGCTGCTGAGCTCTTTCCCGATGCCCAGGTTTTCCACCGGTCGCAGTCTGTGGGTGATGATGACATTGTTGACGTAGTGGAAGAAATGTGTAAAGAGGTGTCGGACGATGAGGATACACGGTTGTCAGACAGTGGTGAACTTGTTGTCAGGGCAGGAAGCCAGAGGGGGAAGCAGACTGAGGGATCGGAGAATGCTGAGGTGGCAGACCCAAACTGGGTTGATAGGCCGGGAGAAGACAGTGCTTCTGAGACGGAGGCGAGTCCTATACCAGAACAGGTTGGAAAAGGCAGTGGTGGGGCCAGACGGAGAGGCAGGGCCAGAGCTGGTGCATCAGCGCCAAAATGTTTCACATAGTGAAGCTCCCGTGGCGAGGGCTAGATTTTCTGAAGTCTGGAGGTTCTTTAAAGAAACAGCGGATGACCGATGTGCAACCTGTGCCACAAAAGGATCAGCAGGGGTTCCACCACTACTAGCTTAACCACCACCAGTATGCGCAGGCATATGAGTGCTAAACACCCCACTCAATGGAACTAAGGCCGTTCACCTCCAGCTGGGCCCACCCCTGCTCCTTCCCCTGTGTCATTTGCTGCCTCTGCTAGTCAGCTCCCTGCCCAGGACCCTGGCACAAACACCTCCCGTTTGAAAACCACACTTTTACCTCCAAGATACTACACAGCGTCCACCAATTTCTCCATGTGCAGCGTTCAGCTGTCTATACCCCAGATGCTGGAGCGCAAGAGGAAATACAGTTCCACCCACCTTCACGCCCAAGCCCTCAACGTCCACATCTCCAAATTACTGAGCCTGGAGATGCTGCCCTATATTCTGGTAGAGACCGAGGCCTATCACAACCTCATGGCAGCGGCCGCCCCTCAGTATTCGGTCCCCAGTTGCCACTACTCATCCCAGCCCTGCACCAGCAAGTGTCAGACAACATCATCCGTGCCCTGACCAACGACGTTTCTGACAAGGTCCACCTAACCACGGACTTGTGGACGAGTGCTGCCGGGCAGGGCCATTATATGTCGCTGACGGCACATTGGGTTAACTTGGTGGAGGCTGGGACCGAGTCTGACCCTGGGGCCGCTCATATACTGCCAACGCCGAGGATTGCGGGGACTACCTCGGTCACGGTCTCTCAGGCCTACTATGCCTCCTCCTCCTACCAACCCTCCTCCACCTCTAGGCACAGCAGCAGTGCCGTTGCTAAGCGACAGCAGGCGGTGCTCAAACAGCTGAGCCTAGGCGATAAAGGGCACACCGGCCAAGAGATATTACAGGGCATCACGGCACAGACCGATATGTGGCTGGCACCGCTGAACCTGAAGCCAGGCATTGTTGTGTGTGACAACTGTAACCTGGAGGCGGCTCTGTTCAGCGGTTCCTCAAAACATACCCCAATCTGTCTGATTTGCTCATGAAGGTGTGCCGCATCTGTGCGCATTTCAAAAAGTCAACCACAGATGCTGCCACTCTCAGGGCAGTGCAGCCAACTGCCTGCTCACCGACTGTTGTGCGACGTACCCACGAGGTGGAATTCAACATTAACCATGTTATCCAGAGTTTACCAGCAGCGCAGAGCGATTGTAGACTGCCAGATGTCAACTTCCCCCAGAACTGGTATTCAGGTCAGTAAGCTTCCTCAATTCTACAATGAGGAGTGGACGTGGATGTCTGATATCTGTCAGGTGCTGAGTAACTTTGAGGAGTCAACACAGATGGTCAGTGGCGATGCCTCACCATCCCGCTGCTTGTTCTGTTGAAAAACTCTCTGCTCAGCATGAAGTCAGAAGCATTTCGCTCGTCACAAGTGACGGGAGAAGAAGATTCCCTTGTTGATAGCCAGAGCACCATCTGGTCTGTTTCTCAGCACGTATCGGAGGAGGTGGAGGATGATGAGGAGGAAGAGGAGGAGAATGTTGGCGAGACAGAAGAGGGAACCATCGCTCAGTCCTTATTAACTGTTCAGTGTGTATGGGCAGAAGAAGAGGAGTTTGAGGAGGAGGAGGAAATGGGCCAGGCCTGTAAGGGGAGTGAATTCTTGCGCGTTGGGACCATATTCTGGTGCATATGGCAGATTTCATGCTAGGCTGCCTATCCCATGACCCTCGCATTGAAAGAATTTTTTCCAGTACAGATTACTAGGCATTCACTCTCCTGGAGCCATGGTACAAGCAAAATCTTTCCACTCTCATCCCTGTAGAGGCTAAAACAGTCTTTCCCATCTGACACCGCTAGCGGCAGAGGGCATACTTCTGCGGGATAAGTAGCCAGGGAGAGTAGGCAAGCAGGCAGCTTGTCCAGAACTGGCAGGGGTATGCTTTACAAGGCCTTTGCCAGTTACCCCAGCAAGACACTGTCACCTGTCTCGGCAGAGTAGGGGTGATCTTTACATTGTCCTAAATGGTCACACAGCTCCCTACAACTATTAGGTTTCAAATCTGGACATCTGTCCCGAACTAATTCTCCTTTATGCACTCCTCCTCCTCGTTCTCCTCATTCTCCTCCTCTTTGTACACTAAAGCAGAGGCAACTGGCTAGTTTTTTCCAGGGCCAACTGGCTCTAGCTATAGTACTCTATGTATTTAATTTTTCTGGAAAGCCACCTACCCGGTCCTCTGTTTTAAAAAAATTTTGGGAGTGCCACATGCAGGTAATCTATCTATTTAATTTTTCTGGCGGGTCACCTACCCGCTCCTCTGTTTTGAAAACTCTTTTGGACTGCCACATATAGGCACTATCCACATTAAATTGTCTCCATAGCAGCCTCACTCAATCACTCTGTCATCGCCATGCTGTTGCCCATAATTTTGGGATAATGGTGTGATTAGGCAGCCTCAGAGGCATCCATGCATGCTGCCCCTGCTGTTTCCTGTCCATTTCCGTGGTGTTTCCATCATTTTCTGAGGTGTCCAGGTTTTTGGTCAAGCTTCCCTGTGCAGAGCCTTGGTCCCCTTGAAAAATGCTTGAGTCTCCCATTGACTTCAATGGGGTTCGTTATTCCAAATGAGCACTCGAGCATCGGAAAATATTTGAATCGAATAACGAGCACCCGAGCATTTTAGTGTTCGTTCATCTCTAGATATGAGTAATTTTAGATCTTACATAATTACGACCTCTTCATGGATTTGTTGCTGTTATCAGATTTTTGGGGGTATTCATCATATTAATTATTAGATATTTCAATAGTTTTTCTAACTTAAAGGTGATATTAAGAATATGACATAAAGGCTCCAGAAATACTATACTTCAATATTCTTATAAAGAACATTGTCACAATGAAAATGCTGATGACAGCTATTAAGATAATTTAGCTGATATGACTTTAATGTATGAAAGAAGGAGGGTTGATAAAAATTAGAACTTTCATTTCATGAATACGTTAGGTTATAATTAGAGATGAGCGAACATGCTCGTCCGAGCTTGATGCTCGGTCGAGCATTAGGGTACTCGAAACTGCTCGTTACTCGGACGAATACTTCGCCCGCTCGAGAAAATGGCAGCTCCCGCCGTTTTGCTTTTTGGCGGCCAGAAACAGAGCCAATCACAAGCCAGGAGACTCTGCACTCCACCCAGCATGACGTGGTACCCTTACACGTCGATAGCAGTGGTTGGCTGGCCAGATCAGGTGACCCTGGGATAGACTAGCCGCTGGCCGCGCTGCTCGGATCATTCTGTCTCTGGATGCCGCTAGGGAGAGAGCTGCTGCTGCTCAGGGAAAGCGTTAGGGTGTTCTATTAGCTTACTGTTAGGCAGGAGTGATTCTCAAAGAACCCAACAGCCCTTCTTAGGGCTACAATAACGTTCTACTTTTTTTATTTTAATTTGCATCTTTTACCATTTTGTGAGGAATTAGCAGGGGGACTTGCTACCGTTGTGTTTAGCTCTTAGTGGCACACATATCCATAGCAAAGACCGAAGTGGGAAAATTCAGTAGGGGTTGGATTTCTATTAGGCAATAACTCAGTGTCATCTCATCTGGCATAGTAGTGTGCTTCCTTTGATACTTGGCTAGAAAATAGCCATAGGAGAATACAAACAGCTTCTTGAAGCCTACAGTAGCGTTCTATATATTTGATTTCTGGTTGATCTGCTGGTGGCTGTAGTTTCTGCAGTGCATGTACTTGCCAATTCTGAGCAATTTGTAGTGAGACTTGCGACCGCTGTGTTCTGCGCTTAGTGGCGCACATATCCATAGCAAAGGCCGAAGTGGCAAAATTCAGTAGGGGTTGGATTTCTATTAGGCAATAACTCAGTGTCATCTCATCTGGCATAGTAGTGTGCTTCCGTTGATACTTGGCTAGAAAATAGCCATAGGAGAATACAAACAGCTTCTTGAAGCCTACAGTAGCGTTCTATATATTTGATTTCTGGTTGATCTGCTGGTGGCTGTAGTTTCTGCAGTGCATGTACTTGCCAATTCTGAGCAATTTGTAGTGAGACTTGCGACCGCTGTGTTCTGCGCTTAGTGGCGCACATATCCATAGCAAAGGCCGAAGTGGCAAAATTCAGTAGGGGTTGGATTTCTATTAGGCAATAACTCAGTGTCATCTCATCTGGCATAGTAGTGTGCTTCCTTTGATACTTGGCTAGAAAATAGCCATAGGAGAATACAAACAGCTTCTTGAAGCCTACAGTAGCGTTCTATATATTTGATTTCTGGTTGATCTGCTGGTGGCTGTAGTTTCTGCAGTGCATGTACTTGCCAATTCTGAGCAATTTGTAGTGAGACTTGCGACCGCTGTGTTCTGCGCTTAGTGGCGCACATATCCATAGCAAAGGCCGAAGTGGCAAAATTCAGTAGGGGTTGGATTTCTATTAGGCAATAACTCAGTGTCATCTCATCTGGCATAGTAGTGTGCTTCCTTTGATACTTGGCTAGAAAATAGCCATAGGAGAATACAAACAGCTTCTTGAAGCCTACAGTAGCGTTCTATATATTTGATTTCTGGTTGATCTGCTGGTGGCTGTAGTTTCTGCAGTGCATGTACTTGCCAATTCTGAGCAATTTGTAGTGAGACTTGCGACCGCTGTGTTCTGCGCTTAGTGGCGCACATATCCATAGCAAAGGCCGAAGTGGCAAAATTCAGTAGGGGTTGGATTTCTATTAGGCAATAACTCAGTGTCATCTCATCTGGCATAGTAGTGTGCTTCCTTTGATACTTGGCTAGAAAATAGCCATAGGAGAATACAAACAGCTTCTTGAAGCCTACAGTAGCGTTCTATATATTTGATTTCTGGTTGATCTGCTGGTGGCTGTAGTTTCTGCAGTGCATGTACTTGCCAATTCTGAGCAATTTGTAGTGAGACTTGCGACCGCTGTGTTCTGCGCTTAGTGGCGCACATATCCATAGCAAAGGCCGAAGTGGCAAAATTCAGTAGGGGTTGGATTTCTATTAGGCAATAACTCAGTGTCATCTCATCTGGCATAGTAGTGTGCTTCCTTTGATACTTGGCTAGAAAATAGCCATAGGAGAATACAAACAGCTTCTTGAAGCCTACAGTAGCGTTCTATATATTTGATTTCTGGTTGATCTGCTGGTGGCTGTAGTTTCTGCAGTGCATGTACTTGCCAATTCTGAGCAATTTGTAGTGAGACTTGCGACCGCTGTGTTCTGCGCTTAGTGGCGCACATATCCATAGCAAAGGCCGAAGTGGCAAAATTCAGTAGGGGTTGGATTTCTATTAGGCAATAACTCAGTGTCATCTCATCTGGCATAGTAGTGTGCTTCCTTTGATACTTGGCTAGAAAATAGCCATAGCAATAGGATAGGATTGTTTGGTTTTAAAAACTCAAAAAAAAACAAAAAACACAAAAAAAAAAAAAAAAAACACAAAAAAACACCAAAAAAAACAAAAAGAAGTAAAAAAAAAAAAAAAGTTATAACTCTCATTTTAAAATGTTTAACCCGAGGGCTAGGGGTAGAGGACGAGGGTGGGGACGTGGGCGTCCAACTACTGCAGGGGTCAGAGGCCGTGGTCCTGGGCGGGGTGAGACACCACCTGCTGATGAGGGAGCAGGGGAACGCCGCAGAGCTACACTCCCTAGGTTCATGTCTGAAGTTACTGGGACTCGTGGTAGAGCACTGTTGAGGCCAGAACAGTGCGAACAGGTGATGTCGTGGATTGCTGACAATGCTTCGAGCAATTTGTCCACCACCAGTCAGTCTTCCACGCAGTCCACCCATGTCACCGAAATCCCCACTCCTCCAGCTCCTGCACCTCAGCCTCCTCCCCCCCAGTCTGCCCCCTCCCAGGAAAATTTGGCATTTGAACCGGCATACTCTGAGGAACTGTTTTCTGGACCCTTCCCACAGTCACAAACCACTTGTCCGGTTGCTGCTGAGCAATTTTCCGATGCCCAGGTTTTCCACCAGTCACAGTCTGTGGGTGATGATGACCTTCTTGACGTAGTGGAAGTGTGTAAAGAGGTGTCCGACGATGAGGAGACACGGTTGTCAGACAGTGGGGAAGTTGTTGTCAGGGCAGGAAGTCCGAGGGGGGAGCAGACTGAGGGATCGGAGGATGATGAGGTGACAGACCCAAGCTGGGTTGAGAGGCCGGGTGAACACAGTGCTTCTGAGACGGAGGAGAGTCCTCGACCTGAACAGGTTGGAAGAGGCAGTGGTGGGGCCAGACGGAGAGGCAGGGCCAGAGCTGGTGCATCAGCGCCACTGTCAACTAGTGAAGCTCCCGTGGTGAGGGCTCTTGCGGCGAGGGCTAGATCTTCAGAAGTGTGGAGGTTCTTTAAGGAAACACCGGATGACCGACGGACTGTGGTGTGCAACATTTGCCAAACCAGGCTCAGCAGGGGTTCCACCACTACTAGCTTAACTACCACCAGTATGCGCAGGCATATGAATGCTAAGCACCCCACTCAGTGGCAACAAGCCCGTTCACCTCCGGCCGTGCACACCACTGCTCCTTCCCCTGTGTCAGCTGCTAGTCAGCCCCCTGCCCAGGACCCTGGCACAAAAACCCCATCGTCGCCTCCACGATCCTCCACAGCATCCACCAGCGTTCAGCTCTCCATACCCCAGACGCTGGAGCGGAAACGCAAATATAGTGCAACCCACCCGCACGCCCAAGCCCTTAATGTGCACATCTCCAGATTGCTTAGCCTGGAGATGCTGCCCTATAGGCTAGTAGAGACCGAGGCCTTTCGCAACCTCATGGCGGCGGCCGCCCCTCGGTATTCGGTCCCCAGCCGCCACTACTTTTCCCGATGTGCCGTCCCAGCCCTGCACCAGCACGTGTCAGACAACATCATCCGTGCCCTGACCAACGCCGTTTCTGACAAGGTCCACCTGACCACGGACACGTGGACGAGTGCTGCCAGGCAGGGCCACTATATATCGCTGACGGCACATTGGGTTAACTTGGTGGAGGCTGGGACCGAGTCTGACCCTGGGGCTGCTCATATACTGCCGACGCCGAGGATTGCGGGGCCTACCTCGGTCCAGGTGTTTCAGGCCTACTATGCCTCCTCCTCCTCCCACCCCTCCTCCACCTCCTCCTCCGAACTACCATCCGTGGGCACTGCGCCATCAGTCGGTAGCTCTAGGCACAGCAGCAGTGCCGTCGCTAAGCGACAGCAGGCGGTGCTCAAACTGCTGAGCCTAGGCGACAAAAGGCACACCGCCCAAGAGCTATTACAGGGCATCACGGCGCAGACTGATCTGTGGCTGGCACCGCTGAACCTCAAGCCGGGAATGGTTGTGTGTGACAACGGCCGTAACCTGGTGGCGGCTCTGCA
Organism: Engystomops pustulosus; assembly: GCF_040894005.1. Taxonomy (NCBI): domain Eukaryota; kingdom Metazoa; phylum Chordata; class Amphibia; order Anura; family Leptodactylidae; genus Engystomops; species Engystomops pustulosus. The sequence continues at coordinate 245,936,280 of NC_092411.1, forward strand.
ACTCGGCAGACTGACACATGTGCCATGCCTGGCCCATGTGTTAAATCTGATAGTGCAGCGTTTCCTCAAGACATACCCCAATCTGTCTGATTTGCTCACGAAGGTGCGCCGCATCTGTGCGAATTTCAGGAAGTCCAGCCCAGATGCTGCCACTCTCAGGGCAGCGCAGCGCCGCCTCCAACTGCCCGCTCACCGACTGTTGTGCGACGTGCCCACGAGGTGGAATTCAACACTGACCATGTTATCCAGAGTTTACCAGCAGCGCAGAGCGATTGTAGACTGCCAGATGTCAACTTCCACCAGAACTGGTAGTCAGGTCAGTCAGCTTCCTCAAGTCTACAATGAGGAGTGGACGTGGATGTCTGATATCTGTCAGGTGCTGAGTAACTTTGAGGAGTCAACACAGATGGTCAGTGGCGATGCCGCCATCATCAGCCTCACCATCCCGCTGCTTGGCCTGTTGAAAAACTCTCTGGTCAGCATGAAGTCGGAAGCTTTGCGCTCGTCACAAGAGACGGGGGAAGAATATTCCCTTGTTGATAGCCAAAGCACCCTGAGGTCTGTTTCTCAGCGCATATCGGAGGAGGTGGAGGTGGAGGAGGATGAGGAGGAAGAGGAGGAGAATGTTGGCGAGACACAAGAGGGGACCATTGTTGAGTCCTTCACTGTTCAGCGTGTATGGGCAGAAGAAGAGGAGTTGGAGGAGGAGGAAATGGACAGTCAGGCCAGTGAGGGGAGTGAATTCTTACGCGTTGGTACTCTGGCGCATATGGCAGATTTCATGCTAGGCTGCCTATCCCGTGACCCTCGCGTTCAAAGAATTTATTCCAGCACCGATTACTGGGTGTTCACTCTCCTGGACCCACGGTACAAGCAAAATCTTCCCACTCTCATCCCTGGAGAGGAAAGGAGTGTGAGAATGCATGAATACCAGCAGGCCCTGGTGCACAAGCTGAAACAGTATTTCCCTTCTGACAGCGCTAGCGGCAGAGTGCGTAGTTCTGCGGGACAAGTAGCGAGGGAGAGTAGGCGAGCAGGCAGCTTGTCCAGCACTGGCAAGGGTACGCTTTACAAGGCTTTTGCCAGCTTTATGTCACCCCAGCAAGACACTGTCACCTGTCCCCAGTCTCGGCAGAGTAGGGCTGATCTTTACAGAAAGATGGTGAGGGAGTACGTAGCTGACCATACCATCGTCCTAAATGATCACACAGCTCCCTACAACTACTGGGTTTCAAAGCTGGACATGTGGCACGAACTGGCGCTGTACGCCTTGGAGGTTCTTGCCTGCCCTGCCGCTAGCGTCTTGTCCGAGCGGGTTTTCAGTGCAGCTGGTGGCATCATCACCGATAAGCGTACACGCCTGTCGACTGACAGCGCTGACAGGCTGACGCTTATTAAAATGAATAAAGGCTGGATTTCTCAGAATTTCCAATCTCCACCAGGTGAAGGAAGCTCAACCTGAATAATTGATCCACTCCTCCTCCTTCTCCTCATTTTCCTCCTTCTCCTCCTCTTTGTACAGTAAAGCAGAGGAAAATGGCTATTTTTTGACAGGGCCCACTGGCTCTTGCTATAGTACTTCATGCATTTAATTTTTCTGGAGGGCCACCTACCCGGTCCTCTGTTTGAAACAATTTTTGTGAGTGCCACATACAGGCACTCAATCTATTCCATTTTTCTGGAGGGCCACCTACCCGGTCCTCTGTTTTAAAAAATTTTTGGGACTGCCACATACAGGCACTCAATCTATTCCATTTTACTGCAGGGCCACCTACCTGCTCCTCTGGTTTGAACAATTTTTGGGACTGCCACATACAGGCACTCAATCTATTCCATTTTACTGCAGGGCCACCTACCTGCTCCTCTGGTTTGAACAATTTTTGGGACTGCCACATACAGGCACTCAATCTATTCCATTTTACTGGAGGGCCACCTACCTGCTCCTCTGGTTTGAAACATTTTTGGGACTGCCACATACAGGCACTCAATCTATTCCATTTTACTGCAGGGCCACCTACCTGCTCCTCTGGTTTGAACAATTTTTGGGACTGCCACATACAGGCACTCAATCTATTCCATTTTACTGCAGGGCCACCTACCTGCTCCTCTGGTTTGAACAATTTTTGGGACTGCCACATACAGGCACTCAATCTATTCCATTTTACTGCAGGGCCACCTACCTGCTCCTCTGGTTTGAACAATTTTTGGGACTGCCACATACAGGCACTCAATCTATTCCATTTTACTGGAGGGCCACCTACCTGCTCCTCTGGTTTGAAACATTTTTGGGACTGCCACATACAGGCACTCAATCTATCCCATTTTACTGGAGGGCCACCTACCTGCTCCTCTGGTTTGAAAAATGTTTGGGACTGCCACATACAGGCACTATCCAAATTAAATTGTCTCCATAGCAGCCTCCACACGTTGTCTCCATTGCTACCTCCAAAAGTCGTCCATATAGCTGCCTCCATACATCGTCCCTTTATCAAACGAGGTGTGTCAGGCAGAAATTTGGGTTGTTTTCATGGATTCCACATCAAAGTTGTTAACTTTGTCGCCACCCTGCTGTGTTATCCACAAAATATACTGGCAAACTTTTACCATTTAGGGATATTATTTCAGCGCTTCTTGCGCATCTGTTTACATTCCCCTCACCCGGCATATCCTAAACTTATAAGAACGCTACTACACTTGATCTTATACAAAAGGTTCTTAGAAGTGCTGTTTGGGGAGTAGCCTAGAGACAGGGGCTTGGATTGGCGAAAGCTCGCCTGGCAGCGGAACGCCAGCTCCATGCGCATCATGCGCTTCTTGCGCATCTGTTTACATTCCCCTCACCCGCCATATCCCAAACTTATGAGAACGCTACTACACTTAACTTGGTGCAGGCTGGGACCGAGTCTGACCCTGGGGCTGGTCATATACTGCCGACGCAGAGAATTGCGGGGCCTACCTCGGTCCAGGTCTCAAAGGCCTACTATACCTCCTCCCACCCCTCCTCCACCTCCTCCTCCTCCGAATTACCATCCGTGGGCATGGCGCCATCAGTCGGTAGCTCTAGGCACAGCAGCAGTGCCGTCGCTAAGCGACAGCAGGCGGTGCTGAAACTGCTGAGCCTAGGCGATAAAAGGCACACCGCCCAAGAGCTATTACAGGGCATTCCACATCAAAGTTGTTAACTTTGTCGCCACCCTGCTGTGTAATCCCCAAAATATACTTGCAAACTTTTACCATTTAGGGATATTATTTCAGCGCTTCTTGCGCATCTGTTTACATTCCCCTCACCCGGCATATCCTAAACTTATAAGAACGCTGCTACACTTGATCTTATACAAAAGGTTCTTAGAAGTGCTGTTTGGGGAGTAGCCTAGAGACAGGGGCTTGGATTGGCGAAAGCTCGCCTGGCAGCGGAACGCCAGCTCCATGCGCATCATGCGCTTCTTGCGCATCTGTTTACATTCCCCTCACCCGCCATATCCCAAACTTATAAGAACGCTACTACACTTAACTTGGTGCAGGCTGGGACCGAGTCTGACCCTGGGGCTGGTCATATACTGCCGACGCAGAGAATTGCGGGGCCTACCTCGGTCCAGGTCTCAAAGGCCTACTATACCTCCTCCCACCCATCCTCCACCTCCTCCTCCTCCGAATTACCATCCGTGGGCATGGCGCCATCAGTCGGTAGCTCTAGGCACAGCAGCAGTGCCGTCGCTAAGCGACAGCAGGCGGTGCTGAAACTGCTGAGCCTAGGCGATAAAAGGCACACCGCCCAAGAGCTATTACAGGGCATTCCACATCAAAGTTGTTAACTTTGTCGCCACCCTGCTGTGTAATCCCCAAAATATACTTGCAAACTTTTACCATTTAGGGATATTATTTAAGCGCTTCTTGCGCATCTGTTTACATTCCCCTCACCCGGCATATCCTAAACTTATAAGAACGCTACTACACTTGATCTTATACAAAAGGTTCTTAGAAGTGCTGTTTGGGGAGTAGCCTATAGACAGGGGCTTGGATTGGCGAAAGCTCGCCTGGCAGCGGAGCGCCAGCTCCATGCCAAGATCCAACTAACATAGTTTTAACTGCAGCACCTTTAATCTACTACTAGTTCACTGCCTCCATACATGGTCCCCTTATCAAACGAGCTGTGTCAGGCAGAATTTTGGGTTGTTTTCATGGCTTCCATGTTAACTTTGTCGCCACCCTGCTGTGTAATCCACAAAATATACTGGCAAACTTTTATCATGTACCGATATTATTTGAGCGCTTCTTGCTCACCTCCTTTGGTTCCTCTCTGCCACCCATTGGTTTGAAGCCTGAGTCCATTTAGGGTATGTCGCCATGACACTCTCTAGCCTGCTGCCGCTGCCTCTGCATGCCGTCCCCTATAGTGTCAGGGTCAATTATTGGATGTTTTAGATGCTATCTAGCTTCATTCTGTCACTCTGTCATGGCCATGCTGTTGCCCATAATTTTGGCATAATGGTGCGATTATGCAGCCTCAGAGGCATCCATGCATGCTGCCCCTGCTGTTTCCTGTCCATTTCCGTGGTGTTTCCATCCTTTTCTGAGGTTCCCAGGTGTTTGGCCAAGCTTCCCTGTGCAGAGCCTTGGTCCCCTTGAAAAATGCTCGAGTCTCCCATTGACTTCAATGGGGTTCGTTATTCGAGACGAGCACTCGAGCATCGGGAAAAGTTCGTCTCGAATAACGAGTACCCGAGCATTTTAGTGTTCGCTCATCTCTAGTTATAATACATGTCATTTTTACTTTGTACCTTCCTGACCTAACCAATTATTCTTTTCAATTATGAGAATCTGCTCAATTTTATCATTTCCTGAATTCTGTATTCATAGCCATAGTATTGATAACCAGATAAAACCACTACTTTTTGCTACCTATAGTGCTTATCTGGCATTATTTACCGTACACAGAAATTCTACATGACACCTAGAACTATGCTGATGTCACAAACCTGTCCAGAAAACAGTGGAATCACAATCATACTTTGTCAAGTAAATTAACCCTGAGTTATGCAGAATATAAAGGTAGTAATGGACTTCCCATCCCCACAGCAACTGATTGGTCAGGCCATTCATCACTCAAGCCACAGCCCCAAACAAAACAAACTGAATCATACACCCAGCTTTCCCTTAGGAAAGATCCTGAAAAGGAGCGGTCAATCACAGGCATGCCTTGGTGTGGGTTTCCAGCAAAAAGCCTGAACCCTGATCCCATTCAGAGCAATTCAGCAGGTTCTGACAACTGAACCACATTTACTAAAATGTTATTGAAAATTCTATTTTACATTTTACAAAATAAATGCATTTTTATAAAACAACTAGACACCTCAATAGACTAAAATACAACTGAAAGATTATCACAAAATAATGTTTTCTTTTCAAAGACGGTCACCTGTCACCACTCTTGAACTTTATGCTAAATAGTGTTGGACTGGTGCATGATGGATCTACATGCAGTTTCAATTCAGAGTGCCCAACTGCCATCCATAAAATCCCAATGTAGGAAGTATCATAAATACAATCTACCAATCCATAATACTTGTAAATCAAACTACAAGATATAGACCAGTAGTTCTCAACCTTTCTAATGCTGTGACCCCGCAATACAGTTCCTCATGTTGCGGTGACCCCAAACCATGTACAAGAATATTGTATTTGTGCCAAAAAATGCAATAAAATCGTGGCTCCGATGGCTTTAGGCGACCCCTGTGTTTTGATCATTCGACCCCCGCGAATGATCGCGGGGTCGCGACCCACAGGTTGAGAACCACTGATATAGACCATAGTGTCAAGTGAATGTCAATGCACTACTAGATGGGGTTGTATTCCGATGGTTCTTGAGTCCAATAATAATGTTCTAGAGAAAGTGCCAAGTGGAGGTTTCTCTGGTACTCTGATTGTTTAGACAGGTCTTTTTAATACAGTTTATTACATATTATAAGAGTAATTCAGTGACTTAGTCTGTATATATATATATATATATATATATATATATATATATATATATGCAGCTTCACTTACTCTATAACATGCTGTCTGCTGGACTTTATTTTCAATTTGAAAAATATACATATATTTTCTAAAATTAGGGAAAAGCATTAATTTCTAACACACATAAAGTCATTAGTTACAAACCAGAGTTCTTTTAGGTGAAACCAAATATTAGCCATTCATGCCTATACTATAGCTACAACAAAGGTTGACCTTTCAATAATAATAGAAGTGCAGTTTTTTTCTGTATTGTAATAGTAAGGCAATTTAATTCTCCTAAATGCTTACTTCTGTTTTCTTTCTCAAAATACAAGAGAACTTACTTCAAAAGTAAATGGTTTTTCTAGAAAAAGTCCAGTCACAATTCTCCCTACCATCAGCTGTACCACTGAGTACTTAAGTCACAATGACAGAAATGGAAAAGTCAAACTGTTGAATACATATTGCTTTGTTACATTTTTTAAATATAAATGTTCAAATATTATATTTTATTTTTGAAAAAAATGGAAGAATTGTGAAAAGAGAACGCTTTTACCATGTTAAAAGTAACTTTATTTTATGGAACAGATTGCATAAAGATTGGCTCTTGATTGCAGTGAAATTAGTCTATAAACAATAACATTGATTTTGGTAGTTTTTTTTACTACATATAAAAAAAAGAACAAAAAAGTTGCACCAAACTGTGCTGGATGAAAAAGGTGCAAGAAAAAAAAAAGTAAAACTAAATTACCCCCATGATCACTCACTTAACAAGATCGACCCTTACTGCCATTTGTCTATAATTATAACTTATGGACAAAAATTACATGCACAGGAAAAAGAAAAAAAATAATATTATATATTATATATTATAATATATTATATATATTATATGGATTGAGACAGATAAATATGGATACAATATATAAATGCAGTTTATTTTACCTAGATGGTTTGGCATGGTAACTCCAATAAAAAGTAGAATGATTCTTATGCTCAGTGATATCATGTATATTTTAATGTAGTGAGTGCAATGGTCGTTGGAATATACATCAGTCTATTTTCTATAAAGTGCTTTAAACTTACACAGAATAATTTTCTCCTTCACTTGAAAACATATAAAGCATATCTTGCAGAAATATTGCAAGATATAAATCTGCTGCACAAACAGAACACCTCTCCGTAAAGGTCACTACTAGAGATGAGCGAACATGCTCGTCCGAGCTTGATGCTCGGTCGAGCATTAGGGTACTCGAAACTGCTCGTTACTCGGACGAATACTTCGCCCGCTCGAGAAAATGGCAGCTCCCGCCGTTTTGCTTTTTGGCGGCCAGAAACAGAGCCAATCACAAGCCAGGAGACTCTGCACTCCACCCAGCATGACGTGGTACCCTTACACGTCGATAGCAGTGGTTGGCTGGCCAGATCAGGTGACCCTGGGATAGACTAGCCGCTGGCCGCGCTGCTCGGATCATTCTGTCTCTGGATGCCGCTAGGGAGAGAGCTGCTGCTGCTCAGGGAAAGCGTTAGGGTGTTCTATTAGCTTACTGTTAGGCAGGAGTGATTCTCAAAGAACCCAACAGCCCTTCTTAGGGCTACAATAACGTTCTACTTTTTTTATTTTAATTTGCATCTTTTACCATTTTGTGAGGAATTAGCAGGGGGACTTGCTACCGTTGTGTTTAGCTCTTAGTGGCACACATATCCATAGCAAAGACCGAAGTGGGAAAATTCAGTAGGGGTTGGATTTCTATTAGGCAATAACTCAGTGTCATCTCATCTGGCATAGTAGTGTGCTTCCTTTGATACTTGGCTAGAAAATAGCCATAGGAGAATACAAACAGCTTCTTGAAGCCTACAGTAGCGTTCTATATATTTGATTTCTGGTTGATCTGCTGGTGGCTGTAGTTTCTGCAGTGCATGTACTTGCCAATTCTGAGCAATTTGTAGTGAGACTTGCGACCGCTGTGTTCTGCGCTTAGTGGCGCACATATCCATAGCAAAGGCTGAAGTGGCAAAATTCAGTAGGGGTTGGATTTCTATTAGGCAATAACTCAGTGTCATCTCATCTGGCATAGTACTGTGCTTCCTTTGATACTTGGCTAGAAAATAGCCATAGGAGAATACAAACAGCTTCTTGAAGCCTACAGTAGCGTTCTATATATTTGATTTCTGGTTGATCTGCTGGTGGCTGTAGTTTCTGCAGTGCATGTACTTGCCAATTCTGAGCAATTTGTAGTGAGACTTGCGACCGCTGTGTTCTGCGCTTAGTGGCGCACATATCCATAGCAAAGGCTGAAGTGGCAAAATTAAGTAGGGGTTGGATTTCTATTAGGCAATAACTCAGTGTCATCTCATCTGGCATAGTACTGTGCTTCCTTTGATACTTGGCTAGAAAATAGCCATAGGAGAATACAAACAGCTTCTTGAAGCCTACAGTAGCGTTCTATATATTTGATTTCTGGTTGATCTGCTGGTGGCTGTAGTTTCTGCAGTGCATGTACTTGCCAATTCTGAGCAATTTGTAGTGAGACTTGCGACCGCTGTGTTCTGCGCTTAGTGGCGCACATATCCATAGCAAAGGCCGAAGTGGCAAAATTCAGTAGGGGTTGGATTTCTATTAGGCAATAACTCAGTGTCATCTCATCTGGCATAGTACTGTGCTTCCTTTGATACTTGGCTAGAAAATAGCCATAGGAGAATACAAACAGCTTCTTGAAGCCTACAGTAGCGTTCTATATATTTGATTTCTGGTTGATCTGCTGGTGGCTGTAGTTTCTGCAGTGCATGTACTTGCCAATTCTGAGCAATTTGTAGTGGGACTTGCGACCGCTGTGTTCTGCGCTTAGTGGCGCACATATCCATAGCAAAGGCTGAAGTGGCAAAATTCAGTAGGGGTTGGATTTCTATTAGGCAATAACTCAGTGTCATCTCATCTGGCATAGTACTGTGCTTCCTTTGATACTTGGCTAGAAAATAGCCATAGGAGAATACAAACAGCTTCTTGAAGCCTACAGTAGCGTTCTATATATTTGATTTCTGGTTGATCTGCTGGTGGCTGTAGTTTCTGCAGTGCATGTACTTGCCAATTCTGAGCAATTTGTAGTGAGACTTGCGACCGCTGTGTTCTGCGCTTAGTGGCGCACATATCCATAGCAAAGGCTGAAGTGGCAAAATTCAGTAGGGGTTGGATTTCTATTAGGCAATAACTCAGTGTCATCTCATCTGGCATAGTACTGTGCTTCCTTTGATACTTGGCTAGAAAATAGCCATAGGAGAATACAAACAGCTTCTTGAAGCCTACAGTAGCGTTCTATATATTTGATTTCTGGTTGATCTGCTGGTGGCTGTAGTTTCTGCAGTGCATGTACTTGCCAATTCTGAGCAATTTGTAGTGAGACTTGCGACCGCTGTGTTCTGCGCTTAGTGGCGCACATATCCATAGCAAAGGCTGAAGTGGCAAAATTAAGTAGGGGTTGGATTTCTATTAGGCAATAACTCAGTGTCATCTCATCTGGCATAGTACTGTGCTTCCTTTGATACTTGGCTAGAAAATAGCCATAGGAGAATACAAACAGCTTCTTGAAGCCTACAGTAGCGTTCTATATATTTGATTTCTGGTTGATCTGCTGGTGGCTGTAGTTTCTGCAGTGCATGTACTTGCCAATTCTGAGCAATTTGTAGTGAGACTTGCGACCGCTGTGTTCTGCGCTTAGTGGCGCACATATCCATAGCAAAGGCCGAAGTGGCAAAATTCAGTAGGGGTTGGATTTCTATTAGGCAATAACTCAGTGTCATCTCATCTGGCATAGTACTGTGCTTCCTTTGATACTTGGCTAGAAAATAGCCATAGGAGAATGCAAACAGCTTCTTGATCTTGAAGCCTACAGTAGCGTTCTATATATTTGATTTCTGGTTGATCTGCTGGTGGCTGTAGTTTCTGCAGTGCATGTACTTGCCAATTCTGAGCAATTTGTAGTGAGACTTGCGACCGCTGTGTTCTGCGCTTAGTGGCGCACATATCCATAGCAAAGGCCGAAGTGGCAAAATTCAGTAGGGGTTGGATTTCTATTAGGCAATAACTCAGTGTCATCTCATCTGGCATAGTACTGTGCTTCCTTTGATACTTGGCTAGAAAATAGCCATAGGAGAATACAAACAGCTTCTTGATCTTGAAGCCTACAGTAGCGTTCTATATATTTGATTTCTGGTTGATCTGCTGGTGGCTGTAGTTTCTGCAGTGCATGTACTTGCCAATTCTGAGCAATTTGTAGTGGGACTTGCGACCGCTGTGTTCTGCGCTTAGTGGCGCACATATCCATAGCAAAGGCCGAAGTGGCAAAATTCAGTAGGGGTTGGATTTCTATTAGGCAATAACTCAGTGTCATCTCATCTGGCATAGTACTGTGCTTCCTTTGATACTTGGCTAGAAAATAGCCATAGCAATAGGATAGCATTGTTTGGTTTTAAAAACTCAAAAAAAAACAAAAAACACAAAAAAAAAAAAAAACACAAAAAAAAACAAAAAAAAGTAAAAAAAAAAATAAAGTTATAACTCTCATTTTAAAAATGTTTAACCCGAGGGCTAGGGGTAGAGGACGAGGGCGGGGACGTGGGCGTCCAACTACTGCAGGGGTCAGAGGCCGTGGTCCTGGGCGGGGTGAGACACCACCTGCTGATGAGGGAGCAGGGGAACGCCGCAGAGCTACACTCCCTAGGTTCATGTCTGAAGTTACTGGGACTCGTGGTAGAGCACTGTTGAGGCCAGAACAGTGCGAACAGGTGATGTCGTGGATTGCTGACAATGCTTCGAGCAATTTGTCCACCACCAGTCAGTCTTCCACGCAGTCCACCCATGTCACCGAAATCGCCACTCCTCCAGCTCCTGCACCTCAGCCTCCTCCCCCCCAGTCTGCCCCCTCCCAGGAAAATTTGGCATTTGAACCGGCATACTCTGAGGAACTGTTTTCTGGACCCTTCCCACAGTCACAAACCACTTGTCCGGTTGCTGCTGAGCAATTTTCCGATGCCCAGGTTTTCCACCAGTCACAGTCTGTGGGTGATGATGACCTTCTTGACGTAGTGGAAGTGTGTAAAGAGGTGTCCGACGATGAGGAGACACGGTTGTCAGACAGTGGGGAAGTTGTTGTCAGGGCAGGAAGTCCGAGGGGGGAGCAGACTGAGGGATCGGAGGATGATGAGGTGACAGACCCAAGCTGGGTTGAGAGGCCGGGTGAACACAGTGCTTCTGAGACGGAGGAGAGTCCTCGACCTGAACAGGTTGGAAGAGGCAGTGGTGGGGCCAGACGGAGAGGCAGGGCCAGAGCTGGTGCATCAGCGCCACTGTCAACTAGTGAAGCTCCCGTGGTGAGGGCTCTTGCGGCGAGGGCTAGATCTTCAGAAGTGTGGAGGTTCTTTAAGGAAACACCGGATGACCGACGGACTGTGGTGTGCAACATTTGCCAAACCAGGCTCAGCAGGGGTTCCACCACTACTAGCTTAACTACCACCAGTATGCGCAGGCATATGAATGCTAAGCACCCCACTCAGTGGCAACAAGCCCGTTCACCTCCGGCCGTGCACACCACTGCTCCTTCCCCTGTGTCAGCTGCTAGTCAGCCCCCTGCCCAGGACCCTGCCACAAAAACCCCATCGTCGCCTCCACGATCCTCCACAGCATCCACCAGCGTTCAGCTCTCCATACCCCAGACGCTGGAGCGGAAACGCAAATATAGTGCAACCCACCCGCACGCCCAAGCCCTTAATGTGCACATCTCCAGATTGCTTAGCCTGGAGATGCTGCCCTATAGGCTAGTAGAGACCGAGGCCTTTCGCAACCTCATGGCGGCGGCCGCCCCTCGGTATTCGGTCCCCAGCCGCCACTACTTTTCCCGATGTGCCGTCCCAGCCCTGCACCAGCACGTGTCAGACAACATCATCCGTGCCCTGACCAACGCCGTTTCTGACAAGGTCCACCTGACCACGGACACGTGGACGAGTGCTGCCGGGCAGGGCCACTATATATCGCTGACGGCACATTGGGTTAACTTGGTGGAGGCTGGGACCGAGTCTGACCCTGGGGCTGCTCATATACTGCCGACGCCGAGGATTGTGGGGCCTACCTCGGTCCAGGTGTTTCAGGCCTACTATGCCTCCTCCTCCTCCCACCCCTCCTCCACCTCCTCCTCCGAACTACCATCCGTGGGCACGGCGCCATCAGTCGGTAGCTCTAGGCACAGCAGCAGTGCCGTCGCTAAGCGACAGCAGGCGGTGCTCAAACTGCTGAGCCTAGGCGACAAAAGGCACACCGCCCAAGAGCTATTACAGGGCATCACGGCGCAGACTGATCTGTGGCTGGCACCGCTGAACCTCAAGCCGGGAATGGTTGTGTGTGACAACGGCCGTAACCTGGTGGCGGCTCTGCAACTCGGCAGACTGACACATGTGCCATGCCTGGTCCATGTGTTAAATCTGATAGTGCAGCGTTTCCTCAAGACATACCCCAATCTGTCTGATTTGCTCACGAAGGTGCGCCGCATCTGTGCGCATTTCAGGAAGTCCAGCCCAGATGCTGCCACTCTCAGGGCAGCGCAGCGCCGCCTCCAACTGCCCGCTCACCGACTGTTGTGCGACGTGCCCACGAGGTGGAATTCAACACTGACCATGTTATCCAGAGTTTACCAGCAGCGCAGAGCGATTGTAGACTGCCAGATGTCAACTTCCACCAGAACTGGTAGTCAGGTCAGTCAGCTTCCTCAAGTCTACAACGAGGAGTGGACGTGGATGTCTGATATCTGTCAGGTGCTGAGTAACTTTGAGGAGTCAACACAGATGGTCAGTGGCGATGCCGCCATCATCAGCCTCACCATCCCGCTGCTTGGCCTGTTGAAAAACTCTCTGGTCAGCATGAAGTCGGAAGCTTTGCGCTCGTCACAAGAGACGGGGGAAGAATATTCCCTTGTTGATAGCCAAAGCACCCTGAGGTCTGTTTCTCAGCGCATATCGGAGGAGGTGGAGGTGGAGGAGGATGAGGAGGAAGAGGAGGAGAATGTTGGCGAGACACAAGAGGGGACCATTGTTGAGTCCTTCACTGTTCAGCGTGTATGGGCAGAAGAAGAGGAGTTGGAGGAGTTGGAGGAGGAGGAAATGGACAGTCAGGCCAGTGAGGGGAGTGAATTCTTACGCGTTGGTACTCTGGCGCATATGGCAGATTTCATGCTAGGCTGCCTATCCCGTGACCCTCGCGTTCAAAGAATTTATTCCAGCACCGATTACTGGGTGTTCACTCTCCTGGACCCACGGTACAAGCAAAATCTTCCCACTCTCATCCCTGGAGAGGAAAGGAGTGTGAGAATGCATGAATACCAGCAGGCCCTGGTGCACAAGCTGAAACAGTATTTCCCTTCTGACAGCGCTAGCGGCAGAGTGCGTAGTTCTGCGGGACAAGTAGCGAGGGAGAGTAGGCGAGCAGGCAGCTTGTCCAGCACTGGCAAGGGTACGCTTTACAAGGCTTTTGCCAGCTTTATGTCACCTCAGCAAGACACTGTCACCTGTCCCCAGTCTCGGCAGAGTAGGGCTGATCTTTACAGAAAGATGGTGAGGGAGTACGTAGCTGACCATACCATCGTCCTAAATGATCACACAGCTCCCTACAACTACTGGGTTTCAAAGCTGGACATGTGGCACGAACTGGCGCTCTACGCCTTGGAGGTTCTTGCCTGCCCTGCCGCTAGCGTCTTGTCCGAGCGGGTTTTCAGTGCAGCTGGTGGCATCATCACCGATAAGCGTACACGCCTGTCGACTGACAGCGCTGACAGGCTGACGCTTATCAAGATGAATAAAGCATGGATTTCTCCTAATTTCCAATCTCCAGCAGGTGAAGGAAGCTCAACCTGAATAATTTATCCACTCCTCCTCCTCCTCCTCATTTTCCTCCTTCTCCTGCTCTTTGTACAGTAAAGCAGAGGAAACTGGCTATTTTTTGACAGGGCCCACTGGCTCTACCTATAGTACTTTATGCATTTAATTTTTCTGGAGGGCCACCTACCCGGTCCTCTGTTTGAAACAATTTTTGTGAGTGCCACATACAGGCACTCAATCTATTCCATTTTTCTGGAGGGCCACCTACCCGGTCCTCTGTTTTAAAAAATTTTTGGGACTGCCACATACAGGCACTCAATCTATTCCATTTTACTGCAGGGCCACCTACCTGCTCCTCTGGTTTGAACAATTTTTGGGACTGCCACATACAGGCACTCAATCTATTCCATTTTACTGCAGGGCCACCTACCTGCTCCTCTGGTTTGAACAATTTTTGGGACTGCCACATACAGGCACTCAATCTATTCCATTTTACTGGAGGGCCACCTACCTGCTCCTCTGGTTTGAAACATTTTTGGGACTGCCACATACAGGCACTCAATCTATTCCATTTTACTGCAGGGCCACCTACCTGCTCCTCTGGTTTGAACAATTTTTGGGACTGCCACATACAGGCACTCAATCTATTCCATTTTACTGGAGGGCCACCTACCTGCTCCTCTGGTTTGAAACATTTTTGGGACTGCCACATACAGGCACTCAATCTATTCCATTTTACTGCAGGGCCACCTACCTGCTCCTCTGGTTTGAACAATTTTTGGGACTGCCACATACAGGCACTCAATCTATTCCATTTTACTGCAGGGCCACCTACCTGCTCCTCTGGTTTGAACAATTTTTGGGACTGCCACATACAGGCACTCAATCTATTCCATTTTACTGCAGGGCCACCTACCTGCTCCTCTGGTTTGAACAATTTTTGGGACTGCCACATACAGGCACTCAATCTATTCCATTTTACTGCAGGGCCACCTACCTGCTCCTCTGGTTTGAACAATTTTTGGGACTGCCACATACAGGCACTCAATCTATTCCATTTTACTGGAGGGCCACCTACCTGCTCCTCTGGTTTGAAACATTTTTGGGACTGCCACATACAGGCACTCAATCTATCCCATTTTACTGGAGGGCCACCTACCTGCTCCTCTGGTTTGAAAAATGTTTGGGACTGCCACATACAGGCACTATCCAAATTAAATTGTCTCCATAGCAGCCTCCACACGTTGTCTCCATTGCTACCTCCAAAAGTCGTCCATATAGCTGCCTCCATACATCGTCCCTTTATCAAACGAGGTGTGTCAGGCAGAAATTTGGGTTGTTTTCATGGATTCCACATCAAAGTTGTTAACTTTGTCGCCACCCTGCTGTGTAATCCCCAAAATATACTGGCAAACTTTTACCATTTAGGGATATTATTTCAGCGCTTCTTGCGCATCTGTTTACATTCCCCTCACCCGGCATATCCTAAACTTATAAGAACGCTACTACACTTGATCTTATACAAAAGGTTCTTAGAAGTGCTGTTTGGGGAGTAGCCTAGAGACAGGGGCTTGGATTGGCGAAAGCTCGCCTGGCAGCGGAACGCCAGCTCCATGCGCATCATGCGCTTCTTGCGCATCTGTTTACATTCCCCTCACCCGCCATATCCCAAACTTATAAGAACGCTACTACACTTAACTTGGTGCAGGCTGGGACCGAGTCTGACCCTGGGGCTGGTCATATACTGCCGACGCAGAGAATTGCGGGGCCTACCTCGGTCCAGGTCTCAAAGGCCTACTATACCTCCTCCCACCCCTCCTCCACCTCCTCCTCCTCCGAATTACCATCCGTGGGCATGGCGCCATCAGTCGGTAGCTCTAGGCACAGCAGCAGTGCCGTCGCTAAGCGACAGCAGGCGGTGCTGAAACTGCTGAGCCTAGGCGATAAAAGGCACACCGCCCAAGAGCTATTACAGGGCATTCCACATCAAAGTTGTTAACTTTGTCGCCACCCTGCTGTGTAATCCCCAAAATATACTTGCAAACTTTTACCATTTAGGGATATTATTTCAGCGCTTCTTGCGCATCTGTTTACATTCCCCTCACCCGGCATATCCTAAACTTATAAGAACGCTACTACACTTGATCTTATACAAAAGGTTCTTAGAAGTGCTGTTTGGGGAGTAGCCTAGAGACAGGGGCTTGGATTGGCGAAAGCTCGCCTGGCAGCGGAGCGCCAGCTCCATGCCAAGATCCAACTAACATAGTTTTAACTGCAGCACCTTTAATCTACTACTAGTTCACTGCCTCCATACATCGTCCCCTTATCAAACGAGCTGTGTCAGGCAGAATTTTGGGTTGTTTTCATGGCTTCCATGTTAACTTTGTCGCCACCCTGCTGTGTAATCCACAAAATATACTGGCAAACTTTTATCATGTACCGATATTATTTGAGCGCTTCTTGCTCACCTCCTTTGGTTCCTCTCTGCCACCCATTGGTTTGAAGCCTGAGTCCATTTAGGGTATGTCGCCATGACACTCTCTAGCCTGCTGCCGCTGCCTCTGCATGCCGTCCCCTATAGTGTCAGGGTCAATTATTGGATGTTTTAGATGCTATCTAGCTTCATTCTGTCACTCTGTCATGGCCATGCTGTTGCCCATAATTTTGGCATAATGGTGCGATTATGCAGCCTCAGAGGCATCCATGCATGCTGCCCCTGCTGTTTCCTGTCCATTTCCGTGGTGTTTCCATCCTTTTCTGAGGTTCCCAGGTGTTTGGCCAAGCTTCCCTGTGCAGAGCCTTGGTCCCCTTGAAAAATGCTCGAGTCTCCCATTGACTTCAATGGGGTTCGTTATTCGAGACGAGCACTCGAGCATCGGGAAAAGTTCGTCTCGAATAACGAGTACCCGAGCATTTTAGTGTTCGCTCATCTCTAGTCACTACAGATTTATCATAAGAGGGAGCAATAAAATATAGGACATTTCTGGGTTACTCTGGTATTCCCTCTGGCTCCTCTATAACCACTTTTGACGTGCTGACAGAAACTATTGTTATCACTTTTGCTGGTGGCGATAAGTTTATGCATACCGTGTTGGTCATGACACTCAGCCGGAATAGATAGTACTACATTCACACGTGAATTGCAAACTTCAGTTTTGATTTGTCAAAGTGACCCATTATTTAAATTTTTCTTTGTAATATTTTATATTATACTGTAATTTTCCGTCGTCTTTTGTACAATTCTTATGTTATATGAAACATAATACAGCTTACATTTTTTCAATGAATGTGTGGTCATTCAATGGGAATAGCAAACTCTTTAAAGTTGTATATTGTATCTGCAGAATCTCAATCAACCCTAGTCATATCAAAATGTACCATCAAAATGTAAAACGAATAGGGTTCAAATCACCACAACTTAAATAAATATTAAGTATAAATTTGATTTCTTATCTGTTTGAAATACACAAGTAATCATTGTTAAAAATGGGAACCGTCCAATTTTACATGGGGATACAGACACTGACACCGCTGATACAGAAGTCTATAAGACTGATAGCACAGTGCTAGATGGGGCAGCCTATTGTATGATTATACTTGCCTTACAACAGTGATGGCAAACCTTTTAGACACTGAGTGCCCAAACTTCCACCAAAATCCACATATTTTTCGCAAAGTGCCAATGCGACAATTTAAGCAGTAACTTATTTCTCCCTGCTCTTTCACAGGTATTAATTGTATAGGCACCTGAGGACACCAATACAGAAAGAAGGAGAAGAAGTTTGGATTATCATTGCAGCTTCCTTCTAGGGTCCTGACTGGGACTGCAAGAGGCCTTGAGTCCTGTTTGGCAAACTCTACCCT